>NC_135228.1:4501904-5226904 GCF_052324685.1 Brachyhypopomus gauderio
TTCTCGTTTCCTTGGTTTCCCTTCTGTCTGTCACGCCCCTGTCCGCAAGTGTGTCACCTGCGTCTCGTTTCTCTCCCCGTTTCAGAGTATTTAATCCCCTCTGTTTTATCCCTCGTTGCTGGTCATGGTGTCCTGTACGTCGTTTCAATACTTCAGTACTCCGGTTCCTCCATGTTTCATATGTTCTTCCTCCGTTTCCTTGTGTGCCGGTCTGGTTAGTTCTGTTTTCTCTCCCTTATGTTCTACTCCTTGTTGCTGCTCGTCGCTTACTTCTTCCACTTACCTTTAATGCTTTTCGTTGGATGTCTTAGTTTATTTAGTTGGTACCTTCATGTGTATTCCTTCCTTTAATGCTTGTGTCTAAGTACTCTATGTTCGTTCGGTAGTTCAGTCTAGTTTTAACAGCGTGAGTTTTGTTTTTCTAGATTCTTGTGTTTTATGCCTGTGTGTATTAGCCTTTATGTTTGTTCTGTGTTTCGGTCCTAGGTTAACTTGTATTTGTACTCAGTATTTCTGCCTTGTTATGTTCATGCTTGGTTGTAGTGTGAGCTTTGTGCTTCTTGATTCATGTGTTTAATGCTTGTATCTAATTAGTTCATGTTCGTTCAGTAGTTCAGTCTTGTTTTGTTTGTGTTAGTGCTTGGTGGTTCAGCTTACTTCTTATGTTTGACTTATTACATTTTAAGTCTGTTTCGGTTTTGTTTATTATCTTTTCTCTGTGTTGTTGTTCGCATGTTTGCTTTTGTTTACGTACTCCGTACTTCCTTGTGTTTAGTCCGCCGTCCTTTTTATTTAATTAATTATTCAGAACCCTTCATTTGCGTCACACCCAGCCCTTGAATCGTAACACACACCCAAAGCCAGCGTGGCTTTGGACATAGATAATGACGTGGTGTTTGCTGTGATTGATAATTACAGTCTAGCTCTTATTAATGCATAGAAATGTAAATCGACAATGTCATCTGTAGCAGCCCCGGTTCTGGACTGCTTTGCTTGGGGGGGCAGTAAAACATAATGAGGGGGCATGTTGATAGTCATGTTTATGAAGCCAGAAATATATTCAAGGCTTGATTTGTGCATGAATGATGACTATTGATACTGGCTTAAAGTGATGTATTAGGTAAAGAAATAAAAATGCACATTTTCAAACTTAAAACACAATGATTAAAAAATACATGTTGATTATGTAAATGCAGAACAAAGATTATCTAATTGTATTTCATTTCAATACTGCCATTACTAATAGAACAACTCTATTTCTTGAAAGGCTGACAAATGTACCTATACACAGACTGAGAATATTCAAACATGGAAATAGGAATGAGCGAGAATATTTATATTACTGGGAAATTAAAATATAAAGAAAACAAAAGAATACAAATTCTGTTATAAAAGGGAGTATTCGTCACATTTCTATTTTGAAAAAGAAAAAAATATGAAAGTACATAAAATAAGAAATCTATCTACTGCACTTTAATGGTAAAAAATCTGGTAAAGTATTGAAGTTTTTATTGATGTTATGAAACGTACTGGTACAATGCGGTATTTATGCACAGTATAACAATACTGGCTGTGATGGAGAGGAATCGTTTAAACCAGGGATGTCAAAGTCAAAAACACAGAGGGCCAAAAAAACAAATTTGCTACAAGCCGAGGGCCGGACTGGTTCAATGTTTATTAAAACATATTGAAATAATTGCACATAGCCTATTGAACCAAGACCTAACACAGTGTATATTATTTAATGTTTAAATGAATAAAGCACTATTTTCTTATGGATCTGTCAGTAATTTCAAGTGAAAACATTTTTCAACAGGCAAACAGATAAAAGCAAACTTCCTTCAAAGAAAAATCACATGAAGACACACAGGTTTACCTTTTACCTCCGTAAACATGTACTCTGCCTCCCACCTGGCTTGAAACCCGTTCTCAGTGTCCACCTTACGTTTAGTCATTTTTGAGAAGGGGGATAGCTGAACGTTGATGTCTGCTCTGACTGCTGATTTAGGTTTATACTTTCGCGAGTGACCATAGTGCGCGACTCCGAATTTTAATGTTGCTTTGTGTTGCAGGTTTGAAAAGTGCTGCAATTTAGGCTAAAGTACTTGAAAATGTTTTAAACTGCAACTACTTCGTTTCACAACAAATATCTGTCTGACTGAACAGTTCTCTTGTATTACGTTGTAATTCCAGGACGAAACATGAGAGAACGTGAAGACGTTAAGATTGGGGGAAAATAAACAACCATTAAATAATGTGAATAAAAAACGAATTATTTCGAATCATTTCGAGTATATGTATAAATATTTAACATATTTAAGTTTAACGTGCTGGAAAATATTGAAATGGACCTTTAAAGTGACGTACAAGTGCTTGAATTCCACCTTATAAAGGTGTATGAACCCTGCAAACATGACTTTGTTCATTGCGCTGGCGGAGCCACTGCGATTACGTCATTTTCGCCGCGCGGACCCTCGTGACGCTTCGCGCTGCAGTGACTTTGCGGGCTACCGTTGCATTGTGGGGAATGTAGTGTTTGTGCGTACAAAACACCATTGGGCGGCTGTGGCCTGCGGGCCGGTTCTAATAGTAATTCAATATCATCCAGGGGGCCATAGATAATCAATTCGCGGGTCGGATCTGGCTCGCGGGCCTTGACTTTGACATATGTGGTTTAAACCATGAGCCGCGACGGCTTGCACGGGGGAAAGAGCAGCCTCGCGCGGTGTCGTGCACCTCTCGAATTTTGTAACTTCGCGCGCGCCGCGCCTCAGCGCAATGAACAATGTCATGTTTGCCGGGTTCATAAACCTATACAAGGTGGAATTAAAGCACTTGTACCTCACTTTAAAGGTCCAGTTCAATATTTCTCAGCACGTTAAACTTAATTAAGTTAAATATTTATACATATACTCAAAATAATTCGCTTTTTTAATCACACTTTCAAAACGCCCAATCTTAACGTCTTCACGTTCTCTCATGTTTCGTCCTGGAATTACAAGAGGCTCGTATTTGTTAACCTAAGACAAGAGAACTGTTCATTCAGACAGATATTTGTTGTGAAACGAAGTAGTTACAATTTCAACATTTTCAAGTACTTTAGCCTAAATTCCAGCACTTTTCAAATCTGAAAAAGCAACATTAAAATTCGTCAGGTAAATGTTCATTCCCCTGTTTTTTATTACCACATATCGTTTCGGACAACACTGCGCGGCAAGTATTTAAACGCTTCCGCCGTTCGCGCAGGTTTAGGAGAACCAAATTAGCCTAACCGCTAACGGCTAATAAAATAATTTAAGCAACACCTATGTAAGAGGTGAGTAACATTAAAGCAACGAAAAACCACAGTTAAGCAAATATTACCATGTGGAAGTCAGTTTAAACTCAGAAGAGTGTTTACCAGTATACCTGTCTTTCACTCACACTAACAGAACATATACTGCCGAACTGAACCGTTTGGGGCGGTCTGCCGATTTTTATATGACTCAAAGAGCCAATCAGGAATAAGCAAGGAAATATCTTCACGCTGTAAAGCAAAATGCATTTTTGTGATTGGTTCAGAGATAATAAAAAAAGCCATTGCTTGCATTGTGCTTGGGGGGGCAAAGACACAATTTGGGGGGGCAATGCCCCCCTCTGCCCCCCCCCTAGCGCCGGCCCTGATCTGTAGCATCTTTATGCGCGGATTTGTAGGTGCAGCTTATGTTATAAGATATAATTAAAAAAATTAAAATAATAAATGTGCCGTATTTTGTCAATTGTGATTTTTACACCGCAATCGAAATTTGTCCTCCGCTTTTAACCCATCTGTGCAGTTAGAACACACACACACACACACACACACACACACACACACACACACACACACACACACACACACACTAGTGATTACTAGGGGGCTGTGGATCACGTGCCCAGAGCGGTTGGCAGCCCTAGCCTGGCGCCCGGGGAGCAGTTGGGGTTAGGTGCCTTGCTCAAGGGCACCTCAGCCATGGGCTCAGGTCTGGGAATCGAACCCACAACCCTCTGGTCACAAGACCAGTTCCCTACCACCAGGCCATGACTGCCCACATATCATATAATATATCTACTGCGGCTTATATTATATATATATATATATATATATATATATATATATATATATATATATATATATATATATATATATTATAAGTAATATAAAAAATATTGTTAGGTATTTATGTTTTCAGGTTTGACAGTCTGCTGGTTATGTGGACTATTATGAGTTATATACAAAAGATTTAAACTCTTACTGTGAGTTATAGGACAAACTATGGAAACAAACGGGCTACAATACAAGAACACAGATCAACCTGTAGATTAGGTTGTCTCTCACAGTTGCTCTTTTGTTAATCTACCTGTGAGTACCCAGTGTGTAGATTAGGTTGTCAGTCACAGTTGGTCTTTTGTAAATCTACCTGCGAGTACCCCCAGTGTGTAGATTAGGTTGTCAGTCACAGTTGGTCTTTTGTTAATCTACCTGCGAGTACCCCCAGTGTGTAGATTAGGTTGTCACTCACAATTGGTCTTGTAAAATGGTGAGTTACAGAAAACCACCGTGAAAATACTGAGATAAGGTGGATCCAAGTGCAGGTGTTCTGAAAATCTGTGCTACCCATCGAGCTGTCCTACCTAGGGCTACTGCGCATGTTAATTTCACGTCAGTGTCAGTGCACATCCGTACTGCAATATTTGACATATCTATCGATTCATGCTACCATGTCAAAATATACTACCGCAGCAGTAGCTGTACGCATGGCCGGAGTGGGCCACTTTTTCAGCCCGGGAGTTTCACGCGCAAATCCGGCCCAAAATTATTTTTCCATCCCAATCGGCCCAAACTAGAGATTGACATGAGCCGGCCCATCGGGAATCCTCCCGAATCTCCCGATTAGCCACCCCGGCTCTGGCTGTACGTACGATCATTTTATAGGATATATTAGCTTATCAGAACGCGCTGCTAGCATTAATACTGTAGGTACAATCATTTTATAGGCTATATTACCTTATCAGAACATGCGTCCAGCATTAATACTGTAGATACGATCATTTTATAGGCTATATTACCTCATCAGAACATGTGTCCAGAATTAATACTGTAGGTACGATCATTTTATAGGCTATATTAGCTTCCAGCAATAAGAGTTAATTAAGACATGTATTGATTACTGGAACGCTGTACTTAAGGAATGTCTTAGAAACCCACTGTGATTAACGTGACAATGCATTAACGTTACATGGTTATTTACTTGTATTTAAGAAAATTGCTTTAGAAATGTAAAATAGCCAAACAGAACGAAAGTTAAGCATTAAGAAATGCTTGTTTCAAGGCCAATCAACTAAAACCTGTTAGTGTAGGATGGAATAAACAGATTTATAAAACTGAGAATGATATTTTTACCAATATTTATTGGCAAGGGTAAAACAAGCTGACTAGCAGACATTTAGAACCTCCACGTGTTAGAAACACATAATATAGTAATATTTACGAGGTCTTTCCTAGGATATTCACAATTATGGGCTACGATAAACACTAACGTGAAAGTAGTATGCGCAGTAGCCCTAGGTAGGACAGCTCGATGGGTAGCACAGATTTTCAGAAAACTGGCTCGCACAATGAGTAACCCCAGTAAACGCTGAAAAGTGAAAGAGGCAGGCAGACACAGAGAAATGGGAAAAATTCCAGAATAAATACAACGCGGCTGGAGGAGTGGTGATGGAGCCCTGACAGGTCTTGACCTAATCTACCTGTGAGTACCCCCAGTGTGTAGATTATTTAATCACTCACAGTTGCTCTTGTGTTAATCTAGTGTGAGTATGCCCATGTTTCTGACTGTTCTTGCTCACGAATTTGGTTCAAATTTCAACAACACAAGTCTTCATTGAGACAGAAAAAAGACAAGCTTGTGTAATAGACTAACAAGACTATGGGCGACAGGGCAGGTAAATAAAGGAATTAAATCTAACAAGACAGTAGGATTATGGGAATGTGAAAGAAATAAATTGCATATGTGCATGTGCAAGTAAGAGAGAGAAAGCCATAATGAGTACAGTACAGTCATGTGTTTATGAATAAAAATACTCACTTAGCTTTTCTGGATGCTGTGACCACTGGTAGCAGTCTCAGTAGACATTCCTCTGATCCGTAAAATTTCTTCAGGACAAATTCATCCAGCACCTCTTCTGAGTTCAGCAACACAAACACCAGAGCTGACCACTGAGCAGAAGAGAGACTGTGTCTGGAGAGTGGGAGACAATAGTTACCTTCTCTATTCAGGTATGTTTGGACTTCCTGCACTAGAGAATGATCATTCAGTTCATTCAGACAGTAGAACAGATTGATGGATTTCTCTGCAGAGGGATTCTCCCTGATCATCTTCTTGATGTACTTGACTGTACTCTTCTTATTGTGAAAGCTGCTTCCTGTCTGTGTCAGTAGGCCTCGTAAGAGAGTCTGATTGGACTCCCGTGAGAGACCCAGAAGGAAGCGGAGGAAAAGGTCCAGGTGTCCATTCTCACTCTGTAAGGCCTTGTCCACTGCATTCTTAAGGAAATCAGACATTGTTGATATTTTAAAGAGTGTTTTCTTTTTCTGTTCCAGCACATTTGTTTTATTGGAGATGAAGGAGAGAAATGCATATAAAGCAGCCAGAAACTCCTGAACACTCAGATGCACAAAGCTGAACAACTTCCCCAGGTGCAGCACATACTCCTTTCTGAAGATTTGTGTACACACCCCTGAGTACACTGACACGTCTTTGACATCAATGCCACACTCTCTCATGTCTTCCTCATAGAAGATCAGGTTGCCCTTTTCCAGCTGTTGAAAAGCCAGTTTTCCTAGTGAAAGAAAACTCTTTCTAGTCTGGTCAAAATCAGTCTGAGTTTTTCCATGGTACTTTCTGTCCTTGTATTTGATCTGAAAGATCAGAAAGTGTGTGAACATCTGAGTCAGAGTCTTTGGGATCTCTCCACTCTCTGCTTCAACCAACATTGTCTCTAGAACAGTGGCTGTAATCCAACAGAAGACTGGAATGTGACACATGATGTAGAGACTTCTTGATGACTTCATGTGTGAGATGATTCTATTAGCCAGGATCTCATCACTGATTCTTTTCCTGAAGTACTCCTCTTTCTGAAGATCACTAAACCCTCGTACCTCTGTTACTAGGTCAACACACTCAGGAGAGATCTGATTGGTTGCTGCTGGTCGAGATGTTATCCAGACAAGAGCAGAGGGAAGCAGACTCCCCTTGATGAGACTTGTCAGCAGCACATCCGCTGAGGTCAACTCTGTTACATCCCACAAACTCTCATTGCTGTGAAAATCTAGAGGAAGTCGACATTCATCCAGACCATCAAAGATGAAAATGACTTTGTAAGCATCGCAGTCTATTAACTGTAATTGTTTTGTTTCGGGGAAAAAGTTATGAAGCAGATCCATCAGACTGAACTTTTTCTCCTTCATTAAATTCAGCTCCCTAAAAGGAAGTGGAAATATGAAGAGGACATCCTGATTGGCTCTTCCTTCAGCCCAGTCCAGAATGAACTTTTGCACAGATACTGTTTTGCCAATTCCAGCAACTCCTTTTGTCAATACACTTCTGATGGGTTTGTCTTTAAAGAGGTCATTACATTTGATGGGTGTCTCCTGTGTTGCTGATCTCCTGGATGCTGTCTCAATCTGTCTCACCTCATGTTCGTTATTGACCTCTCCACTCCCTCCCTCTGTGATGTAGAGCTCTGTGTAGATCTCATTCAGAAGGATGTAGCTTCCATGATCTGAGATTCCCTCATTAATTTTATTGTATTTGTTCTTCAGTTTGGATTTGTGGAGTTTGGATTTTTCATACAAAATTCCTGATAAGAAAACACAGAAACCAGCAAATTATAATTTCAGTAGCTATAATTCTTACCTTCGTATTCAAAAAACATCAGCTGTTTTACATCTCCCAGTAAGATCTGGTAACGAACACAGTAGTGTTACATTATGTCTGGCTCCTAAATTATGAACTTGTATGTCTGTTACACAAGAACTGTGTATTTATGTATGGATCCTCAGTCAAGTCAAAGTCAACTTTATTATCAAAAACTCCAGTAAGGCATACAGAGGAATAAAATCGCATTACTCTCAGACCCTATGATGCAGTAAATAGTTAATAAGCTAAATTATAAAATAATTATTAACTTCTAAAGTCAGTTTTTAGAAGCAACGAATGCATTTCATTTAATGCACTACAATGCGTGTAGTACATAATCATCATCTCAGTCATCATGTTTAAGGTGACTAGTGTGCTTATACAGTAACTGCACACAGTAATGAAAGAGTGCAAGTTCAGTTTAAAGTGCAACTTGTAAATTAATCTTTTAAACAGTATTCAGAAACCAGAAGTAAGTTGAATTTAAAAGTAAGTGAAAGTTCAGTACACAATAAGGCGGTGGGGTTCTGAGTGAGCTGGAGTGCGTGTTTTCCTGAAGTTTACAACAATCTCATTTGTCTTCTCAACAAGTATCATGAGTTAGTATGTGTTTTGCTAGTTTGTTGTCTCAAGTCTTTGTTTCTAGCGGTTATGTCAACCCTGTTCAGCGTATTAGTACTTTTTGTTAGTAGTTTCAAGTGTTCTTGGTTTACATTGAAGTTGTCTTAGTCTCATGTTTGTGTACTGTCATTTATTTAGTTATTCTGTTCATTAAACTGTTAAACTATCCGCACTGCCTCCAGCATCCAACACCCTAGAAATACAGCTGAGGTTCACAGGATGGATGTTCTGGGACGTTCTGAGAGGCTCCTGTAATCATTCCTTAGGCCCGGTAAGAATGGATTCCTGATTGGCATGACCTGCCTGGTGGGCCTGGTGTCAATTCCAGGTTCAGAAAGTAAAAGTCCTCACCAGGATTTTGCTCAGGCTTCCTGGATTGTGTTGATTCCACTAATTTTACCTGGATTGCACTAATTAGAAAATCTAGCAAGCTTGAGCAAAATCCTGGTGAGGACTTTTACTTTCTGAACCTGGAATTGACACCTCTGGCCTGGTGTATTTGTCCCTGCACTGGGGTCCCCTGCTAATGGCTCATTTAGTTTAACTGGGATCCGCTGGAGTCTCTTCAGCTTAGGGGTCACTGCCTTCTGTAATCAATTATGTGAATATTCAGATGTGACCTTCAGTACATAATCAATGATATGAATATTCAGATGTGATCTTCAGTACATAATCAGTGATGTGTATATTGAGATGTGATCTCCAGTACATAGTCAGTGATGTGTATAAACAGACCTTTACTGAGTGCAGGAGTCTCTGAAGATCCTCCAGTCTGAA
Organism: Brachyhypopomus gauderio; assembly: GCF_052324685.1. NCBI lineage: Eukaryota > Metazoa > Chordata > Actinopteri > Gymnotiformes > Hypopomidae > Brachyhypopomus > Brachyhypopomus gauderio. The sequence goes on from NC_135228.1 coordinate 4,511,243, forward strand.
CTGGGCTGGTGCTGGAACTTAACTTTTCCTGAACTGGAGGAGAGAACAGTGGAAAATGCAGTTTTATCAACTTAATTAATTGTGAGGACCATTATATTCCATCGTATAATAATGAAATACATGAATATTAAATGTGTTCTCTGCTCAAGATGTTCATTTTACATCTATTATTTTATTTACATTTGTCAGTTATGTAATGTTGTTATATCTTAAAATGTGTAGTGTTTTATCGAACCATAGAGTTGAATTAACTCTTTCAAGACACCCTAGTTCACTTTACAATTTATTTAACACGACATGTCTTACATGACTAATCATCAGTGTTGGGAACGTTACTTTAAAAAAGTAATTAGTTATAGTTACTCACTACTTGTTCAAAAAAGTAACTTGAGTTAGTAACTGAATTACTCTATAATAAAAGTAACTCGTTACCAGGGAAAGTAACTATTTGCATTACAGTAAAAAAAAAAAAGTTATATGCCAATGAATAAGGATTTTTTTAAGCAGTTTTCACAGTCAGTTGAAATTATTAGATCATAAAGATGTTTAACTTTTGATATTCATTGCACATCAACAGACCAGTGCAGGATAAAATCCTTTAAAATCCCAAATCTTTAGAAAAAAAAGCAAAAGTAAACAGTTACACTATATAAAGTGCATTTACATCTATCAAATTAAATAAAATTCTCAACCTGAGACAACTGGTTTGTTCACAACATAAGTAAACTTAACAATAAAACCTCTATTCTTAATTAAATAAATCAAATACCCAGTCTGGTAGACAATCAGGAACTTCAAGTATTTTCTTAAAAAATGTTTATATCGCCACCTTGAAAATGCAAATTTTTCTTCGGCTTGCTCCTGACTCGCTATTTCAGCCTCTTCTCCGTTTGTGTGTCACTGGCGTGCTTCGGCATGCATGTAAAAACACTGGCTCTGATTGGCTACCATAACGCTGCCTTAGCCAATCGCAAGTAATTATCCCGTTACTGACAAAATCACGCGATTACCTAACGCCATTATTTTTAAAGTCGCTCTGGATAAGAACGTCTGCTAAATGCCGTAAATGTAAATGTAACGGCGTTATTCCCAACACTGCTAATCATACACCAGCAAGAAGCAGCAGCCAATTGCGCACAGCGTACTGTCTACTGGAAACCACTCCCTCTGGGGGACAGAATGGAGTGAATGGAAATGCACAGACACTCAGAGAGAAATTCTCAGGGGAAAGCCTATTTTCCTAACCTGTACGTTTTTGGACTGTGGGAAGAAAAACACAGACACGGGGAGAACATTGAAACTCTACTCAAATATGGACGTGAACCCAAGACCCCAAGCCACCAAATCTTACCATATGTAATGTTCATTGTCACATTACAGTTTTCATGAAAGTGACTCCCATGGATCTGAGGAGCACAGACGTTCCCTCCTGTCTGAGCTGTGATGTTGGTCTGATCTGTGATGTTGGTCTGGACTGGAGTAGAAGCTTCCATCTTCTAATCAGATGAAAACCACTAAACATCAAAGCATGAGGATGTCATTAAAAAAGTTAGTGTTTCACATGTGTGTAATAGTGCCACCCAGAGTATGTCACAGGCCAGTGTGTCTGACAGTATGCTAATTAATTAATATCTGCATAAATCAATATCTGCAGCAAAGTATATTTTATTATTTAAACAATTCCTGATCTATGTGATTAAATACAATCACATAGACCAAAGAGGATAATGTAAAGTGTTGAAACTATAATTGCTGAGGTTATTTATCAGTCAGTGGAATTGAAGATGAATTTGTTAAATATTGTATAAATGTGTAGATGGTTGAGTGTAATCAGGACATTAGTGCACAGATCAAACCCATAATAAACTGACCCAAATGTACTTTCACATGCAAATATATTATCCCATCAAATTATGTTTCCAATTATCTTTTAATGTTAAGGCTAGTGAGAATGAAACTGAACTGGTAAATATATTTTAAGAGTAGTGAGAAGGTAAAAACTGGTCAATAAATTTACTGATGACAGTCTACCACTCATTAGCTCCTCCCCTACAGATGATGGTAAACCTCTCCTCATTAGCTCCTCCCCTACTGATGATGGCATATCTCTCCTCATTAGCTCCTCCCCTACTGATGATGCTATATCTCTCCTCATTAGCTCCTCCCCAACTGATGATGGTAAACCTCTCCTCATTAGCTCCTCCCCTACTGATGATGCTATATCTCTCCTCATTAGCTCCTCCCCTACTGATTATGGTGTACCTCTTCTCATTAGCTCCGCCCCTACTGATGATGGTACACCTTGCTTCATCATTATTGGTCAGTATGTGAATACTGTTTGTAGGCTAATGCCTATATCTTTTTTCACAAGGCATGTTGAACAGATCTGAATAAAACCATTAATTTTCAAATCAATCACATGCCAAAACAGTTCACAACTACAGGTGAAATTAAACATTGAAGAATTTTTCCAGTACGCGAAACATCCCCGGATGACCTACTACTTCCACAAAATATTCCAGTACGTGAACAGAGCTATCTTCATGGTGTACTGCATCCCATCATGCAACACTACGTTCACGTGATCCCATAGTATGCTTTGCTTTTGTCACATACTGGAAACTGTACTGCATACTACTACGAGGACCAGTATGCAGTATCCAGTATATACTGTGTGCAGTATGCAGTAGGCTATTACGAACACAGCAACAGTCTCCACTAGGATTACTACTGTCCGTCTTCACTAATAGTAGGAGTTCTATTACTACTGTTTTCACTAAGACTGTAATGTAAGGGACTTTGTGATTTACTGTCTGTGACTCTCAGACATAACCCTGACGTTCAGTTCACTCCCTTATCTGTGTGTCTGCTCCTCAGTTAGAACCTCTCTGTCTGTCTGACTCTCTCTCTCCTGTATCTCCCTGTATTCTTCCACTTCCCCTAGACCCAGTCTACTGTGCCTCCTCTCCTGATAAGGAGAACACCAATCATACAATATGTTTTATTATTCTTACCCAATTGTGTTAAGATACATCTTCTTCGTTCTGTATTTAACTACATGTTGTCACGGTGAGTCGGCCCGGACGCCACCAGAGGGCGTCCCAAGCGACCCGCACAAGCACCACCACGCCCCCCATCACACAACGCACACCCTCACAGCGCAGAACACTCCCACGCTCCCAATCACCTGTGTTCTAACACCTGTTCCGTGTTAGGCTCTCCCTTTATATTCCCACAGGTCGATCCTTCCAGCGCTGCTCATTCTCCTGCCTCAGCGCCTCGCTACCTGGGAGAGTTCTGCCATTACTACCCAAGAGCTTTTACTTCGGTGTTCACATTTCTGTTGCTACTATTTTGCCTTTGAGCCTGAGTCTTTTTGTTGTTATTTATTATGGATAATAAACCCGAGCATCCTTCACCTCTGCCTCCTGCTGCCTCTGTCCCAGCGTCACACATGTATTATCATTAAACTCAAGAACTCTTTCCTGACACCCGTGTGTTGTAAATCTGTTCTCCCAGTGCTGGGCTACGGAACACTGAGGGCTGTAGAAATTTATAATCCAAATTATGAACACTGAAGGCTATGGTCTACGTCTAGAGACGATTTCAGAAACCTTAACATGTAACGTCTGTGTATCGCGAACGTGAGAACCACCGCGGTGAATTAAATGGAAGGCAAACCCAAGTGCCCAAACGCGCAAAATTGAAAACAGAAATCACCGTTAAATGAACACAGGGGGAAAACTGCCATAGCACACGCAGAGCGAGGTTGAAAAGGGAAAACCAAAATATTATGGAAAAAACGATTGTGGAAAAAAATAAATACTCACGGAAAACTCAATGCAACTAGATAATAGGGGTGGAACAAACTAAAGACACCAGGGGAGTAACTGGCTCTCTATCTCGAGTTATAAGGAAAATAAAACACCTCCCAAAATAACTTGGGCAAACCAACTGATAATTACGACAGAGAAGGAGACAGAAGGGGAAAACTTGAGGAAAGCCAGAGAGAGTGGCACAGAAATGAGAACAGTTGAACAGAAAGGGTAAAGCATATATTCTCTCTTTTAGAGAGAAACAGGCTGAATGTCAGTAGTAACGACTACAAACAACTCAGCGGTAAGACGCTGCCTCTGACTTCTTTAATAAGTAAGGAAGACAGGTGCAGGTCATCACCGCTGATTCCATCGCGTTCTGGCTCGTGGGCAGTCGAAATCTTCCCCCTTCACTAACACTAGGAGTTCTATTACTACTGTCTGTCTCCACTAACACTAGGAGTTCTATTATTACTGTCTGTCTCCTCTAACACTAGGAGTTCTATTACTACTGTCTGTCTCCACTAACCCTAGGACTTCTATTTCTACTGTCTATCTCCACTAACACTAGGAGTTCTATTATTACTGCCTGTATCACAGATTCACATACTCACCGTGTTCCTCTGAAATAGATTAATGTGTCTCTCATTAAATGATGATCCTGCTCAGTCTCTCTCACTCTGAATCTCACTCTGTTTGTCCATTTCAGTTTGTCATATGACTGCGTTGGAGGTGGAGACTCCAGATTCAAGTTTATCTTCATATTTTAACAGATCAGTATCATAATGGCTCTCTCCCAGTGCTGAATAACAGGACCAGAGTGACACACAGGTAAGTGGCCCACAGGTGAGGAATGCAGCCAGACTGCTACAAGTACATACAGGTTATATCATATACAACATGTAGAACTACTGGAAATAAATTACCCCTCTCTGATCTGAGAACAGTTGCAGCTTTTCCTCATTAGGAGTAAAACGTGTATTTGGATATAACATACAGCCCCCAGATTAGAGACCTCTACTGCTCAAAATTACAGTAGAGGAACAGACCTGTGCAAATAAGAGTGTTTTACAATCTGTTCATTGATGAACTGATCAGATATCAGTCCAAACAGAGGGGGATGTTCAGACTGCTGGTTGAGGCCTGTGTCAGTGCTGTTTAACTGTATACTCATGACCTGATCATAGATCAGCCAGAAAATAGGATGTTTTGTGTCAGTGCTGTTTAACTGTGTACTGATGAGACACAGACACTGTTCAAAGCTTCTAATCAAACCCAGTTAGAGTCAGTGAGCAGTTCTCTGAATCAGGACTCAACACTGGACTGGATTCCTGCTGTTCACACTAGAGCTACTTATGTTGGGATCAGAGGCTTTCACCACATACGCACTTACTACATGATTATTACACTATAATAACAAAGAAAACATATTTTCATAATATAAAGTGACCATAATGATGAAATCATTTAATGTGGTATGTGAGAAACTCTGGAGTGTACTGTACTGGAGTGTCTCGTTCTATCAGGACTATTAATATTTGTCTGCACTGGAGTGTTTCCTTCTCCCAGGAACATCAGAACTATTAATGGTTGTCTGTGCTGGAGTGTCTTGTCCTATCAGAACCATCGGGACTATTAATGTTTGTCTGTACTGTCCCATACAAGGACACTCCCTCCCTCACAGTCCTCCTACCGACACACCCTCTCATCTACACACACCTGTTTTCTCTCTCATTTCTCTCTCTCTATAAATACCTGCAGGCCCTGTCATTCAGTGCTGTGTATTCCTCAGTGAAGAGCCACTACAAGCCTAAAGAACATTTGACGCTAGTGTTTCTCTGTATTCGTGTGCATTCCTGAGTTACGAACTTTTATTAGCATATAGACGTTATTGTTCTAGTCTGATGTTATGGACATGATGTGCCATAACCACTTTTGCCCCCTGCTGCTTCTGTCCTTCAGTGCTCCTTCATGCAGAACCACTCTTCTTCACGCAATATACTCTATATTTTAAAAACATAGCCACATTTTCTATTTTTTGCTGTGTCATTTTTGACAGGTTTACGTTTTATTTTTGTTTTATTGACAGCAAAGTCAAAGTCAAATTTATTTATATAGCGCTTTTCACAACACGTTGTCACCAGTGTTGGGAATGTTACTTTAAAAAAGTAATTAGTTATAGTTACTCACTACTTGTTCAAAAAAGTAACTTGAGTTAGTAACTGAATTACTAGAATTAAAAGTAACTCGTTACTAGGGAAAGTAACTATTTGCATTACAGTAAAAAAAAGTTATATGCCAATGAATAAGGATTTTTTGAAAAAGCAGTTTTCACAGTCAGTTGAAATAAGTAGATCAGAAAGGTGTTTAACTTTTGATATTTATTGCACATCAACAGACCAGTGCAGGATAAAATCCTTTAAAATTGTCAGGGCTGGCTCGGATGCCGTGCCATCCACGTCCACTAGGGGCACCTGAACCAGTCCTAGACTCCAGCAACGCAATCAGCAATGATCTGTCTCACCTGTTGCTGATTGCTGATTCGTTGTGGTTATGCTGTTGCGATCTCAGCCTCTCGTCTTTCTTTGTTGCAGCGTTGGCCTCTATAGGTGTCCCGTCACCTATCTCTCCTGTCTGTTTTCTCTGTCTTTTTTCGAGTCCTCTCCTGCATCGCTTACTGACCTCCCTCAAGTTTTCCTCAACCTGTTTATCTTCCTATCCCGTTGCTGTTTGTTTGGGAAGGGTTTTTTGTTTGAGTAGCCTTTTTGCTATTAGCCAGCTACTTCCCCTGGCATCCTTGTTTTGCTTTATTTCTTTTTACGCGTTGAGCAGTCCGCGTTTATTAAGGCGCTCCTTTTAGTTCTGTTATTGTTTGTGGCACTTGGTTCCACCTCTTCCTGGCTCTCTCTAACGCGGTGTGTGCGTCCCTACCCACCGTCGTTAGAAAAATCCCAAATCTTTGTAAAAAAAAAAAAAAAAAAAAGTAAACAGTTAAAACTATATAAAGTGCATTTACATCTATCAAATTAAATTCTCTCAACCTGAGACAACTGGTTTGTTCACAACAGAAGTAAACTTAACAATAAAACCTCTATTCTTAATTAAATAAATCAAATACCCAGTCTGGTAGACATTCAGGAACTTTAAGTATTTTCTTAAATAATGTTTATATCGCCACCTTGAAAATGCTAATTTTTCTTCGGCTTGCTCCTGACTCGCCATTTCTGCCTCTTCTCCGTTTGTGTCGTGTGTCACTGGTATGCTTCGGCACACGTGTAACAACACTGGCTCTGATTGGCTACCATAACGCTGCCTTAGTCAATCGCTTACTGACTTGTTAAGTTAAACAGGTGGTACACCGAGAACTGTGACCTATCAAGATCTGTTACTCCTCACTAGCCTGGGTCCGCTCGCATTACTGTTAGTATATCAATATATAGTAACGCACCGCTTTTAATGACCAGTAACGTCAACGGCATTGTAACGACAGGAAAAGTAAATAATTATATTATCCCGTTACTGGCAAAATGACGCAGTTACCTAACGGCGTTATTTTTTAACAATGTTATTCGCAACACTGGTTGTCACAAAGCAGCTTTACAATAGTGGCAAGGAAATTGCAAGGAAAAACTCCCTATGATGGTGGGGATTAGGAAGAAACCTCAGGAGGAGGGAACCCATCCTCCATTGGGCGGCCCGTTAGCACAAGTCCGTGGAGCACAGGATGGTTCAACAGATAAAGTTAAGGTCATTGTTCCCTGGCCAAGTAGTCACAGTCACTTCGGTGCAGATGGTGAGCCTCAGGTAGGAGCTAGCATCCGCACGTCCTCTTACGGCAGTAAATCCACCGGCAAGCCAGACCATCTCCCGGGTGCTTGTAGGTGCTTGAATATTAACTGAAGGCTTGATTAAATAGGTGAGTCTTAAGTATAGATTTAAAGATTGGAACTGTCTCAGAATCTCGGATTGGAGCTGGAATGCTATTCCATAATTGAGGGGCTTTAATGGAGAAAGCTCTGCCTCCGGCTGTAGTCTTACAAATTTTTGGAATTAGGAGAAATCCAGCATTTTGGAAGCGCAAAAGGTGAGATGGGTTGTAGTAAGCAATGAGTTCACTGAGATATTGTGGGGCAAAACCATTTAACACCTTATAGTTTAACAGAAGAATTTTTAATTCAATTCGATATTTAATCGGAAGCCAGTGTAATGTCAGAGTCAGGGCCTCCTCCCCCCTGTCAGGGCTGGCTCGGATGCCATGCCTTCTACCTCCACAAGAGGCACCCGAGTCAGTCCTAGACCGAATCGACGCAATAAGCAATGATCCGTTTCACCTGTTGCCATGGCTTCTTAAGGAAGCTTGTGGAGACGGATCATTGCTGATTTGTTTTGGTCATGCCGGTACGTTTTTAGCCCTTCTCTGCTTTCTCTGCCATTGCGCTGTGTGGTAAGGTGTCTCCTCACCTTTCTCTCTCTTTACATTTCTCTTGTAAATCCTATCACTTATTCGAGTTTCTATCTCCTCCGCCGCTACCTGGCCTATCAAGTTTTCCTCTATCTGTTTCACTTCCTATCTGTTATTCATTTATTTTGGGAAGGTTTTGTTTTGTTGCAGCATTTTTGCCTGCAGCCAGATACTTCCCCTGGCGTTCTTGCTTTCGTTTTTACGCGACAAGTTTTTTCCGGGTCTTTTGAGTTGCCTTTGTTATTTTTCTCCCCTCTCTCTACGGGTGAGTTTTGCTTTGTATGCATTGAGTTTTCCGCATCGTTTTGTGTTCTATTGTAACGTTGCTCGCGCTATGGAGCGAGGAGGCAGACACAAATGCTGAGAAGAGCGAGATTTATTAAAGGGCATTCCATCATCGGAGTTCGAGAAACAATCCGGGGTCATTACGGGAGGGCAGTCGGAATAACAAAGGTACACAGGCATATCCAGACAGGGAACCAAACACGACAGGGAAACAGAACAGAGATGAATACGGATAATGGAAAACACAACAAACTCACGGGCACGTTCAAAACAGAGAACAGGCATGAACAAAACCATCAATACAGACATGGGCGAAACAAGGACTGATATACAAGGAACATAACAAGACACAGCTGACAGGGATCAAGACACGGGCGTGGTGAACAGACTGAGACCAGGGCAACAAACAAGCAAGGCGGGGTTAGGGGCACGGAATAACAGAAAACACGAGGAACAGACATTGGAGTGACAGCGGGGAGAGGGGGCGTAGCCCTACGTGACATCTATTTTCTCCTGAGTGTTCACGGTTGAGTTTCAGTCTATGCGTTGAGTTTTCCGCGTCATTTTGTGTTGGTGTTTTTTTACCACTGTGCGTGTGTGTGCTTTACTCTCGCACTCAGTACTTGCATCACGGCTTATTGTGCCAGTTCGAGCCGGTGTTCTGTCGAATTTTTTCTACTGTATCAGATGGCAGCACGTATTTGTAGACGTATCTCTGTAGAGTTTGCTTACCTTATGGAAATCAGTGTTTAAAAAGTAGGATAAGCTTTAAAATAAAAGTTTAATTTTGCGTATTCATGTATTATTAATAATAATACAAGCAAATTGGATTGTTTACATCTTTGTATGAACATGTTTTTAGCCTGTGTGTCATTATAAACCAGCATTACGTTAACACTATAGGTAGGAAATTTCGACAGTCTAAATGTCATTATATAAGAGCATTAAGTTAATCAACACTGTAGGTAGGAAATTGACAGCCTAAATGTCATTATAAAACAGCATCACCTGCATCTACTATCGTTAGACTCATTTAACAGCAGAAAAAACTACAAGCAATCTGCCAGCAATATTTTCAGTCTGATTTTTCTGAATGCAGTGTTGCGTATGGTTTGTTATTGATTTTGCTAATAAAGTTTGGCTGTTTTCAGAATCAGTTTAATTTGTAATTTCAAATACAAGCCCATACTAAAATTAAATGTCGTTCCTCTGTGGTCAGGTATAAAGCACCATTTTCCTTGAGTGGCTGCTGCGTATGCACATTTCAAGATCAGACACACTTACTTTTTGTCACGGTGAGAGGGCCGGGTCGCCACCAGAGGGCGCGCATCCCGGTCAGCAGCCGATCCCAGCACACACCCCCGAGCACGCAGCCACTCCTACCATCACAATCACCAGAATACTGATGCACCTGTTTCTTGTTACGTTGCTCTTTTTAAGCCCGCAGGTTGTCCGGTCCAGTGCTGCACATTCACGCTACGAGCCTTACTGGACCGTCAAACGCTGTCTCAGAGTCCTCCTGCCTGTTTACATATTCAGAGTCTCTGCGTATTGCCTTGCTTTCTGTCAATATTCTATTATGGAGAATAAACCCACGTTCATTCCACCTGCGTCTCCGGCTGCCTCTGTTACGACGCCTCCGGCGTCACAGAATGTGCAGCCTGAAGCTGCCGGAGACATGGGGGCTTCTCCACTGGAGGTCCTAGCTCACCAGGGTCTCCTGCTGGGAAGACAACAACAAGAGCTCCAGGAGCTCCGCGCGCTGATGACAGGTCTGACGACATGCATGCAGACGTTGTCTGTACAGGTGCCTGCATCGACCATGTCAGCTCGATCCCCGATATCGCAGCCCGAGTACTACGAGGGAGACCCCGAGGGATGCGAGGGGTTCCTATTGCAGTGCAAACTGTACTTTGCGAGCTTGCCGTCTCTCGGGGACGCTCAGAAAGTCGCGACCCTCGTATCCCGCCTGAAGGGCCGGGCTCTGGACTGGGGAGCTGCGCAGCTCTCGAGTGAGGCTCTCTGCTCGCGGAATTACGAGGACTTCGTCAGCGAGTTAAAGGCGGTCTTTAACCACCCTCGCCGAGGGAGGTCCTGCGGCCAGAGCCTGCTGCAGTTGCGGCAGGGAAACCGAAGCGCTGCAGAGCATGCTTTGGAGTTCCGTACCCTGGCCGCCAGGACGGGGTGGAACGAGGTCGCCCTCATCGACGTGTTCTTGGCGGGGTTGAAGCCTGACCTGAGAGCAGAGTTGAGCTGTCGGCCCGAGGAGCTCGGGTTTAATCAGGTGGTGCATCAGGCTATCACCTACGATAGGCTGTTGCAGGAGAGAAGAGGAGTGGCGCGCGTCGGTACCCCGCAGGCTTCCGTGTCCACACCACCCCAGGAGACTCCCACAGCAGAACCCATGGAGATGGGTGCTACCGCCCCCCCCATGAAGAGCGCTGAACCGAGGAGGGGGCGGCCCAGGGTGAGTACGTCCGTAATGGGAGGTTTGTTGACTTGGGATGCTTCGGTCTCTTACGGGGTGGTCTCTCTTAATACCTTCGCCCTAGTGGACTCGGGAGCCTCGGGGAACCTCATGAGGAGGAGCGTCGCGGAGGAACTGGGGGTGCCCTTGAGAAGACTGGAGGAGCCACGCCGCGTGCAAGCACTGGACGGGCGGCCTGTGGGCGGGGGTTTTATTTATCACCGCACTGCACCAGTCACGTTAGCCGTTCAGGGTAGAAGTGAACATATTAGTTTTTATGTCCTCCCTTCCACACGTTATCCCCTCACGTTAGGTCTCCCTTGGTTTAAGCTTCACAACCCCGTTATCGACTGGCCCACGGGTAGGCTGCTGAAGTGGGTAGCGCCTCTCCAAGGCACTCGGTCTCCCTCCCGTGTGTTCGCGCAATCCACCAGCGTAGAGAGCCCTAACATCAGCACCACTCCGGTCATTCCCACTCCATACCAGGATCTAGCGGAGGTGTTTAGCGCTGCCAAGGCCACCCAGTTACCACCCCACCGGCCCTGGGACTGTCACATCACCCTCAAGGCAGGTACTACGCCACCGCGCGGTCGAGTCTATCCACTTTCTCAGGAAGAGGAGCGGGTCATGGCTCAGTATGTTAAGGAGGCTCTCGCTCAGGGCTATATTACTCCCTCCACCTCTCCCGCCTCAGCCAGCGTCTTCTTCGTAAAGAAGAAAGACGGCGGTCTGAGGCCATGCCTAGATTACTGAGGGCTCAATTCCCTCTTAGTGAACTTTGCCTACCCGCTGCCTTTAGTGCCGTCGGCACTGGAGCAGTTAAGGAGGGCTAAAGTCTTCACTAAACTAGATCTGCGCAGCGCCTACAACCTTATTCGCGTACGCGAGGGTGATGAATGGAAGACAGCGTTTAGTACCTCTACGGGGCACTACGAGTATCGCGTCTTGCCTTATGGCTTGGCGTCTGCTCCGTCGTTCTTCCAGGCGTTCATTAATGAGGTCTTAAGGGAGTATCTGAATAGATGCGTTGTCGCTTATATCGATGACATCCTGATCTATTCTCCCTCCCACGACCAACATGTGCGTGATGTACGGGCAGTTCTGGGCACGCTCTTGCGCAATCGTTTGTATTGCAAGCTCGAGAAGTGCGAGTTCCATCTCAGTGAGGTGAACTTCCTAGGTTACACCATCAGGCCAGGCTCCGTGCACATGCAGCACAGGAAGGTGGAGGCGGTCGTGAAATGGACACAGCCTCACACACGGCGCGAGCTTCAGAGATTTCTGGGCTTCGCGAATTTCTATAGGCGGTTCATTCGCGCATATAGCCAGATCGCAGAGCCCCTTACTGACATGCTGAGAGGGGGAGGAGTTAAGCTTCGCTGGACAGAGAGATCTACGAGAGCGTTCAACCAGCTGAAGCAAGCGTTTGTCAACGCGCCGGTTCTGCACCAACCGGATCCTAATCGTCCCTTTATAGTGGAGGTGGACGCGTCGAACGTGGGAGTAGGCGCGGTGTTGTCACAACGGCCGAAAAAGCATAGCTCCCTCCGTCCTATAGCTTTCTACTCTAAGAAGCTCACCGCCGCCGAGCGCAACTACGGGGTGGGAGACCGTGAGTTGTTGGCTATGCGTAAGGCGTTCGGTGAGTGGAGACATTGGCTAGAGGGAGCTAAGCATCCATTCACCGTGCTTACTGATCACAAAAACCTGGAATACATCAGGACCACGAAACGGATGAACGCCCGTCAAGCCAGGTGGTCTCTGTATTTCTCTCGTTTCAAGTTCCAGGTGACATACCGGCCAGGAGAGAAGAACCAGCGTGCGGATGCGCTGTCTAGATCCTTTCCTGGCAGTACGGAGTCTACGAGCGAGGAGCCGGTGCTTACACCGGAGTGTGTCGTGGGAGCTTTGGAGTGGCAGATCGATCGGGAGATCGAGGCAGCGAACCCGCATCCAGGTTGCCCGCCGCACCGTAAGTACGTTCCCCCCGCGCACCGTAGTGCCCTCATCAGCTGGGCTCATACGTCAGTGGGGACGGGGCACCCAGGGGTGTCTAAGACGGCTCAGTTGTTGGGGGCTCGCTACTGGTGGCCGGGGCTGCACCGGGACGTACTGCAGCAGGTGGCGTCCTGCGCGGTGTGTGCGCGGTGCAAGGTGCCACACACTCCTCCTGCGGGTAAGCTCCTCCCTCTCCCTGCACCCAAGCAGCCGTGGACGCACATCGCTTTGGACTTCGTCACGGACCTCCCCCCGTCCGAGGAGAACACGGTCATCATGGTGGTGATAGACCGGTTCTCGAAGATGGTTCGCTTCCTCCCCTTGCGGGGCCTGCCCACCGCGTGGGAGACTGCGGATCTTCTGTTTCGACACGTATTCCGGCAGTTCGGTCTGCCTGAGGATATCGTGTCGGACAGGGGACCGCAGTTCACCTCGCGTGTGTGGCGGGAATTCCTGTCCAAACTGAACATCACGGTGAGCCTAACCTCTGGTTACCATCCGCAGGCTAACGGACAGGTGGAACGCGCGAACCAGGAGGTGGGAAAGTTCCTGCGCGCTTACTGCAGTGAGCACGCGGACACATGGTGCGCCCTTCTGCCCTGGGCCGAGTATGCACAGAACTCCCTCACACATTCCAGCACGGGGATGACACCGTTCGAGTGCGTGCTCGGTCGCCAGCCGCCGCTCTATCCTTGGAACGCCGCGTCCTCAGACCAACCCATCGTCGAGGAGTGGTGTAAGAGGAGCGAGCGGGTGTGGGAGGACACCCATCAGCGGCTGAAGGAGGCGATCCGGCGTTTCAAGAAGAAAGCCGACCGTCGGAGGGGAGAGGCCCCATCTTATCAGGTAGGGGATAAGGTGTGGGTCTCCACCGAAGATGGACGCCTGGGCAGGAGAGGTAAACTGGGGGAGAGATATGCCGGCCCGTATGTCATTTTGAGGCGGCTTAACCCAGTTACATACCGCATCAGTCTGCCCGAAGACAGACGTGTGTCGCGTGCGTTTCATGTGTCCGCTCTCAAGCCATACAGAGCAGGTGCATTGGAGGAGGCCTCTACGTCACGGCCGCCCTCGCCGCTGCAGTTATCGGACGGACCCGCGTACCTCGTGGAGAGGTTACTGGACTCGAGGCGCAGAAGAGGTGGCTTACAGTACCTGGTGGACTGGGTCGGATACGGACCGGAGGAGCGCTCCTGGATACCGGCCTCTCAAGTGGTAGGCCCCTCCCTTATCGCCGATTTCCACAGGGCACATCCAGACCGGCCTGCTCCGCGGCAACGGGGAAGACCGCGTGGGAGTCGACGGGAGGGGTCCTTGGGGGAGGGCTCTGTCACGGTGAGAGGGCCGGGTCGCCACCAGAGGGCGCGCATCCCGGTCAGCAGCCGATCCCAGCACACACCCCCGAGCACGCAGCCACTCCTACCATCACAATCACCAGAATACTGATGCACCTGTTTCTTGTTACGTTGCTCTTTTTAAGCCCGCAGGTTGTCCGGTCCAGTGCTGCACATTCACGCTACGAGCCTTACTGGACCGTCAAACGCTGTCTCAGAGTCCTCCTGCCTGTTTACATATTCAGAGTCTCTGCGTATTGCCTTGCTTTCTGTCAATATTCTATTATGGAGAATAAACCCACGTTCATTCCACCTGCGTCTCCGGCTGCCTCTGTTACGACGCCTCCGGCGTCACACTTTTGTTCATATATACCAGGTTGTTGTTTATGATACAACAATGTCTTACCTGCCATAGCATTAGCTGACTTATTTAAACAGACCATTGTATTAATAATAACCTTTATTTCTCCAAATAAGTAATTAAGAACAATTTTCTCTGAAACAAACAGGGTTAATAAGAAAAAACTTCCAGCATATTTATAGTGATGCTGTCACTATAAATAGGACCCTGGCCCCTCCCTTTTGGGCGTGTGTCTACGTCGTCTGCGGATCTCCGTGGGTGTGGTTGTGTCTTGTGATAATCCGTCTCACCTGTGGGTCATCTCGTAATCACGCGGGGCTTATGTGGTTTGTCTATTTAATGTGCACTTGCGCAGTGTCCTGTGCTCGTCGTTGTCTAAAGTCTACACGTTGCCGTTCTGTTTCTTGTTCTACGTGCGCTAATCTGTGACTAAAATAAAAGTGACGTCTGTCGCAGCCAAGGATCCTGTGTCTCATCCTTCGCCGCTCCACCAAACGTCACAGAACGACGAACCGTTTGTGTGACACCATGCCCGGCTACACCACCCGGCCGAAGAAGAGCAAGCGCCCCAGCAAGCGGCACGACCGTGGGTCCTCCTCCCCCTTGCGCTGCGAAGCAATGCCGATGCTGGAGCAGCTGAAACAGGACCCAGTCTGTGCGTTCCAGCTGGCTTCGGCATGGGAAATGCCCGACCCAGAGATGGCGGAGGTGCTCCGCGAGGGGGCGGTGCGGATATGGCGAGAGCGACACCCTCCTCCATCCTGCGCTCTCTTGCCTCTGAGGGCGGGCACGGATGGGGAGGAGAACTCTGAGGAGGAGGAGGACCTCCCTCCTCCCGGGTGCCCCTCACCCACCGTAGACTACGGTGGGGAGGAGGAGGAAGAGCAGGAGGACAGCTATCCACCTTCCGTGTGTAACGCGCCCACCGTGGACTAGGGTGGGGAGGAGGAGGATGACAAGGACTACCCTCCATCCGTTTGTTCCTCTCCCACCATAGACTCCGGTGAGGAGGAGGGGTCCTACACGGAGGAGGAAGACGGGAGTCCGCCCCCCTCGGGAGTCTCCAGCGGGACTGTTAAGGGGAGGTGGAGTCCAGAGAGGGGGCAGCCCGGAGCAGTCCATGGAATGGAGCTGGGGAGAAGAGGAGGAGGAGATGGAGAACGACAGGGAACTCCCATACAGCCCGCTCGGGGTGTCCTTCAGCCGCGCTGCACCCGACACGTCCGGCAGCCGCGCTGCATCCGACGCGTCCGGCAGCCGCGCTGCATCCGGTGGAGGGTTCGCAGCGAGGGCAGGAGGAGGACCGGCAGCTCCCGGTCTCTCTCCTCTGATTGCCCATCTCCTGGCGCACAGCCTGGCGCCTGTCTCGTGTGTGTCTGTCCCGATGTTTGTGAGTATTCCCGTATGTGTGCCTAGTCCCTTTTTCCCTTTTGTGCCTCTGTGTTTTAATGTACCAGTCTGTGTGTTTGTGTCTGTCCCGTTAAATGTGTCTAACGTCTTTTCCCCGGTCTTCCCAGGGAGGGTGTTCTAGGCGGTTCGTGGCAGGCGCTTCGCCGAGGGTGGTCACCTCCCAGACGCAGGACTGAGCGCTTCGGATCCGCTCATCGATGTGGGTTCAGGGCACTCGGTCCTGTTGGCACCCCGGCACGGGTAGTAGTACCCTTGGTGGGGGCGTCTGTCACTTTGAGGACCCCGGCCCCTCCCATTTGGGCGTGTGTCTACGTCGTCTGCGTCTGTGGATCTCCGTGGGTGTGGTTGTGTCTTGTGATAATCCGTCTCACCTGTGGCTCGTCTCGTAATCATGCGGGGCTTATGTGGTTTGCCTATTTACTGTGCGCTCGCACAGTGTCCTGTGCTCGTCGTTGTCTAAAGTCTACACGTTGCCGTTCTGTTTCTTGTTCTACGTGCGCTAATTCCGCTATCTGTGACTAAAATAAAAGTGACGTCTGTCGCAGCCAAGGATCCCTTGTCTCGTCCTTCGCCGTTCCACCAAACGTCACAGATGCATTTTATTTATACAGTTGTGATCAAATTTATTCAACCCCCACTGAAATAAAGTGTTTTGGCCAGTTTGACATTGATTTTGATCATTTCAGTCATCTTATTTACAATTATATCAAAGAGGCACTTATAAATTAGACAAACATAACATAATATTTATGATGGAATAACCACAAATGTCTTTACTGTGCTCACATCATTATCAGTTTTATTCAACCCCCTAGTGACATTATTTTTTAGTACTTAGTACAACATCCTTTTCCAGTTATGACAGCTTTCAAGCGTGAAGCATAGCTTGACACAAGTGTCTTGCAGCGACCTATGGGTATCTTAGCCCATTCTTCATGGGCAAAAGCCTCCAGTTCAGTCACATTCTTAGGCTTGCGCACTGCAACTGCCTTCTTTAGGTCCCACCAGAGGTTCTCAATTGGATTTAAGTCTGGTGATTGCGATGGCCACTCTAGAATGTTCCAGCCTTTCATGTTCAACCATGCTCTAGTGGACTTGGATGTGTGCTTCGGATCATTGTCCTGTTGGAAGGTCCAACGTCTCCCAAGCCGCAGGTTTGTGACTGACTCCATCACATTTTCCTCCAAGATCTCCTGGTACTGAAGGGAATTCATGGTACCCTGCACACGTTGAAGCTTTCCTGTACCATTAGAAGCAAAACAGCCCCAAAGCATAATTGACCCCCCGCCATGCTTCACAGTAGGCAAGGTGTTCTTTTGTTCATAAGCCTGGTTCTTCCTTCTCCAAACATAGCGCTGGTCCATTGTCCCAAACAGTTCTAATTTAGTTTCATCTGACCACAGTACACTGTTCCAAAACCTTTGTGGCTTGTCCACATGACTTTTGGCATACTGCAGTCGACTTTTCTTGTTCTTTGTAGTCAGCAAGGGGGTGCGTCTGGGCGTTCTGGCATGGAGGTCTTCGTTATGCAGTGCGCGCCTTATTGTCTGAGCTGAAACTTCAGTGCCCACATCTGACAGGTCTTTTTTCAGTTCCTTAGCAGTCACGCGGGGATTTTTCTCCACATTACGCTTCAGGTAGCGCACAGCAGTCGCGGTCAGGATCTTCTTTCTGCCACGACCAGGTAACGTTTCCACTGTGCCCTTTAACTTGAACTTGCGAATGATACTTCCGATAGTGTCTCTTGGAATATTTAACAACTTCGCAATCTTTTTATATCCATTGCCATTCTTGTGAAGAGCAATAACCTCTTCTCTTGTCTTCTGGGACCATTCTCTTGCCTTCACCATGCTTGGAAACACACCAGTAGATGTCTAGAAGGAGCTGAGTATCACAGTCCTTTTAAATCTGCCTAATTGGTGCTTATCATGCTTGATTGCTGCTCGTTGACATCCACAGATGTTTTCAATACCTGATGGAAAACACTGGAATGAACCTCTGTTCTTAGGAGTGGTAGTCGTAAAGGGGTTGAATAATTGTGTCAATGAAGAAATCACAAAAAGGCCATTTAATACTTTATGACAAAAAAAATTGATGCTATCTTAGTTGCATTTACTTCTTTAACAAGTCCTTGTAAGATTTCATTATGAACACAATTACAAATGTGCACTGAATTCCATAAAACCCTTCGCAGCATTGGGGGTTGAATAAATTTGATCACAACTGTAAATGCCTTTCACAACTCAAGGACATTTTACACAAAAAAATTCAATTAATTTAAAAGTTAAATTTAATTAAAATTAAATTAATTAAATTACATTTCTCTTAGGCATCTTAAGGTGAGGATACATTTGTGTCTGTACACATTCTACAGTGGTAGTTGGTGTCATTACTGTAATGGACTGCACGTGTCACACTGTACCTAAAACAAAAAATAAAAAATGTAAATTGGAAACCATACACTGCATGAAGCAGCAAAATCAAAATACACATCTATAATGTTTACAAACATTATGTGTAATCCTTATTGATTGTACTGTAACTCTTTAACCGTACAGCATATATGCAGATAAGTAAATATGCTCTTCTCAGCATGCCCTTCCAGCATAGAGCAAACTGTGCAGAAGTCCTCTGCGTTACCTAGAAGCGTATTTATTTTCATTACATGTCGGCATATTAGGATATTAGTTACTTTAATAACAATGTTAGATGACAAAGCACTGTTAATAATAATCATCTTTGACGACGCACTGTTCATCAGTAATAACAAACATAACCAGATCAGTTCAAATTTGTCAGTAATAAGAGTTTTAATAAAACCCAAGTTAAAGAGAGGCATTTGTATGTCTTAAGTGAGCTCTGATCTTGAAAATTGGAAGAGAAAAACAAAGATCCTAAAGAGATTTACAGAAGATCACAGATGCATCATGAAACAGTTTGATTCCTAGATCAGCTAGAGAGCAGAAGGTGCAGAAGGTGACAGTTTCAAGCCCCACTCTCACGAAGTTGTCACTGTTGGGCCCCTGAGCAAGGCCCTTAACCCTCATTTACTCAGTTTAGTGTTCCATTGTAATTGTAAGTCGCTTTGGATAAAGGTCAGTGGTGGACAGTAACTAAGTAAATGTAATTCGTTACTGTACTTAAGTAACATTTCCATGTATCTGTACTTTACTCAAGTACTTTTATTTGGTTAGACTTTATACTTTTACTTCACTACATTTCAAAGCGAAAATTTTTACTTTTCACTTCGTTACATTTACAGAAACATCTCGTTCCTTTTTCATTTTTAAATCAACGCTTAATAAAATACCGACAGGTCAAAGTGTACCGTGTCACAGACTATAACCAATCAGCGCTCAGTAAGAGATTAAGATTTGTACGCTAAATGGCTGAGGATCTGACATGGCTGCAACAGATGGCTTCCCCCAGCACCCCTGGCCTTATTTAGCCAATTCAATTGTTTGAATTCCTCGAAAAGAAAAATGATTCGTGTTCCTCCTCTGCATTCCGAAGAACACATCGCTGTCATCATTTATGAACTCGCCGTCAAACTTGAAAAAACACATCGAAGTAAGTTCTCCATTAGATGAGTAGGTTTATATACCCTGGTTAATTATATCACATTGAAATACACTACATTTAATAGATGTTTTTATCCAAAGCAGTGTGCTAGTACCCAAATTGCAATCTGTGGAGATGCTAAACTCCAGTTTAACACAGGAGACTCCCACATCAAACGTTAAAGCCGGGGACACATACACGCGAATTTGGCCAATTCATTCCTATGAGGGAGGCGAAGGCAAGCAAATATGAGCGAAGCAAAATTATTAAAATTATTATAAAAATTATTATTATCAGGGTTGGGGGGCGGGGCGGCGGCATGTGTGTAAAATGTTGGTGGGGTGGCGGCGAGTGTAAATTGTTGAACACAAATTAAGTATTATATCGCGATCGATCGCCAGAGCGAACTAGTAACTCATTGAATCATATATGTAGATCGGAGATAAATAAACTAGATTTTTTTTCAGTGTGAGAAATCGGATGTATGTCGTGTGAGCGAGTGAAGACGGTCTCTGGTAAAGACAGTCAATGCGTGTGTCTCACGCTCATTGTGTGAGAGTTGGAAACCCTGATTATTATTATTATATTAATTAATCGGCCAAGTTTAATATTATGAGTTCAGTAGCTTCTAGCTTCCCTGTCCCGCCATGTGGTGGACAATAGAACCTCAGAAAAAGTCCCCCAAGCTGGTCTGAAGTGGCCGGTTCGAAATTATTGTTCTGTTTGGTGGTGAATTTTGTTTTCATATTAAACGGTTTGTCCACTTGTCTACCTTTCTAGTGTGAATTATTAATATGGATAAAGTTTGGAGATGAATGTTGTGAAGTGTAGTGTGCAAATAAACTTTGATTGATTGATTGAGGATAATATAGGCTAGTTTTGTGTATTTTGTGTTTGCTAGGCAAATGTAAGGCACTGTTTCCTGTTCACCTGTTGATCGATTAGGCCTAGGGGTTTTGATGTGACGCTAAGATAAAAAAAAAAGGTTTTTACTTTTACTTTTAGTACTTAAGTATTTTTGAAGGCAGATACTTTTGTACTTCTACTCAAGTAAAAAAATTGAGGTGAATACTTTTACTTTTACTTGAGTAATATTCAGTGCAAGGTAACTGTACTTTTACTCAAGTACATAATTGCTGTACTTCGTCCACCACTGATAAAGGTTTATGCTAAATGTAAATAACACTTTATATTCTTCTAATCACCTAACCAAAATTGATTCCGAGAGTATATATGAGGGACAAAATGTAATGTGTTGTATGGTAATGCTAAATAACTCACCTTTACGTGCAAGCAATGAACAGGCTATCCCCATTCTTGCAGTGGTAACAGCTTCTTGTGTTGTCTGCACATTTTCTATTGCTCCGGTCGAAAGGAATTCTTCTGCGAACTGCAATATTAATTATTTACAAAAATTTAAAACCATATACTCATTGGCCTGAAGATATTTGTGAACAAAAACTGAAAAAGTGAATATATACCATCATTACTAAAACACCACAACTGCTTCCATCTTGTTGTTCGTTGTGTTTAAATACTGTTGTTCGCCATTCTGCACTGGAATCTTTGTGTCCAATTGTATTGAGAAAATTCCTAATTGGCCCAAGACACAGTTTACAATCTGGAAGTGTGCGTTTCTTTGTAACAAAGATGAATTGTGTTTCTCAATAAGAAACATACCTCCAGTTCCGCAAAATTTTTCTCTCATATGATCCTTCATTTCCCATTGTGTAAATTTTCATGACAAGGGGGCGGACACAAATGCGATACAGAGTGTGTTTTATTTTGAACTGAGAGCGAGACTGGTTGAATCGCGGTAACGCCGATTCGTATTGTACGAGATCGATGCGGCATGTTGGTCTTCTACACAGTGCATGAAAGACTGGGTTATACAAAGCAGTAGGACTAACACAGCAACGAAGGCTGAAGTAAACTTAGATACATAAATGTACACAACACAGTGCATGAACAACAAAGAAATAACTGTGACCAGGTTAACTTAACTTTTCCACTAACCTAACCGTTTTACTACAGATGCAAACAAGAAAGAACACACATAAAAGTTCACTACAGAGACATTACTTTGAATGCAACGACCACAGCAACAACCACTCATTCAGGATCAAACTACACAGACGAAAACGGATGTTTGATTAACATACACAACCATATAGAAAACCAGGATACAAGCTGATAAACCATCCAAAGTACGATTCACAAACACGACCCACAACACTGACACTCGCTAAAGACCAAGAAGCACAGGAATGCGAACACCGCGGAGAAATGCTAAACAAGGAAACCCAACCAAACTGCAGAACCAACATGAGCACTTAACGACTTACGACGAAGAACTAAACCCAAGAGGATTATAAGCCTAACTAATCAAGAAAACCCCTAAGAACAGCTGAACATTAATCAATAGGGGCGGAGCTAAGAACAGAGGGCATAACCACCAAAACAAACAACAAAGAAATCAAAAAGGGGCCGACCCTAGCAACCACGGAGGTGTGGCTCGTCAGGGAGGGGGAAATAGAACGTAACACATTGGATCAATGATGGAGACAATCTTTCTTGACATGGTGACAATCCAATAAAAAATATAATGCAAGTTTTATGGTGACATTCTATGAATAGTACTTTTCTAAATACAACCCTATTAAAACCACTTAAACACTACATTTTATTGTAAATTATTTAAAGACAGAAATTGTCTTGTGAAAATATGCCCATTGTAATTTGATGCCAGCATCAAAATTATAAAAGTCGAGTAATGTCTGTAAATCAAAGCAACATTGGAGTTATGTAATTTGAGAACACACACCACAAGAATCCAATATCCACCTGTTGCGGTGACAGCTCCGGACCCCTCCCTGTGGGCGTGTTGCTACGTTGTCTGCGTGCCGTTATGTCCATGTATGTAGTTCCGTGGGTGTGGGTTGTCAGTGAGCATGTTCGTAGTCTCACCTGTGCCTTGTCTCGAGATCATGAGGGTATGTGTTGATCACCTATTTAATGTGCGTTCGCGCAATGTCTTGTGCTCGTCTTCGTCTAAAGTTTCGTGCCTGTGTGAATCGTTTACATGTCCTTGCCCTCCGCACGGAGCTTGCAGTGTTTTTTGTCTATTAAACGTTCTATGTTGCACCAGTCAACACTCGTCGTGCCTCGTCCCTCGAGTGTTACAGAAAGACAAGCCGCAAGATGCCAGGATACACCTCTGCGTGTAAGAAGGAAAAGAAGAAGGCTAAACGGCGTCACGCCTCTTCCCCTGTGCGTCGCAACGAGGTGTCGGGACCAGAAGTGGAGATGCAGCAGGACCCGGTGTGTGCGAGCCTACTGCGCAAAGCTCAGGCGGCCGAAAATGAGTCGGAGGCGGAGTGCTTCCGGCTGGCCGCGGAGAGGTTCTGGAGCGAGCATCGCCACGCTCCAACCCTGGCTTTCCCGAGGAGGATTCCGGTGAGCCCATAATGGTGGGGTAGGTGCCTTTGCTTTCACTCCCCCCAAATTCGAGTTCGGGAGTGAAGACTCCGGAGAGGAGGAGAGTCTCCCCTCCTCCGGGTCCTCGGATGAGGAAGAAACCAGCAGCTTCCCCTCTGGGTCAATAGCTCCCAAAACATCAGAGAGGGAGGAGGGCAGCCCCACACCATCCGTCTATTCAGCACCCCCCGAGCACTCCCGTGAAGAGGAGGAGAAAGAGGTCAGTCCCCCTACGTCCGTATACTCGGCCCCTACCGAGTTTTACGGGGAGGAAGAGGAGGATTTTAGTCCTTCTCCATCCGTATACTCAGCCCATACCGAGTATTACGGTGAGGGACACGAGGACGTCAGCCCTTCTCCCTCCGTTCACCTGCTTCCCTCCGAGGAAGAGGTTAGCGACGCTCAGTGCTCGGATGGCACCATGCAGTCCCCGAAAGACGTCCCTCGGGGCCCCTCGGAGGGGAGCGGTATGGACTGCTCCCGCTGCCCGACCCCGGAGGAAAACATGTTGCTTGGTTGGAGCATCTCTGAGAGTGAGGAGGAGATGGAGATGTCGAGGGGCGAGGCGAAGGCATCCCCAAGAGCGCGTAGGGGTGCTGGTGTAGCCAGTGGTCCGCAGTGGGTGTACAAAGCGCCCTTGGAGACGCCACGGACACCAGCCAGCGCACGGCACAAAGCCAGGACTCCGGTAGCGCCCAGAAGGGCGGCCGAAGCTCTCCGAGGGAAGCCACCGGGAGCATGGCCAGCGGGAGCCCCGAGCAGCGCAACGCGCGTGCGGAGTCACATCCTGAAGACTGGAGGGACTCTGCCACCTGTATCGCCCACTGCGTCTGCGACCCCAGGAGGGACCGCGCCACCGCGCTGTCATGGCTGCCTATGCCTGTATGTGTGTCGGTCCCCATGTGTCTCCCTAGTCCCTTTTTCCCTTTCGTACCTCTTGTGTATTTCTGAATCTTACTTCATCAGCAACCCATGCCATCCCTTGCAGTGTTCTTAAAGATGAATCATACAATTTGTTTGGTCCAACAACTGCTTCCACCTGGTTAAGGTCTTTTGAATGCCAGAGCCTCAAAACTGAAAATAAATATGTAAATGTAACCAATCTGTGAACAACAATTATAATAATGACGAATAACTCAGTTGATCATTACGTGAAGGAATTTAATGTTGGGTTTGGTAGCAATATACTACCTGTACCTGATAACCTTGTTATCGGGCTGGAGCGTACCTCGCAAGTTGTAGTCACTCAACAATTTTTAACAATTAAACAGTATGACTAAACACCCTTGCAATTGCATCAGTTATTAATATACATCACAATATTCGAAACCACATAACAATACATCTCAACTGTCAGATGGGAATGTCCAAAGTACATGACAAGTGTCCTTGGATAATTACGCCAACATTTCTGTTGATGTCGAGTTGTCAGATTTGTAATAAAAATAAAATAAAAATAAAAATAAAATAATGAATGTGTGTGTGTGTGTGTACTTGTAGAATGTCCAGAACACTGAGGAGCGTTGTAGCCTGCTCTTTGCTCAATCCTCTTATCCGCCGTCTCACTCCAAACACAGTCACAGCAATAAATTTACAGCAGGCTAACAGGAGGGTGAAAAAGCACAATTAGCACGACGGTTGCACATACGACCAACAACGTCGTGATGATCTTTCTCATTTTGCACCGAAAGTAATCTGACAGGCGCGCTTTGTCCTCCAGTGACGTTCTTTCCAGTCTACCGTAACGCAATCCCCATACTCGCAAACTGCACGAGTATACAGTAAACTGACGCAAAGCTCTTAAAGGGCCAGCATCTATTTAATAATGGCCTTGATAATTTTTAATGAAATTCCATGTAGGTTACATCCTCCCCCACTTAGAATATGACGCCCCGTCACACTCAATAAGTAAAGAATGAATCAAGTCCACAATCTGTTCTTGCCATGACATCAAGAGATCATAAATCTTTGACTGAGGTGAAGATGTATCAACCCTGTGCTGTCTACACCCAACATGGTAATCTGTCAGATAAGATGGAGGAACTCGTTTCCTCTGTGGTCTACCCCGTGGTGGTGTGGGGCTTACTACCCACTCACTCTCAGATGATCCTGAAAGATCCATTACTAAATTTGGTGCTTCATTATTTAGAGACCTCTGGGAGGGGGTTGCAGCTCTCTCAGCTGAGCTCATATTCCCTTCTTCGGAAAACAGCAACTCAAGGGTGTCATCAGGCTTCTGTGCTGCGGAAACATCAATAGAGTCTACTTGCTGCTTTTCATTTTCTCTCGTGTCTTGCAATGATGCATTACACTCGTGAACATCCATTCCAGCTTCTAGGTTTACTGGTAAGAATCCACAGGGAAGCAGCAGATCACGATGAAGAACGCGTTCTCCCCCTGCTCCATTCTCCTGCTTTACCACATACACTGGAAGATTCTCATCAGGCTGCCGGACCACCACATGGACGGCAGGCTCCCATCGGTCGGAAATTTTATGCTTCTTCCTCAGGCCCAAATTTCTTATAAGAACACGGTCACCTTCCTCCAGAGGCATAGCAGTGACTTTTGCATCCCAACGCTGCTTATTTAGTGCCTGTCTCTTCGCCATATTACTGGAAGCCAGGTTGTAAGCATATCTAAGCCTGTTCTTC
The DNA here is from genome assembly GCF_052324685.1 of Brachyhypopomus gauderio. NCBI lineage: Eukaryota > Metazoa > Chordata > Actinopteri > Gymnotiformes > Hypopomidae > Brachyhypopomus > Brachyhypopomus gauderio. The sequence continues at coordinate 4,537,064 of NC_135228.1, forward strand.
AAATCCCTCACATACTGAGAGTGTGTTTTTGGGTTATATCCCCTTGGGTTGGTACCAAAGCAGAGATCTATTGGAAGGCGTGGCTGTCGGCCAAACATGAGGAAGAAAGGCGCTTCTCCTGTCGCATCGTTTCGCGTACAATTATAAGCATGTACTAAAGGCCTGACATATTTCCTCCACTCTTCTTTCCTATTTTCCTCTAAAGTACCTAAGAGGTCAAGAAGCGTCCGATTGAACCTCTCAACTGGATTTCCCCTAGGGTGATAAGGGGTAGTACGTGACTTCACTCCAGAAAGCGCACACAGTTCTGCTACTACTTCTGACTCAAAGCTAGCTCCTTGATCACTATGCAACCTGCGTGGAAACCCATAATTACTTATGAAATTTTCCCAGAGGACTTTTGCCACCGTCTTGGCGGTTTGGTCTCTTGTAGGATACGCTTGTGCATATTTTGTGAAGTGATCTGTTACAACTAGGATGTTACGTGTATTACTTGAGTCAGGCTCTAAGCTCAAGAAGTCCATGCATACGAGCTCTAGAGGGGCAGATACCTGAATATTAACCAGTTTGGCCGCTCTTTGCACATGCGACTTCCTCCTTATACACCTCTCACATGTTTTGCACTTAGCTTCAATATACTGAGCCATTTTAGGCCAGAAAAATCTGGCTCTGGCCAGCTCTATCGTTCTCTCTATGCCCATGTGACCAGTTTCATCATGGACACCATGGAAGGCTCTTTCTCTGTGGCTGCTTGGTATAACCAGCTGGTAGAAAACATCCCCACTAGAATCATTAACCTTGCGGTGTAATACTCCATCCTTTAACAGGAGTTTTGTCTTTTCTCTCAAGAGCAATTTAATTTCTGGATGATGAACATACACTTCCGGGGTCTCCTGAGGGTTCTCCAACATCTCTATTAGGTAGGCCAAACTGGAATCCTCCCATTGCAACTGTCTCCAGTCTTCTGCGGACATCCCAGGAAGTGTTTCTTGACCTGGCCAAAGGGCCGGATCCAGTAGGTCGTCAGGAACGGCTCCCTCACCACACAGTAATGTTTCTACTGCTGGAATTGCACTATTAACTTCCTCACTTCCCCTTGGCGATTCTGTGAGAACATTAGCGTTGTGGTACATGCACAATGTACCTATCGCCTCTCCATCATAGACACTGTATTCTGAGGGCCGTGGGCTGGCACATTTTAACAGCTGAGCAATCCTTTGATCCAGTTCATCCGACTCCTCATCTGTCAGTGGCTGTCCACAAGGCCTCCTCGAAAGCCCATCAGCATCCGCATTATGCCTCCCAGACCTATAATGGATGTCGAAGTTGTAGATTGACAATGCTGCGAGCCACCTATGACTCGTAGCATCCAGTTTGGCACTCGTCAACACGTATACCAGTGGGTTATTATCTGTTAGCACCTTGAATTGAGCTCCATACAGATAATCGTGAAATTTTTCACTCACTGCCCATTTAAGAGCAAGGAATTCTAATTTGTGAGTGGGATAGTTCTTCTCACTCTTAGAAAGTCCCCGGCTGGCGTACGCTACTACCCTAGTCTGGCCATCTTGTACCTGGTACAACACTGCTCCTAACCCACTGGTACTTGCATCCGTATGCAACACATAAGGGAGCCGCCAGTCTGCAAAGCCAAGAATGGGTGCGGAGGTCAGTCTGTCAATAATCACCTCAAAGGCCGCCTGCTGCCTATCTGTCCACCTGTCTCCTAACACTGGTGACTTTGCTCGTGGACCATGTCCAGGGTGCTTATGCCTGGAGACAAAGTCCCCAGTCAGTAGATCATTAAGGGGCCGGACGATCTTAGAGTAGTCACGGACAAACCGCCGGTAATAGCCAGCAAACCCTAGAAATGACCTAAGTTCCCGAACTGTTTGAGGGCAGGGCTATGTCTTTACAACAGCAATCTTGTCTGGGTCTGGCTGGATTCCTAGTGCGGAGATTTGATGTCCTAAATACTTTACTGAGGTTTGGAAAAACTTGCATTTTGAAGGAGATAGCTTAAGGCCAAAATCTGAAATGCGTTTTAGTACTTTCATCAACCTGTCCTCGTGCTCCTCCAACGTGCTAGAGAATATTATGAGGTCGTCGAGGAAAGTGATGACTTCTTGTAAATTCAGTCCCTCCATTACTTTCTCCATCGTACGCTGGAAAGTGGCTGGTGAATTGGTGAGCCCTTGCGGCATTCGCTGGAACTGCCATGTGCCAAATGGGGTTGTGAAAGCTGTTTTCGGCCTATCGGCAGGCTCTACTTCCAGCTGATAGTACCCACTCTTTAAATCCAGTACACTAAACCACTTTGAGCCAGAAAGTAAGGTAAATGTCTCCTCTATGCGAGGTAGTGGATACGCATCCTTCTTGGTGAGATTGTTTAATCTCCTATAATCTACTACCATCCTCAATTCACCATTTTTCTTTCTCACTAGTACAATCGGTGATGCATATGGGCTGCTAGATTCTTCAATGATGTTTGCTGCTAGCAGATCTTGTAAATGTCTCTTTAGGTCATTGAAGTCAGCTGGTGAGACTCGTCTGGTTCGTTCCTTGAAGGGAACATGTGGCTCCAACTCTATGCGATGTCGAACGCCCGAAGCAGTGCCCACATCTATATCACTCCGGGAGAAGGCGTGTGGGACTTCCTCCATGATTCTGCCTTGCAATCGCTGTCTGAGATGTTGGCTGATGGGGCTCTCATCAAAATTCAGTTCAAGGGGCTCCATGACCGGAGCAGTATCCTCATTCTGAGAGACCAGTAAAGAGTGTGCCTGTAGCAGGGTAGCCTCGGGAGGGTCGTCTAGATCTCCAGTAATGGGAATAGCCCAGTCAATGGGGGAGCATTCAGCTATGATCATCTTTGGAGGCAGAGTAATGTCATGATGGGACATGTTCTTTACCAGCAGCTCAACTTTAGTATGAGACGTGGTTTTCAAGTCCACTAGTTGGTCATAGACTATAAGGCCTCCGGGGGTATTTACTGTATCGGCTCTAGTGATGAGAGCACGAACCATGGCATTATTACGCTTAGGACGACACATCCCCTTTACCAAGTTCGTTTCACCCTGCTTCAGGTGAACTGGCCCCCTACTACTGAGCCTGACCTGAAGGACTTTGATATTTTCTGATTGAGGTTTTGACTTCTCATATGTTGCATATGCCATAGCCCATGTGGACTCGATGGGCAAGGTCTTAATAAATGCATTACCCCCTCTCTTTCTACACTGCTGCGTCAACTGTCTTAGAACATTAGTGCCCACAAGTAAAGGAAATTTTGCATTATATGACTGATCTGGGCTCACTAATACCAGTGATTTAAATATCTGACCTGAGCCACATGCACTTTGTGGAAACTGCAAATCCGCCTCCAAATATCCTAAGTAGGGGACACGTTGGCCAGCTGCACCCTCAATGCTGAGGATGCTGCCTATCGATTGCAGTTCACGGTGACCTAAATGTTGTGAGAAAAAGGACTGGCATACTATTGTTACTTGCGAGCCGGAGTCTATTAAACAGGGGCATTGTATTCCATCTAACCAAGCGACACTTCCACAAGTGTCACCGATAAGGCCATCGGGGATCTGAGCATGTTCATCTGCAGGGGTTGACCCTCCAGGAGTGCAGTGGTTTAAAAGAGAGGAACTAGTTTGGTTTTGAGCTCCTGCCTGTTCCGCAGCAGGAGCCCTTACATGTTTAAAGGCTGTCTTGGTCCTAATGACTGAGACCGATCTTGTTTACTACGATGTCTCGCACACAACTTGCTTTGCACCAGATCTGCATTTGAAGAGTTTGTGCATTGAGGCAGCAGGTGGGAACTCTCACCACAATTATAACAGAACCTCCCAGTCACTGTATTCGTCCCTGAAGAGGAATCAGAGGTAGTCATGGGTCTCTTGCTGTTCTGTGGGGATTTGCGTTTAACTCTATCACTCTTAGTGCATTGTCTACTCCATGCAGGCTCATTCTTGAGCATTTCAGCCTCAAGGTGCCGAATCCTCTCCTCGAGTTGCTCTTGGGTTGGGACATCCTGATCATCGTTATCTGAGGAATTGGGCTCTCTATAAGTCACATGCGTTTTAGTATGTACCTGGGTCACTACTTCTCCTAAATGCCTTCTTTTTCTTACTTCTTTAAGTAGTCTTTCCTTCTCATATGTTCTGATCTTAAGTAAAAGCTCAGAGAAGGTGAGTGTACCCTTTGTAGTTTCACTCGGTATACTTTTTAACTGTAGGGAGGCTATCAGATGATCATCCCAACAGCCCCTGAGGAACTGCTTCAACAACTGAGTATCAGCATCCTTGGCATTCACACCCTTCCTCTCTACAGCTTCATGCAGCAAGGTCTGAAGACGGCACAAATAATCACTAACCCCTTCTCCTCTATTTTGATGCGTCTCCAAGAACTGTATGTACAGCTCCTCACCTTCTGTGACATTCCCGTAGGCATTGTCCAGTTCCTGGTGGTAAGCATCTGGTGAGGCGTGTAAGCCTATCCGTAGTGCTACATTCAATGCAGGGGAAAGCAAACTGTCGAGCAGTGCCCTACGCTTCAGATTCTCATTCAAACTTGGATCTTGTAGCATCTGTTCAGCACGCAGTCGCCACGTGGCGAAATCTACCTCATTAGGAGGTTTATGCGGTTTGCCCGAGAACAAAGGTAACTGCCGCATAGCCGAGGCATACGTCTGAGGATCCTGCCTTACGATATGTTCAACCAGAACGCGATGCGCATCTAATGGTATGGGTATTACCAGTGAAGAGTCAGCCTTAGCATCTGGAGTGTGAACGGAAGAGTATTTCTGGCCACTCGCTGCTGACTCCATTTCATCTGGAAGGGCCTTCTGTTGGAAATGTGTGGCAGGGGTTGATGTTAACGGGCTATGTGTCTGGTTCCCCTTTCCATACATGTAACTCATAGCCTTCTGACTCAGAGTATCGGGGTTAACATTGTATGCACTTGCTAACTCACCAACTCTCTCCCGGAAGTTGATTGTCATATCATTAAGAACGCGAGCTAATGGGGCTATTCTCTCACTGCTAGGAGATGCTACTGTTTTATCAGGATGGTATTCCTCTAGTTGGAGAACTTCCCAGTAGGAGCCACTGCTATTTGCATACTCAGCCTCTAGGAGTATGGGTGTTACACATTCCCGAAATTGACATAGTAGGGTGCCGGGTTGCACGTCAATGTACTGAATTTTAACTACCCTATCCAGTGATGTGAACACTTCTTGCACTCCCTCTAAGCTGACCTCGGGTGCAACCCCTTTCAGTATTACTGTGTACTCTGGGTCAAATCCGTACTGTTCACAGAGCTCCATTTTACCTAGCTTCCTATTAACGTCTACAAAATTTATAATTTCACGTCACCCGAAGGAACGCTCCAGCCCCACGTTGGGCGCCAAATTTTCCTTATGTAACCAATCTGTGAACAACAATTATAATAATGACGAATAACTCAGTTGATCATTACGTGAAGGAATTTAATGTTGGGTTTGGTAGCAATATACTACCTGTACCTGATAACCTTGTTATCGGGCTGGAGCGTACCTCACAAGTTGTAGTCACTCAACAATTTTTAACAATTAAACAGTATGACTAAACACCCTTGCAATTGCATCAGTTATTAATATACATCACAATATTCGAAACCACATAACAATACATCTCAACTGTCAGATGGGAATGTCCAAAGTACATGACAAGTGTCCTTGGATAATTACACCAACATTTCTGTTGATGTCGAGTTGTCAGATTTGTAATAAAAATAAAATAAAAATAAAAATAAAATAATGAATGTGTGTGTGTGTGTGTGTGTGTGTACTTGTAGAATGTCCAGAACACTGAGGAGCGTTGTAGCCTGCTCTTTGCTCAATCCTCTTATCCGCCGTCTCACTCCAAACACAGTCACAGCAATAAATTTACAGCAGGCTAACAGGAGGGTGAAAAAGCACAATTAGCACGACGGTTGCACATACGACCAACAACGTCGTGATGATCTTTCTCATTTCGCGCCGAAAGTAATCTGACAGGCGCGCTTTGTCCTCCAGTGACGTTCTTTCCAGTCTACCGTAACGCAATCCCCATACTCACAAACTGCACGAGTATACAGTAAACTGACGCAAAGCTCTTAAAGGGCCAGCATCTATTTAATAATGGCCTTGATAATTTTTAATAAAATTCCATGTAGGTTACATAAACATTAGCATCACCCTATCACATATCTATTGATAAATGTGGCAAAGACAGGGCCAACAGGCCAACATAAAATGAACAGTGTAAAACTAACATGCAAAATTCACAACATGCTCAACATGCAAACAACCAAAAATGATTTGGACATGATAACCTAATCAATGCGAATGTAATATTTGTTTAACAATTGTTTATAACCATTAACACGGACTGTGGGAGAATCAATATGAAGAGAGGGGTCGGAAACCTATGGCACGCGTGCCACCATTGCCACGCCGAGGCATAATCACTGGCACGCGACACGCTGGACCAGCATCAGCAAAAAAAATTAATAAAACATCTCAGACAGAGAGCACGATCCTTCAATCGAAATCGCTCCTCAACGCTCTGCTCAGCGGAGGCATATACTTGGCGATTGATCGTGATATAATACTTAATTTGTGTCCATTTACACCCCCCCCCCCCCCCCCCCCCCCCCCCACTCAACAATTTAAATTCGCTACTCGGCACACTCATTGACTAGACATGTTAAAGTTGGCACTCCATGTCTCAAAGGTTGCCGACCCCTTGCATACACACTGTAATCCCGGATAAGTTGAGTTTACTTAAAAATATTAGTAAACCGGTTGCCTTAAAAATTTAAGTAATGAACAATGAAAACTTAAGTTGGTATTACTTAACCCTCCTATCGTGTTGTGGGTCAATTTGACCCGTTTCAAAGTTTGAAGATGTAGGAAAACTATTTAAAATAATTTTTTCTGTATGAAACTTCTTCTGCTTGGGTTAATTAGTGTAATCAACATATTATATGAAAATAATTTATGTCAGTTATTTGCAACCACCCCCTGCATGTTTATATCACATAGATACTGTTCGGGTCAATTTGACCCTTTTTTAAATTTTTGACCCTTTTAAAAAAATTTTTATTTTTATTTTTTTTATTTGTGTGTGTGTATGTGTGTGTGTGTGTATGTGTGTGTGTGTGTATGTGTGTGTGTACAATTGTGTGTGTGTTTGTGTGTGTTTGTGTGTGTGTTTGTGTGTGTGTTTGTGTGTGTTTGTTTGTGTGTTTGAGTGTGTGTTTGAGTGTGTGTTTGAGTGTGTGTGTGTGTTTGAGTGTGTGTTTGAGTGTGTGTTTGTGTTTGTGTGTGTGTGTGTGTATGAGAGTGTGTTTGTGTATGTGTTTGTGTGTGTGTTTGTGTGTATGTGTATGTATGTGTGTGTGTGTGTGTGTGTATATGAGAGTGTGTGTGTGTTTGTGTGTATGTGTGTTTGTGTGTATGTGTGTTTGTGTGTGTTTGTGTGTGTTTGTGTGTGTTTGTGTGTGTTTGTGTGTGTGTGTGTTTGTGTGTGTGTGTGTGTGTGTGTGTTTGTGTGTGTGTGTGTTTGTGTGTATGTGTGTTTGTGTGTATGTGTGTTTGTGTGTGTGTGTGTGTGTGTTTGTGTGTATGTGTGTTTGTGTGTGTTTGTGTGTGTTTGAGTGTGTGTTTGTGTGTGTTTGAGTGTCTGTGTGTGTGTTTGTGTGTGTGTTTGTGTGTGTGTTTGTGTGTGTGTTTGTGTGTGTGTGTTTGTGTTTGTGTGTGTGTGTATGAGAGTGTGTGTTTGTGTATGTGTTTGTGTGTGTGTTTGTGTGTATGTATATGTGTGTGTGTGTGTGTGTGTGTGTGTGTGTATGTGTGTGTGTATGTGTGTGTATGTGTGTATGAGAGTGTATGTGTGTTTGTGTGTGTTTGTATGTTTGTGTGTGTGTGTGTGTGTGTGTGTGTGTGTGTGTCTGTGTGTGTATGTGTGTCTGTGTATGTGTGTGTGTGTATGAGAGTGTGTTTGTGTGTATGTGTGTTTGTGTGTGTGTGTGTGTGTGTGTGTGTGTGTTTGTGTGTGTGTGTTTGTGTGTATGTGTGTTTTTGTGTGTGTATGTGTGTGTGTATGTGTGTGAGTGTGTGTGTATAAGTGTATGAGAGTGTTGTGTGTGTTTGGTATCATAGTTTGAACATGGAAATTTTCACATTTTTATGAAAAACGATCCTAATTGAACCATTACCTGTTACAAGTAAGGAACACCATTGCACTAAATATTGATAGAATAATTAGTAATGTAGTTAGTAATTAAATATTCACACTGTTTGTTAGGATTTTTTTGGTTTCAGACATCTTTTGAACAATTAAACATGCACCAGGGTTAAAGTGACCCTAAACAGTACGGCTGTTTGAAAAGGATGCACATAATAGGAGGGTTAAAACAAAGTTGTTTTACCTAAAGGGATAAGTTGAGTTTACTAAAAAATGTAAGTAATGTGCAATGAAAATGTTAAAAAGTTGGTTTGCATCAGGTCTGGGAATCAAACCCACGACCCACCAGGCACAAGGCCAGTTCCCTAACCACTAGGCCATGACTGACTACTTGGTATTTTGAGTTCAAATATTTTGATTACAAATATTTAGTGAAAAAGAAAGACAAAATACTTTGTCTTATGTCTGTTCAGTAGTATTTACTTAACATTACTTATACATTACAGTAATTTACATTAACCACTACTTAGACACAGAAAATGACTTCTCTAAACTACTGCTGGTACTAGCTAAAGACATTCTGACTAGTAAGTAAAAGAGAACATGAATTGTAGGCCATAATGTGGACACCACAAACAGCACACAAGAGCAAAAACAAACACAGAAACGTAGTTTCACACTACAAGTTGATTTTTTAAAGTCTGAAGTTTGGGTGGCAGTTCACGACTACCAATTTTGAGCATTACTTGCTGCATGAAGCAGAAAGTGTTTTTCATGCCCTTAGGGTAGACCAGGTGAAGGGCATAGATGAGGCTGAAAAGAAGACAGACGGCCTGGGGATTGGCCAAGTTGTCCATCACCAAAATTCTATATGGTTCACTTGTTGCAAAAGCCGTGAGAATATCCGTCAACAAATAAGGTTAATATTAAAAGAAAATACACCTCGTAAACAGCCTAGGCTACCGAATAAAACGCAGCAGGTTAAAAAATTGGCCGCATTGGTTAAAACAAACTGCAACTCGGACTTGTGTTTTGCCTATATGTAGTCTGCCTGGCCTGACTACAAACAGCAAGCTAACAAAATGGTGGAAAAGTGTTCAACAGTAAAGTTTTTAAGTTGATCAGTTGAAAACATTTATTTTCAGTTCATTAAACTTAAAATTGTTAGTAAATTTCAGTGTGTGCAAATATTAGTACAATATACTTAGATTTGATAGTAATGCAATAAAACTTAAATATTTATGTACATTGAAATTAAACAGTTGAGTAGATATAAAATCCGTGTTTACAGTGCACCAAGGAAGCAGTGTGCACACATATTGCATTTTCATAGGTTATTATATCCATAACATAGGATAAATGGTCCACACGTCAAACACAGCAAAACTGGTGAGGACCACACTGGTAACAAATGGACCAACTGGTCAAACTCTGAGATTTGTAATTATAACACCTTCATTTTGAATGCTTCTTTCAACATTTGATGAGCTTCCAATTGCAGGCTTCTCTGCTACTGTTGTTGCTTGGACCTGTATTTGGTCATCAAATTGTTTCGGAGCAAAGTGTATAACTGAGCACCGCAGCAAATTTGGATTGGTGCGCTCTGCTGAAAGGCTGTTCTTGGGGGAAGAAATGCTGCTGCTGGCTGGCTGACAGGACGGTGACCTGTCCAACTTGTTTCCTGCTTTGCTTCTTGTATTTATTTTTCAGTATTTTTCCATCATGATTCTTTAATTTGACAAGTTTACCACACACTGAATGGACAACATATGGACCAAAGAAATCAGGTTCTATTCTTCCACCTTTCCTTCCTCGCTTCCTCAAGTTCAGTAGAAGTACTTCATCTTCCACATTATACACTATATTTTTGTACTTCTTCTGCAGTTTTCTGACATATGCTTCTTTTTGTTTTTCCTGAGACTTACATATGTTCTCATCTGTTTTTTTTTAACAGCTTCCATTGCTTTTCTTTTAGAATCAAGAAACTCACTGCAGCCGCCTTCAAGGAGAATAATGGTGGAAAGCTAAATTGAAATAGTCAAAAAATGTTGCCACAATTAGTGAATCCACTACATTGAATATCAAGGTCTTATTATTAAAAAAAAACTAAAGTCATTGACAAATTCCCGTCCCTGATCTGAAAGAATGCGTTTTGGACAGCCATGTCTGTAAATGACTGCACAAAGGTTTCTACCCACTTCAGATGCTGATTTGCTTTTCAATGGAAATGCTTCTACCCATTTTGAGAAGTAATCAGAATATATCAGAACACTGTCAGAATATATTGGAAGCCGTCGACAGTTCTTGGTAATGGTCCTGTTAGGTCAATCCCAATAAGCTCCCAGACCGCAGACACCTACCAACCGAAAAACAAATAAGCTACAATTAAAAGTAGGGCAGATCACAGTATATTTCTTACATAATTTGATTTTTGATCATGGACATTGTTGATTACAAATAGAGTGCAATTATCTAATTGGAATTTGTGCACTACAGCAAGGAAAATGTTGAATAAACTTTATTAATAATATTTGGCACATACATTTAAGTTCACTAAAAATTGTTACTGCAAGTATTTACCTTAATGCACTGTAGTGCTTGGGCGGCAGTCAAAGGTTTTCCTATTTTTTTGGCATTTATCGCATTCCAATACCTTTAACATAAAATCAATTATATAGACATGGCTTGCAATTATTTGAAAATGCATGAATTGGTTCAAAACTATCAAATGAGGGGGAAAAACAACAAAAAACATAAATTAATAAACAAAACACATACCCAGTTGTCAATGTCAAGTGACATCCCATGCCAGTAAAATCTGGAGCACATGGTTGCCCATGTTTTTATGATGGCCACAAAATATAATACATAAAAATTAAAAACAAGAACAAATTAAAATTAAAAAAATAAGATTAGATAAAATAATTTCCAGACAAAACTGGAAATAAGAAAATATAAATATAAATAAGTAAAAGATAAATAAAATAAATAAAATTGGCTATATTTTCGGTACCTACACTAAACCAGTGCATATAAGTAAGTTTTTACCTTGGATTTATAAACTGTCACAATACGGAGGCCCCCACACAGCTGCCTCTGTCTGCAGCAGCAGTAGTTTGTGTTTGTCCCTCAGGTGGGCGAGGCCTTTGAAGATCCCCAACACCTGAGGGTCGTTTGGCTGTCTATATGACGTCTTTGTACAAGTTGACTGCTGGTTATTGCTTCCTTCATTATAGGAGACGGGGACTAAATTTGAGAATGAGACGGGGAGGTGGGGGTTTCATTGCTGTTATTGATTGTGTGCCTAATATGTTTGCTTGAAAGAGATTTCCTGTGTTAATTGAGTCTTCAGATTAAAAATGGACCGGACGGTCTGAAAGTTCAATTATCTGATCTGATTAGATTATCAGGTACAAGCTATGCAGCTTTCATTATACCCACTCTTTTATCCATATGAGCACGGACGTAATTTTTCAAAAGCCGGTTTTGGTCCCCCCCAGTTTTTAGTTAAAACCAAATATTTAAATAGCGACGAATCCATGTCCCCCCCACTTTTGAAATCAAAATTACGTCCATGCATATGAGTGGCAGCTGAGCACCTGTCCCACAAGATATATTAAGGCAGAACTGATTACTTTTGTGCAGTCTTACTAACCCCATGGGTACCGATTACATCAACCCGTGCATGCTACAGTGCACAGCACACACACATGAGGGAGGGCCAGATGTAGCATATGAGCACAAATGGTTTAAAGTGGTTTAAACAAATGATTTAAACTTGAGCAGGCTAAAATGCTAATACTAAAGTGTGTGTTTTGGAATCAAAATGTGGGGGAGGTTGAGGTTGGCTAGAGCAGAGCAGAGCATGTTTCAAATGGTGAACGGTACTGCCCATGTCTTGTTGTCCAAACCTACAGGTTGGGAGGGGCAGAATATATAATATAGGGGTCCGCTTCTGAAAGAATGATTTACGACTTTGACCTTAGACCCCACCCCACCACCACCCCACCATGTGACGTCATCACATCAATCAACACGTTAATCAAAGTCTATTAAGCAATGCTTTGATCTTGCTTTGATCTTGTTTAAGCGATGCTTAAAACTTTATTTTGATCTTCTTCTTTGATTTTGACTCTCCGGTGCTGTATAACAAGGCTGCCGTCCGTTTACCCTAGCAACCTGCGACACACACACACACACACACCCTGGTCACACATACATTTTCCTGCGGTACCCCCTCAAAAATGCTTTACGATCGACCTCCACTAACTCTATAGGGAAACCTCCCTTTCGCTCTCCGCCCGCGACACACACACACCCTCCAGTCACATAGAACAGCGCGCACACACACCCTCCAGTCACACAGAACAGCGTGCACACACATATGCCTCAGTCAGGGATGGTACCTGTCAAATGAATAACAATCGACTGCCTTCTCCTCGCACTATCTATAGGGAAACCCCTACCCACCTGCGAGACACACACACACAACCTAGTCATGCAGACTCACGCACACACACTTCCCTCCATAAGGGTTAAAGCACACTGTATAAACATTAAAATTACTTCTTTTGAAATTTAATGTAGAGAGCCTTGTTAAATTATTAAGTTTATAATGAAAATCTTATTAATCTTAAAATTTTTATATATGTAAAAGATTAATACATTGTTTTATTCACTGCTTCACTGTTTTTTCTGAAAACATAGAACTCAGATTTCAGTCTGCCTATATCAAAGAAACTGCCATAACTTTTTATCAAATGTTGGAATATCTCCTCAGGAATCACCTGACTCTTTTAAAACATATCCTTTCAAAAGTCTGCAGGAGACTATGATACATGTTGTCATAGTGCTTAATATCCATTATGTGAAGCTCCACTGTGTAGCAGAGTTTCAGGGAACTTCCTGAAGACTTAGGAAAGGCCGTCCTTCAACAGTAAACGTGGGTTTATCAATAAATGTGACAAACCCAGAGAAAGTTGCAAAAAACATTGGACCGAGGCATGAATTGTGCACCAGTTTGACACCAAGTTTAATCTATGTGCATAGCAGTTCACAAACATTGCTTCTGGGGCAATTTCTTTAACTTTATCTTAAAGTCCTTTAATCTGTAGGGTAAAAGTAAAACTGACAACATATTATTGAAAGACAGGGCACTTTATTAGTCTGTGGATTAGCTTCTTTTCTCTATCTCAACCAGTGTTGCGAATAACGCTGTTAAAAATAACTTATTTTACTTATTTCAGGGCTATTGAAAAAACACTCCGTCACTATTGTTACGTTCGCCACACAAGCCCCGCCCCCCCCCCCCCCCCCCCCCCCCCCCCCCCCCCGGGCAACAGCTTACATTCGCTGCCAAAAGCAACCCCCCCGTCCTTTATCGGAAGCCATGGCAGCAGTTACACTGTACATTACACTTTTTTACATCACAAAGTGCTGCATCTGTTATTTTAAAACACCAAAAACAGATTGGGGATTTTGTCCTTCTGAAATATAAAACAACCACAAATCATTACTAAGTTTACCTTGTTAGTAGATTCTCTGCCATCATTACAACCTCTGAGAGTGAGCTGTTTACAGTCGACCGGTGAAGGACTTCAAGAAGAAAATCTGGATAGTCACTATTTTGTGCTGATAAATCTTTATCTTTTAGTCCCTTAATATGTACCCTTAATCAATCACACGTTCTACTGTGACTCTACTTAGGAAACCTGACCATGAACATGAGCTCACGTTCCTTGATTTTCTATTGAATTTTGTATGTCTAGTCAAAATTAACCAAATCCTCCAAACACATCTTTCACCAAACTGAGATGATTGCAGCCAAACATTCAAGACACTACAAGTGATATAGGGTAAAATAGTTATCTAATAGCAATCACTATGAAAGTTACCACATTGATTATTGACATTAAGAGAATTACTTTTTGTATTACGAGTTTTCTGAAATGTTGTTTAAATATGCAACTTAGGCGTTATCTAGTGAAATATATGCTAATTTGCAAATTAAAAAAAAAAATCTTTTTTTGAAAAAGAATTTTGAGATTCTGAATATCTATTTTTATTACTTTATAAATCAGAAAATACTGTCATAAGTAAAAATAAATAAATAAATAAATAGAAAATCAACTTTCACCATGTTTTTTAGGCATAAATTGTTAGATTATTCAGGCTATAATTGATATATGAAGAATTCCCTCTGTAAAAACCTTCTGAATATAGATATGAATAAAAGTTTCATATATGTAAGAGCAAGTGAACTGGAGATTTCTGGCTCAGATTATAAGAAAAAACTCATTTTGAGAAAACTTTAAAGATATACATTTTGAAATTTCATGGATTTGTATTGGAAACCATTGTTTACTTACTCAAAATCTAATCATATCATTAGCAGCAGTGATATAGATCATCCCCAACGATAACAGGACAAACAACAGCAAAACAGAACAATGTAATGACTAAGTTTGACTTCAACGGAAACACAGCACACATGTTGCCGGCCTCAAGGCCTAGGGGTACCTGGGCCGTGCACAAAATGGCATCATAGCCGTGGATGGCTGTATGATGTCCGTAATCAGGTCTCTAGTGTAGTCTCTAGTCCTCTCTCTCTCTCTCACACTCTCATCCTCTCTCTCTCTCTCTCTCTCTCTCTCTCTCTACAATGACAAGAAAAAACCCAACACGCAGGTTAATGTGTTGTCAGCCCGATGCAGTAGGCTTCTTCTCAACCTCCTAAGCTGCATGGTTTAATGAAATTCACATTTTAAATACATTACATACTTTTAGCTTTTTCAAGATGCATTTTACATCACATACACATTCCAAATTTACACTACAATGCTCTCAATGTAAAGGTCTCAAAGTGCACAAAATCACTCTGCAATATTAACATAACATCACTGGTTCACATTTATACTAAAAAGTAAATAGCTTTCCAATATGAAGCTAATTTTGTAGCGGACATATCTTACTAGAACACAATTTAGCTGTAAAACACGATACAAAGAACCTCATGGCTTCCATGGAGGCCGCCATTTTAGAACCCGCTGCACCGGAGAAGCTGAACAATGCAGCTGAGACACTACTTCAAATAAATGGGAAATAGTGCTTTGACAAAATCTTAAAACCATACAAATACACTTCTTTACACATGTGTGGTATCAAATGCTTTAAGTCTTTTAGTAAAACGTTAGGTTACAGCACCTAGGAAAGTACAAAAAGCTAGATTTTACGTCCAAGCCGACTGAAACAGCCTATTCTAAGCTAAATCGCTAATGCATTTTCTATCTTCTCTTTTACCCAATATAACTCACCCAAAACACATTAAAACATGGCATAGGGTTTACGAACATTTTAGTGAACAGGTTGAACCACTGAAATGTATTTAAAGACATTCCCTACCTCTACAATGACAAGAAAAAACCCAACACGCAGGTTAATGTGTTGTCAGCCCGATGCAGTAGGCTTCTTCTGAACCTCCTAAGCTACTAACAGGGCTGTAGTTGCCTTGCCACTGCAGGCTAAGAGCGCCCCCTACTGGGTGAGACGACAATACAAGCAAATAATGATGTAATGAGAATTACACTATGTTTTAAAACAGACTAACTGAAATCCAATTAAGTTAAATACAGAAAAATGTAAATAATTTAAAAAAATTATGGGTGCCTATTTTTACAAAATAACTTTTTTTTTCAGTCCGTTACACTCTCCCCTATTTTTTTAAGATGGCTCCGTGCATCTTATTGAGTGTCAAGGCTACACCACCCAAGTGACTGGCTGGGGGTAGAAATGGAATTCTGGTGGAGTTGTGTAAGCTAACAGGATCGGTGCTGTACCAACTGTATTTACTCCCGGTGCCCATGGCTGATAAGAGGGCTGACCAAGGTTTTGGTATGTAAATAGTTCTTTCGGTCTCACAGTGCGCGCAGACCTTCGCAGGACAGGTTCCTCGTCCTCTGCCTGGTTTGTCATTTCGCATTCATTCTGAATCTCTGAAGGCATCTCTGGCACATTTTCCATTAATTCAGAACGTTCTTGGCTTTCTTCCATTTCTGCATCTTGCTGCACTGGTACTGGTTGTGGTGTTGGTTCTAACTGTTCGAATTCTAGTTGGTGGGACTCTTGGATAACAGTCTTTGGCATGGAGTACGTCTCAACATTATCAGTTTCCTGGCTGATTCGTACTGGCAGGCGTCTCAAAGGTTGTGACAGGTAGTAGAGTTCCTCATCTTCCTCATCAGAATCATCATGCTTACTGGTGACACTTTGGGTTCGTTGTCCTTTTGGCGTGGTCCTAACAACAGGTCTACTGTGAGTGTCTGTTTCAAGAGGTAAGTCATTCACAGGTAAGAGAAGGTTTCTGTGTAGGACACGGAGGGCTTTGTCTCCACCCTCTGCTTGGACTCTGTACACAGGACTGGAAGTTTCCCCCACTCTGTCCACAATACGGTGTACCTTTTTTTCCCAGTAGGACCGAAGTTTACCAGGTCCGCCTCTTTCAGAGAGATTCCTGACAAGCACTCGGTCACCTGGCTGAAGGGGAATGCCTCTTACTCCCTTGTCATATTGCCTTTTCCCTTTTGCCGATGACTTTAGACTATTCTCAGCAGCAATTTTGTATGCTTCACGCATTCTCACGCCCCACTTTTGTGCAAATGTCTGTCCTGTGTCCGTGTCACTGTCTGGTTTCAGTCCAAAAAGTAAGTCTATCGGTAGGCGAGGATGTCTACCAAATAGTAAAAAAAATGGGGAATATCCCGTAGACTCATGCCTTGTGCAATTATATGCATGGACAATTTGCTGCAGATGGTCTTTCCATTCGGTTTTCTCCTCCTCATGTAGTGTCCGAAGCATTTGTAAGAGTGTTCGATTCAGCCTCTCGACTGGATTGCTTTGGGGGTGATAGGGTGTTGTACGAGAATGAGATATTCCAGCCAACTGCTGCAGTCTCCTGAATAAGTTGTTCTCGAATTCCCGACCCTGATCATGGTGGAGTCTTTCTGGATATCCAAAACGAGGTATGAAATCATGAAATATTTTCTCAGCCGCCGTTTTACCCGACTTATTCTTTGTAGCGTATGCCTGTGCATAACGGCTGAAATGATCAACCAGTACTAGGATGTATTGATAACCACCCTTGCTGGTCTCAAGGTGGAGGTAATCAATAGCAACCAGCTCAAATGGTGCAGATGTGACAATGGACCCCATGGGTGCCTTCTCATGGACCACGGGATGTTTCTGTTTCACGCAGTTGCATTTTCGGATTACGTGATCTTCAATTTCACGCTTCATGAAAGGCCAGTAAAACCGGTCTCTAGCTAAATGAATGACCTTGTCTGCCCCTACATGTCCCATTTCATTATGTAATTTCTTTAGCACCTCTGGTCTTAGTTTACTTGGTAAGACTAATTGTCTGCGAGTACCTGTCTGTCTGTAAAGAATGCCATCATTGATTACCAGTTTGTTCCACTCGTGTATGAGTCTCTTTGTGTCTTGGCCCATTGTTCTTTTGTCTTTTTCATTTGGCTTCCAATTTCTTTCTTTCAGTTTCAGAACCTCCCTGATCGTCTCATCCTCGTACTGTGCTGTCTTGATGTCATGGGGTATGACCGAGGACGTACTACCTGATGAGAGGTTTTCATCACTGGAAGTAAGCAGCAATGCAGCAGCCCATGGCACTTCCTCTTCCTTGACAGCCTTGCTGCCCTGCAATACAGTCGAGACCATCTCTGGTGACATAGTTTCAGTGTACTCACTCAGGTTGTCGGTAAGCGTGACAGGATAGCGGGATAAGGTGTCTGCATCCACGTTCATCTTTCCTGGCCTGTATTTGATATCGAAGTGAAAGTCGGCCAGCTCCCCCACCCAGCGATGACCTACTGCATTGAGTCTTGCTGTACTCAAAACATAGGTTAGTGGGTTGTTGTCGGTAAACACTGTAAAGGTAGGTGCATAGTATAGGTAGTCCCTGAACTTATCACAAATGGCCCACTTAAGAGCTAGAAATTCCAGTTTACCAGAGTGTAAATGATATTTCTTTTCAGCTTGACTTAGTGTTCGAGACCCATACCCAATTACTCGCAGTTTACCTCCCTGCTGCTGATAAAGTACAGCTCCTAACCCCTCATTGGATGCGTCAGTATGCAGCACAAAAGGTAGGTCAAAATCGGGGTATGCAAGAATAGGTGGGCTGGTTAACATATCCACAAGCTTCGCCACAACAACTTGGTGTTCAGTAGTCCAAGTGACTGGTGTTTTTGAAGGGAGCTGTCCAGAAGCTTTACTGTCAACCCTTCTGTTCTTGGACCTGGCTCCTGAACTTTTGGGTTCATCTGTCCTCTGAAGGAGTCCAAATAGAGGCCTGGCCAACCTTGAAAAATCCTGAATAAAGGAGCGATAATAGCTTAGGAAGCCGACCAGAGCTCTAACGTCTCCAACTGTTTTGGGTATCTTTTCTTTCCATTGTAGGACTGATTCTAAATCCTTAGGGTCAATCTGGACCCCCTCGCCAGAGACTAAACGACCTACATATCTAACTTGGTGTTTAAATAACTCACACTTCTTTGGACGCAGTTTTATTCCATGCTCACGCATTCTTCCAAATACACGTCGGAGATCCTCCACATGCTCGTCAAATTTTTTCGAGAAACAAAGTACATTGTCTAAATATGGATAGCAGCACTCATCTCGCAAACCTTCCAGTACCCCTTCCATGCACCTCTGGAAAGCTGCTGGGGCGTTCGTAAGACCAAATGGAACCCGTACCCAGTCATATAGACCCCAGGGGGTGCTAAACGCAGTGAACTGCTGTGAATTTTCCTCAACAAAGCCCTGGTGGTATGCACTGCCTTGATCTAAAATCGAAAACCAAACATACCCCCCTAGGTTATCTAGCAGGTCCTGGATACGTGGTAGAGGGTGACGATCTGGGATTGTTTTACGGTTGAGTTCCCTGTAGTCCACACACAGGCGCAAGCTTGCATCTTTTTTCCTGACACACACCACCGGAGATGAGTACGGTGAGACAGACTTCTTTATCCAACCACGATCTAGCAAATTCTGTACGTATTCTTTGACTTCCTTATACAAAGGCTTTGGGATGGAATTATAACTTTTCTGAACCGGTGTTTCGTCTTTTAAATTGATCTTGAGTTTCAGGCTCGGGATACACCCAATGTCACTGTCGTCCTGGGCAAAAATATCAGATTCCTCATATAACATACCTCTGACAATTTCTTGCTCTACTGCTGACAGATGGGACAGGTCAACAGGTGGATTCCATTTTTCCCCATTTCTTACATTGTTGCAGTTTTTGTCAGTAGCAACTTGAGCTGAGTTTGCTTGGGCGTTGACTAGTTGAGTCACTGGACCTGAATCTTGCTTCTGCTGGAACATTGGCACAAGGTCAGTGATTTCCTCTAGCCTACCCAACACTGTTCTTTTAGCAAGGTAGATGTCACGCTGTGTGGAGTTTTGAATGGGAATTTTGACAATCTTAGTGAAACCTGCAGGAACATCAACAACAGCTGGAAATACTTCTAAGCCATCAGGACAGTGGATTTCCATTGCTGGTTCAAACGACATTGTCCCTCCTTTATGACAGCATCTCACTCTACATCTGATGTCACATATCCGGCCTGCAGGAATGACGAGACCTCTCTTTCCCACTTTCACCAGATTGCCAGATGATGGTGTTTCCAACAAATTCAATTTGGCTACAGATACAATTGTCTCAACAGTGTTTTTCCTTAGATTAAGCACTTCACTGAGCAGTGCGCTTAGATCAGTCATGCCAGTTGGACTGTCATTTTCCCGAATAATCTCTTCAATGACATTGAATCCTAGGAGTGGACAGTTAACACTGCTCCCACTAACTAACATAGGCAC
Organism: Brachyhypopomus gauderio; assembly: GCF_052324685.1. Classification (NCBI taxonomy): domain Eukaryota; kingdom Metazoa; phylum Chordata; class Actinopteri; order Gymnotiformes; family Hypopomidae; genus Brachyhypopomus; species Brachyhypopomus gauderio. Next base: position 4,557,166 of record NC_135228.1, read on the forward strand.
TTGAATTGCTAGACCGCCATGTCTTTTGCTTGCTAGTTCCAAGGACACATCTATCCATCCGTCAAATGGGACTTCAGTGCCATTAGCTGCAGCGATATGGAAAGATTCATCATGAAGCAATCGGTCAAGAGGTTGGATCTCAATGCCCGGGAGTTCCCTCTCCAGCCATTCTCTACCAATGATGCTGACTTGAGCGCCAGTGTCTAATAACATGTTTGTTTTGACCCCATTGATGAAATACTTCTCCTACCTACAGATGCAGAAGCTCTACCTGCTGCACCCTGCATTAAAGAGTCTCTGTCCCTGCTGGCAGGTGTGCTTGTCTCTGGAGTTGTCGTGGTTGAGTCTGAAGATGGGTGATCGTCACCTTGAGCAGGAGTCCCAACGGGTGGTGGAGTTGTTCCCTTGCTTTGCTGCGTCGCTGTGTCCTCACTTGCTGCTTGTGCCGAATCATCACTAGCTGCGAGTTCATCCATCATATCACGGAGGAGAAGCAAGCATGACATTCCCTCATCCTCCAGGCTCTGCAACTTTGCACTCTTAACATAGTCTGAAATGTAGAAAAACAGTTCTGGATCGCTGAGGGTAGAGACGTCTGGAGTCTCTTCAACTGGTTCACCCCCCAAGGTTGCGGCCAGAGTTTGTAGCTGTCTCAGGTTTAATGCAGGCAGTTTTTTGTGAATGTCCCAGACAAGCGTCTGACATGGTTTGGATGCCATCTTCCTTGCCTGAAGTCTTTACTCTCTGAATGACTTGATTTCAGAAGCCCTCCCTGAAGTGTTGACCACAGGATACTTTAGGTGCAATAGCTTCTATCCTCACCAGGTGGCGCTATCCCGGACGAGCCCCCAATTGTTGCCGGCCTCAAGGCCTAGGGGTACCTGGGCCGTGCACAAAATGGCATCATAGCCGTGGATGGCTGTATGATGTCCGTAATCAGGTCTCTAGTGTAGTCTCTAGTCCTCTCTCTCTCACACTCTCATCCTCTCTCTCTCTCTCTCTCTCTCTCTCTCTCTCTCTCTCTCTCTCTCTCTCTACAATGACAAGAAAAAACCCAACACGCAGGTTAATGTGTTGTCAGCCCGATACAGTAGGCTTCTTCTCAACCTCCTAAGCTGCATGGTTTAATGAAATTCACATTTTAAATACATTACATACTTTTAGCTTTTTCAAGATGCATTTTACATCACATACACATTCCAAATTTACACTACAATGCTCTCAATGTAAAGGTCTCAAAGTGCACAAAATCACTCTGCAATATTAACATAACATCACTGGTTCACATTTATACTAAAAAGTAAATAGCTTTCCAATATGAAGCTAATTTTGTAGCGGACATATCTTACTAGAACACAATTTAGCTGTAAAACACGATACAAAGAACCTCATGGCTTCCATGGAGGCCGCCATTTTAGAACCCGCTGCACCGGAGAAGCTGAACAATGCAGCTGAGACACTACTTCAAATAAATGGGAAATAGTGCTTTGACAAAATCTTAAAACCATACAAATACACTTCTTTACACATGTGTGGTATCAAATGCTTTAAATCTTTTAGTAAAACGTTAGGTTACAGCACCTAGGAAAGTACAAAAAGCTAGATTTTACGTCCAAGCCGACTGAAACAGCCTATTCTAAGCTAAATCGCTAACGCATTTTCTATCTTCTCTTTTACCCAATATAACTCACCCAAAACACATTAAAACATGGCATAGGGTTTACGAACATTTTAGTGAACAGGTTGAACCACTGAAATGTATTTAAAGACATTCCCTACCTCTACAATGACAAGAAAAAACCCAACACGCAGGTTAATGTGTTGTCAGCCCGATGCAGTAGGCTTCTTCTGAACCTCCTAAGCTACACAGGGCTGTAGTTGCCTTGCCACTGCAGGCTAAGAGCGCCCCCTACTGGGTGAGACGACAATACAAGCAAATAATGATGTAATGAGAATTACACTATGTTTTAAAACAGACTAACTGAAATCCAATTAAGTTAAATACAGAAAAATGTAAATAATTTAAAAAAATTATGGGTGCCTATTTTTACTAAAAATAACTTTTTTTTTCAGTCCGTTACACACACACTGCAACCTGTAGGACTGTCACCCTAGACTGTTGTATGTCTGTACTGCACAATAGTCACCCAGTCCTGTTTACAACCTAGTCATCCATCCCTGCTCCATATGTAGGTCCCTCACACATTTCCTGATTATGTCTTTTCAGCTTTATAGCTGTACTCAGGTTTGCACTTGTGTTTCACGCTGGCAGACGTGTCAGATGTGACAACCTCTGCTTTTGATACTCTGATCATATCAGCTTCATTACATTGACAGTAAGACTGCTCTGCAGCCACAATCTCTCCATATCAGTCAGCATGGCAGAGGCACCTTCACTAAAGGTAGAAATGGCCATACCTGTTGCTGCCTCAACCCTGCATTTACCAATACAATTAAATGTACAGGATATCACTACCTGTTCATCTCCTCAGGATTAATTGGTGCGTTTATTTTTTACTTTTACATAAAATAGGTAAGTGTTTAAAACTTTTATTCACAAAACATTGCATTCATTCACTTTTATTCATAAATTGTATTAAACTTTAAGTTTTGTCCATTCTGCCACTAAAGAAAAAAATCTGTAGGGTAAAAGTAAAACTGACAACATATTATTGAAAGACAGGGCACTTTATTAGTCTGTGGATCAGCTTCTTTTCTCTATCTCAACCAGTGTTGCGAATAACGCTGTTAAAAATAACTTATTTTACTTATTTCAGGGCTATTGAAAAAACACTCCGTCACTATTGTTACGTTCGCCACACAAGCCCCCCCCCCCCCCCCCCCCCGGGCAACAGCTTACATTCGCTGCCAAAAGCAACCCCCCCCCCCCCCCCCCCGGACCACGGGTGAAACCTCTCCCGCGGAAAAATATAGTTGATTACCCCTGTAATCATACAATGATAGTGTGTCTCAAAGAAAAAGGAGATGCTGACTGTGCCGTTGTGTGTGAGGGCGAAAGAGAGAGAGAGAGAGAGAGAGAGAGAAAGAGAGGATATTGTGTGTGTGTGTGTGTGTGTGTGTGTGTGTGTGTGTATAAAGAGTCAGTAAGTCAGTAACTCACTAGTTTCTCCAGTGTACATTATGGGTCATGTATGTGACTGTGTGAGAGAGAGAAAGAGAGAAGTTATTGACTGTGTGGGTGAGAGAGAGAGAGGATATTGACAGTGTGTGTGTGTGCATGCGTCTCTCTCTGTGTGTGTGTGTGTGTGAGAAAGAGAGAGAGACAATGGTGGATTTGTTGATCCTCTTACCATCTTGGCTTCAGAGAGACACTGATACTCTGAGAAGCTCTTTTTATACCCAATCATGTTGTCAATTGACCTAATTAGTGGTAATTGGTCTTCCAGCTCTTCGTTATATGCTCAATTTGCATTATATGCTCACTTATTGCTACTTGTCCTAACTTTTTTGGGACTTGTTGACACTTTGAATCAACATATTTTTCCTTTAAAATGACACATTTATTCAGATCAAACTTTTGATCTGTCATCTATGTTCTATTACAAATAAAATATTGACATTTGCCATCTCCACATCATTGCATTCAGTTTTTATTCACAATTTGTTTAGTGTCCTAACTTTTTTGGAATCCGGTTTATATAAAGATTCAGTAAGTCAGTAACTCACTCTAGTTTCTCCAGTGTACATTGTGGATCCTCCAGTAGAGCAGAGAGATGCTTCACTCCTGAGTCTCCTGGTTCACTGTAGTTCAGATTCAGCTCTCTCAGGTGTGATGAGGGGTTTGACTTCAGAGCTGAACACAGAGCAGCACAGCCTTCCTCTCTAATACTGCACTGAGACAGACTGTAGACAGAAGGAGAACAACCCCTTACACTTCATCAGTCATCGGTGTATGATATGACACAAATGACATGGTGTCTGTAAAAATTGCATTTATTGAAGAGCACAAAACAACATAGTACACTAACAAAAACATATGTACACCAACAAAAACATACACTAACATTTTTTTAGTGTAATAGTGATAGACTAAGTAAAAACATAATTAAAAAAAGAAAAGGCTAATCTTCAAATAAAGGTTGTTGGCACCTTTATTTGCCACAGACACATAAGTGCTTGCCTTACACGTCAAGCACTCTGCCTCATAGGGATCACGACACTGGCGAAAGCACAGGAATTTTTTCTTTAACTCCTCCGTAAACGTATACTTTCGTTTAGGCATTGTAGAACACATGTGCTTTCGCTTGTAAACACTCGGGGGTAGACTGGCAGGCCCACGCTTTCTTCTTCACACACACAATGCAAAGTAGATAGATTTTAGGAGAAGGGCGTGACTAATTTGTGATACAGAGAAACCTGGAATGGAGTGGAATGGAACGGAGTAGCAATTCTAATCACAATGCAGTGTACATGTATTATGTTTGAGGCAGTCAAACAAAATCCCGGACGATTTGAAATTCCCCCCAGACATTTTTTTTAGGTCTCAAAAGTAGGACATGTCTGGGAAAAAGAGGACGTCTGGTCACCCTATTACAGAGCAACACATATGTAATAATAGAACAAATAATAAAATCTATGAAAAAAATCTGTGAAAAATATTTATGAAAAATAATTTTGAAGAACTTCAATTTTGAAAGCTCGCAACCGAATGTGAGTTAACATTTTCCGACAGCAAATCAGAGCTCTGGGTCTTTTATCTTTTGTTAAAATATACTCTATGTGAAGTCTGGCGCAAGGCAATGGACGAGACAGAAATCCTCTTGTGTATTCCAAACGTTACGTTTATTCACATTTAATGAGTGCAGACAGTGCACGGAGAACACTTAACATACATCAACATAGACGACTCAAACAACGACGAGCACAGGACACTGCGCGAACGCACATTTAACAAATGTTATTGCTATAATTAGTGCAATAAATATTATATTATTGTATATACTGTATCATACTGTATATACTGCGCAATATCATTGGAAATATAGATTCTCTGTAAACATAAATTCTCTCCATCCATCCATCCATCCATTATCTACCGCTTATCCGGAGCCATGTCGCGGAGGTAGCAGTCTGAGCAGGGAAACCCAAACCTCCCTCTCCCCAGACACCTCAGCCAGCTCCTCGGGTGGAACACCAAGACGTTCCCAGGCCAGTCGAGAGACATAGTCTCGCCAACGTGTCCTGGGTCTTCCTCAGGGCCTCCTCCCCAGGGGACATGCCTGGAACACCTCCCTAGGAAGGCGCCCAGGGGGCATCCGAAACAGGTGCCCAAGCCACCTCAACTGACTCCTCTCGATGTGGAGGAGCAGCGGTTCTACTCCGAGCTCCTCCCGAGTGACCGCGCTTCTCACCCTATCTGTAAGGGTGCGGCCAGCACTCATTTCGGCCGCTTGTATCCGCGATCTCGTTCTTTTGGTCATTACCCAAAGCTCATGACCATAGGTGAGAGTAGGAACGTAAATCGACCGGTAAATCGAGAGCTTCGCCTTTTGGCTCAGCTCCTTCTTCACCACAACGGACCGGTACAGCGACCGCATTACTGCGGAAGCTGCACCAATCCGTCTGTCGATCTCACGCTCCATTCTTCCCTCACTCGTGAACAAGATCCCGAGATACTTAAACTCCTCCACTTGAGGCAGGACTTCTCCACCCACCTGAAGGGAGCAAGCTACCCTTTTCCGGTTGAGAACCATGGCCACGGACTTAGAGGTGCTGATTCTCATCCCAGCTGCTTCACACTCGGCTGCAAACCGCCCCAATGCATGCTGAAGGTCTTGGCCCGAAGCTGCCAACAGAACAACATCATCTGCAAATAGCAGAGATGAGATCCTGTGGCCTCCAAACAGGGCTCCCTCCGGCCCTTGGCTGCGCCTTGAGATCCTGTCCATAAAAATTATGAACAGGACTGGTGACAAGGGGCAGCCCTGACGGAGTCCAACCTGCACCGGAAACAGGTCTGACTTACTGCTGGCCATGCGAACCAAACTCCTGCTCTGATCATACAGAGACCGGACAGCCCTTAGTAGAGGACCCCCGATTCCATACTCCTGGAGCACTCCCCACAGAATACCACGAGGAACACGATCGAAAGCCTTCTCCAGATCCACAAAACACATGTGGACTGGTTGGGCATACTCCCATGAACCCTCGAACACCCTATGAAGGGTATAAAGCTGGTCCAGTGTTCCACGGCCAGGACGAAACCCGCATTGTTCCTCTTGGATCTGAGGTTCGACTATTAGCCGAACTCTCCTTTCCAGTACCCTAGAGTAGACCTTACCAGGAAGGCTAAGAAGTGTGATACCCCGATAATTGGAGCACACTCTCCGGTCCCCTTTTTTAAAAAGCGGAACCACGACCCCAGTCTGCCACTCCAGAGGAACTGTCCCAGATTGCCATGCGATGTTGCAGAGGCGTGTCAGCCAAGACAACCCCACCACATCCAGAGACTTAAGATACTCAGGACGAATCTCATCCACTCCCGCTGCCTTGCCACTGGGGAGTTTGCGAACCACCTCAGTGACTTCGGCTTGGGTAATGGACGGGTCCACCACTGAGTCGTCAGTCTCCACTTCCTCCATGGAAGACATGACAGAGGGATTTAAGAGATCCTCAAAGTAGTCCTTCCACCGTGCGACAGTATCCTCAGTCGAGGTCAACAGCTCCCCACCCGCACTGTAAACAGTGTTGACAGAGTACTGCTTATCCCTTCTGAGGTGCCGGACGGTTTGCCAGAATTTCTTTGAGGCCGACCGATAGTCCTCCTCCATGGCCTCACCAAACTCTTCCCAGCTCCGAGTTTTTGCTTCTACCACTGCCTGAGCCGCCGCACGCCTTGCCTGCCGATACCTATCAGCTGCCTCGGGAGTCCCAGTGGCCAACATGGCCCGATAGGACACCTTCTTCAGCTTGACGGCATCCCGTACTTCCGGTGTCCACCATCTGGTATGGGGATTGCCGCCGCGACAGGCACCAGTGATCTTTCGGCCACAACTCAGTACAGCAGCTTCAACAATAGAGTCGGAGAACATGGTCCACTCAGACTCCATGTCCCCCGACTCCCTCGAAAGCTGGGAAAAGTTTTCCCGGAGGTGGCAGTTGTAGACCTCTCTGACAGAGTGCTCAGCCAGACGTTCCCAGCAGACCCTCACCATACGTTTGGGTCTTCCAGGTCTGTCCAGCCCCCTCCTCCGCCAGCGGATCCAACTTACCACCAGGTAGTGATCAGTTGACAGCTCAGCCCCGCTCTTTACCCGAGTGTCCAAAACATAGGGCCGGAGATCAGATGAAACGACAACAAAGTCGATCATCGACCTCCGACCTAAGGTGTCCTGGTGCCAGGTGCACTTGTGGACATCCCTATGTTCAAACATGGTGTTCGTTATGGACAAACCATGACTAGCACAGAAGTCCAATAACAAAACACCACTCTGGTTCAGATCGGGGAGGCCGTTCCTCCCAATCACGCCCCTCCAGGTGTCACTGTCATTGCCCACGTGAGCGTTGAAGTCCCCCAGTAGAACAATGGAGTCCCCCATTGGAGCACTTTTCAGTACCCCTCCCAGGGACTCCAAGAAGGCTGAATACTCTGTGCTGCTATTTGGTCCATAGGCACAAACAACAGCCAGAGCCCTGCTCCCAACCCGAAGTCGAAGACAGGCAACCCTCTCGTTCATCGGGGTGAACTCCAACACATAACGACTAAGCTGGGGAGCTATGAGAACGCCCACCCCAGCCCGCCGCCGTTCACCATGAGCAACTCCAGAGAAATGAAGAGTCCAGCTCAAGGAGCTGGGTTCCAGAGCCCATGCTGTGCATAGCGGTGAGCCCAACTATCTCTAGCTGGTACCGCTCAGCCTCCCGCACAAGCTCGGGCTCTTTTCCCCCTAGTGTGGTGACATTCCATGTCCCAACAGCTAGCTGCCCTGTCCAAGGATCAGGCCGCCGAGGTCCCCGCCTTCGGCTGCCACCTAATCCACACTGCACCGGCCCCCTACGATAGCCTCTGTGAGTGGTGAACCCACAGGAGATAAATTCTCTCCAAATAATTTATTTAAAATTAATATGTATAGTCTAAGGTGCTCTTGTGTGATATATTTGTATATTGGAGTCTAGAGAAACCTATTTTCATTCAGCTGTGCTCTCTTGTTGTAGCCTATAGTCTGAATGACAATAAAGTTCATTATGACTTTGACCTGAAAGAAAATCTTTGTTCTGGATCAATTTCAGAACCCCCAGAACTTTTAACAGAATTGCCCTGTTAATAAATTAGTATTCTTAAATCGTGAAGATAATTCCTGTGCAAACTAGCTCAAGTCGATCTCGCTCTTGTCTATGTAATCTTGCCGTCATCACCTGCATTTCAAGACTGTGATTCTCTTTTCTGCGAGCAGGTTGCGCAAACTTTCACTTGTCAATAAATATTTCATATAAATGAATAAGGAACAATCATTTTTTTCAAAATATAATTAGTCACAAAGTCTGAACTGAGCGTGTGTACAGAAAATAAAACGCAATTTTCACATTCAAAGGTGTTTCACTTTCCATAGTCCTATAAATATATACAATATTTAAGCATGTACAAACTGCATACAACTGGACTGAATTGAAATAGAAACCATTTTACACAAAAACGCTTTAAGTATATTTTTACATATTTGAACACAATATCAGTATGGGAAACAAACTATTACATGTATGATCCCATGCTCATCTGGTTTATCCATCGTGAATACTCCCTTCATGAATAAGTAACTAACTTCAGCAACGTGGTAAAACATGTACACGAGTGTTTTACACAAGACTCTGCAGTAGTGTGTAAAAGATAATAAAGGGACTAATAGAGCTCATGTAAACATTTTGTTTCCATTTAGTTAATTTTCTTATATAAGCCAAAATGAGATTTATTAATCAGACAACAGTACTTCCGCTATTCTGACGAGTTGTGCTATTTAGCAGCCAACACCCTGTTTCATGTGCAATTATAAAATGAATTCAGTTAATACAGACCTTGATATAAACCTGCCTTACTGTCATTTGTGTAGTTTCTTCGAATAGATTTTAAGTGACAGTTCGGATTCAGATACTCACCGTGTTTTTCTCCAACAGCTGTGTATTCCACTCTTCACAACATGGAGCTGCAGGGTTCGCTTTTTACTTTTTACCATTCCGGTGAATTCTGACCCCCTCCCTGCCGCTTCTCCTAACACTGAGAATGCGCAAGTGTGCCTAGTACTTCGTGGTTTTAATGCGCGGTTTTCTTCGGGTACTCCGGTTTCCTCCTGCCCAAAAACGGTTTGTCTGTGAGTGTGTTGGCCATGTGATAGACTGCCGATCTGCCCATGGTGCACCCTGCCTTAGTAATGCTCTAATAAGAGAAGAATCACTCAAATACAGCAAGTAAAATAGTGTCAAAGGCACAAACATAAAAATGCAAGCAAAACACAACATCCAACCACATGCAAGTCCCATGAGCAAAATACCAGACAGTACAAGCTGTGTGTGTGTGTGTGTGTGTGTGTGTGCGTGCGTGACAGTACAAGCTTACAGTAAGGGCTTAAGTTAACACTCATTGATGGACGGATTGATTGGTGTATGTCCACCAATCTGACTAAAGTTGTGTAATATGACCATATTTGTTTAATATTTGTTTCAGACACAAATAAGCTAGCTCTATTACACAGTGCAGTACTGAGTCTGCATCACTGTTTAAAGCTCCTCATCTGTTATGCTACTTTGCTTATCTCTGAACAAGTGTATGAAAGTGATGTCACTATAATATACTGAATCTGACATGCATTTATACCCTAATGTTATGACATATATTTGTGGCGTATATTTGCTTTGTTGTTTCAAATTCAAATTCAAGATTCCATATACAACACCCTCTCACACTAGAACACAGGAGAAACGGATACCTGCTAATAAAACACAGAGGGAACAGATATACCTGCTACTAGAACACAGAGGGAACAGAGATACCTGCTAATAGAACACAGAGGGAACAGAGATACCTGCTAATAGAACACAGAGGGAACAGAGATACCTGCTAATAGAACACAGAGTGAACAGAAATACCTGCTACTAGAACACAGAGGGAACCGAGATACCTGCTAATAGAACACAGAGGGAACAAAGATACCTGCTAATAGAACACAGAGGGAACAGATATACCTGCTACTAGAACGCAGAGGGAACAGAGATACCTGCTAGTAGAACGCAGAGGGAACAGAGATACCTGCTAGTAGAACACAGAGGGAACAGAGATACCTGCTAGCAGAACAATCTGCAGGTGCACATCTTAATACTTCACTTTTCTGTATTTTTTTCTTTACTCTATACATAGGTTTTACGTAACCTATGGTGTTATGTGTTTGCTTCCTTACACAGCACTTTTGCTTGGACACATTAAGACCAAAGCTCTCTTCATCTCTCTTCATTGATAGCAATCAGGGAGTTCCCACATTTTTGAATTTTCAAGGTCAGATCATTTATTCTGGGCTTTTACATTATGATTCCAACAAGCAACAGAACAGAGCGTAAAATTCTCATCTAAACACAGATCGACCCCCTCCACATAGGTTAGTCATTTCCACATAGGTATTCCACAATCATTTCCTTCTAACATCACATCATGAGGTAGTAAGACATGAATGTCTGCTTTAGAGAAAAATAAGAAATGGAGTTCATTTAGTTCATGTTCATTTAGATCATGTGCATTTAGTTTTCCAGATGGTTCTTTCTCATCACCTCATTACGTGAGTTTTATGTGAGCTTTGTTTTAATCTCTTTAAACATCAAATCAAACAAGAACAACTCTGTACTCTTTTCTGGCAAATTGCAAAGTCAAACTTTCCCTCAGTCTCTCCGTTAAACACACCACACCAGGACCTGAAAGAGAACGAGAGAGAGAGAGAGAGAGAGAGAGAGAAAGCACTGAGCTCCCTTTACACATTCTTATATACCTTTCCTACTTTCACTTCCCCCCACTTCCTGAGTCTCACTGACAGAGGGCTGTGTGTGCGTGTTCATCGGTCTCACCTGTGGCTCATCTCGTGATCACTGGGGAATGTGTAGTTCATCTATTTAATGTGCGTTTGTGCAATGACTCGTGCTCGTCTTTGTCGTAAGCCTTCGTCAGTTTTGTGTCTGACGCATAGTATTGTGTTATTTTATTGCTGTGTGCTTTTTGTGCTGATCGTTAAGTGTCAAAATAAACGTGTGTATGTGCAACGGACTTGCCTCGTTGTGCCTGCCTCCCAATGTTACAAATATAAACATTCATTGATATGTAAGATATACCTTAGTATATCTTATTGGGAGTGAACTCACCATTTTAAGGCAACATTATGCATTAGTATTTTTCTGTTGCCCTTACTAAACTTTTATTGTTTAGCTAACTTAACTTACTGACTGGCAGTTCTACTTTCCAAAACCAATCCTAAATGACCACATCATTCACATACTGTACTACATATGCCTCAGTAAGACATTAAGCTAGGCTTGTCACGATACTAAGAATTACAACTTCAATACGATACTTAAAAAAATATTGAAATTCGATACCATTTTCGATACCAAAGTCAGATACTGTGCTAATTTCCGTTTTAAAGCCTTTTAAATTTTTTATAAACAAATGAATGTTGCTTTGTGTTTGAAAATGCTTGAAATTGTAACTTCATTTCACAACAAATAGGTGTCTGACTGAACAGTTCTCTTGTATTACGTCAACAAATACGAGCCTCTTGTAATTCCAGGACGAAACATGAGAAAACGTGAAGACGTTAAGATTGGGCGTTTTGAAAATAAACAACCATTAAATAATGTGATAAAAAAGCGAATAATTTCGAGTAGGCTATATGTATAAATATTTAACTTATCCCAACAAACATGCGACGTCAGAAAGACGTTAAAATCATGTCTGTATCACATCGGTCAGTCCAGACCCATTTTTGCATGTCTGGTGGACGTTCAAAACTGGTTCAAAATCTGACAGTGTGACTAGGACCTTAACCCTAACTTAGCTTAACATGGACGTCTATGACGAGTTTTCTATCTGAACGTCTGACTAGGACCTTTATTGGATGTCAGTGGACATGCAAAAACTGCAACTGAACAGCAGTAATAGACGTTCAAAAGACGTTTAAAAGTAGAGCTGTGACGGTATGGATTTTTTCTTACCGCGGTGAAAGAGCAGCATGTAACGCGGTTAACCGCCCCATTTAGATTTTTCCGCCACCAAGCAAGTGGGTCCGAATGCGAATCGAGGGCTTCCTCCTGCACATACATCGCGAGTTCAGTGTCCGCACCGGGCTAAAAGCCACATACATCTACTGAACTGAAAAACAACTAAAACATTTAACTGAACTGATCTGTTTCTGAACGGTGCCTGTAGCATTTCATGTGCGACAGTGTTGTGTCGAATTCCGACTTGCCACGTTAATCCGCGCACAAATACGATACAGATAATATTGTCGATTTATGTTTCTATGCATAAATAAGAGCTAGACTTTAATTATCAATCACAGCAAATGGCATTATCTATGTCCAAAGCCACACTGGCTCAAGGGTGTTAATCATTTTAAATAAAACACACATTGGCTATACCGAAGTTCACCTCTGACCACATGACTTCACAGTATTACAGCAGTATTATGTCTAAATATCTAGTTAGGACAAAACTAGAGTGCTCAATGAACTAAATTATAATCACTGTAACTCCCGAATATCATCTGTAGCGTCTTTATGCGTGTGCAAACGAGGAGAGTCTGAATTCGGCACAACACATGATGGTTTGAAAAAAATTACATTTTACGTTACGACCAGTTGTCGTGCTTGTGCTCCTCCGTATGTGAGCTGCGGCACTTGTGTGGATGACGTGAGTGGAAAAACTTCGCACGACAAGGAATCTAAAGTTTACTGTTTTTACTGAAATCTCGGCAGGTCAATACAGAACATTTAACATTACAGCAACACGAACAGATTGTCAGATGTACGGGCTCTAGCTCGGGCACAGAACAGCAGTTTGCACTGTCCATGCGATGAGCCGTGAGCGCCGTCTGTTTTTATTAATTACCATGGCAACCATTTCTAACCGATCGCATCCTACATGCGCTACACACACATCAACAAAGAGAGAGGAGGGAACTAATTCCTCAAATGTGAACTCTTACACTACCCCCCTCCAGGAGCACTGAGTCCCTTCAGTACAAGTGAAGTACAAATACAATGAACCTATTAGTGAACCAATTAGTGAACATAACTCGATGGCAGTATACACATTCTTTGCTTCTGCAATTTCTTCAAGTTCAAATTTTTTTCTATTTTTTTTTTTTAATTTTTTATTTTATAATGAGCACTAACTCAAAAGACATACAAACTCACTTAAATTCAAAAATTTTTGTAAATTCTCCGTCGTGCCTGCTGCTTTCATGTGCTAAATGACAATGAGCACTTTCTTCTTTGATTTACAACTTTGACCTACCACCTGATTAACTTTCTGCTCCGTCCCCTGACGGGTGAAGAGAAATCTACAGAAAAGCTGCTGCCCATTATAAACCGTATGGTTCAAATCGTGGGGGAAAAGTAGTGGCTTATACTCCGGAAAATACGGTAATCCCGCACAAAAATCCAGCGCACGCCCCCATCCCCCAAACCCCATTTATTTAATGGACTGTTCCTCTCGTGTACACAGCGATCGCAATGAAAAATTTTTTCCATGTTTTTTGCAATGGAAACTATTCCTTTTATAGATAAATAAATAGATAAACCGCGGTGATGAGCTCAACACCCCGGTAGGCACTATATAACCGCGGTATTGCGGTAATGCGGTTATAGTCACAGCTCTATTTAAAAGACGTCGCAGAAACTTTCATTCTGGCTTTTCAGTGGACGTCTTTTGAACGTCTGACAAAGTGTCTTTGCTCGTGCTGGGAAATATTGAAATGGACCTTGAAAGTGACATACAAGTGTTTGAATTCCACAAGGTGTATGAACCCTGCAAACATGACTTTGTTTGGAATTACAAGAGGCTCGTATTTGTTAACTTAATAGAACTGTTCAGTCAAACATATTTGTTGTGAAACGAAGTAGTTACAATTTCAACATTTTCAAGTACTTTAGCCTAAATTCCAGCAATTTTCAAACCTGAAACACACTGAAACACAAAGCAGCATTAAACTTCGTCAGGTAAGTCTTCATTCCCCTGTTTCTGAGGGGTGTTTCTTTTATACTACCACATATCGTTTCGGACAACACTGCAAAGCGGAAAGTATAAACGCCTCCACCGCTCGCGGAGGTTTGCGCGAGGTTGGCAGAGTCGAGTGCTATGGTCACTCAACCAGGCTTTAGCGCCCTTCGTTGAAATGTTCCAAAAGCACCGCTTGCAAACTGGCTTGTTCATGTCCTTCGGTTTTCCATCTGTATCTGCTTCGAATCCAACAGCACTGTGTTTGCTTTAGCTGCCATTTTAGCTTTACAAACTGTCCTGTGCATTACGGCAGCTTGGGTGGGTCAAACGAAAGCGCATTTTATGTAAAAAGAATCGATATTTAAGAGAAACGAGTATTGTACCGTTTCAGAATGTTCAGTATCGATACGTATCGATATATCGATTTTTTTGACAACACTACATTAAGCACATGGTATACAAACTTTCATTAATTTATTCCAACCAGTAATTGACAGAACCAACATACTGTTCCGTGAAGCAGCAAACCGATCCATTTCAATGCAACAAGGCTCATTTATTTAAATTGCCTCAGCAGCGTAATCACGCATGAAGCTGCGATCACGCACAGATCTTAAATTATACTTAGACACGAAACATGAGGGAATGGCAATAGCATGACAACACTACACAAACATGGCATGGGATAATTCACACGGTACAACTACATAAACAGATGAAGGGAGACTTAAACCAGGCAATAAACATAATGAAGTACACAATTAATCAATACATGCACACACAATCACATTAACGGCAAACAAAACCAGAGCCGCAGGGGCTCATGGGAAGTAGCACTGTCCCCCATTGGACAGACGCTACAATACATATCCTGAATATCACTCCACATTACACATTCAGTATGGAAATGTAATAAAATCCTTAATGAATACTCTCAAGTCTCACTAATCCAAAACAAAAGACCTTCAGATGCTAAACTCTCAAAACAAATTCCAGAAACCGCATATGGAGCACTGTGCAAAGCCCCTGGTGTGCTGGCTGAGTAACCCCGCTTTCCACCTTGTGCCTTTGTGCGCATGTGCACAAGCCTAATGAACTCAGACAAATTCTGTAACAGCAAATTGATTGTTCTGGTAATTCAAAGAATTGTGTAGGCACAATATCAGAGTGAAATCTGTTGGCCTGACATGTTTTTGCTTAGCCATGCTAAGTAATCCACATTTCTTTGTTTCAGTAACTCAAAATCTCACATCAGTGTACACCATTATGGTGATCCACACATCTTTTCCTCATTCCCTCATATCACTTCATATCACTTCCTCATGTCACTAATTCCTCATTTCCACATATCACTTCCTTATTTCCTTGACCGACAGCTGATACAGTGAAGCATCACAAATTCATACAGCTGGTTCAGCCGTAGATACATTACAGAAGTAGATACACCTGTCTCACACCTCCAGTGAGAGGCCTGTCTCACACCTCCAGTGAGAGGCCTGTCCCACACCCCCAGTGTGAGGCCTGTCTCACAAACCCCCAGTGTGAGGCCGGTTTCACACACCTCCAGTGAGAGGCAACGCGGAAAACACATAGCGTGCAATATGAACGCGGAAAACACATAGTGTGCAATATGAAACTGAACAGTAGAGAGACCAGAGAAAAATAATAAAGGCAACCAAAAGGACGCGGAAAAACTCAGCGCTTAAACACGCCGCAAAAAAACAAAACCTTCCCAAGACAAAGGCAAAAAGGATAGGAAGAGAAATAGATGGGGGAAAACTTGAGAATTGCTAGTAAGCAGCGTTGGAGATATAGACTCGAGTAAATGACAGGTAAGCAGGAGAGACAAAGGTGGCGAGACACCTTGTAATGACACTCAACACCAGAGAAAGCAGTGAGAGGCTGAAAGCGTGACGGCATAACCAAAACGATTCAGCAGTGATTAGTCTCCACAAGCTTCCTTAAGAAGCCTAGAAACAGTTGAGACGAATCACTGCTGATTACACCGATTAAGTCTGGGACTGACTCGGGTGCTTCCAGTGGCGGCTGGGGGAATGGCATCCGAGCCAGCCCTGACAGATTGGAGCTGGAATTGGAGCTGGAAGGCTATTCCATAATTGAGGGGCTTTAAAAGAGAAAGCTCTGCCTCCGGCTGTAGTTTTACTAATTTTTGGAACTACGAGAAATCCAGCATTTTGGGAGCGCAAAGGGCGAGATGGGTTGTAGTAATCAATGAGTTCACTCAGATATTGTGGGGCAAGACCATTTAACGCCTTATAGGTTAACAGGAGAACTTTAAATTCAATGCGATATTTAATCGGCAGCCAGTGTAGTGCGGCGAGAGTGGGACTAATATGATCAAATTTCCTAGCCTTGGTTAGGACTCTAGCTGCGGCATTTTGTACAAGTTGTAGCTTCTTTATGGACTGTTTAGAGCATCCAATTAGAAGACTATTACAGTAGTCCAATCTCGATGAGACAAAAGCATGAACTAGCTTCTCTGCATCAGCTAATGAAAGTAAGTGTCTCAGCTTGGCAATATTACGTAAATGGAAAAAGGCAGTCTTAGTGACATTGCATACATGTGTGTCAAATGAAAGATCAGAATCAATAGTGACACCTAAACTTTTTGCAGTAGATTTTGGTGTTACTGAAAAACCATCTAGGGTAAGGGGAATATCAGCCCAATTGCTTCTAACAGCTTTAGGCCCAAGAATCAGTACCTCAGTCTTGTCAGAATTTAGTTTAAGAAAATTAGACGCCATCCAGTTTTTAATATCCTGGACGCAGTTCTCAATCTTGAGAGTTGTGGTAGTATCATCTGGATTAGAAGATATATACAACTGAGTATCATCTGCGTAGCAATGGAAGCTAATACCATGCCTACGAATGATAGTGCCCAGTGGTAGCATATATAATGAGAATAATATGGGGCCCAGTACAGATCCTTGTGGGACACCATACTTTACTTTAGAATGCTCAGAGCATTTGTTATTTACTAGCACAAATTGGTAACGATCTGTCAGGTAGGACCTGAACCAGGAGAGTGCTTGACCTCTTATGCCAATAAGTGTCTCCAGTCTATTAAGTAGAATATTATGATCAATGGTGTCAAAAGCAGCATTGAGGTCTAGCAGTATGAGAAACGAAATGTGTCCTTTATCAGAGGATATTAAGAGATCATTCAGTACTTTAGTTAGTGCTGTTTCAGTGCTGTGATGAGCTCTAAATCCAGACTGAAATAACTCTAAGACATGTTCTGTCTGTAAGAAGGAAGAGAGTTGTGAAGAAACTACTTTCTCTAAAATTTTGGATATGAATGACAGATTAGAAATTGGCCTATAGTTGGACAGTTCTTGGGGGTTAAGACCAGGTTTTTAAATTAGCGGCTTGATGACTGCAAGTTTAAATGAACTGGGAACGTAGCCCAGGCTCAGAGAATAATTTATTATAGTAAGCAACGGTTCTACATTGCTGTGCAGTAATTCTTTAAGTAGATGTGTTGGTACAGCATCTAGTATGCATGTGGAGGGTTTAGCAGATTTCACCAGTGAAATAAGCTCCTCATGACCAATTGGGGAGAAGGACTCTAACAGGGCATCAGAGCTGATCAGACAGCTGTCAAGGTGCATTGGCATGTTGACAGGCTCTGAGATAGCACTACTAATGTTTTCCCTAATTTTATCAATCTTATCATTAAAGAATTTCATAAAATTGTTACTGCTACACTCTAGTGGAATAAGAGAATTGTTTTGTTCATGACTCCTCGTAAGGCTGGAAACAGTTTTAAAAAGGAGTCCTGAATTGTTTTTATGTTTTTCTATTAAGGCCGATAAGTATAAGGACTTTGGCGTATGGAGGGCATGCTTATATTCAATAAGGCTGCTTTTCCATGATAGTCTATACACTTCTAACTTCATATTTCGCCATTTACGTTCCAGGATCCGCGCGGCTCGTTTGAGGCTACGCGTGTGCTCATTGTACCATGGCGCTATTCTTCTCTCCGTGGCTCTCTTATATCGTAGTGGTGCAACTTTGTCTAAAGCTGTACGAAGGGAAGTCTCGATGTGCTTGGTGAAACGCTCTAGTCCTTCCGGAGCTACAAGTGGATCAGTGTTTGTCAGACCCGGTAAAATATCAGTGAGCGCGGCTATGGTGCTGGGTGTTATAGCTCGTTTAATTTGATAGCGGGGTGGCCGATGAACACAGTCAGTTAAACACAACTCGTACGTTATGAGGCTGTGGTCAGAAACAGCCTCACTCTGAGGAAGAATTGCTAAACTGGATATGTCAATACCAAATGACAAGACCAAGTCTAAAGTATGACTACAGTTATGCGTAGGACCCACCACATTCTGAGTGATACCCATTGAATCAAGAATTGCTTGAAAATGAATGCTAAAAGAGTCACACAGATTTTCAAAATGGATATTAAAATCACCCACTATAATCACCTTATCGGCTGATAGCACTACATGAGACAGGAAGTCTGAAAACTCCTGCAAGAACTCAGAGTATGAACCAGGGGGGGGGCGGTAAATAGTAATTAACATAAACGACTGTGACACTTTGTTGCTTGTTAAATTTGAAACATTTGATACAGTGAGGATGAGGTGTTCAAAAGAATTAAACTTGAAGCCAAATTTTTGAGAAATGCCTATATCAGAGTCATATATTGTGGCGACCCCACCTCCTCGACCATTTGGACGGGGGTTATGGACATACACTGTGTGCAGAATTATTAGGCAAGTGAGTATTTTGATCACATCATCCTTTTTATACATGTTGTCCTACTCCAAGCTGTATAGGCTTGAAAGCCAACTACCAATTAAGTAAATCAGGTGATGTGCATCTCTGTAATGAGAAGGGGTGTGGCCCAATGACATCAACACCTTATATAAGGTGTGCTTAATTATTAGGCAACTTCCTTTCCTTTGGCAAAATGGGTCAGAAGAGAGATTTGACGGACTCTGAAAAGTCAAAAATTGTGAGATGTCTTGCAGAGGGATGCAGCAGTCTTGAAATTGCCAAACTTTTGAAGCGGGATCACCGAACAATCAAGCGTTTTGTGACAAATAGCCTACAGGGTCGCAGGAAGCGTGTTGAAAAGAAAAGGCGCAAAATAACAGCCCATGAACTGAGGAAAATCAAGCGTGAAGTTGCCAAGATGCCATTTGCCACCAGTTCTACCATATTTCAGAGCTGCAACGTTACTGGAGTATCAAAAAGCACAAGGTGTGCAGTACTCAGGGACATGGCCAAGGTAAGGAAGGCTGAAAACCGACCACCTTTGAACAAGAAACATAAGCTAAAACGTCAAGACTGGGCCAAGAAATATCTTAAGACTGATTTTTCTAAGGTTTTATGGACCGATGAAATGAGAGTGACTCTTGATGGACCAGATGGATGGGCCCGAGGCTGGATCAGTAAAGGGCAGAGAGCTCCAATTCGACTCAGACGCCAGCAAGGTGGAGGTGGAGTACTGTTATGGGCTGGTATAATCAAAAATTAACTTGTGGGACCTTTTCGGGTTGAGGATGGAGTGAAGATCAACTCCCAGACCTACTGCCAGTTTCTGGAAGACACCTTCTTCAAGCAGTGGTACAGGAAGAAGTCGGTATCGTTCAAGAAAAACATGATTTTCATGCAGGACAATGCCCCATCACATGCATCCAAATACTCCACAGCGTGGCTGGCCAGTAAAGGTCTAAAAGAAGAAAAAATAATGACATGGCCCCCTTGTTCACCTGATCTGAACCCCATAGAGAACCTGTGGTCCATCATAAAACGTGAGATCTACAGGGAGGGAAAACAGTACACCTCTCTGAACAGTGTCTGGGAGGCTGTAGTGGCTGCTGCATGCCATGTTGATCGTAAACAGATCAAGCAACTGACAGAATCTATGGATGGAAGACTTCTGAGTGTCATCATGAAGAAAGGTGGCTATATTGGTCACTAATTTGTTTTTGGTTTTGATTTTGAATGTCAGAAATGTTTATTTCTAAATTTTTTGTTGTTATATTGGTTTACCTGGTGAAAATAAACAAGTGAGATGGGCATATATTTGTCTTTTATTAGGTTGCCTAATAATTCTGCACAGTAATAATTGCCTGCATAAACAGATATCCTCCTAAGATAGCCAAATCTAAAAAAAAACACTCCAACTTTCTAAAATATTAAACTTTGATATTTATGAGTCTTTTGGGTTGATTGAGAACATAGTTTTTGTTCAATAATAAAAATAATCCTCTCAAATACAACTTGCCTAATAATTCTGCACACAGTGTATCTATAGCCAGAGGGAGAAGCTTCATTTAGGGCCATATAGTCGTCTGGTCGGGTCCAGGTTTCCGTCAAGCAAAGCATGCATAGATCATGATTGGTAATCATTTCATTAACAAGCAATGCTTTAGATGACAGGGATCTAATATTTAGTAGTCCTAGTTTCAGATTTAAACTGCTCTCTGAGGGAGCATAGTTGAATTTAACATTGATTAAATTTTGTCTACTAACTTTACGAGAAATATTTTTTGGTACTCGAGGAACAGACACAGTTTCAATCTGGTGTGACCTAGGTGACGTCTCTTTGCAGCTGATCTCAGACTGTCTCAATCCCACATCATTGGTGCCGACGTGTATAACTATCTTAGAATATTTACGTTTAGCCAGCACCTTAAGATTAGCCCTGATGTCAGGCGCTCTAGCCCCCGGGATACACTTGACTATGGCCGCTGGTGTCTCTAAACTAGTCGCTACGTTCACGTGTCTGAGCTGTGAATCTCCTATCACCAGAGCTCTTTTAACAGGTCGCTCAGTCGGTGTATTACTGAGTGGGGCAAACCTGTTTTACACGGGAACCTGAGAAGGACGGTGCTCAGCCCTACGGTTATGCCGCCGAGACGTCACGATCAACAATAAGGGACGAAGGCACACATGAAAGCTCCTCGGGCCTATACCCCTGCCAGTCCACGAGATATTGTACCTGGCCCCGGACACGACGCACATCCATAAGTCTGTTGACCTCAACCACAAAAGGAAGCTCAGGGTCGGGCATACACAGGACCGATTCGGAAGTGAATTGTTGTTTTAGGTTTTCAAATGACCGCTGGGCCTCAGCAGATGAAACGAAGGGACCAGGTGTCTTTTTGGTAAGAGGGCCTGCTAGAGTGCAGAACCCTTTAATAAAACACTGGACCAGATGGAGCGAGGTGGGGACCGGCCACTGAGGGACCGCTCGGACCTTGGAGGGGTCCATGGCTAGGGTGAAGCCTAGAAAAAGCTGAGATGAATCACTGCTGATTACGCCGATTAAGTCTGGGACTGGGTGCCCCCAGTGGCAGTTTTGTGCTTGTATGGAACCTGGGTTTGGCTGCGCATTAATTTGTCCTGGCTCTGGGTCTGCTGGGTGCTCCACCACCTCTAACAATAGCACGACATACCTGTGCGCAGCATTGTGCAGGACCCCACATGCCCTCACAATATGACATACCTTCTCTGGCTGATACAGGAGCATTTCCCCGGTCCTGTCCAGCCAGCGCCACCAGCTTTTCAGCTGCCCAATCGCCCTCTCCATGACTGACCGGGTGCGAGAATGGAGAGAATTGTATCTCTGCTCCAGGTCAGTCTGTGGATTGTAAAGGGGGGTCATCAGCCATGTCTTGAGTGTGTAGCCGCTGTCTCCTAAGTAGTTTAGCAATTACCCATGTTTTAAATTAATTATTCTAAGCTGGAAATGTCAAATGCTTTAAATTTGTTGCTTATCAAGAAGCCACCCATCACACACTCTTCTTCTTTCGGCTATTCCTGTTTAGGGGTCGCCACAGTGGATCAAACTCCTCCATCTGGCCCTGTCCTGAGTGTCCTCCACTGACACACCAGCCACTCTCATATCCTCTACCACTGCATCCATAAACCTCCTCTTAGGTCTACCTCTCCTCCTCTTGCCTGGAAGTTCCACCCTCAAGAACCTCCTACCAATATATCTCTCCTCCCTCCTCTGTACATGTCCAAACCATCTCAATCTCGCTTCTCTAACCTTATCTCCAAAATATGCTACATGTGCTGATCCTCTAATAAACGAATTTCTGATGCTATCCTTCCTCGTCACTCTAAATAAGAATCTCAACGTCTTCATCTCAGACACCTCCATCTCCCTCACCTGTCTCTTTGTCAGTGCCACTGTCTCCAGTCTCACATAGCAGGTCTCACTACAGTCCTATAGATCTTTCCTTTCATTCTAGCCGACACCCTTCTATCACAGATCACCCCAGACACTTTATGCCATCCACACCACCCTGCCTGCACACTCTTCTTTACCTACCTTTCACTACCTCCATTACTCTATATCCTCGACCCTAAGTAGGTAAACTCGTCAACCTTCACCAAATCAACTCCTTGTAACTGGACATGTCCACCGTCTGCCCTCTCATTCACACACATGTACTCTGTTTTCTCCTGCTCACTTTCATTACCCTGCTCTCCAAAGCATATCTCCATCTTTCCAAGCTCACCTCCACCTGCTCCCTACTTTCACTACAGATCACAATGTTATCAGCAAACATCATAGTCCAAGGGGACTCCTGCATAACCTCGTCCGTCAGTCTGTCCATGACAATTGTGAACAGGAAGGGACTCAGGGCTGATCCCTGATGTAGTCCTACCCCAACTGTAAACCCATCTGTCATTCCTACCGCACATCTCACTGCTGTCACACTGTTCTCATACATATCCTGCACCACCCTCACATACTTTTCTGCTACTCCTGACTTCCTCATACAATACCACAGCTCCTGTCTCCGTACTCTATCATAAGCTTTCTCTAAGTCAACAAACACACAATGTAACTCCTTCTGTCCTTCCCTATACTTCTCCATTAACACTCTCAAATCTAACATAGCATCTGTGGTGCACTTAGCTGGCATGAAACCATACTGCTGCTCACAGATCTATACCTCTCCTCTAAGCCTAGCTTCCACTACTCTTTCCCAGATTTTCAGGCTGTGACTGATCAACTTTATTCCCCTGTAATTACTAGAGCTCTGAACGTCGCCCTTATTCTTGAAAATCAGCACCATTATGCTTCGTCTCCACTCCTCAGGCATCTTCTGACCTTCCAAGATTCTGTTAAATAACCCAGTCAAAAACTCCACTGCTGTCTCTCCCAAACATTTCCATGCCTCTGCTGGAATATCATCCGGTCCAACTGCCTTACCACACTTCATTCTCCAAATTGCAGCCCTTACTTCTTCCTTACTCACCTGGGGCACTTCCTGATTCACAACCTCTACCTCTTCTAACCTTCTTTCCCTTTCATTCTCTTGATTATTCAGTTCCTCAAAATACTCCTTCCACCTTCCCAAAACACTCTCCTCATCAGACAACACATTTCCATCTTTATCCATTATCATCCTAACCTGCTGCACATCATATCATAATGGTCTTGGCGAATTAGGCCATTAGCAATATCTTCCAGTAATGCCAACGCTGCCATCTCCCAAGAACTCCAGCGCAACATTTCATGCATGTTTGAAAACACAATGAATTATTATTTCAGAAAGGCAATTCAATTGTCTGATTAATTTACTGTTTAATTGTCTGATTAATTTACTTTATTTTACACAATAAGGGCTTACTACAATGTCTGCGTAGAGGATATCTTAATAGTGGTAATTTCAATGCATCACATCTAAGTGTTGACAAATTATGAAAACACATTAGAAACATACGTACGCCTGAAGTGAAAGTGCTGGGGGGGGGTACAAACTTTCTCACATTCAAGTCACATTTACTACATCTGACCGTTTGCGTGAAACATAGTGTACACAATGTTTTTGTACTTACGCACCGTTAGTACATTAGGTCCCAGATGCTGGAAGACATGGGGAGGACACACAGTCCTCTACTACAATCATGATCACACAATCACATTAACATGTGTAGCAGACTCAGTATTGCGATGGTCCATGGAGCAGGCAAACACAAGCCAGGTGCAGACAACTACGGGTTTATTCTGTAAAATATAGCATGGGGCAAAATGAGCACATGGCAATCAGCGTTTATTTCCACTCCGTACAGCATCCACTATGCTTTTGACGCACATGGGGAAAACCCCTATTACATGTGCTCACGAGGATTGCAACACCATTTAATGCCCCAACTGCAACAGGTTCGAGGGGAATCAAGAATGGCCAGAAAATGTAATTAAACAAAAATAACATACAGTAACTCACAGAAAATGGGGTTCTTTGTGAAGTTCACTTTAGTTGAACATTTTAACAACAAAATAAATTTATCTCAGCTAAACATGTAACCATGGAGACTCATGTACACAATCGTGTGTGTGTGTGTATGTGTGTTTGTGGTCATTCTTATTTCTGTATATGAGACTCAGACTACATCAGGGGTGGGAAATTAATTTTTACAAGGGGCCACATGAGAAACCTGAATTGTGTCAGAGGGCCACACAAACAATAATGACGTCATCACAGTGGCTCCGCCCACCTCACGCAAACTTCTGCGAACGGAGGAGGCACTTATACTTGTCACATTCTGTGCAGTGTTCTCCGAAACGATGTGTGTTGGTATAAAGAAACACCCCTCAAAAACAGTGGAAGGAACATTTACCTGACCAATTTTAATGGAATTTAGGCTCAATACTTGAAAATGTTTGAAATTGTAACTACTTCGTTTCACAACAAATAGCCATCTGAATGAACAGTTTTCTTGTATTACGTTAACAAATACGAGCCTCTTGTAATTCTAGGACGAAACATGAGAGAACGTGAAGACGTTAAGATTGGGCGTTTTAAAAATAGACAACAATTAAATAATGTGATAAAAAAGCGAATTATTTCGGATAATTTCGAATATATGTATAAATATTTAACTTAATTAAGTTTAACGTGCTGGGAAATATTGAAATGGACCTTGAAAGTGACGTATATAATAATAATAATAGAATTTTATTTATAAGCGCCTTTCAAGACACACAAGGACACTTTACAAGGGAATAAGCAACAAGAGTTTATATAAAACTAAAAATGATTAGAATAAATCACCAACAATTTAAAATAAATTATTAAATAACTAAAAACATTAGAAAGAAGCAGCAGATAAAAGGGACACACACATACACACATATACATAAACACACACACATGTATAAATGCTTTAATTCCACCTTGTAAAGGTGTATGAACCCTGCAAACATTACTTTGTTCATTGCGCTGAAGCACGGCGCGCGCGCGAAGTTACAAAATTCGAGAGGTGCACGACCTTGCGAATCAACAGCGCGTGAGACCCTCCGCCACCGCGATTACATAATTTTCGCCGCGCAGACCCTCGCGCCGCGTCAAGTATAAACCTGGCTTAAACCTAGCTTTAAAGCACTTCTACGGCACTTTCAAGGTCCATTTCAATATTTCCCAGCTGACTCAGGTTCTCTCTAAGCTCGGTTTCTGGAACAGAAAACCTGAGCTTTCGTTAACTCTGAGTTTACTTACCCGCTTTCTGGAATTACCCCGCTGTTCAGTCAGCTATTTGTTGTGAATCGAAATACAGTTACAATTTCAAGCATTTTTAAGTACTTTAGCCTAAATTCCAGCACTTTTCAAACCTGGAACACAATGCACAATAAAAATTCGTCACGTAAATTTTCCGCCGTTTGCGGAGGTTCGCGCGAGGTGCAACTTACACTCCCGAAAGCCTTAACTTGTCGCTGATCACCTACAGTGTTTCTCGCACAGCTCACACACACACACGCAGGTATGTCCACACGGAATTAACACAAACGTAGCGCTTTCAAAATAAAAGCGTCACAGTTGTATTGCACGCACGACATAGATATTTGTTTCATTTATGATTGGCCTCTCGCGGGCCGGACAGGGACGCACAATGGGCCTGATGTGGCCCGCGGGCCGTAGTTTGCCCAGGTCTGGACTACATGGTCTCTTGATACTGTAAGAGACAGAATAGGACAGAATCAGACATGAACACACACTCATCACAGTTAGACATCACACTCTAACAAACTCATTAATTGTGAACACTCTCTAGTTTCTTCAGTGTACAGTGTGGATCCTCCAGTAGAGCAGAGAGCTGCTTCACTCCTGAGTCTCCTGGTTCACTGTAGTCCAGATTCAGCTCTCTCAGGTGTGATGAAGGGTTTGACCTCAAAGCTGAACACAGAGCAGCACAGCCTTCCTCTCTAATACTGCAGCCCCACAGACTGTAGAGTGAAGGAGAAAAACTCCTCACACTTACAGATCACCATAGACATGCAGTGATTTTGTGTTTGTAGGTGTGTGTGCATACGTGCTGACGTGTTTGTGGGGAAGAGATTTTTGCATGTGTGTGTGTGTGTGTGTGTGTGTGTGTGTGTGTGTGTGTGTGTGTAAATAGAGAGAGAAGGACAAAATGTGTGTGTGTCAGGAGATTCTGACTGTGACAGACGAAAATACACTGAGCTTGTTTGTGTGTGTATGAAGAGTGAGTTAGTGACTCACTGTAGTTTCTCCAGTGTACAGTGTGGATCCTCCAGTAGAGCAGAGAGCTGCTTCACTCCTGAGTCTCCTGGTTTACTGATGTCCAGATTCAGCTCTCTCAGGCGTGATGAGGGGTTTGACCTCAGAGCTGAACAGAGAGCAGCACAGCCTTCCTCTGTAATACTGCACATACACAGACTAAAGAAAGAAGGAGAAAAACTCCTGATACAATTCAATACACACAACCATGCACACACAGGCACTGTGTGTGTATTCAGGAGAGACGTGCAGTGATATGTGTGTGCGTGTGTGTGCAGGGGTGCAACTACATACTTCCTGAAGTGTATGCAAGCATACTATCAGAGATCACTGCTAACTGGGTCAAGCGATCATTGCTCATGCTAGAATGAAGGTGTTTTGATAAGCTCGAGCTTGCTGTCAGAGGCATGGTCAGGATCACTCTAAGGGAAACTGTGAAATTTGGAAACACCAAATCAACATTCTCCCTTCTAATTTAACTTCTCTAGAGCATTGTAACCCTTCAGTAGACGGCTTGCTGGGTATGTTTCTTGAATGATAACTCTTGAAACATCACAGGTAGTCAGGGCATATGTGGTCACTGATATGTGGTCCTCCAACTCAGCTTTTGTCATGTGCTCCATTTTAGTGATGAATTTAAATTTCTCAGACACAAGGTGAAGATTGGAAAACCTCTCAGACAGCTCTTGCAGGATTGTGTCAACAATGATATTGAAAACCATGCACTTAAAGTACCTTTTGGGTTCCTTTTCATGATGACCAGTGCATGAATTGTCATCTGGGAACCTCTTTTGCTTCCTAAAACATCTCCGTTTGAATTCTGGAGAAGCATCCATTTCACTGGCTATCCTGCATGCAACTTAGCATAATCCATATATATTTTGGCACTTTAGGAGAAGCTGAGCTTCCCTTGCTGTCTAAAGCTAGGTTTATAGGCCCTGTGCTCGGTTGCTTCGCGAGGTCATGAACCTCTCGAATTTTGTAACTTTGCGTGCGCCGCGCTTCAGCCCAATGAACAAAGTCATGTTTGCAGGGTTCATACACCTTTACAAGGTGGAATTAAAGCACTTGTACGGCACTTTCAAGGTCCATTTCAATATTTCCCAGCACCTTAAACTTAATTAAGTTAAATATTTATATACTCGAAATTATTCAAAATAATTCACTTTTTTAATCCCATTTAATGGTTGTTGATTTTCAAAACGCCCAATCTTAACATCTTCACGTTCTCTCATGTTTCACCCTGGAATTACAAAAGGCTTGTATTTGTTAATGTAATACAAGAGAACTGTTCAGTCAGATAGCTGTTTTTTGTGAAAAGAAAAAAGTACATGCATTTTCAAGTACTTAAGCCTAAATTCCAGCACTTTTCAAACCTGGAACACAATGCAACATTAAAAGTTATCAGGTAAATGTTCCCCTGTTTTTGAGAGGTGGTCCTTCATACTACCACATATAGGTTTGGAGAACACTGCAAAGAATGTGACGCACCAAGTATAAACACTTCCGCTGTTCGCACAAGGTGTGTGCAGTCGCGCTACGGTCACTCACGAAAGTATCCAGCCTTTAGAGCAATCGCCTCCGAGGGAGAGAGGTAGAGAGAGAGACAGAGAGTCTAATTGAGGACACACAGATAAGGGAGTGAACTGATTGTCATTGTATTCTGACTGAGGGTCACAGACAGTAAATCACAAATTCCCTTACATCATCTACTTACTTGTTATGATCTGCTATATTTTGTAATGCAGCACCTGTCCTTTTAGCTACTGACATAATAAACTGATCTACCTGCTGTCTTTCAACCACTTTAAAAAGCTTTTCTTCATCCCTACATATTTTTCTCTCTCCCTCTTCCGTTTTGTTTTGTGCTTCAGAGAGCTTTTTTTCTGCCCCTCCATCTTGAACACCCTACAGGTGCGCCAAGACGGAAAAAAACGAACTGATTAGGGGTATGCCAGCCATGCCCTTCGTCTAATCATCTAAGAGTACGCCACAAATCGTGCGCATGCACGAGCCGAGAAAAACTCGTGAACGGTGACAGGAGGGTAGAGGGGAAGGAGTTGATGGGCGCCTGATTAGTGTTGTGCTTCTGTTTTTTTATGTGTATTATCATACATGAACAAAAAGCTCTTACAGAAAAAGCAGACTAGAAATTAATTTCTGGCATCGATTTGGCGCCCCCTCTGGTGCAGCACCCCTATGCGTCACATACACTGCTTACCCCCTTTTTGCGCCACTGTGTGTATGTGTGTGTGTGTGTGTGTGTGTGTAAAGAGTCAGTAAGTCAGTAACTCACTGTAGTTTCTCCAGTGTACACTGTGGATCCTCCAGTAGAGCAGAGAGATGCTTCACTCCTGAGTCTCCTGGTTTGTTGAGGCTCAGATTCAGCTCTCTCAGGTGTGATGAGGGGTTTGACCTCAGAGCTGAACACAGAGCAACACAGCCTTCCTCTGTAATACTGCACTTAGACAAACTGTAGACAGAAGGAGAAAAGCTGCTCACACTTATAAATCAACACACACCCATGCACACAAAGGCACTGTGTGTGTATTCAGGAGAGACATGAAGTGATATATATATCACTTCATATATATATATATATATATATATATATATATATATATATATATATATATATATATATATATATATATATATGTGTGTGTGTGTGTGTGTGTGTGTGTGTGTATACAAAGAGTGAGTAAGTCAGTAACTCACTCTAGTTTCTCTAGTGTACAGTGTGGATCCTCCAGTAGAGCAGAGAGATGCTTCACTCCTGAGTCTCCTGGTTTGTTGAGGCTCAGATTCAGCTCTCTCAGGTGTGATGAGGGGTTCGACCTCAGAGCTGAACACAGAGCAGCACAGCCTTCCTCTGTAATGCTGCAAGTAGACAGACTGTAGAGAGAAGGAGAAAAACTCCTCATACTTACACATCTTTCCCCCCCACACATAGCAGCATGTGCATGTGCTAGCTAGCTGAGCTAGCTAAGCCAGGGTTGCCAACTCTCACGCATTGAGCGTGAGACACACGCATTTGACCGTTTTCACACGCTCTCACGCCACACTTGCAATATCTCACGCCAAAAAAAAAAATCTAGTTCATTTACCTCTGATCCACACCTATGATTCAATGAGTTACTAGTTCGCTCTGGCGCCAACCACCGGCGATCGATAGATCGCGATATAATACTTAATTCAACAACTTACGCCCCCCGTCAACAATTTACACTCGCCACCTCCTCCGGGTTCAAATCTCATGCAAAGCGATCTTCAAAAGTTGGCAACCCTGGCTAAGCTGTTAGCTTAAGTTAACTAATGTAACTACCCGATTAGCTTAATTTGTGTTGGTTAGTTAATGTTCATAGTAATCTATTTATTCAACGTCAAGTACTGCAGACATAATCTTATTTTCGTTTTTCAATAATATCAGGAAAAACCAAGTGTCCGAATCACTGTCTGTACATTAAAATTTCATTAGATGAGCAAAACACAGTACACCACTCACACACTGCATCTTAAATCACTGATTCTCAAACATCACAGGTATCACACCCTCCTCACTCCTGCGAGTAAGTGTAACAACAATCTCCCTTGGTGAGTGTATCTGTAGATTCAATCAGTCTATCTGGATGATGGATTCACCTATTTAGATGACCTTAACATGGAGACACAGGGCCTCTCTGACGACATCAGGGCCGCGATGAAAGATTAATGTTTTTGTTAAAGGAAATTAATCCTCAGCTCTCTACTACTGTGGAAAACAATTTACACACATGTGGGTTGAGAGTTAATGTTGTGATAGTTGTGAACCTCGTTACTGAAGAGTATTTCAAGCTGAGATCACACCAAAGAGGATCAGGAATTCCTTGATCTTTGACCTCATAGGAGTGTCTGAGGCTCTGATCTGTGCTGAACAAGAGAAGCTGCTCCAGTTATGATGAGATATTGATTAAACAGATGTAACTGTACAACTCCTGGATCTAAAGTCAGAGTGAATATCCAGCCTTCTCATTAAAGTCAGAACAAATATCCAGCCTTCTCAATAAAGGTTGTGCAAGTTTTGATGTCTCTACTGGGGTTGCGACTTCCTTTGTGAGAAAGAACAGACACACACAGTCAAAACTGAGTACCATAACAAACTGGATCCAGAGCCAGACCTGTGTTTGAAGATCACAACAATGAAGACATTGCTGTAGGAAACACGGGGGATGTGGGGGACAAGTCCCCTCAAAATAGAACACAGCTCTATTTGTCCCCTCAAAATAGAACACAGCTGCATATGTCCCCCCAAAATAGAACACAGCTCTATTTGTCCCCTCAAAATAAAACACAACTCTATTTGTCCCCTCAAAATAGAACACAGCTCTATTTGTCCCCTCAAAATACAACAGCTCTATTTGTCCCCCCAAAATAGAACACAGCTCTATTTGTGCCCTCAAAATAAAACACAACTCTGTATACCAATGTATACCAATGTAGACCATAGGTGGGTGGAGAAAAAAATTTAACCTTTCAGCAGCATCCGAGCCTGGAAGACTCTCACCCTGACTAAGACTGAATTCATTCATCTTTCATTCATCATTCATCTGCCTTGCGGGCCAGAGTGGGTTCTAAAATTTGAAGGAGGGGCCGTGTCAGGAGCATTTGGACACGCAATTTAATGTTATTATTTTCATACATTTCAGTTGAAGGTACAAAGTTAAAGAAATCAACATTTACTGGAAAAAGGTCAATGGAACACTTTCAACATTCAAAATGTATTACCTAGCAAAATACTCAAGCGCAATAATTTGTAATTTTTTTTACATAAAAATTTTTTTCATAACACAGTGGAGAAACTGCCAACCTCTGAGCCACTCGTCCTTCTGTTGACTGCTTGCTAGCGTAGTTTACATGCATCCTAGCAAAGTGACGGCTGATATTGTACTCTTTGAAAACTGCAACCGTTTCTTGGCATATCACACATGCAGCCGTTGATCAGACCTCAGTAAAAAAGTATTTTGTTGTCCACTCCTTTTTAAACACTCGACACACTGTGTCCACTTTTCTTCTTGGTCCACTCATTTTTAAGGGCGAAAACGGCAGCGGGAAAATTACACTTCAACAGAGGTCAATGTGTCTGGACTAGTGGGACTATTGGGGAAACGAGGGTATTGCAGGGGAAAGGGAGAAAAGGTGAAATGAATGGACAAGTTTGGCGGGCAGGATTAAAAAGCCTAATGGGCCGTAGTTTGCCCATGTCTGGCATAGATGTAAGACATGCCAGTATCTTCCATTTATTAGTTCATCCATAAGGCATTTTCCTCCATTTTCATTTACTTAATCATCGTAGCTTTTGGGTTGGTTAAAATTGGTTTAAATGGTCTGTGAAGTTTTCTGTTTCATACTTGGTTTAACAGTGCGTTTGTCCTTACTCTGATTTAGTTAATAACTTGGTTAACTCTCTGAAACTAAACCAACTTTTTGAACATATGTGTCATAATCATAATAATGGTAAACTGTTGATAACATTTGCATTTGTTCATTATATCAATAACTGTGGCAAATGTATTTCAATCAGTGGTATTGGGTCACTGCACTGGCTCTGAGTTTCACCTTCGATACATATTTCCTTGAAATTTCATTTCATAATTACTGTATTTTCTGGACTAGAGCGCACCTCAATATAAGTCGCACCTACAAAGTTTTTTTTTTTTTAATGGAAAATGTTGTATAAGCCGCACCGGGCTATAAGCCGCATATATCTACTGAACTGAATACAGTGAGTACTCGCTTAATGACGGGTCTGGTTAACGACGGACCAGAGTTACGACCAACTTTTCAAAATTTCGCGCGGTGCGTGGAGGAGCAGTGGCAGCACAGTGGAATGTTGTGGAGTGTTGTGTATGGTAAGCTGAGGCAGTGCAGCCTCCACCGCAGCCCATCTCTGCAACGCAATCGCTCTTTCTCACGCTGTACGCACGCACGAGAACATTGTTAGTTTTTTCTATACTGTATTTACGATCAAAGCGTATCTAAATCTAGGGTTAAGCTTAATGACGAAAACTGTTTACAATGGACTTTTCGGTCTCTAACCCAGTGGTTCCCAAACTTTTTCTGCCGTGCCCCCCTTTAGTAGATGAGAATATTTTTGCAGTGTACAAACTGTGTACAAACAATGAACGAACGGGACTCTTACATGCGCGCTCGGTTTAATTTTGTGACGTGCCGCTCAGGTTCGCAGTCGCTCCCCCACAGAAAACACAAGACGACAGGGGAGCGAGGCGACAGTGACGAGCGGCACCCGCGTCACACACGAAACACTAAACATACAACACCACGAGCACGCATACTGGTCCACACGCCCATTCACACGTACACTTCACCCACACAAAACATGAAGAGTATACAGGGAAGACGCCCTGGTCCTCGCCGTGCAACACACAAAACAAACGCACGGCGAAACTCTTCCGACACACAAACAACGGACATGAAGAGCTGTCTCAGGGCAGACTGCCCTGGTCCTCGCCGTGCTACACACACACACACAACACAAAAGCACGGCGGAGCTCTTCAAACAAAACACCACGCAGACAAACACTTACCACGAGACATGTGCAATGATAGTTAATGAGTTGCAGTTTTGCCCTCTTGCCACCAGATGGCATCAGATATGTTGTACTTACCCGGATGTGTGTAGAGAGTAGAAAAACGAGCAGGAAAACGAATGCTGAACATGTCACGGTGTACTGACATGCATATGACTCGTTTTGTTAATAAATAAGTTGTTTGACGAACCCAAGTTTCTTCAATAATATAAGAACATTACATGGTACCAGGAGTGGTCCAACAGAAGTCATGGAAAGTGTGAAACCGCCCGAACCTCTGAATTGGACTGGAAATGTGGACTGTGAATGGCGCGCGTTCAAACAACGATTCAACTTGTATCTGCAAGCACTGGGCCTGGACACAAAGCCAGACGCGCGGAAAATAGCACTGCTTCTCACCGTCGCGGGACCTCAGGCTGTGGAGGTATTTAATACGTTTGTGTTTGCTGAAAGGGACCACCAGGAACAGTACGACAAGGTTGTGGAAAAGTTTGATGAGCACTGTTCGCCGAAGAGGAACGAGACCCTCGAACGGTATGTGTTTCGATCCCGCATGCAATTGCAAACGGAAAGTTTCGATGCTTTTGTGACAGACCTGAAATTGAAAGTACGAACTTGTAACTTTGGGGAACTGAAAGACTCAATGATTCGTGACCAAATTGTGATCGGAGTGCACGACAAAAAATTGAGAGAAAGGTTACTGAGGGAGCCAGAATTAAAGTTGGACGAGGCTATTAAAATTGGCAATGCGAGCGAACTGGCTAAGCTACATGCAAAAACATTCAGTGGGCAGAAGGATCAGGAGAGTGCAACGGTGCCCGTAGCTGCAGTGAATAAGCAAATGCAGAAACCAAGTAAAAAACAACAAAAAAACACGGAGACGTTTTCATGCAAAAGATGTGGCAATCAGCATGTACCAAGACAATGCCCAGCATTTGGTAAAACATGTAGCAAATGTAAAGGGAAGAATCACTTTGCTAAGCAATGTTTTTCCAGAGGGAAACAGGGTGGCGGAGAGCGAGTCCACACAGTGGAGGAAACGGAGCTTGCTGATTCGTTCTTTGTCGGCATGGTAGAGCAGGCTGAAAATAACATGGCAGCACTGCCAAAGGACATTGAACAGTGCACAAATGGAACCTGTGTTAGGAAGGACAAGTGGATTGTGCCACTAGAAATAAATGGTGCAGTCATTCCCCTGAAACTAGACACAGGGGCAAAGGCCAATTTAATCAGTGAATGTGATATTAGAGCAATGAAGGTGAAACCACGCATCCATCCCAGCACAGTGAAGCTCAAAGCCTACAATGGACACAACATTGATACGAAAGGCGTATGCAAACTAAAAGTGCGAATTAAAGGAAGAGAGCATGACCTTATGTTTGTAGTTGTTCCAAATGGACATGACTCATTAGTAGGTGACACTGCATGTGAAAAACTAGGCTTAGTGAAGAGGGTTTACTGCATTAACAATGTTAATAGCCAGACCAGTGTTGAGTCAATAGTGGACCAGTACCCAGACATCTTCAAGGGGTTTGGAGTCTTGCCATTCACCTATAAGATACAACTGAAGGATAATGCACAGCCAGTTGTCCATGCTCCCAGGCGCGTTCCAGCACCCCTACGAGAAAAGCTGAAGCAAGAATTGGATAGAATGATGTCACTGGGTGTGATAAAGAAAGTGGAAGAGCCCACAGAATGGGTGAATTCAATGGTGAGTGTCAGAAAATCGAACGGAGAATTACGTGTCTGCATGGATCCAAAAGATCTGAATAACAACATAAAAAGAGAACACTACCAAATACCTACCAGAGATGAGATAACAAGCGAGATGGCCGGTGCCAAATACTTCAGTAAATTGGACGCCTCTCAAGGCTTCTGGCAGATAAAACTGCATGAGGACAGTACAAAGTATTGCACTTTCAACACACCGTATGGGCGCTACTGCTTCCAGAGAATGCCTTTTGGCATAAGTTCCGCTCCAGAGGTATTCCACAGAACGATGGAGCACATCATAGAGGGCATTGAAGGCGTACGAGTGTATGTCGATGACCTAATTTTATGGGGATCTACTCTCGAGCAACACAATGAAAGGCTTACTAAAGTGCTTCAGAGAGTCCAGAAGTACCAGCTGAAGCTGAACAGATCCAAGTGTCAGTTCGGAGAGAAGGAAATCACCTTTCTGGGTGATAAGTTGTCAGCAGCTGGTGTTGAGCCAGAGGAAACCAAGATCAAGGCAATACTGGAAATGCCAAGACCTGAAGACAAAAAAGGTGTGCTGCGTGCATTAGGTATGATTAATTTCGTGGGAAAGTTCATACCAAATTTATCCTCCAAGACTGTGCACTTGAGAGAGCTACTGCGTGACAGGTGTGAGTTCAAGTGGACATCTGAACATGAGGCAGAATGGTCCCGTTTAAAAACAACTCTCACAACAGAACCAGTGTTGACGTTTTTCGATCCGTCAAAAACAATAAAGATATCAACCGACTCATCAAAGGATGGCATTGGAGCTGTCCTACTACAGGCATGTGGAAAAGACTGGAAGCCCGTCGCCTATGCATCGAGAACGATGACAAGTGCTGAGTGCCGCTACGCCCAAATCGAAAAAGAGTGCTTGGGTCTGGTGTACGGTTTCCAGAAGTTCCATGGCTATGTGTATGGCCTACCAAAGTTTGTAGCAGAGACAGACCACAAACCGCTAATATCCATCATCAAAAAGAACCTCAGTGAAATGTCACCACGCATTCAAAGGCTCATGATGAAGCTACAACGCTATGATTTCGACCTAATTTACACACCTGGAAAACACATAGTGGTAGCTGATGCTCTGTCGAGGGCAACCACACAGAGCGAGGAGAAGGCGGAGGGTTCCACTGAAAACGAAGTGAATCTTCATGTGAACCTGATCACTGAGACACTGCCCATGTCCGACATGAAATCCAGGCTGATCGCTGATGAAACAAAGAAGGATGTCATTTTACAGAGAGTCATCCAGCTGATAAAAGAAGATTGGCCAAGGGGTGAGTGTCAACAATATTACAATATTAGAGGAGAGCTGAGCTTTGTTAATGGACTGCTGTTGCGAAACAACAGAGTAGTCATTCCTCAGTCTCTGAGACCAGAAATGCTTAAGAGATTACATGAAGGACATCTAGGCATAGAAAAGTGCAAAAGACGGGCTAGGACCTCGATCTATTGGCCAAGCATAAATGCTGATATAGACAGAATGGTGTCAAGATGTGCCACATGTCTAAAACATCAGGCAAAGCAGCCGAAAGAGCCCATGGTAATCACAGAAATACCTGACGAGCCCTGGAAAAAAGTGGGGACTGATTTGTTTTCCTTGGATGGTAAGAATTACCTGCTTGTGATCGACTACCTATCCAACTACCCAGAGATTGCACTGCTCTCCAACATGTCAGCGGCCTGTGTGATTAAGCACATGAAATCAATCTTTGCCAGGCATGGGATTCCTCAAGTTGTGTACAGTGACAACGGTCCATCCTATAGCTGCAAAGAGTTTCAGGATTTTGCACTAAAATATGACTTTCGTCATGTAACTTCTAGCCCCCTGTACGCTCAATCAAACGGGAAGGCTGAGAAAGGTGTGCACATAGTAAAACAGCTGCTTAAGAAAGCACAAGAAAGTCAGTCTGATCCATACTTGGCTTTGCTGAGTTATCGGGCTTCGCCTCTTGAGCATGGCCTGTCCCCTGCAGAAATTCTTATGGGACGCAGACTACGCACCACACTTCCATACACTTCTGAGCAGAAACAAAAGGAAGTGAAACAGAAACAAAAACATCTTCAAAAGAGACAAAAAGCAAATTATGACAAGTCATCAAGGAGCTTGGTACCACTGGCTAGGCATGACACTGTAAGACTACATGATTCCAACACCTGGAGCAAGAAAGCAACAGTTCTTGAGGAAGTGAGTCCAAGATCCTACAATATCAAAACAGAAGATGGTCAAGTCCTCAGGAGAAATAGACGGAGTCTATTGAAAACACAAGACACCTGGCAAGAGCAGACTGATGAAGATCCGCAGGGAGATCCAATCTCCACCACATCAGATGATCCACCGCAGGATGATCACCAGAGAGCTGTGGAGACTGACTTACCAGTGTTGAGAAAATCATCACGCACTGTCAAAGCACCTGATAGACTGAATCTATAAGCACTATGAACTGTCTCTTCTTCATTGGGATTTGCGTTCATGAGTATGTTGTTTATTGAGTAATGTTAAGTTAATAGTCAAATATGAGTGTTATACAAAAAAAATAAAAATAAAAATAGTAATTTACAGATACAAACTGCTAATAAGAAATATAACGATTGTTAGATAAAAGGGTTTGTGTGTAATGGTTCATCTGTAGAAAAAAAGGGGGATGCAATGATAGTTAATGAGTTGCAGTTTTGCCCTCTTGCCACCAGATGGCATCAGATATGTTGTACTTACCCGGATGTGTGTAGAGAGTAGAAAAACGAGCAGGAAAACGAATGCTGAACATGTCACGGTGTACTGACATGCATATGACTCGTTTTGTTAATAAATAAGTTGTTTGACGAACCCAAGTTTCTTCAATAATATAAGAACATTACAACATGAACACGAACGAAGGAGAAAGTAAAGGAGACTGGTGGCTTCCGAAAGTGGCTGGTTATTCTGTGACGGGCAGGGTGAGCGAAAATAAATGGAAGCGATCACGCCAAGTCTCAGGGAAATAGGATGGTTTAATATGTAAAGTGCGCAAACCAAAACCCGTGAACTGATCCAAATTAAGGATATAATAACCAGCAGTCAACTGGTACAAAGACAAGACATATATAGACGAACAAACGACCCTCAGGTGAGACGGATCGCGGGCTCCGCCCACCTGAGGGACGAACACAACACCACACCCACAGGACAAGCTGCTGCTGTAGACGGGGGCGACCAGTAGGGGGCCGCCGTACCGTGACACAAAGCCACATTGGCTCAAGGATGTTAATTATTTTAATTAAAATACACACTGGCTATACCGAAGTTCACCTCTGACCACGACTTCGCAGTATTACAGCAGTATTATGTCTAAATATCTAGGTAGGACAAAACTAGAGTGCTCAATGAACTAAGTTATAGTCACTGTAACTGCCTAATATAATCTGTAGCGTCTTTATGCGTGTGCAAAGGAGGGGACTCGAAATTTGGCACACCGCTTTGGTTTGAAAATAATTCTCAGTCATGCCTGCTGCTTGCATGTGCTAAATGAATATTATATATAATATATAATATATTGCAACACACTCACATAGATAAGAGTGGCCACATCATGGTCACTTTGCACATACTGAGTGTTTTTGGGTTATTGTATTTTTTAGGGACAAGATTAATAGTATAAGGTAGAACATAGCAACAAGCACTAATAGACTATCAACCCTTATATCAGTTACTCAGCTTAACTTTAATATGTCTTATTTCCAAGAAGTTGACATGGTAACACTACTTGATGTGATTTCATCACTAAAATCCTTTACATGTGAACTGGACCCTTTACCAATATGCTTTTTCAAACACAGGGTTGCCAACTCTCACACACTGAGCGTGAGACACACGCATTTGACCATTTTCACATGCTCTCATGCCACACATGCGATATCTCACGCCGAAAAAAAAAATTAGTTTATTTACCTCTGATCCACATCTATGATTCAATGAGTTACTAGTTCACTCTGGCGCCAACCACCGGCGATCGATAGATCGCAATATAACACTTATATTGACCCCCCAGCGTCAACAATTTACACTCGCCACCTCCTCCAGGTTCAAATCTCACTCCAAGCGATCTTCAAAAGTTGGCAACCCTGCAAACAGATTCTGAACTCATTAGTTAATGAAGTTCTAAAGATTGTTAATCAGTCTCTACAACTGGGAGAATTCCCTTAAAACTGCTATGGTTAAACCACTAATAAAGGACAGAAATCTTGATCCCACAGTTCTCAATAACTATCAACCTATATCTAACCTTTCCTTTCTTCACAAAATCATTGAAAAAGTTGTGTCAATCCAGCTGAATGATTATGTCAAAGTAAATCAGATATATTACACTTTTCAGTCTGGTTTCAGAGTTCTCCACAGCACTGAAACAGCACTAGTTAAGGTAGTAAATGACCTGAGATTGAATAAGGATGCAGGCAAACTCTCAGTCCTTTTTCTGCTAGATTTAAGTGCTACTTTTGATACCATTGATCATGAAATACTTCTTGATCAACTACAGAGCTGGGTAGACCGACCTTAGTGGCTTAGTCTTAGACTGATTTAGATCGTATCTAACTGGGCATGATTACTATGTTGCATTAGGTACCTCTTCCTCCACATGTCAAAAAATAACTTGTGGCGTCCCCCAAGGATCAATTCTTGGGCCGTTACTGTTCAACCTATATATGCTTCCGTTACCACATATCAGTAACAAACATGGTATTAGTTACCATCAATATGCAGATGACACTCAACTTTACATTTCTCTAGAACCTAAATTCCTGACTGCATAGGTGATATACAGACATGGATGTCTGACAATTTTCTGCAATTAAATAAAAAGAAGACAGAGGTTCTTGTTCTTGGTAGTGATTCACAAAGGAATTATGTCCAGATTTATTTAAATCAAATGAATCTGAAGAACCTGGGTGTCACCTTTGATAATGAGCTCAGCTTCAAATCACACATCATGGCTACATGCAAGACAGCTTATTTTCACCTTCGGAAACATTGCTAAGGTCTGATATATGCTCTCTCCTGCTGACAGTGAAAAACTTGTCCATGCATTTATCACATCAAGGCTAGAATATTGTAACGCTGTTCTATCTGCTCTTCCAAAGAGCTCTATTTCTCACCTACAGCAAGTTCAGAACGCTGCTGCAAGGGTTCTGACCCACAGGAGAAAGAGAGATCATATTACACATGCACTCCACTCACTGCATTGGTTACCTGTCAGCTTTAGAATAGATTTTAAGGTTCTAGTGATGGTTTTTAAATGTCTTCATGGTCTTGCTCCTCTTTACCTCAGTGAAACGATGATTAGATATGTTCCAGTCAGGTCTCTCAGGTCTTCAAACAGTAATCCACTGGTGATTCCTAAAAGCCGATTAAAGATTGGCGAGGGTGCTTTTAGCCACTATGGCCCAAAGCTCTGGAACTCTCTTCCTGAAGAGCTCAGAGGCATTTCATCCCTGCATAGCTTCAAGAAGAATCTCAAAACTTTCCTGTTTAGATCTGCTTTTAGTTTTACTTTACTTTTTTTTACATTATTTTATTCAGTTACATTTTATGTTATTTTAATATTTATTTTATTACATTATTATTATTATTTTATAATTTGTCATTTTATTATGTTTGTTTCCTTTTTATCTTTAATTTATTTTAACATTTTCTTTTTGTCTTTGTGACGGGCAGGGGTGAGCAACAAAAAGGAAGCGATCACGCCAAGTCTCAGGGAAAAAGGATGGTTTAATAGAAAGTGTGCAAACCTAAAACCCGTGCAATATCTCCAAATCAAAGATATAATGACCAGCGGTCAACTGGTACAAAGACAAGACATATATAGGCAAACAAACGACCCTCAGGTGAGACGGATCACGGGCTCCGCCCACCTAAGGGACGCACATGACGTCACCAAACAACAACAACAACAGCCGCTGTGGACAGAGGCGGCCGGTAGGGGGCCGCCTCACTGTGACAGTCTTATCTTTGCATCCTTTTAATGTTTCTTTTTATTTATTCTGTAAAGCACTTTGAGTTGCATGTATGTATGAAAGGTGCTATATAAATAAAAATTATTATAAGATTATTATATTTTGGATTCTCTGGTGATTTCACTTGGTCTGTATTTCTACTTCTCCTTATGGATTAGCCCTCTGGTATTGTTTGCCCTCGCAGTGTTTTTGAAAGTCTGGATCTGTGATGTGGTGGTTAGTAGTAAAAACACTGTGAGGGTTTTAACAGAAATGGGGAACTGAAACCTCCGCCAAAATGATGCAGGAAGGAAAGGAAAATGTGAGATGGGCCAAAGAACAGCACAGGAGTGAAACACTCTAACAAACAGAGACTCAGAGAGAGAGTGTGGTGACGAGACACCAAGGAAACGCAACACGATACTGAAAAAGACTGGGACTACAAACAATTAAGTGGTGAGACATTCCATCTGTCTTTCTTAAGTAGGGAGAAAGACAGGTGCAGGTCATCACCGCTGATTGACGATAGCTGGCTTCTGAGCTCCGCCTGGTGGAGGTAGATGGCACAACACTAGAGCCAGCCCTGACAGGAACTTGATTTTGCTCGCTGTTTTTCTTCACTGGCTTCGACCCTATGCCTGTTCTGATGATGAGAATCAAAAAATTCTTTGTTTATCTGCGTACGTCTACTTGTGCTGTTATGTCCAACCCCTCAGAATCACTGTCCAATCACCAGCTGTAAGTTCCTGTGTGTGTCATACCTGATTATTGCCCCATAGTGCAGGTGATACCAGTACATGGTGAATTGTGATTGGTCAGTGATGTCAAACCCTGGTGTTGGTGAAGGTAAGACTGAAGTCAGGGTCTTGGGTGGAGGGTTCAGAGAACAGTTGAAGTGGAGCTAAGTGGAGCTTGGACAGAGCTGGTGGACTGAGGAATGGAGAAACCTCTCACTGGAGATCTCTCTCTCTCTCTGGATGTATCTCACTCCTTTTTCTCTTCTTCTTTTCAGTAACATTCAGGTAATATTCTGTAGGCTGCATTTATTTTATTTATACAACGTATTGTCTCATATAACCAGTTGTAATGTGCAGTTGTATTATGTTAATATATTTGTATTACGTTAATATATTTGATGAGTCCCATCAAATATATGTGAATGTCTGTTTTTCAGATAACATTATGTAATGTAGATGCTAAAGAAAGGAATTTTATTAAACTGGTTATGCATATTCATGACCCATGCTGGACTATGCAGTAGAATTTACTCCAACACATTTTTTATTTTAATTTAGCTGCTCCTGTTTCTATTGGTGGTGGGAGGGTTTAATAACCCCAGTACAGAAACTCCCTACAGTGAGATACAAGGAACGTCTATGTGTCTGTGTGTGTCTGTGTGTGTGTGTGTGTGTGCGTGTGCGAGTGTCACGTCTAGCCCCACCTTCACCTGTCAGTCATGTCTCTTGTTTCCTAGTTCCATGTGCTTGTGTGTCATTTCAGTTGGTCCCTCCTGTCTATTTGTAACCACGCCCCTTGTTAATCATTAATACCGGAGCCGCAGGGGCTCATGGGAAGTAGCGCCGTCCCCCAGTGGACCGATGCTACAGTATATACCAGGCTTTAGGTGTCTCACCACCTCCCTCTTTCACTCTCTCTCTGCTCCCGCTGTCACTTATTCGAGTATCTACCTCTTGCGCCGCTATCTGGCCTCTCTCAAGTTTTCCCCAAGCTATTTTCTCTTCCTATCCGTTGTTCATTTTTTTGGGAAGGTTTTATTTATGTTGCGGAGTTCGCCTGCTGCCAGCCTCTTCCCCTGGTGTCCTAAGTTTCGCTTTCTCACGCGTTGAGTTTCTTCCGCGTTCTTTGTGTTGCGTTTATTATTGTTATAATATTTTTTCACGTTGAGATTTCCGCGTTGTTTTCTGTTTATAGTTCAAACGTATTATTCCCGGTATTGTTCTCTTTTCTGCTCACGCGTTGAGATTTCTGTGTTGTTTTCTGTTTGTAGTTCTACCGTGCTCGCACGGTTTAATTTCGTTTTTGCGCGTCGTGTTTTTTTTTCTAGTTTTGTTTATTGCTCAGGAGTGTGTGTGATCACTCCTCATTTTTGCGTTCTGCTCTGTTAAGCATTTTAGTTACTAACCGGCACTTGGGTCCTCCCTTCTCTCTTCGCGGTGTGTACATCTCTGTCAGAACCTGTTGTTTGTGTTAGTTGTGTCTGGATATATTATATTATTATTACCATTCAGCTTTATAACTTTGAGCTGTTCTGAGGTTTATAACAATGTCCTTAGTCTTATCATGATTTTGCCCCCCCCGGCACAGTGATTGTGTTCATGAGTGTTCATGCTGTGACCACTGGCAGCAGTCTCAGTAGACATTCCTCTGATGGGTAATATTTATTCAGGTCAAATTCATCCAGCACCTCTTCTGAGTTCAGCAACACAAACACCAGAGCTGACCACTGAGCAGGAGAGAGTCTGGCTCCAAAGAGACGATAAAAACCCCTTCTGTTCAGGTATGTTTGGACTTCCTGCACTAGAGAATGATCATTTAGTTCTTTCAGACAGTGGAACAGTTTGATGGATTTCTCTGGAGAGGGTTTCTCGCTGATCTTCTCCTTGATGTACTTGACTATTTCCTCTTTGCTGTGAGAGCTGCTTCCTGTCTGTGTCAGTAGACCTCGTAAGAGA
Source organism: Brachyhypopomus gauderio (assembly GCF_052324685.1). NCBI lineage: Eukaryota > Metazoa > Chordata > Actinopteri > Gymnotiformes > Hypopomidae > Brachyhypopomus > Brachyhypopomus gauderio. The sequence goes on from NC_135228.1 coordinate 4,600,886, forward strand.
GTCTGATTGGACTCCAGTGAGAGACCCAGAAGGAAGCGGAGGAAAAGGTCCAGGTGTCCATTCTCACTCTGTAAGGCCTTGTCCACTGTGTTCTTAAGGAAGTCAGTTATTGTCAACCTTTTGAAGAAATAATCAAGGAAGCTCCGTAGGGCACTAGTAGTTTGCTGTTCGAACACATTTGTGTTGTTGGAGATGAAGGAGATAAATGCATATAAAGCAGCCAGAAACTCTTGAACACTCAGATGCACAAAGCTGAACATCTTCCCAAGGTGCAGCACAGACTCCTTTCTGAAGATCTGGGTACACACTCCTGAGTACACCGACACTTCTTTGACATCAATGCCACACTCTCTCAGTTCTTCCTCATAGAAGATCAGGTTGCCCTTTTCCAGCTGTTGGAAAGCCAGTTTTCCCAGTGCCAGAACAATATTTCTAGCCTTGCCAAAATCAATGTCAGTTTTTCCATGGTACTTTCTGTCCTTGTGTTTGATCTGAAAGATCAGGAAGTGCATGAACATTTGAGTTAGAGTCTTGGGGATCTCAACACTCTCTGCTTCACCCAAAAGTCTCTCTAGAACAGTGGCTGCAATCCAACAGAAGACTGGAATGTGGCACATGATGTAGAGGCTTCTTGATGACTTTATGTGTGAGATGATTCTATAGGCCAGGATCTGATCATGGATTCTCTTCCTGAAGTACTCCTCTTTCTGAGGGCCACTGAATCCTCGTACCTCTGTTACCAGGTCAACACACTCAGGAGGAATCTGACTGGTTGCTGCTGGTCGAGAGGTTATCCAGAGGAGAGCAGAGGGAAGCAGATTCCCCTTGATGAGGTTTGTCAGCAGCACATCCACTGAGGTTGACTCTGTTACATCCCACAAACTCTCATTGTTCTGGAAATCTAGAGAAGGTCGACACTCATCCAGACCATCAAAGATGAAAATGACTTTGCATGCATCACAGTCTATTAACTGTAATTGCTTTGTTTCTGGGAAAAAGTGATGAAGCAAATCCATCAGACTGAACTTTTTCTTCTTCATCAAATTCAGCTCCCTAAATGGAAGTGGAAATATGAAGAGGACGTCCTGATTGGCTCTTCCTTCAGCCCAGTCCAGAATGAACTTCTGCACAGAGACTGTTTTCCCAATTCCAGCAACTCCTTTAGTCAGCACTGTTCTGATGGGTTTGTCTTTAAAGAGGTCATTACATTTGATGGGTGTCTCCTGTGTTGCTGGTCTCCTGGATGCTGTCTCAATCTGTCTCACCTCATGTTCATTATTGACCTCTCCACTCCCTCCCTCTGTGATGTAGAGCTCTGTGTATATCTCATTCAGAAGGGTTGAGCTTCCATGATCTGAGATTCCTTCAATAATGTTATTGTATTTGTTCGTTAGTTTGCATTTGTGGAGTTTGGATTTGTCATACAGAATTCCTGATAAGAAAACACAAACCAGCAAATTATAATTTCAATAGTGATAATTCATACCTTCTTAGTCAGAAAACATCAGTTTTTATATCTCCCAGTACAAGCTAGTAAAGAACACAGTAGTGATACATTATGTATGGTTCCTAAACTATGAATTTGTATGTTTGTTACACATGAACTGTGTGTTTGTCTGTTGATCCTTAGTCAGATAATCCAAATCTGTCAGGATATGTAAGATGTGAGTCATCTATGCTTTACCTTGGTTTTAGTGGATTGAGTGTTGTAACAAAGCTGTCTGAATGAACTTTTTTGTATTGTCTAGTCTCCTCTCAGGCAAGGACATCTTTGACCACCAGAGGGAGACATAAAGCCACCCTCACAGTAATCACAGTTAATCAGTCATACCTGTCCCCCAGCCTATTGAAGAGCAGCTCACCGATCCTCTGTTTGTCAGTCATTGTTAAAGGTTCTGGATAAAGACAAAACCAGTAATCCTGGTAGAGACCATAGGGGCTGTCTGTTAGGTCTCCGTGCTTCCTCCTCTCTACAGTCTGGAGTTCTTCTTTCCCTCTCGAGTTCTCTCTATCCCTTCTTTGTTGGGAAAGTTTTTTTTTTAACAGTTTTGCCCTGACAACCTAAATTCTTCAGGCCCAGTGGGCATGACCTCCCTGGTGGGTGTGGCCTGGTTGGCGTTGGTTGTGCCCTGCACTGGGGTCCTCTGCTAATGTCTCACTCAGTTTAATTGGGATCCGCTGGAGTCCCTCCTCAGTACATTATCAGTGATGTGAATATTCAGATGTGACCTTCAGTACATAATCAGTGATGTGTATATTCAGATGTGATCTTCAGTACATAATCAGTGATGTGTATATTCAGATGTGATCTTCAGTACATAATCAGTGATGTGTATTAACAGACCTTCAGAGACTCCTGCACTCAGTGAAGATCCTCCAGTCTGAACTGGGCTGGTGCTGGAACTGGACTTTTCCTCAACTGGAAGAAAGTTAATTACGAATGAGGATCATTATTAATATGTATGTGTGTGTGTGTATATATATATGTATGTATGTATATGTGTGTGTGTATATATATATATATATATATATATATATATATATATATATATATATATATATATATATCGCTGCTCAAGATCCTTATTTGGACATTCATCTCTTACCATATGTAATGTTCATTGTTACATTACAGTTTTCATGAAAGTGACTCCCATGGATCTGAGGAGCACAGACGTTCCCTCCTGTCTGAGCTGTGATGTTGGTCTGGACTGTGATGTTGGTATGGACTGGAGTGGACTTCTCCATCTTTTAATCAGTTGTTACATCACCAACAACACTAAACATCAAAGTATGAAGAAGTATGAAATCTACTGTAAGTAGATAAAATAAAACTGGATAAATTATATATATTTATGTTTTAAAAATATTTTTAGGCCCTCTGAGAGGGCGTAGAGGGCCCTGACGGTTCCCCACTGATATATATATATATATATATATATATATATATATATATATATATACACACACTACCGTTCAAAAGTTTGGGGTCACTTAGAAATGTTCTTATTTTTGAAAGAAAAGCAGTTTTTTTTTCAATTTAGCTAACATTAAATGAATCAAAAATACACTCTATACATTATTAATGTGGTAAATGACTATTCTAGCTGTAAACGTCTGGTTTTTAATGTAATATCTACATAGATGTATGGAGACCCATTTCCAACAACCATTACTCCAGTGTTCTAATGATACATTGTGTTTGCTAACTCTGTAAGGAGGCTATTGGATATTTAGAAAACCCTTGAAAACCCTTGTGCAAGTAGGTTAGCACAGCTGAAAACAGTTTTGCTGATTAGAGAAGCTATAAAACTGACCTTCCTTTAAGCTAGTTTAGAATCTGGAGCATTACAATTGTTGGTTCGATTAAACTCACAAAATGGCTGGCCAGAAAAAGACAACTTTCAATTGAAACTCGACAGTCTATTCTTGTTCTGAGAAATGAAGGCTATTCCATGCGAGACATTGCCAAGAAACTGAAGATTTCCTACAATGGTGTGTACTATTCCCTTCAGAGGAGAGCACAGACAGGCTCTAACCAGAGTAGAAGGAGAAGTGGAAGGCCCCGCTGCACAACTGAGCAAGAAGACAAGTACATTAGAGTCTCCAGTTTGAGAAATTGACGCCTCACAGGTCCTCAACTGGCAGCTTCATTAAATAGTACCCGCAAAACGCCAGTGTCAACGTCTACAGTGAAGAGGCGACTCCGGGATGCTGGCCTTCAGGGCAGAGTGGCAAAGAAAAAGCCATATCTGAGACTGGCTAATAAAAGAAAAAGATTAATATGGGCAAAAGAACACAGACATTGGACAGAGGAAGATTGGAAAAAAGTGTTATGGACAGACGAATCAAAGTTTGAGGTGTTTGGATCACACAGACGAACATTTGTGAGACTCAGAACAACTGAAAAGATGCTGGATGAGTGCCTGACACCATCTGTCAAACATGGTGGAGGTAATGTGATGGTCTGGGGTTGCTTTGGTGCTGGTAAAGTGGGAGATTTGTACAAGGTAAAAGTGATTTTGAATAAGGAAGGCTATCACTCCATTTTGCAACACCATGCCATACCCTGTGGACAGCGCTTGATTGGAGCCAATTTCATCCTGCAACAGGACAATGACCCAAAGCACACCTCCAAATTATGCACAAACTATTTAGAGAAGAAGCAGGCAGCTGGTGGTTTATCGGTAATGGAGTGGCCAGTGCAGTCACCAGGGTGAAATTTTTCCAGATTACCTCAGCAAATTAACAGCTAGAATGCCAAAGGTCTGCAATGCTGTAATTGCTGCTAAGGGAGCATTCTTTGACGAAAGCAAAGTTTAGAGTAGAAAATTATTTCAAATAAAAAAAACATTATTTCTACCTTGTCAATGTCTAGACTATATTTCTATTCATTTTGCAACTCATTTGATAAATAAAAGTATGAGATTTCAGGGAAAACACAAAATTGTCTAGGTGACCCCAAACTTTTGAATGGTAGTGTATATATATATATATATATATATATATATATATATATATATATATATATATATATATATATATATATATATGTGTGACGCTGGGAGGCGGCAGACGGAAGAGACACAGATCCGCTGGTTTCGACAGACGTCACTTTTATTTATACAAATATTGCGCAATACAGCGCACGTGGAACACGGAACAGACACGGCAACGTGTAGACTTAGACAACGACGAGCACAAGACACTGCGTGAACGCACATTAAATAGACAGACCACATCAACCCCACGTGATGACGAGACGAGCCACAGGTGAGACGGATAATTACAAGACACACCCGTACCCACGGAGATACACTGACGCAAACGAGAAGACGCAGACAACGTTAACACACGCCCCAAAGGAAGGGTTCGGGGACCGTAACGTGACACGCCCCCACCAAGGGCACTACCCGTCCTGGGGTGCCAACAGGACCGAGTGCCCCGAACCCACGTCGATGGGCGGATCCGAAGCGCCCAGTCCTGCGTCTGGGAGATGACCGCCCTCGGTGGAGAGTCTGCCACGAACAGCCTAGAACACCCTCCCTGGGAAAACGGGGGAAAACGCGTTAGACACATTCAACGGGACGTTTACAAACACACAAACAGGAACATTAACACACAGAGGCACGAAAGGGAAAAGGAGATTAGGTAGACATACTGGAATACATACGAACACAGGGACAGACACACATGCAACAGGCGCCAGGCTACGCGCCAGTAGGAGGGCGATCAGGGGAGAGAGACCGGGAGCTGCTGGTGCTGCAGGCGTTGCGATGGGCGGTGCTCCTCCTACCCTTGCTGCAAACCCTCCACCAGGTGCAGCGCGGCTGGCGGACGCGCCAGGTGCAGCGCGGCTGGCGGACGCGCCAGGTGCAGCGCGGCTGGCGGACGCGCCAGGTGCAGCGCGGCTGGCGGACGCGCCAGGTGCAGCGCAGCTGGACTCCTCCCGGCTGATCATATGGCACGCCCCACTCGCCTCGCGACTGCCCTCTGGGGTCGGCAGTGTGAGCGTCTTCCTCCGTCTTCATCGCCTCACTGCCCTGGCTCCAGCTCATGGGCTGCTCCGGGCTGCCACCCCGGGAGTAGTCCATCTCCTCTCCTCCGGAGCGCTCGGAGGATGGGCTCACTTCTGGAGTCCACCTCCCCTTCACAGTTCCAGCCGATATCTCCGAGGGGGAGGGCTCTCTTCCTCCTCAGTGTAGGAGCCCTCCGAAGGAGGGTACTCCTCCTCCTCCTCCTCCTCACCGTAGTTTACGGTGGAGGCGTCACACACCGAAGGAGGGTAGTCTTCCTCATCGTCCTCCTCCCAACCGTAGTAGTCAGCGGGAGCAGAACAGAGGGAGGGAGGATAGTCGTCTTCCTCTTCCTCTTTGTCCTCCTCCCCGTAATCCACCGTAGGCGTGGAACAGACAGAGGGAGCTGGGTCTTCCTCCTCCTCGCTCTTCTCTTCCTCCTCGCCTTCCCCGTAATCCACTGTGGGAGCGGAACAGACAGAGGGAGCCGAGTCTTCTTCCCCCTCTTCCTCTTCCGATCCCTCGTCCCCGAACTCGTGCTCCGGAGTCTTGGCGGTAGAGCAGAGCTCAAGGTCGCCTAACTTGATCGGAGAGAGGTCTCGGGAAGGAGAGGGGTGTCTCTCCCGCCACATTCGCTCCGCGGTGTCGCGGAAGTAGTCCGCTAATTCCGCGGAAGAGGCCTCCCGAGCCCGAAGCAGCATGATGCTGCATAGCGGGTCCTGCTCCATCAGTTCGGGAGTTACGGTGGCCGCGCGGCATTGGGCAGGAGTAGAGGCGTGGTGGCGCCGGCTAGGTCTCTGACTCCTCTTGGGCCGGGTGGCATATCCTGGCATCTTCGGGTGTCTCTGGTCGGCTCGTCGTTCTGTGACGCTGGGAGGTGGCAGACGGAAGAGACACAGATCCGCTGGTTTCGACAGACGTCACTTTTATTTATACAAATATTGCGCAATACAGCGCACGTGGAACACGGAACATTCCAAAATGCATCAATGACTGCTTGAGGAAGCTGTTCTACTTTGATACTTGAAGAAAAAGTACATGCTTAATAAAATGTAGGCTACTCGTGTTCAACGGTTTATTCAGTTAAACATGAATTTGTAAGTCTACATACTGTACATTAAAAGGGTTTGATAACATGTTTATTTAACTATATATACTATATATATATAGATAGATAGATAGTGTGACGATGGGTGCGAGGCGAAGGACGAGACACAGATCCTTGCTTTAGCAGACGTCACGTTTATTTCTACAACTATTGCGCAAGACAGCACACGTAAAACATAGACCACTCACACTGAAACGTGTAGACTTAGACAACGACAAGCACAAGACACTGCGCGAACGCACATTAAATAGACAGACCACATCAACCCCACGTGATGACGAGACGAGCCACAGGTGAGACGGATAATTACAAGACACACCCGTACCCACGGAGATACACTGACGCAGACGAGTAGACGCAGACAACGTTAACACACACCCCAAAGGAAGTGTTCGGGGACCGTAACGTGACTATATATATATATATATATATATGGGGTGGGACGCGATTAAAAAAATTAATCAAATTAATCGGAAGCTTTGTACTTAATTAATCTAAATTAATTGCATTTCAATATTTAACATGAGAAATATTAATTTAAGTTTGAATGATGAATGAATCAATGAACATAATCATAAACTTCAACATCTTGTTTATTTTTCCACCAGTCTACTACACAGACCAATAGATGAGTGCAGAAAACAGAGCAAACAGTTTTCAGAACACTGGAAATTCTGACCAAAAATGTTGTTTCATTTTGGGAGTTTTGCTCAGGATATTGGAAGAATTGAAGTAAATCAGAAGGTGTTTTTAAATACAATTTTAGATGGTATATTTTTCTTTAATTTCCCTAGAAGTGGTCTTCTGCATGCTCAAAGCAAATGAATGGATCTTCATCATCTATAGATTCAGATTTCATGTGGTCAAAGTCTGAATATATAGAATGAAATCTGACGTCATCGACGCACTCGCGCCATTTTGTGCTTTCAGTTTGTGATGCTGGGTATGGCGGCAGGTTGCTCGTTATGAGTGAGGCATCTCGTAATTCAGGGAAAATTTCTCCATAGTACTGTTGGCTAGCGTGCTATCAGCTGTGACTGGCCTGATTCGGAGGTGCAGTTTGTTTGTGTAATCATACTTCATGTTCAGATTCACACTGAAATCGTCACATTACACCAGAAGCGGTAACCACGTCGCGTGATGCGGCACAAAGGGCTTCCATATGGGAAGATAAACCTCTCAGTCCTCCTCAAACTGAACAGTGTGCAGATCCGCGCAGCACGGACTGGTTACCTGCGCAGTACACTGTCTGGACATCCATACTGACTGACAACACGCTGCACATCAGCTCATCAGTGGGCCGCGCAGAGCGGGTCCATAGTTTACATCAGTGACTGTGTTTCAGCCATTCACGCAGATATATAGGCTATGCACTATTACAAATACTACTGAATGAATGGCACTGTATTTTGAAAATGCATTTTGAAATGTTTTATTAGAACTCTTAACATGCATGATGCAAGCATGAACTTAATAAACTTGTCCTACAAATTGAAATTAAAATAAAATTTCATAAAAGTTAAAATAAAATAAATAAAAATATTTCTCCTTTTTTCAAGCACAAACAATACAGCGAGTCCCCGATGGTGTTAGACCGAAAAGTCCGTCGTTAAGCGCGACCCCAGATTTAGAAACGCTTTGATCGTAAATACAGTATAGAAAAAAACTAACAATGTTCTCGTGCACAACACTCCACTGTGCTGCCACTGCTCCTCCGCGCACCGCACAAAATAACATAAAAAGTCGGTCGAAACTCCGGTCCGTCAACCAGACCGTCGTTAAGCGGGGACTCACTTTATTATGTGCAAAACAAAAAGTTTTTCTTTGTCAATAGGCTACAGAGTGCAAATAGTGCAAACAGAGCCTGACCAAGTATGTCACTGAATTTGCTGCAACTACACTGCCATGTTCATTTTTAAGAATATTAACATCGCCACACTGCTCCCGATATCCTGCTGTCTCAACTTGCCAAAGCGCCTTTCTGTCCCTGCTATCAATTGAGATATGTGGATCTGAGTACTGAGCTGTGGTGGTGCTGTAAATGTCTCTGTATCGTGCTCGTATTGGCCGCGGTGTACGGCATTATTTTCATACAATGTTTGTATATGGTCAGTGTCTTATCAGTCACTCTCTTGCCATTTATCATTTCTGCCGGGTACCCAAAATGCTGCCAAACATACGAGCCTGCCGCCATACCTGGTACCACAAACTGAAAGCACAAAATGGCGCAAGTGACGTCAGGTTTCATTCCATATATTCAGGTTTTCATTCCATATATTCAGACTTTCATTCCATATATTCAGACTTTCGTTCCATATATTCAGACTTTCATTCCATATATTCAGGTTTTCATTCCATATATTCAGACTTTCGTTCCATATTCTCAGGTTTCATTCCATATATTCCGACTTTCATTCAATATTCTCAGGTTTCATTCCATATATTCAGACTTCATTCCATATTCTCAGGTTTCATTCCATATATTCAGACTTTCATTCCATATTCTCAGGTTTCATTCCATATATTCAGACTTAGCAGTCATTCTATATATATAGTTTTTTCCTGATATATATATGGAATGAAAGTCTGAATATATTGAATGAAAACCTGAATATATGGAATGAAAGTCTGAATATATGGAACGAAAGTCTGAATATATGGAATGAAAGTCTGAATATATGGAATGAAACCTGATGTCATCAACACACTCGCGCCATTTTGTGCTTTCAGTTTGTGGTACTGGGTACGGCGGCAGGCTTTATGAGTGCGTTATGAGAGAGGCAGCAAGAAATGTGGTAGCAGCAATCCTCAGTATGGAGGAGATGATAAACACCCTGACCAGTGCAAGAGCGATGGTGGCTGTCACGTGGTCCTGCCTCCCCCGTCAGTTATGTCTTTTGTTTTGTTCTCTGTATGTTTGAGTGTCTTTTATATTGAAATTCCTAGTTGTCTCTGTTTTCACACCCCTGCCTTGTTCTCTGCCCCTCGTTATTGCTTTCAGGTGTGTCTTGTTGTGTCCCTTGTTTAGTTGGTGTATTTAAGGGCGTACTCACACTAGGGTCTGTGATTCAGGCCCGGGCACGGTTCCCTGCTGAAGCACGGTTCGTTTGACTAGTGTGATCGCTCTGAACTGTGCTCGGGCCTGGCCCAGTTAACCGTGCCCGGGCCCGCTTGAAGAGGTCGGCCAGGGCACGATTCGCTTGGACTCGGGCACGGTTCGCTTCTAGTGTGAGCGCTATCCGTGCCCGGGCCCGCTTGGTGCCTCGTCTGATTGGTTCATTTTGCCGGAACTCAAACGCTCACGTTAAACAGTCATGGCGGCAAATGACAAATGATCGATAAATCTGTGCTTGCACCGTGTTTCTGCACTCCCAAAACGACTCCAAAAATACAATAAAAAGAGAATTGGGAACTCTGTAGTGTTGTGCGAGCGCGTTTTTTTCCAAATAAAGTGGCGTTGTGATGACGTAAGCGTGCTCGGGCCGGCTTGATAAAGGCAGTGTGAGTGCAGGCCAGAGGGGATAACCGGGCCCCAGCATGGAACCAGCAAACCGTGCCTAGTGTGAGTACGCCCTAAGTCTTGTGTTTGGTCTTTAGTGTTGTGAGTTATTGTAGGTTGTGAATTGTAAGTTGTAAGTCATACATTCTAGTCGTGAGTACTGGTTTTTGTAGTTCATGCTCTTTGTGTCTTTCCATGTTTAGCTATTCATGTCACCTCTGTTCTTTGAAATAGTATGTTGTTTTTGTGTTAGTCCTTTTTATAAAAACTCCAAAAAATCTGCATCTGCATCTGCACTGTCTCTTACAGTGGCGTACTGCTTACAAGCAGAATAAATAGAAAATTTCTCCATAGTACTGCTGGCTAGCATGCTATCAGCGGTGATTAGCTTGATTCGGAGTTGTCTTCACACGCCATACATCCGATTTCTTACGCTTAAAAAAATCTAGTTTATTTATCTCTGATCTACATCTATGATTCAATGAGTTACTAGTTCGCTCTGGCGCCAACCACTGGTGATCGATCGATTTACGCCTGGTTTATACTTGACGTGTCTCTAGTGGCGCGAAAATGACATCATCGCAGTGGCTCCGCCCATGCGCGAGAGCCTCGCGCGTTGTCGTTTCGCGAGGTTGTGCACCTCTCGAATTTTGTAACTTTGCGTGCGCCGCGCCTCAGCGCAATGAACAAAGTCATGTTTGCAGGGTTCATACACCTTTACAAGGTAGAATTCAAGCACTTGTACGTCACTTTAAAGGTCCATTTCAATATTTCCCAGCACGTTAAACTTAATTAAGTTAAATATTTATACATACACTCGAAATAATTCAAAATAATTTGCTTTTTATCACATTATTTAATGGTTGTTTATTTTCAAATTGCCCAGTCTTAACGTCTTCACGTTCTCTCATGTTTCACCCTGGAATTATAAGAGGTTTGTATTTGTTAGCGTAATATAGGAGAACTGTTCAGTCAGACAGCTATTTGTTGTGAAATGAAGTAGTTACAATTTCAAGCATTTTCAAGTACTTTAGCCTAAATTCCAGCACTTTTCAAACCTGAAACACACTGAAACACAAAGCAACATTAAAATCGGACAACACTGCAAAGAATGTGACACAGAAAGTATTAACGCCTCCACCGTTCGCCGAGGTTCGCGCAAGGTGGGCAGAGTCGAGCGCTACCCACTTGCGAAAGTAAAATGGTGCGAGTGCGGCGATGACGTCAGATTTCATTACATACATTCAGACTTTCACTTTCACATGAAAACCTGAATATATGGAATGAAAGTCCTGAATATATGGAATGAAAGTCCTGAATATATGAAAAGAAAACCTGAACCAGTCACAGCTGATAGCACGCTAGCCAACAGTACTATGGAGAAATTTTCCCTGAATTACGAGATGCCTCACTCACACAGCCTGCCACAGCCTGCCACCATACCCAGCATCACAAACTGAAAACACAAAACGGCGCAAGTGCGTTGAAGACGTCAGGTTTCATTCCATATATTCAGACTTTCTTTCCTATATTCAGGTTTTCATTCCATACATTCAAACTTTCATTCCATATATTCAGACTTTCTTTCCTATTGTTACAGTCCCCCACCGTCTAGGTACTGAGGGAGTACATTATAAATACCGGCAAAGAAAAACGGGTAATGAAATGAATAAAAGTGATGTTTATTCCGTACATACAACTGGGGTTGTGGCGTTGGAAATCAGCAGCTCCAAAAGAACAAAAACAACAAAACCTTCCCGTCAACGCAAAATACCTTACCTACACACACACAAAAAGAAAAACACAAAACTCACCTAGCTACCTACCTACAACAATACAACAATAAAACAAACGTCAAAGAGAGCACCGACTCCCCCCATTCTCCTAATACACTCTACAATTTATAACTAGATGGAGATGGATATAGATATAAATATTGTGTATCTAATTGTATCAAGGGCAACCAACACAATATAAACAAACTCCCAGCATAAAGCAAGTCTGGCAAAGGGGCGGTATAAGCGCCGCCATCATCCAGGGCTCCGGTGGCTTTATACAGGCCAAAGGCCAATCAGGAACAACTTGCATACGTAGCCAACTCGTAACCCAGGTGGACCGACTTGACGGATGATCGGGGGCGGAGCCAAACCTGCAAAACACACATAACCCACAAACGACCACGCAGGGTCGTAACATCCCCACCCCCAAAAAAACACAACCCATGTCATGGAGTTGTGAACGTAATACTCATGCCGCTTACCTCGAAAGACAATCAGCTACTACATTATCTGATCCTTTTATATGCCGTATCTCTATGTTAAAACTCTGACAAATAAGTGCCCAGCGCATAAGACGTCTGTTGGTGTTGGACATCTGCAATAGGAAGGTCAGTGGGTCGTGGTCTGTAAACACAACTACAGGAAGGACGGACGACGTTACGTAAATCTCAAAATGCTGCAAAGCCAGAGCCTCCTTTTCAATGGTACTGTAGTTACGTTGATGTTTGTTAAACTTTGCTGAATAGAATGCTACTGGATGATCCAAACCGTCATCATCATCTTGCACAAGAACCGCTCCACACCCAGTATCACTAGCATCAACCTCCAATTTAAATGCTTTGGTGAAATCAGGTGCAGCCAGCACCGGCGAAGAACACAATAAAATTTTGGCAGCATCTTCACGAAGAAGATTGGTCAGAGGCAACACAACATCAGAGAAATTACGACAAAAACAATGATAATATCCTATCATGCCTAGAAACCTTCTCAGCTCACGTTTGGTCACAGGAACAGAAAAATTACGAATTGCACTCACTTTAGTCTCTAAAGGCCGAATGACTCCATTCCCCACTTGTTTCCCGAGATAAGCCATCGTAGCACAGCCAAAGTCACATTTTGCGAGATTCAATGTAAGATTTGCGTCTCTGAACCGAGTAAACACTTCTCTTAACACGTGTAAATGCTCTTCCCACGTGTCAGTGTAAATAAGCACATCATCCAAGTAGGCGTCACAACAGGAGACGTTTGCCAAGACCGTACTCATAAGTCTTTGGAAAGTCGCAGGTGCATTGCGCAATCCAAAAGGCATGACTTTATACTGCAAAAACATATCAGGCATGGCGAATGCAGTGATTTCAGAAGCACGTTCCGTTAACGGGACTTGCCGGTATCCTTTAGGCAGATCTAATTTGCTCACATATGTAGCTCGACCCATGCAATCAACACAATCCTCAACTCTGGGTAGAGGAAAAGAATCCGGTTTCGTACACATGTTCACCTTACGAAAATCAGTACAAAACCCGTACGTACCATCAGGTTTTGGTACAAGTACACAAGGAGAACACCATGAACTAGAACTAGGCATAGCCAATGAATGAGCCAGTAAATACTCTGTTTCCTTTCTCAGTATCTCTCTCTTTACAGGATTGACCCGATAAGCATTTTGTTTGATAGGCTTATGATGGCCAACATCTATGTCGTGGTATAATACCGTAGTTTGAGAGGGAGTATCAGAGAAAAGGCTTCGATATTCCTGTACGAGATCCATGAGACCAGAACGACGATCTTCGCCAAGATGACCCAACACTGAATGAAAAGACAACAAAGATTCAGAGTTTGATAACCGAGCCGTTGGCATTCCAACACACCCAATAGTCAAGCCATCCATTTCTGGAACATACTCTACAGGAAGCATAGCGATAGACATGGTTAAACCACTGGGCATTACTGGTTGTGCGGTACCGGAAGTTCTGTCAGTATCTGTCAGCTGAGACATCTCACGAGACACATAACGTTTCATCATATTTATATGGCAAACACGAGTTTTCTTTCGTCTGTCCGGAGTTTTGATAAGCGCCGCCATCATCCAGGGCTCCAGTGGCTTTATACAGGCTAAAGGCCAATCAGGAACAACTTGCATACGTAGCCAACTTGTAACCCAGGTGGACCGACTTGACGGATGATCGGGGGCGGAGCCAAACCTGCAAAACACACATAACCCACAAACGACCACGCAGGGTCGTAACACCTATATTCAGGTTTCATTCCATATATTCAGACTTCATTCCATATTCTCAGGTTTCATTCTATATATTCAGACTTTCATTCCATATATTCAGACTTCATTCTTTATTCTCAGGTTTCATTCCATATATTCAGACTTAGCAGTCATTCTATAATTATTTCCTGAACGGCTTTCCATAATATATTAGGGGTGGGCATAGATTAATTTTTTTAATCTAGATTAATCTCACTGAAATCTTGAAATTAATCTAGATTAACCTATGTTAAAATGGCTCATATGCGTGCTACCCAAGTAATGACTAAAAGTCAGTTTTTGAGATAGGGTTTCTTAATACAGGGGGTGATTTAGACCAGGGGCTCATCTCCTGTTTCCAAAATGCATCAATGACTGCTTGAGGAAGCTGTTCTACTTTGATACTTGAAGAAAAAAAACATGCTCAATAAAATGTAGGCTACTCGTGTTCAACGGTTTATTCAGTTAAACATGAATTTGTAAGCCTACATACTGTACATAAAAAGGGGTTGATTCAGCTAAACATGATATTTGAAATGTAAGCCAACATTTAGTTTAGTACATTTAACCTCACGGACGTAATTTGGGGGGGGCAGTTTTAACGGTTAAAAAGAAATATTTAAATAGCGACGAATCTAGCGCTAGGACCATGCAGAAAACGACCGCTCCACTCCGGTAACACTTTACATTCCTAAAAATGAATTTTCCATGAAGCAAACCTGGCGACTTCGTGGCTGCATCCATGTACACACATACGATTTGTAATTCACAGGTTTGAAAACACGTTCTTGCCCCTACTGTGCAATTTGGTTTAATAGATCCTCCTTTCGCAGAAACCTTAGAAACGTTTAGAAGCCTCTAAACGCTTCCTATAGCTTCTAATGAGAGTCTGGATTGTGGGTGAAGGTATTTTAGACCATTCTTCTTTACAAAACATCTCTAGTTCATTTAGGTTTGATGGTTTCTGAGCATGGACAGCTCTCTATAAGTGACACCACAGATTTTCAATAATATTCAGGTCTGGGGACTGAGATGGCCATTCCAGAACGTTGTACTTGTTCCTCTGCATGAATGTGTTAGTAGTTGTTGATCAGTGTTTAGGGTCGTTGTCCTGTTAGAAGATCCAGCCCTGGTGTAGCTTCAGCTTCTTCACTGATTCCTGGACATTGGTCTCCAGAATCTGCTGATATTGATTGGAATCCATGAGTCCCTCAACTTTAACAAGATTCCCAGTCCCTGTACTGGCCACACAGCCCCACAGCATGATGGAACCACCACCTAATTTTACTGTAGGTAGCAGGGTTTTTTCTTGGAGTGATGTGTTCTTTTTCCTCCATGCATAACGGCCCTTGTTATGGCCAAATAACTCTATTTTAGTTTCACCAGTCCACAGCACCTTCCTCCAAAATGAAGCTGGCTCGTCCAAATGTGCTTTAGCATACCTCAAGCAGCTCTGTTTGTGATGTGGGTGGAGAAAAGGCTTCCTCTGCATCACTCTCCCATACAGCATCTCCTTGTGTAAAGTGCAGCGAATAGTTGAACGATGCACAGTGACTCCATCAGTAGCAAGATGATGTTGTAG
This sequence comes from Brachyhypopomus gauderio, assembly GCF_052324685.1. Classification (NCBI taxonomy): domain Eukaryota; kingdom Metazoa; phylum Chordata; class Actinopteri; order Gymnotiformes; family Hypopomidae; genus Brachyhypopomus; species Brachyhypopomus gauderio. Next base: position 4,616,626 of record NC_135228.1, read on the forward strand.
GTCTTTGGTGCTGGTCTGTGGGTTGACTGAATGTTGTAGGTCTTTGGTGCTGGTCTGTGGGTTGACTGAATGTTGTAGGTCTTTGGTGCTGGTCTGTGGGTTGACTGAATGTTGTAGGTCTTTGGTGCTGGTCTGTGGGTTGACTGACTGTTCTCAACATCCTTCGCTTCTGTTAATTTGAGATTTTGCTTGGTCTGCCACTTCAAGCCTTGACTTGAACTGTACCTGTCTTCTTCCATTTTCTCACAATGTTTCTCACACTGGAGACTGAAAGCTGAAATCTCTGACATAGCTTTCTGTATCCTTCCCCTAAACCATGACTGTGAACAATCTTTGTTTTCAGGTCATTTGAAAGTTGTTTTGAATCTCCCATTCTGTGACTCTTCAGAGAAGATGCAAAGAGGATAAAAACAAAATTGCCACCCTTAACTACCCTTTCTCATAATTGGAGTCACCTGTGTATGGAGGTCAGGGGTCACTGAACCTACCAAACCAAATTTGAGTTCCAATAATTAGTTGTAAAGGTTTTGAAATCAATAAAATGACAACAGTGCCCAAACTTATGCACCTGCCTATTTTTGTTTAGACAATTATTGCACACTTTCTGTAAATCATATAAACTTCATTTCACTTCTCAAATATCACTGTGTTTGTCCCCTATATGATATATTTAACTGAATTTTTTTTTATCCAAACATTCAATGATTTATAAAGGTGAATCAGGAAAATTAACAAAGGTGCCCAAACTTTCACACCCCACTGTATGTGTGTTCATCTGTAAGTGTGAGTTTTTCTCCTTTTCTCTACAGTAGGTGTGTGTGTGTGTGTTGATTTGTAGGTGTGAAGAATTTTTCTTCTTTTCTCTACAGTCTGTCTGAGTGCAGAGTTACAGAAGAAGGTTGTACTGCTCTGTGTTCCGCTCTGAGGTCAAACTCCTTATCACACCTGAGAGAGCTGAATCTGAATAAACCAGGAGACTCGGGAGTGAAGCAGCTCTCTGCTCTACTGGAGGATCTGTACAGCACTCTGGAGATACTAGTGAGTTTGTGTATAGAGTGAGATGTCTGACTGTGATGAGTGTATGTTCTTGTCTGATGATTCTGTCCTATTATTTTACAGTATCTGACGATTACAGATCCGAGTGGAGTCTCATATATAAAGAAGATGACCAAACACACACACACATGACTGTACATATGAGTCTCCATGGTTACATGTGTTGGTCTGATTGTGTGATCAAGACTGCAGTAGAGGACATGTCCTCTCAATGTCTTCCAGCATCTGGACACCAGGACACACACACACACCTGACCTGTAGGATAGACAAGACCAAACAGGCAACACGTGAATACAATAACGAGAGGGCCAGGTTACAAAATACAAGGAGAGACTACAAATACACATATGGCTAAGAAAACAAAACAGCCGGAGGAGGGGCTAACCATGACACCTGGACAGTGATGTCAGTAACGTGTTACTCTAATCTTACCACTTTTTTCAGTAACGGGTAATATAACGATTTACTATTTCCAGTCCAGTAATCCAAGTAACTGTGCGTTACTATTTTTATTTTCCTTAGTAAAACTATAAATTTTTTCTTTATTCTTGGCTCAGTTATACTTTTGCGTCTGACTGTAGCGCTCAACTCCACAGTAATCAGATTAAAGTTACTTACCCAAGTAACTGTGCGTTACTATTTTTATTTTCCTTAGTAAAACTATAAATTTTTTCTTTATTCTTGGCTCAGTTATACTTTTGCATCTGACCGTAGCGCTCGACTCCGCACGCTGAACCTGTGAGAGCGCGAGTGCGTTTTACACGTCATTCTTTGCAGTGTTGTCTGTAACAATATGTGGTAGTCTAAAGAAATACCCCTCAAAAACGTGAAGGAACATTTACCTGATGAATTTTAATTTTGCATTGTGTTCCAGGTTTGACAAGTGCTGGAATTTTGCCTAATGTACTTAAAAATGTTTGAATTTGTAATTGTATTTCGTTTCACAACAAATAGCTGTCTGACTGAATAGTTCACTTGTATTACGTTTACAAACACATTTACAAATAATACCGTGCAGCGACAGAAATGTAATGTCAGGAGATACATTGTTACTGTTAAAAATGCACTTCCAGTAAAGTGAATATTGGAAAAACTCATTTTGCTGCTGAATGTAACTACTAAAGTGACAAGACCTAGGTGCTGATTCTTGGGCCTAAAGCTGCTAGAAGCAATTGGGCTGATATTCCCCTTACCCTAGATGGTTTTTCAGTAACACCCAAATCTACTGCAAAAAGTTTAGGTGTCACTATTGATTCAGATCTTTCATTTGACAAACATGTATGCAATGTCACTAAGGCTGCCTTTTTCCATTTACATAATATTGCCAAGCTGAGACACTTACTTTCATTAGCTGATGGAGAGAAACTGGTCCATGCTTTTGTCTCGTCGAGATTGGACTACTGTAATAGTCTTCTAAATGGATGCTCTAAACAGTCCATAAAGAAGCTACAACTTGTACAAAATGCTGCAGCTAGAGTCCTAACTAAAGCTAGGAAATTTGATCATATTAGTCCCACTCGCGCCGCATTACACTGGCTTCCGATTAAATATCGCATTTAATTTAAAGTTCTTCTGTTAACCTATAACGCGTTAAATGGTCTTGCCCCACAATATCTGAGTGAACTCATTGCTTACTACAACCCATCTCGCCCTTTGCGCTCCCAAAATGCTGGATTTCTCCTAGTTCCAAAAGTTTGTAAGACTACAGCCGGAGGCAGAGTTTTCTCCTTTAAAGCCCCCCAATTATGGAATATAATTATGGAGATTCTGGCACAGTTCCAATCTTTAAATCTAGACTTAAGACTCATCTATTTAATCAAGCCTTCAGCTAATATTCCCCTTGTAAGGTGTAGGGGCTTGGGGGCCCCCAGACGTTGAGATTTCTGGTGATCTGAGATGTTGATGCTGTCATCCAGCTATGTCATGGCATCACCCTATTCGTGACAATGACTTGACTGGAAAGCAATGTCTCAGTGAGCTCTCATGCCTGTGTTCACCTCTGAACCCCTCCCTTTAGTTATGCTGCTATAGATTAGCCTGCCGGAGCCACATGCTCATCACTGGCATGTGAGCTATGTACATTTAAAACAATGGTGGTTTAAATTCATGTCCACTCAGTCTGTATTTCTATCTTCTTGCATGCCTCCACCCAAGACGATTGGATGCAGGCACCTGGGGGATGGTCTGGCTTGCCGGTGGACATGCTGATGCCGGGGTTGGATGAGCCGTTGCCACGAGGGGTCGTGCTGATGCTGGCCCACCTGAGGACCACCGCCTGCACCGAGGGGACTGAGGCTGCTTGGCCAGGGAACAGGAGCCTTGAGTGTTGCTGTGGAACTTTGAAACCACCCTGCGACCACGGACTTGTGTTAACGGGCCGCCCAATGGAGGATGGATTCCCTTTTGAGTCTTGGTCCTCCCGAGGTTTCTTCCTAATCCCCACCCTATAGGGAGTTTTTCCTCGCCACTGTCGCCTTTGGCTTGCTCATTAGGGATCTGGACCCATACGATTGTAAAGCTGCTTTGTGACAACGTGTGTTGTGAAAAGCGCTATATAAATAAATTTGACTTTGACTTAAAGTAACTTGTAATCTGACATAGTTACTTTTAAAATAAAGTAATATGTAATGTAACTAAGGAGTAATCAGTAATCGGATTACTTTTTCAAGACAACTAAGCAATCACTGCACCTGTAAAGACACACACGCTTGTCCTGAAACTGCTGCCATGACTGTAAAGGGTTCAGTAAAATGGTTCAGAAAAAATAATAAAATAAAATTAATGTTTTTTGTGTACATTTTTGTTGTACATTTCCCAAGTTCCACCATAAACATCAACACTGTGATGTTATGGAGCTGTGGAGGTGGAATAAGTGGAACTATTTATCAGAATGTGAAAGTGTCCCAGGAACATTGTGTGTGTTGAGTATTCTACTCCAAACTACAACAAAATGTAGCCTGAATATAATAAATATGAATTAAATATGTAAAGCTCTATTTAGCCCTGTTCAGGCATTGATAGCAGTTCATCCGTATACAATTAATCATTTATGTTTCTTTTGTCCACAAGTCACTAGATGAAGATAACTACACATGCAAGTATGTTTTTAGAATAGAATAGAATAGAATAGCATTTATTTGTCATTGCACAACAACGTACAACGAGATTGGTACCACCGGGGCCACGGTGTAAAGCACCACGATCCCAAGGGCGGCCACAGCGTCATAAATGTGCTGCTGTCTCCAGAGATTGGGCAGAGAAACATAGAGAGATAACATTTGGAGGAGACAAAAAATATGATCACAGATTATTCTCTCAACATGCTGTGAACATGCAAATCCCCATAGCACATACAAGCATTGATAACATAGACAGTCAAGCAGAGAGAGGCGTGATTCATTCAGATACGGAGGGGGGAGCCAGAGGCCTGACACAAAGTTTTTGTGTCTAAGTTCATGGTGGAAAGCGAGGGCTATCCTCTGACAGTGTCTGTGTGGGGGAAGGAGCAGGTAACCAAGATGACGACCTTCTGGGAGAATTTTGTTTGGGCGCCAATGTAGATAAACGAGAATGCAGAATTTATCAAGGAGCCTGTTCTTGAGCAGTTCTTGAGAAACTCCTCTTAATATGAAAGACTTCTACTTTTACTTGAGTAAATATCAGTAGCGAACCGTGATCATTAAACCTGGGCCCGCTCCCACCCCGAAAAAAATTGTTTCCTCTCCTAATTAACTCCAATAAATAAATAAAAAACTGAGACGACAGTAAAGCTTTAGAAACACAATAAACAATAATATGTGTACTAGATAACTTCTTAAGCAAAATAAGGTTCCAAACAAAATAAGGTTCACAGCTCCGTGTTCCTTGGAAGCGGGATATGTAAACAACGCGCATGAGGGGATCAAAGGAATGAATCGAAACTAGCTAGCGGTGGTGCTAACGACAGCTAGCGTTGCCACAGCGGGCGGAAATTATCATACAGTTAAGCCCGTTTGTTAGTTAAACCCATTGACACCTGTGCTAATTAGTTTGGCAGGTGTGTCCAATTAAAGCAAGGCTACTTAAGAAGGCTGTCCCGCATTATTAAGCAGCCTACATTTTCAGCCAAAATGGGAAAGAAAAAGGATGCACACACGTGTGTGTGCTGATAAGGGAAAATTGAGGACTCTTTCCAACAGGCAATTACGTCAGGTTAAAAGAACAGTTGCAAAAATGCCTTATCATAGCAGCAGACAAGTTTTTGAAGCTGCCTGTGCCTCCAACATCCCCCGAACAACAAGATGCAGGGTCCTTCAGAGGTTTACAGCTGTATAAATCAGAGCAGAGCAGTGCCACAATAGAGCAGCGCCACAACAGAGCACTGCCACAACAGAGCAGCACCACAACAGAGCAGCGCCACTACAGAGCACTGCCACAACAGAGCAGCACCACAACAGAGCACTGGCCCAACAGAGCACTGGCCCAACAGAGCAGCGCCACAACAGAGCACTGGCCCAACAGAGCAGCGCCACTACAGAGCAGCGCCACTACAGAACACTGCCACTACAGAGCACTGACACAACAGAGCAGCGCCACTACAGAGCAGCGCCACTACAGAGCAGCGCCACAACAAAGTACTGGCCCAATAGAGCAGCGCCATTACAGAGTAGTGCCACAACTTCAGCTGTCTCATTTCAACCCGCCACTGTCACTTCTCTCATAGAATGGTGAGAAAAATCATGCAGCTGCAGTTGACAAATTAATGACATGAACTAAAGGACATTACTGTACAATCTGCCTAATTATGAAACTTTACTGTACAATCTGCCTAATTATGAAACATCTGCCTAATTATGAAACATTACTGTACAATCTGCCTAATTATGAAACTTTTTGTGACTAATGTACTAGCCCTTGCTTTTGTGGTGTTGGCTAAATGTAGCCCTTAAAATTTTTAATTGGGGATTCCTGCTGTACAGTCCTGAGAAAAAACTCCATGAAGTGCTCCCTCTGTGGGCTGCAGTGGAATATACAGCTCTGAGTGAGACTGCGTCAGTGTGGCAGTGTCAGAGAAATCCTGATTCCCACTAAAAGAAATACATACGACACCAAGTGAGTGAGGAAAGGGTTCTGTATTCTCCTACTGTGTAGAGACAGAGACACAGTCTTCACCTCACATTTCCAAAGAACATGTCTCTCTCTCTTCCCTGTATAACGCACAGTCTTCACCTCACGTTTCCAAAGAACATATCTCTCCCCCTTCCCTGTATAACAGTCTTCACCTCACGTCTCCATACCCTGTATAACACATAGTGTTCACCTCACATCTCCAAAGAACACAAATCTCTCCCCTTTCCCTGTATAACACACACTGATGTCATCTCCCTTTTTCGGGGGGTGTTTGATATGCTGATGGGAGTTTTAGTTACACAACAGTGTTCGGAGGGCAGAACAAAAAATTATTGGTTCTGAGATAACCTGGGGAAATATATTGTATAGTGTCGTGCTGCTTTTAAGGCAGAAGAATATCTCTAACCCAAAAATTATTCATTGGTCATAATCGAGGTGGAATTTAAATATTGTTATTAATTTGAGTTCATTAAGCCCAGATGTACTCTTGGTCAAGATAACTACTGTTTTTTTCGAATAAGTCTTTGGATGGATTTTTTTTCTTTGTTTAGGGAAATAAATTGAGAATAATTGAGTTGAACGTGTCAAACAAAAGCTGAAGTGTCACGGTAGGCCACACCGGCTCCGCAGGGGAGCCTCCCACTTCACAACACTCCACAACACTCCACCTCCCGTTCACTCCCTCGGAGTTCATACTGATCCTCCACCCCTGTTCCTCATTCCACACACTCCCTTTTGAAGCCCACAGGTCTGTCCAGTCAGTGCAGTGCGTTCCATGTGTCTTCTGAACCTGCTGGACGTCTTCCGCCGCTCTACCGTCGACCAGGCCAAGACTTTGTGAGACGAGTTTAAGAGCACGCTACGCTCCTCATTCTCCTTTATTCTACACTGTCTGAGCTGAGAACACGGCACCATCCTCTGTGTCTGCGGCTTCTGTCACCCCGTTAATGCACAGCCGACAGGCAGCGGCACGAGCACCACCAACGTGGCTGATGTACCAGCCGCCCAGAATGCAGCCCACGAACAGCAGCAAGAAGAGCTGGGCGAGCTCAGATGTTATGGACAATCTTGCGAGTTGCGTGCAGCAGTTGTCCTCCCGAGCGGGGTCTGGTAACACCACAAGCCCCTCCCCTTCCAGATATTACATCACCTGCCCGTAACACTGCTGCCGCGATGCTTTGATGCTTTTTGATGCTTCGATGCTTTGATGCCGGTGCTCCCTCCTCAGTGCTTCGTATGTGTGTTAGACTGAAGCATGGACCGTGCTATCCAGTGTGCTAACCCGCACCCATAGTGAGCTGGGCGCACACGTCTTTGGGCACTGGCCACCTGGAGCTGCTTGGAGCCCATTACTGGTGGCCGGCGATGCACAAAGACATTAACACCCATGTTGCCTCATGTGCAGAGTGCGCAGTACTACATGCCTGCATATAAGCAGCTCCCCCTCCCTACAGCTTTGCGTCCGTGGTCTCACCTGGCTATTGACTTTGTCACAGATCTGCCCATCTCGGAAGGAATCACCATTCTGGTCATCGTGGACAGATTCTCAATGATGGTGTGCTTACTTCCCCTGCCAGGCCTGCCTACAGCCCTAGAGACAGCCAACCTCCTCTTCACGTTTTTCGGCAGTTCGGTCTGCCAGAAGACATTGTGTCCGACCAGGGGTTTCAATTCACGTTGTGAGTGTGGAAGAGGTTTCTGAGCAAGCTCAACGTGACGGTGAGCCTCACTTCCGGCTATCATCCTTAAGCTAATGGTCAAGCAGAGCGAGCTAATCAGGAGCCCATTCTGTTCCTAAGGGCATACTGCCACGAGCATCCTAGAACCTGGGCGTCCTATCTGGCGTGGGGCGAGTAAGCCCAGAATTCACTCGCTCATGCTGGGACAGGACTCACCCCTTTTGAGTGTGTGCTTGATTTTCATCCACCGTTGTATCTCATCATTTCATTGCGAGCACTCGGTCCGCCTGCACCCTAGATGTCCTGGGCACCTGCGGCAAGGAGGAGGGTGGAGCATTAAAGAGAACTCATCACAGGAGTAGACCCACAGTAGACTCATCACAGGAGTAGACCTACAGTAGACTCATCACAGGAGTAGACCCACAGTAGACTCATCACAGGAGTAGACCCACAATACTCATCACAGGAGTAGACCTACAATAGACTCATCCCAGGAGTAGACCCACAGTAGACTCATCACAGGAGTAGACCCACAGCAGACTCATCCCAGGAGTAGACCCACAGTAGACTCATCACAGGAGTAGACCCACAGTAGACTCATCACAGGAGTAGACCCACAGTAGACTGATCACAGGAGTAGACCCACAGTAGACTCATCACAGGAGTAGACCCACTGTAGACTCATCCCAGGAGTAGACCCACTGTAGACTCATCCCAGGAGTAGACCCACAATAGACTCATCACAGGAGTAGCTCTTTCCCAGCAGTCTTACCTCCTACGCTGCTCTTTCTTCAGTGGTGTTTTCATATTCTGTTCTGTAATTCTCATGTGTACAGTGATTTGTCCTGTTCATACAAGTTCATCATTATTTACTGGCAGTTACGTGGATTAACCTGCCAGCCGCACCTGCCCTCTCACACCGCTGTGCCGTCACCTGCCCAAAGGCAGCTCAGGTCACTGGGCGTGGCCTGTGGGTGGACGGGACCGGACAAACATGCTGCTATTGCCCTTTTGCAGATGTTATATAGCACACATCTCAAATCAGTGGGGATATATATATATATATATATATATATATATATATATATATATATATATATATATATATATATATATATATATATATACACACACACACACACACACAACACACACGCACACACGCACACATATATGGGTGCTCACATACATAGATTAACAGTACATGGAAACAGTCGGGTGGATCAATAAGCATTAAGTATTAAATTATTATTAAATCTTAAAAAATTAATAGTCATGATGCCCTGGTAGGATGAGACACTCCAGTACAGACCAACATTAATAGTCCTGATGATCCTGATAGGAGGAGACACACCAGTACAGACCCACATTAATAGTCCTGATGATCCTGATAGGAGGAGACACTCCAGTACAGACCAACATTAATAGTCCTGATGGTCCTGATGTTATATCCAAATACACATTTTCCTCTTTATGAGGGAAAGCTACACTGTTCTCAGATCAGAGAGGTGTAATTTATTTTCAGTAGTTTGTATTTCCAGTAGTCCAGTAATTTATTTCCGGCATGTTGTGTATGACACAACTTGTATGTACATGTAGCAGTCTGGCTGCATTGCTTACCTGTGAGCAACATACTGGTGAGCCACTTACCTGTTAGCTACTGTTATTCAGCACTGGGAGAGAGCCGGTATTATACTGATCTGTTAAAATATACAGATAAACTTGAATCTGGAGTCTCCACCTCCTACTGAGTCATATGAGAAACTAAACAAAAAGATTCAGATCAGAGTGAGAGAGACTGAGCAGGATAATAATTTAATGAGAAACACATTAATCAATTTCAGAGGATAATGGTGAGTATATGCTGTAGATTCAGAATGATGAAACTTTGGACTATTAGTGGAGACAGACAGTAGTAATAGAACTCCTAGTGTTAGTACAGACAGACAGTAGTGATAGAACTCTTAGTATTACACTGTAAAAAGTGTATTTGAGCAGGAGTTCAAGTAATGTATTTTTTAAAGTCAGTTTTATTCAGTTTCCTGCTTTAGTGATGGTAATGTAATTTTGTGGATTGTATCAACTTAAAAATGACACCATGTTACCACAACCTGTGATTCTCAGTTCAGTAAAAGCATGTCAATTAAGTTTCTTTTGTGTGTCTGACATCATAACGTTAACGCCATGACGTCCATGTCATTTCTAGATTTTACCCCGCAATTTTTTGTACCGTGACTCGAAAAGAAGGTAAGTCTAATACAAGACAAAAACGATATTTTTGTATTAATATGTAAAATTTGATGTAAAATGATGCATGCCGATTTTTGTTTATACATTGTATTGTTTGCGTTTGCGTGAAAACTTGCTCAACCAAACCAGATATCTAGGGTTGCCAACTTTTCAAGATCGCTTGGAGTGAGATTTGAACCTGGAGGGGGTGGCGAGTGTAAATTGTTGATGGGGTGGCGAACGTAAGTTGTTGACGGGGGGTGGCGAACGTAAGTTGTTACCGGGGCGGTGTAAAATGGACACAGTATTATATCGCATTGAGTAGGATCTGCCTCATCCGGCTGTAATTCTGTGTTGACTGTGCCTGGAACGATGTTCACCTTGTGCTGTTTGGTTGCCCCTATGATGTGTTTGATGCTCATTGTGTGTTTAATACCATGTTTCTGCCCTTTTACGCTACTGGACTGTCCTGTGTGTGGTTAAGTCACCCCGGTCCATTTTTATGTACGTGTGCATTATCGTAGTTCCCCCTCCATGTATGTGTAACATTGCCGTCTTCATGACCTCCCCCTGTGTTTCATGTGTAAGGCCAACCTAATTTAGGTCTCACGTTGTATGGATTGTGCCTGTGAGTGCTGGTTTTATTGAAAGTGAAGAATAAAACCTCTGTTCTGCTTGAGAATGGACTTGTCTGCAGCTTCTTTCTCCCACGTCACAATGTTGTAGGACTGTTATGCAGTTTGGACATATTTGTTTAAAATAAAATGATCCGAATGATACATTTTAAGTGCATAGTATGCTTTAATGTTATGTTTTTAGTTACATTACATTTTATTTCTTTCAGCTAACCTAAAATTGTAATTGTTTGGAGCTAATTACAATTAGATTTAACAAACTAAAATAACACATTAAGGTAATTACAAAGCTTACCTTTCCTGAAACTGTACTGTTGGGTTGTGTAGGACTGGTATTTGACTTTTCAGTAACGCTAATAATTGAGTTGGAAAACTGAAAAGTTAAGTTGACTTGCCTTAAAATTAATTTGTATTAATGCACTGTTCATTTGAAAATACTTAGATTGTTAAGCTCATCTAACTTAAAAAAAAATATGTTCATCTAACATGTTAACTTGATTTGAAGAAACTGAATTAATTTGCGTGTTACCAATTGAAGTAATTTTTTTAAGTTGTTCCAGCAATTCACTTTTTACAGTGTAGTGCAGACAGACAGTAGTAATAGAAGTAGTGTTAGTGGAATTAGGTGTTTGTTTAAGGTTCTTTCCAAGTTTGTTCACTGTTAGTGTTGAACTCTAGATCTGTTTCTACATTTTGTCTCTACTGTAGTGTTGTTTTATGGTTCTGTTTGTCATCATGTCTAGCCCGTGTTTAAGTCTGGGTTTTGTTTCTGTGTCGCATTTCCATTCTGTTATGACCCTAGACCGCTTTCATGACTCTGATATAGGATTTACCCATAATAAATCTTGCTTCTCTCTGTGAATGCATCTGTCTCATATCCAGATGTTTTCTTTACTATATAATAATTGTACAATAACGCTGTCTGCAGCTATCAATCAATAAACAGACTGGCCTGTGTCATACTCTGGGTAAAGTTATTTCACACACGTGTAACACTGTAACTTACTTTTTAATGATATCCTCATGCTTTGATATTTAGTGGTGTTGGTGAAGTAACATCTGATTAGAAGATGGAGGCCTCCACTCCAGTCCAGACCAACATCACAGATCAGACCAACATCACAGCTCAGACTGGAGGGAACGTCTGTGCTCCTCAGATCCATGGGAGTCACTTTCATGGAAACTGTGAAGTGACAATGAATGTTACTTATGGTAAGACATAACATTACATATGGTAAGATATAACATTACATGACAGATGAATGTCCAAATAAGAATGTTATCTCCAACAGTTCAGTCCAGTTCCAACACCAGCCCAGTTCAGACTGGAGGTTCTTCAGAGACTCCTGCACTCAGTGAAGGTCTGTTAATACACATCACTGATTATGCACTGACGGTCAGACTGAGATCTCTCAGAGAACATCTGAGAACTTCAACAACTAAGGCTGTCAGGACAAAACCATAAAAAAAAAACTTTAGCAACAAAGGAAGGATAGAGAGAACTCAAGACTCAATACTGTAAAGAGGAGGAAGAAAGTAGATCAACAGACAGTCACTATGGTCTTTATCAGAATTACTGGTGTTGTCTATAACCAGAACTTTTAAAAAAGACTGAGCACCATGCTATGAGCTGTAGGCTAGATCACAGGTGTGGCTGATTGATTGATTACTGTGAGGGTAACTCTGTCTCCCTCTGGTGGCAAGGATGAAATGCCTCTGAGCTCTTCAGGAAGAGAGTTCCAGAGCTTTGGGCCATAGTGGCTAAAAGCACCCTCGCCAATCTTTAATCGGCTTTTAGGAATCACCAGTAGATTACTGTTTGAAGACCTGAGAGACCTGACTGGAACATATCTATGACCATGACTAGAACCTTAAAATCTATTCTAAAGCTGACAGGTACCCAGTGCAGTGAGTGGAGTGCAGGTGTAATATGATCTCTCTTTCTCCTGCGGGTCAGAACCCTTGCAGCCACGTTCTGAACTCGCTGTAGGTGAGAAATAGAGCTCTTTGTAAGAGCAGATAGAACAGTGTTACAATAATCTAGCCTTGATGTGATAAATGCATGGACAAGTTTTTCACTATCAGCAGGAGAGAGCATATCTCGGACCTTAGCGATGTTTCGTAGGTGAAAATAAGCTGTCTTGCATGTAGTCATGATGTGTGATTTGAAGCTGAGCTCATTATCAAAGGTGACATCCAGGTTCTTAACACATTGTCTGGCATTCAGATTCATTTGATTTAAATAAGTCTGGACATCATTCCTTTGTGAATCACTGCCAATAACAAGAACCTCTGTCTTCTCCTTAATTGCAGAAAATTGTCAGACATCCATGTCTGTATATCATCTATGCAGTCAAACAGTGAGCAAATTGATTTTAGGGCTTTAGGTTCTAGAGAAATGTAAAATTGAGTGTCCTCTGCATATTGATGGTAACTAATACCATGTTTGTTAATGATCTGAGGTAACTGAAGCATATATAGGTTGAACAGTAACAGCCCAAGAATTGATACTTGGGGGACGCGCAAGTTATTTTTTGACGTGTGGAGGAAGAGGTACCTAATGCTACATAGTAATCACGCCCAGTTAGATACAATTTAAACCAGTCTAAGACTACGCCACTAAGGCCTACCCAGCTCTGTAGTCGATCAAGATCAATGATGTCAAAAGCAGCGCTAAAATCTAGCAGAAAAAGGACTGAGAGTTTGCCTGCATCCTTATTCAAGTAATTTACTACATTAACTAGTGCTGTGTCAGAGCTGTGGAGAGCTCTGAAACCAGAATGAAAAGTGTCATTTATTTGATTTACTTTGACATAATCATTCATCTGTATTGACACAACTTTTTCAATGATTTTGCTAAGAAAGGAAAGGTTAGATATTAGGGGTGTGACGAGATCTCCGTGTCTCGTGATCTCGCGAGACTCAACTCCGCGAGATTTCTCGTCGTGTTAAAAATCTGTCTCGCGAGATTTGATGACGTCACAATGACGTGGGAAAATACAGGTATTACTATTGAAGATGCCCCGCCACTTTCAAATCGTTTGTTTGGCATCATTTTGGGAACCCGGCGGAAATGATAAATGGCAAGAGAGTGACTGATAAGACACTACATATGCAAACATTGTATGAAAATAATGCCGTACACCGCGACTAATACGAGCAGGATGCAGAGACATTTACAACTGCACGCACCACAGCTCAGTACTCAAATCAACACATCTCACTTGAACAGAGGTAGCAGGGACAGAACGGCGCTTTGGCAAGTTGAGACAGTAAATGATATCGGGAGCAGTGTGGGGATGCTAATATTCTTAAAAATGAACATGGCAGTGTAGTTGCAGCAAATTCAGTGACATACTTGGTCAGGCTCAGTTTGCACTATTTGCACTCTGTATTGACAGAGAAGAACTTTTTGTTTTGTACATAATACAGTGAGTCCCCGCTTAACGACGGGTCTGGATAACAACGGACCGGAGTTACCACGACTTTTAATTTAATTTTGCGCGGTGCGCGGAGGAGCAGTGGAGTGTTGTGTAGTGTAGTGGAGTGTTGTGTACGATAAGCCCATCTCGGTAACGCGATCGCTCTTTCTCACGCTGTACGCACGAGAACATTGTTAGTTTTTTCTATACTGTATTTACGATCAAAGCGTATCTAAATATAGGGTCACGCTTAACGACGAAAACTGCTTTACAACGGACTTATCAGTCTCTTACATAATGCATGTTAAGAGTTATAATAAAACATTTCAAGATGCATGTTTAAAGTTAAATAAAATTTAAATAAAAGTCTGTTGTCCAGTCACATAATTTGTAATTTTAGTGTTCTTAAAATCTCGTCTCGTCTCGAATCTCGTGAACCCAATCTCGTGTCTCGTCTCGTCTCGTCTCGTGAGTGTCTCGTCACACCCCTATTAGATATAGGTTGATAATTATTGAGAACTGTGGGATGAAGATTTCTGTTCTTTAATAGTGGTTTAACCATTGCAGTTTTAAGAATATTAGGGAATTCTCCCAGTTGCAGAGACTGATTAACAATCGTTAGAACTTCATTAACAAATGAGTTCAGAATCTGCTTGAAAAAGCATGTTGGTAAAGGGTCCAGTTCACATGTAGAGGATTTAAGACATTTTAAAGTTAGGCTGAGTAACTGATATAAGGGTTGATAGTCTATTAGTACTTGTTGTTATGTTATGCCTTATACTAGTCATCTTGTCCCTAAAAAATATAGCAAACTCCTCACATTTATTCACTGAAACAGTTTCAGGGAAGACACCGGAGGTGGGGTTTACTAGCTGATCTATACTTCTGAACAGGGCAGCTGGGTTATTATTGGATGAATTGATTAAGGTAGAGAAATAGTTTTTCCTTGCTGATTTCACTTCACAGTTGTAATTCTGCAATGCTGTTTTATAAATATCAAACTGTACTTGCAATTTTGACCTTCGCCAACGTCTCTCAGCCTGCCTACAATCTTGCCTAAATTTTATAATAGATGAAGTGTTTCTCCAGGGCATCTTAATTCTACCAGAGATCATTTTAGTTACCTTTGATGCCACAGTATCAATACTAGAGATGCATGAGTACCGATACTGGTATCGGGTATTTGCCCGATACCATGTCCATTTACCCGTACTCGTACTCGCAAACGAGGCTCCGATACCAACATCCGATACCTTTTTTCTAGTGGACGTAAACCACGTTATGCTAATGAGCAGACAATTCAACATGTCGGCGATCTGGAAGTACTTCACAATTAGTGATGACAACCCAAGCAAAGCAGACTGCAAACTGTGTTCTATTAAAATATCAAGAGGAGGTACTTCTGCGTCTTCCTACAACACGAGTAACCTGATAAAACATCTTAAAATGAAACACAAAACTCAGCACGACGAGTTCACTGCTATCAAACCACTGCATCAACCAACACTGCAGCAAACGCTAAGTAGACGAGAGAAAATGTCTACACACCACCCTAGATCTGTGAAGATAACAGAAGCTCTTAGCCAGTTTATTGTTCTTGATGATCAACCATTTTCGGTCATTGAGAATCAGGGATTTCGGCACCTTCTTGATGTGTTAGAGCCCAAGTATGAAATTCCCAGCCGTTATCATATAACGGAGACCATTTTACCGAAGATGCACGAAAAGGTGCAAACGCATATCAAGAGCTTGTTGCATGATATTACAGCCTTCAGCTGTATGTTGGTTTTGTATTGATTTCATTGCACTATTTTACATTAATAACTAAATTATTACATAATGCTCCTGACTGCTTAATTCTATGTAAGTATCGGTATCGGTATCGGCAAGTACAAAAATACACGTACTCGTACTCGTACTCGGTTGGAAAAAAATGGTATTTATGCATCCCTAATCAATACAGTTCCTAACTCTATGTGTGAATGTTTCAACTAACTCATTCCCATTTTCTGAGGGAGGACAGAGAGATGGTATCATGTCTGTGAAGGCCACGGCACTGCCAGCACTGAGATAACGCTTGGTTATTGTGCGCTTTTCACTAGTAGTGTTCTAGTAGATAATGACATATTGAAAAATACACCAAAATGGTCAGAGATTGCAACATCAGTAATTTCAGTATTATTAACCTCTATACATTTAAAAATGATCAAATCTAAAATGTGGCCATGCTTATGAGTTGGGCTTGATACATGCTGTATGAGATCAAAAGATTTAAGCATCCTCATAAATTCTGAAGTGATTGGATGTAGCAAGGATGCCTGGAATGGGCTGTTACACATTACAAACAAGTAAATTCAGACAGCTTTGTTTATGTTAACAACACTTCAGTAATAAATCTGCTCAAACAACAGTAAAGCAAAGATGACACATCTTACATATTCTGACAGGTTTGGATTGTCTGACTGAGACAAACACACAGTTCATGTATAACAGACATACAAGTTCATAGTTTAGAAGCCAGACATAACATAACACTACTGAGCAACATGGTGTCTTGGTGGTAGCCAGTGGGGAACCGTCAGGGCATATTCTTAAAACATATATATATATATATATATATATATACACACAATATAATTTATCCAATTTAATTTTATCTACTTAGTTTGACAATCGACATCTACACAATTACAAAAATATAAGCAAATAAATTATTCACCCGTGTCTATTCAATCTGTGTTGGAAGGTGAGGGGTTAAGTTAAGTGGAAGCCTGTGAGCCTGTGTCTCCCCCTATTAGGACTGTGATGCCCGCTGTTCATTTACAGAGGGCCAGGCAGTTATAATTCAGCAGTTTCAAATGACAGCAAAATTGACCAATTATATCTTCCCTCTTAGTGGGCGGGCTTAACTGTATAATAATTTCGGCCCGCTGTGGCGACGCTAGCTGGCGTTAGCGTACCACCGCTAGCTAGTTTCGATTCATTCCTTTGATACCCTCGTGCGCGTTGTTTACATATTCCACTCTCAAGGAACACGGAGCTGTGAACCTTATTTTGTTTGGAACCTTATTTTGCTTAAGAAGTTATCTAGTACATATGTTATTGTTTATTGCGTTTCTAAAGATGTACTGTCGTCTCAATTTTTTTTATTTTTTTATTGCAAATAATTAGGGGAGGAAACTAATTTCTTTTGGGGGGGGGGGGGGGGTGTAGCGGGCCCAGGTATAATGGTCACGGTTCGCTACTGGTGGTAGCACATTTGCCTCTCAGCACTGGGGTCTTGGGTTCAAGTCCCTATCAGAGTGGAGTATCCATGTTCTCCCCTTGTCTGCATGGGTTTCCTCTGAGGTCTCCGGTTTCCTCCCACAGTCCAAAAACATGGAGGTTAGGTAAAGGCAGTGCCTGACAAATTCTCCATGCATGTGTCTCTTCATATTCAACAAAAACAGTTGTGTCTGTGCATGAATGTGTGTGTATTTCTGCTTCTTGCTGGTGTGTGGTTGGTTGTGTAAGACTTGGTTGTGTATCTGTGTTAAAAGTTGTAAAGCGACCATGGGTATCTTGAAAGGTGCTATATAACTTGAGGTATATTCCGCCGAATCGGTGCCATTTCCGTCCCCAGGCAATTACATGTATAAATGGGCACAAACAATAACTGTAAAATACATTTTATTATAATTCATAATGACTTGTACATTGGCATAATGGCAAATTTAAGGTATATAATTAAAAACATTAATAAAAACAACCTAGAACACTGAAAATAACCATTTGTTAATGTCCCCACTCTCTAACTATACACTTTACCATGAAATATCATTACTAAAATTCTACAGAGATTTTTTTTTTGCATTGTTGTATGACTCCATATCCCATCTATACTTTAAAAATATTTTTTTCATAAGAAATCCTGAATATTTAAGTTAAAATACACATTTTAGTTGTGTCCCTAGGTTTTCCACTCAGTCCTGTTACCATATCACATTACCCCATCTGAAAAATTTGTAAAGTTCCACACATTACATGTTCAACAGGAAGTTGCATCAGTTGGATCTTTTGAAGGTCATGGGAAGACCAAAAGTACGTTTTCTGCTTGTCTTTTTCTGTATATTTGATCATATTGTAACTATGACTGAGGAGATCAATCTTAATGTGATGTCCTGTTACCTAAATTAATTCTTAGATGTAATTTGTTTATTTTTAAAATACACATTTTGGGAAAATCATTAGAATGTGCTCACTGTCCTCATGCTATTACTATAGCCACGATGTAGCTATATTTCATGTTTTTGCTAATTCTATGCTAAAAACTCAGTCCTGTTACTTTCAGTCCTGTTACTCATATAAAGAGTAACAGGACTGAGTGCTTGTAACAGGACTGAGTATAGGCCTCTGGTTTATTGATTTATTATTGTGAATATTACATACATTATGTAATACTATGTAGCCGTTTTAAAGGTTTTACATTAAATTAGTTAAGATTCAGTTTCACAATGTGGATGCCATACTTACAGGGTGCCAATCCACCACTAAGTGCTGCAGAAAAGCAGCGACGCTATCGTGCTCGATGTGATGCTGACCCAGAGAGGAGACAAAGATATTTAGAGAAGGAACGAGAAAAATACAGGGAAGACCTAGAATCAGGCAGGAAGAAAAGAATCAATAACCTAAGTGAAAGCGCAGACAATGCAAAAAGTGGAGGGAAACATATCATAGGATCAAGGACAGGAAAGAGGCTCTACAACATCTCATCACCCCTCTACACAGTCCCCAGCAGTGTTGTATAAAGTATTCGAGACCCATACTTGAGTAAAAGTACAAGTACTCTATCAAAAAATTGACTTGAGTAGAAGTTGAAGTGTTCTTTAAAAACTTTACTTAAGTAGAAGTACAGAAGTATTCAGCATTTTTTGTACTTAAGTATTGCAAGTAGTTTATTCTAAAATGTATTACTCAAGTACTGAAAGTAAAAAGTACAAGTATTGTGTTTTGAATTAATTAAAGAATTGTTTTTATATATCACTTACAAATCAAAGATGTCAAAGACCATAAATACAAGTGCTCTGTATGTACAAACAAGTAGCAACTTAAAAAACTGGGCTTAACACTTCATACACAAAAAACAGATAACTTATGTCCCACTACGTCGTATGTTTGGTGCAGAAGTACAAGTTCGCCTTAATTTAGCTGAGAAAATGAGGTGTATTTTGGACGTAAAATCCATCCATCGGATTCTAAGGGTGAGCCTACTGCCCTGCGTTTACCCTCAATAAATGCCCTTACCCTATAAAAACACTATACTATAAAAATGGGCACATGATTAGTCAGCCTGAAGAGACACGGCTTACTGTTGCTAAAAACACAACTCAGCGTGACGTCGCCTTTATGATTGCCTGGTAATGTTAAGTGAATACTGCAGCACGTCATGAACATAATTAGGTTAGTTAGCTAAGATATCGAACCTAACTAGCGCTTACAGACTGCTAAAGCTGGTGTGTCTTCTGTGCGTTATATTTATAACTTACATTGATGTTTTTTACAGTTCGAAGGTGAATTTTTGAAGGCCAATATTTCACACTCTTTAGGGAGACAGAGATGGCACTTCATCCTATAGGAATTTACTTTCACTCCAGCAAACGCAAACACTGTCTCTAGGTAGGGCCAGGGTGGTCTCCTTCCTCACCCTCACCGCCACGATCACTCGATGTTGAAGGTGTGGAAGGTGCCAATATATGTACATTAAAACGCCAACAAGCTTATTATGCAGCACTTATGCTGCTCTTCTGCTGTTACCAGTGCCGTACAAGTGCATGAATTCCACCTTCTAACTTCGCACAAAAATCGAGAGGTACGTCACCTGAAACTTGAAGCGCGAAAAGAAGAGACCATCTCGCCTGGCGTGCGTTCATGCGCTTCGTGCTCTTTAGGTATTCCAGGTTTTTGTGATCGGTGATTACTGCAAAGGGGTGTTTGGCTCCTTCTAGCCAGTGCCTCCACTCCTCAAAGGCTAGCCGCATCGCCAGTAACTCCCTGTCACCGACCCCGTAATTGCATTCCGCCGCTGTTAGCTTCTTGGAGTAGAAAGCTATAGGACGTAGCGAGCCGTGCTTCTTGAGGCGCTGCGACAGCACGGCTCCCACTCCGACGTTAGAAGCATCAACCTCGACGATGAACGGGCGTTTGGGATCAGGCTGCTGTAACACGGGAGCCTTAACGAAAGCCTGTTTGATACCGTCAAACGCTCGTGCAGCGGCTTCGGTCCAGTTAAGGTTTTTAGCTCCCCCGCGTAATAAGTCAGTCAGAGGTTTCGCTATCTGGCTAAACGAACGGATGAACCGCCTGTAAAAGCTCGCAAAGCCGATGAACCGCTGCAGCTCGCGCCGTGTGTGAGGCTGCGCCCATCCGACCACCGCCTCTACCTTGCCCGGTTGCATGTGTACGGAGCCTGGCCTGATGGTGTAGCCTAGGAAGTTCACTGCCCGTAGGTGGAACTCGCACTTCTCTAGCTTACAATACAGACGATTGCGCAAGAGAGTGCCCAGGACTGCTCGTACATCCTGCACATGTTGATCAAAGGAGTTTGAATAGATGAGGATGTCATCGATATAAGCGACGACGCATCTATTCAGGTACTCCCTTAGAACCTCGTTTATGAACGCCTGGAAGTACGACGGGGCAGAAGCCAAGCCATAAGGCAGGACCCGGTATTCGTAGTGCCCAGTGGTGGTACTGAACGCCGTCTTCCACTCATCCCCCTCGCGGATGCGGATGAGGTTATAGGCGCTGCGCAGATCCAGTTTAGTAAACCAATTCGCTGACCTTAACTGCTCCAGTGCCGAAGGCACCAAAGGCAGTGGGTAGGAATAGTTGACTAAGAGGGAATTGAGCCCTCGATAGTCTACGCATGGCCTCAAACCCCCGTCCTTCCTCTTTACGAAGAAGACGCTGGCCGAGGTGGGCGAGGTAGAGGGAGTGATGTAGCCCTGAGCTAGAGCCTCTTTAATGTACTGACTCATTATGCGTTCCTCCTCCTGGGAGAGAGGGTAGACTCTACCGCGAGGAGGAGTGGTGCCTTCCTTGAGCGTTATGCAACAGTCCCAGGGGCGATGAGGAGGAAGACGTGACGCTTTGGCCGTGCTGAACACCTCCCTCAAATCCCGATACTGCGAGGGTATGTTTTGCTGAGTCGCGATGTTGGGGCTCTCTATACTGGTTGATTGAGCCAGCACCTTGGGGGGGAGTCTATCCCTACGGAGGGGCGTGACCCACCTTATCAAACGGCCTGTGATCCAGTTTATTATCGGATTGTGCAATCTAAACCAGGGAAGCCCTAGAGTGATGGCGTGACGCGTGACGGGAGGATGTAGAAGCTAATGTACTCAGTGCGACCCTGAATGCTGAGACGAACTGGTGCAGTGCGCTGTGAGATGACACCCCCGCCCACAGGCCGGCCGTCCAGTGCGTGCACGCGCCTCGGCTGGTCTAATCTCCTCAGGGGAACTCCGAGCTCCTCCGCCAAGCTCCGCCGCATCAGGTTCCCCGACGATCCCGAGTCCACTAATGCAGAAACCCCAAGAGAGACATCCCCGTAAGTGATTTGAACATGCCAGGTAAGCAAATTACCAGTCAGGGATATACTCACCCGGGGGCGACCCCCCCGAGAGCCAGGGTCTCGGGCCGGGGCCGTCATCTCTCCCACTTGCATAGGTTCGACCTGGTTTCTCTCCTGGGTGGGCTCCCGCGTCGGAACAGGCAGCGTAGGCGTAGGTGTGGAAGTCTTGGCTCTGTCCTGCAGCAGACGGTCGTAGGTGATCGCCAGTCTCACCACCTCATTGAGCGACTGCTCCTCGGGACGACAGGACAGTTCGGCTCTTAACTCAGGCTTCAAACCATACAAAAATACGTCCGTGAGGGCCGCGTCGTTCCATCCCATCCCCGCGGCCAGGGTACGGAACTCCAGGGCGTGCTCGGCCGCAGATCGAGTGCCCTGTCGCAACCGCAGTAGGCTCTGCCCGCATGCACGCCCCTGGCGCGGATGATGGAACACCTCACGGAGTCCTCGAATGAACGAGTCATAGTTTTGGGTGAGGGGCGAGTCCCCTGACATAAGCGCCGCACCCCATGTAAGCGCCTTGTCCTTGAGGCGAGAAATGACGTACGCCACCTTGGCCTGATCCGTCATTTGTGGCTGATACGTGAAATAGAGCCGGCATTGTACCAGGAAGCCCTCACAGCCCTCTGGCTCTCCTCCGTATGCCTCAGGAGGGGAGATGGGCACTCTCTCTCTCTGGGCAGCCCGTGTGTTACGGTCTGCCTCTACTTGTGTAGAGAGAGCCTGGAGACAACCCGTTATGGAGGACATCACATTCCTCAGCTCGTTTAGATCTTGCTGCTGCTTTCCTATGGCCTGGCCCTGAAAGGCCAGTACCTCTAGAGGCGACGTCTCGCTGCCTCCGGCCGCTCCGGGCTGCACATTCTGTGACGGGGTAACAGAGGCGGCCAGAGGCAATGGCTGTGCGTCATGTTCTTTATTATCCATGACCAGCAGCGATAACACACAGAAACTTTTAGGCTCACGAAGAGCAGAGAACCATCAAAACAAAAGGAAAAACGAAGGACTCCTCTCGTGCGACGTGCAACTCGCGGAGGAAGCGCGTTGTCCTCAGGAATGTGCAGCACTGGACTGCACGCCCTGTGGGAAGATAAAGGGAGCACACCAACCATGCACAGGTGTTAGTAATCAGGTGATTGTGAGCGTGGTAGTGGCCTAGTGCTAGGGGGTGTGTGATGTGTCCGTGCACGAGCGGGTACACGCGCCCTCTGGTGGCCACTCGGCCGACCCACCGTAACACCTGTTACTCAGTGTTCATTCCTGTTACCCAGTCTTCATTCCTGTTACTTGATTATTCTTTTAAAAAAATTAAAGATAAACCACTTTTTTTCCAATTATGTTTGGTCTATAATTTATCTATTTGTTTAATAAATTACATGACATAAAAAATATTCATTTCAGGTTTGAGTCTTCTTGAAAAGATAAAAATGGCTTTGCATCTTTTCCAAAAATATAACATGTGTGCATATATAGTGATGTTTTAGTCATAAATATAAATTATTTGAACATGTAGTCAACCATTTCTTTAAAATAAACACTTTCTTGAGGGAAAATCGAAGAAATTAGCTGGCATTCTTTTAAACAGGCTTTTTAAATGTCACACAAGTTTTGGTAACAGGACTAAGAAAAATGTAACCATCTTTGGGTTAGAAACCTTGTAAAAAATAAAATACAGCTGTCTGAGATTGACCAATACATGTTTTGAATAGTTAAATATATGTGTTATTAGATCCAGACTTAAAAAAAGATACAAAATTAAGTTTCATTTGGAAGAGTTCCAACATGCAAATGGCACCCATTCGGTGGAATGACCCTTGAACATTCATTCATACTGTGTTCTTTACCAGATTGTACTGGGGATGTAAAAACAACTGATGTTTTCTGACTAAGAAGGTATGAATTATAGCTACTGAAATTAGCTGTTTTGTGTTTTCTTATCAGGAATTTTCTATGAAAAATCCAAACTCCACAAATCCAAGCTGAAGAACAAATACAATAAAATTAATGAAGGAATCTCAGATCATGGAAGCTCAATCCTTCTGAATGAGATCTACACAGAGCTCTACATCACAGAGGGAGGGAGTGGAGAGGTCAATAATGAACATGAGGTGAGACAGATTGAGACAGCATCCAGGAGACCAGCAACACAGGAGACACCCATCAAATGTAATGACCTCTTTAAAGACAAACACATCAGAAGAGTGCTGACTAAAGGAGTTGCTGGAATTGGGAAAACAGTCTCTGTGCAGAAGTTCATTCTAGACTGGGCTGAAGGAAGAGCCAATCAGGACGTCCTCTTCATATTTCCACTTCCTTTTAGGGAGCTGAATTTGATCAAGGAGAAGAAGTTCAGTTTGATGGATCTACTTCATCACTTTTTCCCAGAAACAAAACAATTAAAACATATCGACAGTGATGTTTACAAAGTAGTTTTCATCTTTGATGGTCTAGATGAGTATCGGCTTCCTCTAGATTTTCACAACAATGAGAGCTTATCCGACATAACGGAGTTAACCTCAGTGGATGTGCTGCTGACAAACCTCATCAAGGGGGATCTGCTTCCTTCTGCTCTCCTCTGGATAACATCTCGACCAGCAGCAACCAATCAGATCCCTCCTGAGTTTTTTAACCTGGTAACAGAGGTACGAGGGTTCAGTGGCCCTCAGAAAGAAGAGTACTTCAGGAAGAGAATCAGTGATCAGATCTTGGCCAAAAGAATCATCTCACACATGAAGTCATCAAGAAGCCTCTACATCATGTGCCACATTCCAGTCTTCTGTTGGATTGCAGCCACTGTTCTAGAGACAATGGGTGAAGCAGAGAGTGGAGAGATCCCCAAGACTCTGACTCAGATGTTCACACACTTCCTGATCTTTCACATCAAACACAAGGACAGAAAGTACCATGGCAGGACTGACATTGATTTTGGCAGAGCTAGAAATATTGTTCTGGCACTGGGAAAACTGGCTTTCCAACAGTTGGAAAAGGGCAACCTGATCTTCTATGAGGAAGAACTGAGAGAGTGTGGCATTGATGTCAAAGAAGTGTCAGTGTACTCGGGAGTGTGTACCCAGATCTTCAGAAAGGAGTCTGTGCTGCACCTGGGGAAGGTGTTCAGCTTTGTACATCTGAGTGTTCAGGAGTTTCTGGCTGCTTTATATGCATTTCTCTCCTTCATATGCAACAACACAAATGTGCTTGAACAGAAAAAGAAAACGCTCTTCAAAAGATCAACAATGTCTGATTTTCTTAAGAACACAGTGAACAAGGCCTTACAGAGTGAGAATGGACACCTGGACCTTTTCCTCCGCTTCCTTCTGGGTCTCTCACTGGAGTCCAATCAAACTCTCTTACGAGGTCTACTGACTCAAACAGGAAGCAGCTCACACAGCAAAGAGGAAATAGTCAAGTACATCAAGGAGAAGATCAGGGAGAATCCCTCTCCAGAGAAATCCATCAATATGTTCCACTGTCTAAATGAACTGAATGATCATTCTCTAGTGCAGGAAGTCCAAACATACCTGAAGAGAGGTGACTATTGTCTCCATGAAGTCAGTCTCTCTCCTGCTCAGTGGTCAGCTCTGGTGTTTGTGTTGCTGAACTCAGAAGAGGAGCTGGATGAGTTTGTCCTGTATAAATATGACCCATCAGAGGAATGTTTACTGAGACTAATGCCAGTGCTCACAGCATCCAGAAAAGCTAAGTGAGTATTTTCATTCATAAACACATTACACCACTAGAGGGAGTTTCTCCCCCCAAAAATTACAATAAGACATTCTCTCACTCTCACTCACATACACACACACACACACACACACACACACACACACACTGTTCACTGCATCTCACTGCAGACATGTTCAAAAGTAAAAAAAAAAAAAAAAAAAACGAGTCAAAGTCAAGTCACGTGTCTTTTGGCTAGAGTCAAAAGATGGAAAATGACTATTTTATATATCATCTTAATAGCACCTATTGTCAGCTGTCCCTCATTATTGGCCACTTCTACGTATTGCGTATTTTCTGTGCCTCTCATCGCCAATACCGTTGAGAAATAAAAAAAAGCTCCAGTCTTAGAATGAGATTTAAACTTTATTTTAGCAATCACATGTAAAACAATTTAAATATGACTAATAACAGTGTAAGTTAGCGTGTTCAAAACCGCATAGAATGCATCACTCGTTTTTGTTTCGCGACGGTTATTTGTCTTGGTGTGAAACGATATTGGCGATATTGGGGATGAACATCTGTTATAGAGATACTAGCTAAACTAAAGTAAACAAAAATATCATTCTCGTTACGTCAAATAGTCTTGGACATTCATTTACACACATAACACTCCTGTAAAACAATAATTGTGGCAAGTAAAATACTTCAACTCATATACAGTTAACTTAAAATGTCGATGGCTGTTTTAATGTTTGTTTACAAGTGGATACTATGCAAATTCGAGCTACTACGTTCACTGTAATGGCATCTAAGTGGCTAACGTAAACTAAAGTTTGAAGTTTGTTGGGGTGTTCCAGTTTCTTTGTTAACATGTATATTCGGAGGTACAAAGTTTCTTTCCCTGTATATTTTTGCGTAATACTATTTGTACCTCATGAGCCACCATAGATTAAGTGACAAGTTTATGAGGTTTATTCTTAAATATCAACGCTGTGATGATGAAGAAGTCTCTGCTGACACTGTCTTAGTTGTCAATAATAAGTTTATTACAAAAAGAACAGCATCTAATCAACCACCTAAGTCTTGTTTGAGACAGGTCTCGGGCCAATGTGAATGTTCCTCTCTCGAACTATCTCCACATATATGTGAGTTCTTCATGAAGACTAACACCCCTCCTATTTGTATAATATGTTATACATATTGATAAAGAAAAGGTAGCCAACACCATGGACAACATGATGTAGACAGCGGGGCGACAAGGCCGACCTCCATCCAAAAGTCCAGGACATATCAATAAGGAAAATGCCTTATGGATGAAACTAATAACTGGATTATAATGGCGTGTCCTGCATCTATGCTAAAATTTATAAAAGCTAGGTGCAATGCTGAAATGCATGCAAATGACTGACTAAAATGTTTGTATCATTTGTATTTGGCCAGGATATCTAATCCTATATTGATATTAATAATAAGAGTAGAACCTCAAAGCTGGCATCAGAGCGGCATGATGAATGAAGGTGCCTTAATCAGCGCCAGAGTATTCCAGACTCGGATGGCGGTCCACTCATGGCAGTCGGAATGCAGGGTATTTTGAGGTGCAAAATGAAACCACACATACTTTCTGAAGTTATACCAAGCACTGCCAGTAAACTAACTGTACCAGAGGTTCGTTGAAGTTTAACGACGATGTTTGAGCAGATCCGTTTCAAAACTGCTATCCACTTGGTTGAGTCCATAAGGCCTTTGTAGTATTGAGCAGCTGTGTGCGCTACGAAATAAGATACGTTGTATATAAAATAACTTTAGTGACAATTTAGAGCAAATTAAGTGAGTTTATATGAACTCATGGATTAAACAGACGTTTAAACTCACAACCCTCTGGTCACAAGACCACCAGACCATGGGGCAGTTATAATAGTAGATTAATCAGATTCACATACCCACACTTTCAAGCTTGTTCTTTCTCTAAAAACACACACACACACACACACACACACACACACACACACACACACACACACACACACACACACACACACACACCACTGTATGTCTCTCCTGAATAAACACACACACATGGAGTCTGTTTGTGTGAGTATGTGTGTGTTTTACAGAAACACATGGAACAAGAAAACCAAGAGACAAGAGACATGACTGACAGGTGACAGGGCAGAGCTAGAAGTGACAGGGTTGATCTGTAACTGTGATGAGTTTTTCTTCTTCTCTCTACAGTCTGTCTAGCAGTATTACAGAGGAAGGCTGTGCTGCTCTGTGTTCAGCTCTGAGGTCAAACCCTTCATCACACCTGAGAGAGCTGAATCTGAACTACAATGAACCAGGAGATGCAGACGTGAAGCAGCTCTCTGCTCTACTGGAGAGTCCAAACTGTACACTGGAGAAACTATAGTTAGTAATGGACTTACTAAGTCTCTACACACACATAGACACATAGACACATAGACACACACACACACACAGCCAAATTTGTCTGAGACTCACACTATCACTGTAATAATTAGATTCATATACACACTTGCATGTTATCTCCTTACAAACACACACACACACACAAACACACATCACTGCATGTCTCTCAAGAATACAAAACACAGTGCATGTGTGTGTGTGAGTGTGTGCGTGTGTGTTGATCTGTAGGTGTGAAGAGTTTCTCTTATTTTCTCTACAGCCTGTCTCACTGCAGTATTACAGAGGAAGGCTGTGCTGCTCTGTGTTCAGCTCTGAGGTCAAACCCCTCATCACGCCTGAGAGAGCTGAAACTGAGCTACAATGAACCAGGAGACTCAGGAGTGAAGCAGCTCTCTGCTCTACTGGAGGATCCACACTGTACACTAGAGAAGCTATAGTGAGTTATTGACTCTTTACAAACACACACACACACACACACACACACACACACACACACACACACACACCACTGCATGTCTCTCCAGAATACACACACAATGTGTGTGTGAGTGTGTGCGTGTTTGTTGATCTGTAGGTGTGAAGAGTTTTTCTCTTTCTCTTTACAGTCTGTCTAGGTGCAGTATTCCAGAGGAAGGCTGTGCTGCTCTGTGTTCAGCTCTGAGGTCCAACCCCTCATCACACCTGAGAGAGCTGAAACTGAAATACAATGAACCAGGAGAATCAGGAGTAAAACAGCTCTCTGCTCTACTGGAGGATCCACACTGTACACTGGAGATACTAGAGTGAGTTACTGACTTACTGATTCTTAATTTAAACACGCACAGTCAATATCCTATCTCTCTCTCTATGTCTCTCTCACACACACATACACACAGAGACAGTATCCCACCCTTTTCTCTGAGGCACACACTATCACTGTATTAAAATAAATTCATATACATGCACTTTTTTGTTTGTTCTCTCTCTACAAACAAACACATACACAGACAAATCACTGCATGTCTCTCCTGAATACACACACAGTGTATGTGCTCATGTAAGTATGAGGAGTTTTTCTCCTTCTCTCTACAGTCTGTCTTACTGCAGTATTACAGAGGATGACTGTGCTGCTCTGTGTTCAGCTCTGAGATCAAACCCCTCATCACGCCTGAGAGAGCTGAAACTGAAATGCAATGAACCAGGAGACTCAGGAGTGAAGCAGATCTCTGCTCTACTGGAAGATCCACATTGTACACTGGAGAAACTACAGTGAGTTACTGACTTACTGACTCTTTAAACCATAGGTATCAAACACATATGCGGCCCTTAATACAATTATATCCAGCCCATGAGACCATTTTACATTGACCTAGTATTATTGTTCTTAATGGCCCGGTGATATTAAGCGCTGATAACACAAAGAACTACAGATCCCATAATGCTGCACAACAGCTACCTTGCCGAATGATACATTCATGATAGTGGGAACATTTCCGCATCATTCCGCAAGTCAAACATCTGTAACTGTCTGCAACACTATAGTATCATCAAAACTAAACCTTAACAATGGTTAAAAGAAAAGCTGATTCTGAAAACAGACCCTTTGAAAACCGATCGGAATCTGAGTATATTGTAGCGTCGTGTTCATAGCGCTACAGTTGGTAAATAGAGGGTGGAGTACTCATGTTGCCCAGAATGCTCCTGGGTTCCAAATTAGTCACCGTTATGGTGATTGCTGGCAAGGTTTAAGGAATCGTGGTGTTTTTACTGTAAAAGAGTTTTATCTATCTACTGATATTGGTATTCTGTTTAAAAGAGCTGATCTTTTGGTGGGTTCAATAAACGGTTACGATGAGCAAGATGAGTTTAATCTAAGACGGCACTTTGAGAAAAACATCAGGACAAGCTGAACAACATGAATGCAGACTAGAAACTACAGAGAGTAGAAGAGTTAAAGAAGTGTGGCCCACAACCTAAAGTGTGCTTTGAGTTTTTTGGCCCCCAGTGCAATTGAGTTTGAGACCGCTGCCTTACACACACACACACACACACACACACACACACACACACACACACACACACACACACACACACACACACACACACACACCATCCCCCTTTTTTCTGTGAGACACACACTATCACTGTATTAATTAGATTCATATGCACACTTTCCTGCTTGTTGTCTACCTACAAACACACACACGCACACATACACACACACACACACACATCACTGCATGTATCTCCTGAATACACCCATAGTGCATGTGTTTGCTTGAGTGTGTTTTGATCTATAAGTGTAAGGAGTTTTTCTCCTTCTCTCTACAGTCTGTCTAACTGCAGTATTCTAGAGGAAGGCTGTGCTGCTCTGTGTTCAGCTCTGAGGTCAAACCCCTCATCACACCTGAGAGAGCTGAATCTGAATACCAATATACCAGGAAACTCAGGAGTGAAGGAGCTCTCTGCTCTACTGGAGGATCCACACTGTACACTGGAGAAACTAGAGTGAGTTACTGACTTACCGGCTCTTTATACACAGTCAGTATCCTTTCTCTCTCTCTCACTCACACACAGTCAGCTTTTTCTCTGAGACACACCCTATCACCATATTAATTAGATTCACATACACACTCTTTCTTACTTGGTCTCTCTCTACAAACACAGACACGTCACTGCACGTCTCTCCTGAATATACAGTGTCTGTGTTTGTGCGAGTGTGTGTGTTCATCTGTAAGTGTGAGTTTTTC
Organism: Brachyhypopomus gauderio; assembly: GCF_052324685.1. NCBI lineage: Eukaryota > Metazoa > Chordata > Actinopteri > Gymnotiformes > Hypopomidae > Brachyhypopomus > Brachyhypopomus gauderio. Next base: position 4,647,191 of record NC_135228.1, read on the forward strand.
TCCTTCTCTCTACAGTATGTCTAGGTGCAGAATTACAGTGGAAGGCTGTACTGCTCTGTGTTCAGCTCTGAGGTCAAACTCCTCATCACACCTGAGAGAGTTGAATCTGTACTACAATAAACCAGGAGACTCAGGGGAGAAGCAGCTCTCTGCTCTACTGGAGGATCCGTACAGCACACTGGAGATACTAGTGAGTTTGTGTATAGAGTGAGATGTCTGACTGTGATGAGTGTATGTTCTTGTCTGATGTTTCTGTCCTATTCTTTTACAGTATCTGACGACTACAGAGCCGAGCGGAATCTCATATATAAAGAAGATGACCAAACACACACACACATGACACATGTACATATGAGTTTCCATGGTTACATGTGTTGGTGTGATTGTGTGATCATGACTGCAGTGGAGGACATGTCCTCTCAATGTCTTCCAGCATCTGGACACCAGGACATACACACACACACACACACACACACACCTGACCTGTAGGATAGACAAGACCAAACAAGCAACATGTGAATACAATAACGAGAGGGCCAGGTTACAAATACAAGGAGGGACTACAAATACACATATGGCTAAGAAAACAAAACATACATGATTGACAGCAGGGGGAGGGGCAACCATGTGTCAGGGAAATTTGCTAATGTCATTTAAAGATTACATGAGAACATTATGATTTAGTACATTATCAGAAAAACTGATCAGTGATTCGGTTAAGTGATTCATTTGTAATCATCTTTTTTGTGTGTAACCGGCGTCAGGAGAATGTGTTCTGAGCAGTGGTGGACGAAGTACAGCAATTATGTACTTGAGTAAAAGTACAGTTCCCTTGCACTGAATATTACTCAAGTAAAAGTAAAAGTATTCACCTCAATTTTTTACTTGAGTAGAAGTACAAAAGTATCTGCCTTCAAAAATACTTAAGTACTAAAAGTAAAAGTAAAAACCTTTTTTTTTTATCTTAGCGTCACATCAAAACCCCTAGGCCTAATCGATCAACAGGTGAACAGGAAACAGTGCCTTACATTTGCCTAGCAAACACAAAATACACAAAACTAGCCTATATTATCCTCAATCAATCAATCAAAGTTTATTTGCACACTACACTTCACAACATTCATCTCCAAACTTTATCCATATTAATAATTCACACTAGAAAGGTAGACAAGTGGACAAACCGTTTAATATGAAAACAAAATTCACCACCAAACAGAACAATAATTTCGAACCGGCCACTTCAGACCAGCTTGGGGGACTTTTTCTGAGGTTCTATTGTCCACCACATGGCGGGACAGGGAAGCTAGAAGCTACTGAACTCATAATATTAAACTTGGCCGATTAATTAATATAATAATAATAATCAGGGTTTCCAACTCTCACACAATGAGCGTGAGACACACGCATTGACTGTCTTTACCAGAGACCGTCTTCACTCGCTCACACGACATACATCCGATTTCTCACACTGAAAAAAAATCTAGTTTATTTATCTCCGATCTACATATATGATTCAATGAGTTACTAGTTTGCTCTGGCGATCGATCGCGATATAATACTTAATTTGTGTTCAACTATTTACACTCGCCGCCACCCCACCAACATTTTACACACATGCCGCCGCCCCGCCCCCCAACCCTGATAATAATAATTTTTATAATAATTTTAATAATTTTGCTTCGCTCATATTTGCTTGCCTTCGCCTCCCTCGTAGGAATGAATTGGCCAAATTCGCGTGTATGTGTCCCCGGCTTTAACGTTTGATGTGGGAGTCTCCTGTGTTAAACTGGAGTTTAGCATCTCCACAGATTGCAATTTGGGTACTAGCACACTGCTTTGGATAAAAACATCTATTAAATGTAGTGTATTTCAATGTGATATAATTAACCAGGGTATATAAACCTATTCATCTAATGGAGAACTTACTTCGATGTGTTTTTTCAAGTTTGACGGCGAGTTCATAAATGATGACAGCGATGTGTTCTTCGGAATGCAGAGGAGGAACACGAATCATTTTTCTTTTCGAGGAATTCAAACAATTGAATTGGCTAAATAAGGCCAGGGGTGCTGGGGGAAGCCATCTGTTGCAGCCATGTCAGATCCTCAGCCATTTAGCGTACAAATCTTAATCTCTTACTGAGCGCTGATTGGTTATAGTCTGTGACACGGTACACTTTGACCTGTCGGTATTTTATTAAGCGTTGATTTAAAAATGAAAAAGGAACGAGATGTTTCTGTAAATGTAACGAAGTGAAAAGTAAAAATTTTCGCTTTGAAATGTAGTGAAGTAAAAGTATAAAGTCTAACCAAATAAAAGTACTTGAGTAAAGTACAGATACATGGAAATGTTACTTAAGTACAGTAACGAATTACATTTACTTAGTTACTGTCCACCACTGGTTCTGTGTTCTGCTAAAAACAGGAAAGCTCCATATTAGGAGGAATACACATGTGAGATGAAAACTGTCTACTGTGTATTCTCCCCCCTCAGTTTCTCAGTGTGCCCAAATGTACTGTAAACATGTGATAAAGGAATAAAGGAGATTGGACTGCCCTCTCTCCTCGGAGTTCTTGTTCTAGATGAGACTCTCATGCTTTTTTAGTTTGCAGTAAAATTCTCTTTTAACCACGTCTGAGTCCTCATCTATTTTCAGAAAATTTCCATGACACGACATCTGGATAGACACACACGCTTATCCTGAAACTGCTGCCATGATTGTAAAGGGTTCAGTTAAATGGTTCAGTAAAATGGTTCAGTAAAATGCGTGCATAAAAATGTGCATAATTGGGTTATAGGAATTGTTTACTGTCTTTTTCCTCAGGGGATGTGTATATTCAGGTATAATTGTTAGGTATCATTTGACTTTCGTCTAGTGGTTTTTCCAGCTTGGAGTACCTTGTGTTCAGGACTATCTATTCTACCTTGGAGATTCCAAGCAACTACATAGCACTTTTGTAAGTCGCTCTGGATAAGAGCGTCTGCTAAATGCCATAAATGTAAATGTAATGTAAATGTAAAATGGGGGGTGGCGAACGTAAGTTGTTGAGCGGGGAGTGGCGTGTAACAATTTTTGAGCGGGCGAGGGGGCGCCATGTAGCGTTTGTTGTAAAATAAATGGGTCTTATTATTTACATTGAGGGGGCGGGACACCTCACCTGAGGGGGTGACGCCCCCTTTCACCCCGACCCCACCCCCCCCCCCCCCCCGCCCCCCCCGTGGCGCCGGCCCTGTTTGTAAGCCTATATACTGTAGGTACATTAAAAGGGGTTGATAACATGTTTATTCAGCTAAACCTGATATTTGAAATGTAAAGCCAACATTTAGTACATTTAACCTCACGGACGTAATTTGGAGGGGACTTTTTCAAAAGCCGGTTTTGGTCCTCTGCAGTTTTAACCATTGACTGTATATATGCGGTCTCTGGTTTTAACGGTTAAAAAGAAATATTTAAATAGCGACGATTCTAGCGCTAGGACCATGCAGAAAACGACCGCTCCGAGCTCCGCTCCGGTAACACTTTACGTTCCTAAAAACGAATTTTCCATGAAGCAAACCTGGCGACTTCGTGGCTGCATCCATGTAAACACACGTACGATTTGTAATTCACAGGTTTGAAAACTCGTTCTCGCCCCTACTGTGCAATTTGGTTAGGAATACAGCCGAGCTAAACTATCAAGTTGAAAGTCATCATAGTTTGCTTACCCATTTTGACCCAGTTCCCAACCCAACTTTAAGAATAGATTAACGGCGATAATTTTTATATCGCCCGATAAGAGTATCAAATTAACGAACGCCGTTAACGGCTCACCACTAATGTTTTTATACTTTTGTTGTACATTCCCCAAGTTCCACCATAAACATCAACACTGTGATGTTATGGAGCTGTGGAGGTGGAATAAGTGGAACTATTTATCAGAATGTGAAAGTGTCCCAGGAACATTGTGTGTGTTGAGTATTCTACTCCAATCTACAACAAAATGTAGCCTGAATATAATAAATATGAATTAAATATGTAAAGCCCTGTTCAGGCATTGATAGCAGTTCATCCGTATAAACTTAATCATTTATGTTTCTTTTGTCCACAAGTCACTAGATGAAGATAACTGCACATGCAAGTATGTTATTAGAATAGAATAGAATAGAATATAATAGAATAGCATTTATTTGTCATTGCACAATGAGGTACAATGAGATTGGTACCACCGGGGTCCCGGTGTAAAGCACCACGATCACAAGGGCGGCCACAGCGTCAAAAATGTGCCGCCGTCTCCAGAGATTGGGCGGAGAAACAGAGAGAGATAACATTTGGAGGAGACAAAAAATATAATCACAGATTATTCTCTCAACAGGACAACTCGCCGTGAACATGCAAAAAATCCCCATAGCACATGTGGCAGAAGCTAAAGAGAAGGCATATAGCAAGCTGTATGAGAAGTTGGACACTAAGGAAGGGGAAAATGATGTGTACAGATTGGCCAGACAGAGAAACCGTGATGGGCAGGATGTGCAGTAGGTTAGGATGATAAAGGATAAAGATGGAAATGTGTTTTCTGGTGAGGAGAGTGTCATGGGAAGGTGGAAGGAGTATTTTGAGGAACTGATGAATCAAGAGAATGAAAGGGAAAGAAGGTTAGAAGAGGTAGAGGTTGTGAATCAGGAAGTGCCTCAGGTGAGCAAAGAGGAAGTAAGGGCTGCAATTCAGAGCATGAAGTGTGGTAAGGCAGTTGGACCTGATGATATTCCAGTGGAGGCATGGAAATGTTTGGGAGAGACAGCAGTGGAGTTTTTGACTGGGTTATTTAACAGAATCTTGGAAGGTCAGAAGATGCCTGAGGAGTGGAGACGAAGCATAATGGTGCCGATTTTCAAGAATAAGGGCGACATTCAGAGCTGTAGTAATTACAGGGGAATAAAGTTGATCAGTCACAGCCTGAAAATCTGGGAAAGAGTAGTGGAAGCTAGGCTTAGAGGAGAGGTAGAGATCTGTGAGCAGCAGTATGGTTTCATGCCAGCAAAGTGCACCACAGATGCTATGTTTGCTTTGAGAGTATTAATGGAGAAGTATAGGGAAGGACAGAAGGAGTTACATTGTGTGTTTGTTGACCTAGAGAAAGCTTATGATAGAGTACTGAGACAGGAGCTGTGGAAATGTATGATGAAGTCAGGAGTAGCAGAGAAGTATGTGAGGGTAGTGCAGGATATGTATGAGAACAGTGTGACAGCAGTGAGATGTGCGGTAGGAATGACAGATGGGTTTAAACGAGGTTAGGCAGGAGTCCCCTTGTATGGAGTCAAATTAGGGTCGTTAATGGTGACGAAAAAAAAATAATATCGCAAATATAAGATTAGCATTTTGCATTTTACGTTCCTAATTTGTTTCTGCAATACTTTCCCTCTTTTGCGTTTCACATTTTATATTGCTACTTTTTCTTTGCAATACTTTCTCCCTTTTGCGTTTCTTTCTTTTGTTTGCGCGTCACTGCTTTTCTTTGCGTCTCGCATTTTACGTTCATAATTTTTTTTTGCGCTTCTCTCTTTTCTTTGCTCCGGTTTTACCCTCTGTGTGGGGGCGGGGAAAGAGGCGTGGCCAAGAGCAAAAGGCGTGCTGTGAACGTTCAGCGTCATCAGTTGAACCACACAGCACGGCAATTTGGTTACTGGTATCATGGCAGACGGTCGCCCAGCTGGACCACAGGTATATGCGTGCAGACATAGACATCAGGTGCTAAAGCACCACCAACTCTGCCCTTTATCAAGAGGGCAAACTGCTAGTACCTTGACAAGCTAGCCTCCGAGTAGCTCCGCCGAAAAAGAAGCACCATCCCGGCTAGGTAGCACCGGGAAGGAGAACCATAATGGACCGTCTTCACCAGTGATCAAATAGCTGCTGGTTAGTTAATATGCAGAAAAACCGCAAGCGGGTGGATGCACTAGTTAATGTGTTGAGACTGGATGTCAACACGACTGTGTGACTCGATTGCCTTCAAAAAGTTTGGCTTTTCACACGAAACAAAATAGGGTTACGCTCCTATTATTATTATTACGTTATTTTCAGCAGCAATATTACACATTTTGCACTTAAGGCTTCTATTTTGTGGACTGTTGGTTGTTCAACAGTAATTGAATGCATTTTTAAAATGGTATCTTTTGATGAGTTTTTATTACACAATATTTACTTTGGACTTTTTGAATCCTGCACCTGACAAATAACCCAAAGTATAAAAAAACTAAAACTAATACTAGAACTAATGAAAACTAAACTAAAACTAAACTTTAAAAAATTATTAAAACTAATAAAAACTAGCAAACATGCTCTAAAAACTAATTAAAACTAACTGAATTAGAAGAAAAAAAGTCACAATGAAATAAAAACAACTATAATGAAAAATTCAAAACTATTATAACCTTGCTCCTAGCTTGCTTATCTTTCAACAACAGGTGGTGTCTCCTTCCTTAAGATTCCGTTTCTTCGCATGCCACCTTTGCCTGGCTTGAAGTACACTCAAGTACTCCCGCCTCCATCTGGCCCAAAACGTCTCCGCCAAGGCCTGTACTCTTTTCCACTGATGCTTCAACAGACTGGCCTCTGAGCCGTCTGCAGGAGGAGCTGGTGGAGTACCACTCTTCTGCGTGAGCAGCATCGCAGGAGTAAGTATCAGTGGCGCTTCAGGATCTGAGGAGACTGGTATTAACGGCCTGGAGTTAATTATAGCGGTAACTTCAGCCATGAACGTGCACAGGACTTCATGAGTGACCTTTGACCTTCCAGCTTGGAGCAACATTGAATCCAGGATACGACGTGCTGTACCTATCATGCGCTCCCAGCTTCCACCCATGTTGGAGGCATGCGGCGGGTTGAAGACCCAGGTGCACTTCTGAGAGCACAGGTAAATATGCACACTTCCTTCCTCGGCTTCCATTGCAGCATTCAAGTTGGTGTTGGCACCCACAAAGTTGGTTCCTCGATCGGAACGTAACTGTCTCGCTGGTCCCCTTATTGCAAAAAACCTGCAGAGGGCATTAATACAGCTTGAGGCACTCATTATCTCAATCACTTCTATGTGAACTGCTCTCGTGGACATGCACGTGATCAGTACTGCCCATCTCTTACTGTTGACACTACCGCCTCGGGTCCGTCGGGTGATGATCTCCCAGGGTCTGAAGACGTCTAACCCTACGTAGGTAAATGGAGGTTCCTGCTTTAAGCGCTCTTGAGGAAGGTCCGCCATTTGCTGTTGTTCCAATTTGCCACGTAACCGCCTGCATATTACACACTTGAACACCAGGCTAGAGATGGCTCGCTTGGCTCCTACTATCCATAGACCACTTGCGCGCACCGCTCCTTCAGTGAAGTGCCTTCCTTGGTGTTGCACTCTGAAGTGGTGGTGACGAATGAGCAATGTGGTGACATGATGCTTGCCAGGAATCAGGAGTGGGTGAGTCTCATCAGTTGGCAAGTTCGAGCGAGAGATTCGGCCTCCAACGCGTAGCAGACCTTCTGCATCTAACACAGGGTGAAGCTTCCTCAGAGGACTCTGTGCAGGTAAGTCTCGCCCCTGCTGGATGCATTTGATCTCATCTGCATACACCTCATGTTGTACAGTTTTGGTGATGATGCGCTCTGTGGCAGTAAGCTCTGAAGATGTTATTCCTTTCTTGCAGAGATGCCATCTGTTACATCCTGTGTCAGGTGCTGGGTTTTGGAAACTTTGGGCTATGTGCCTTAGATGCGTTATAGCTCTTGTCAGGCGCTCCCAGGATGAAAACTTCTCAAAGCGTTGTGAGTCCAGCTGAGTCCCTGCAACCTTGGTCAGAAAAGTTGCAGGACGAAGTTCAGGGTCTGCACCTGGATCGATCAACTGAAAGTCACTGTCAGGTGATGAAGAACTGTGTGGCTGTAGCAAGAACTTAGGTCCGGTAAGCCAATTGGTTACTTGCAGCTGGCTTACAGACACTGACCTTGTGGCATGGTCTGCTGGGTTGTTCTTGGTGGCAACATACTGCCACTGATTTGGGTGACTGGACTGCCAGATCCGGTGTACGCGATTACTAACAAACACATAAAACCTTCTGGACCTGTTGTGGATGTAACCCAATACCACCTTACTGTCAGTAAAGAATGTGAACTTGTCCAGTGCTTGGCCTAGTTCTTCTTTGACCTGGTCTGCGATCTCTGTAGCTAACACCGCTGCACAAAGCTCAAGTCTGGGAATGGTGAGCTCAGCCAGAGGTGCAAGCTTGGACTTGCCTAACACAAAGCTTACTTCTGTGTGGCCATTCTCATCCTCTACCTTGAGGTAAGCCACTGCTGCTATCGCCTTCACTGAAGCATCTGAGAAGATGCATAACTCTCTGCACTTTGCTGTTGTTACTGGGAAGGAAGCATAAGTGTGAGGGATGTTCAGCTGATTCAGCTCCTGCAGAGATTCCTGCCATCTCTGCCACTTAAGGAACTTCTCACCAGGTAATGGCATATCCCAGTCTGTCCCCTGGGACACTAGTTCCCTCAGTAGAAACCTGCCTTGAATTGTCACAGGTGCTAAGAATCCGAGCGGATCAAATAGGCTATTAATTGTGGACAGAACGCCTCTGCGTGTAAAAGGCTTCTGAGACTCAGGAATGGTGAACGTGATGGTGTCCTTGGTCATGTCCCAGGCAACACCTAGACTGCGTTGGACAGGTAAGTCATCAACAGCAAGATCTAGAGCCTTGATACTCTTGGCCCGATCGTCTGCGGGAAAGGGTTCCATAACCTCTGTTTTGTTGGAGGCAATCTTGTGGAGCTTGATGTTGTAACCTTTCAGCAACTGCTGAGCTCTCATCAACACGTCCACTGCTTCGGCCTCTGAGGGAAATGACCGGAGGACATCGTCGACGTAGAAGTCAGTCTTGATGAACTCACAGACGTCGCTGCCAAAGTCCTTTTCTCCCTCTTGAGCTGATCTTCTCAACCCATAGGTTGCGACTGCCGGTGACGGGCTGTTCCCGAACACGTGAACGGTCATGCGGTAGTCCACTACCTCATTCTCAGGGTTGTTGTCCTTGAACCACAGGAAACGTAATACATCCCTGTGTTCGTCCTTCACATAAAAGCAGTAGAACATCTGTTTGATGTCTGCGGTAACTGCTACCAGGTCTTTCCGGAATCTGAGAAGGACTCCGAGAAGGCTATTGTTGAGGTTGGGACCCTGAAGCAAGACGTCATTCAGGGACAGTCCCTCAGCGCTAGGGCTTGAGTCGAACACGACCCGGATCTTCCCGGGCTTCTGGGGATGGTACACCCCGAAGATAGGAAGGTACCAAGCTTCCTTTTCATCCACTAAAGGTGGCGCCCGCTCTGCATGGTGGTTATCCAGAACCCCCTGCATGAACTCGAAGAAGTCTTTCTTCATGTTGGGTCGTCTCTGGAAGTTACGTTGCAGTGACATAAAGCGTTCGTAGGCATACCACTTATTGTTAGGGAGTTGTTTTCTTGGAGCCCGAAATGGCAGTGGGGCTATCCAGCTTCCGCTGTTATCCCTGACAAACTCTTTGTCCATCAGCTGTAGGAACGTCAGATCATCAATAGATGGCGATAGATGATTGTCCTTGTCAGACCTCAAGAAGACTGTTCTGCCCAGGTGGTCCTCTTGTCGCACTGTAGCACATGACCAAGGAATATCTTGCTTGAAGCTCTGACTCAAGTCTTCCTTGACTTTGACAACATTCAGACAAGGATTCATGCAGCTTGGATGACCGTTTTCCATGAAGCATGTCTTGAACGTGTTCACAGTTTTCGGAGAGTGAGCTCCACTCAAACAGACATCGCAGACAATCACCCACCCAAGGTCGTGCTTCTGGGCGAAGGGTGCGCTTGGTGGGCCATTGTGTTGTTGACACACCTTGTGGACCTGGAGTATGTCCCGTCCTAACAGCAGCCAAATCTCTGCGGAGTCATCCAGAGCAGGTATCCTGTCAGCAATGCGCTGCATGTGGCTGTGGTGGTATGCTGCGTCTGGAACGGGAATTTCTGCTCTACTGTTAGGGACATTGTTACACTCTATCAGAGTAGGAAGAGGAATGCTCAATTCTCCTGTGAGTGGTTCGACCACATAGCCATGGGCCCTCCTTCCTGTGGCATTTCTGGCTCCTGCACATGTTGTGAGGATGTATGGAAATGATGGCCCTTTAATGTGGAAAGCGTCAAAGAACTCCATCTTGGCTAAGAAAACATTGCTTTGATCATCTAAGATCACGTACATCTTTTTCATCTTGTCACGATGACCTTGCGGATATACGTTAACTAGGCATATCTTTGAACAAGACTTGCCTTTGAAGCCCTGACCACACACCTGGGTGCACATGGTCGTTGCAGTTGAGCTTGGTGCATCGTCAGACTGCTCATACGCATCATTTGACTCCCTGCCATGGTTTTTGGAGGGCCTCTGCACCCTAGGTCCCTTGGGAGTAGGCCCTGGATGCTGTGCGGCAAGGTGTTTCTCACTGTTGCATTCCGCACACTTTATGGCAACATCACAGTACTTGGCCATGTGTGAGACTGACGCACAGCAGCAGAAACATACACCGTTGTCCTTCAGGAACTTCTTCCTGTCATCAAGTAGCATAGCTCTGAAGCTCTTGCATTTTCTTAGTGGATGGGGTTTCTTGTGTATCGGGCAATGTACATTTGGGTCCACTGTTTGGTTTGTTCCACTCTCTGTTGTTTCCTTGGAAACATTGGTCTTGTGCACTGTAACTTGGTTTTTGTTATAGAGGTTTCCTGTCTTTTCCTTTTTCAAGGTAGGTGCAGTGGAGCTGCAGGTGTTGAAGCTCGGGTCATTTCTTGCCTTAGCCTCCCTTCTGATAAACTCAGAGTACACTACAAATGGTGGAAATGCAACCCTTTTGTCTTCCTTATACTTTGACCCAAATGTCATCCATTTCTCTTGCAGATAGAACGGCAACTTTTCCACAATGGGAGCGACTCCTCTTGCAGTGTCCAGGTATGCTAAGCCCTGAAGGTACCTGTCTTGTTTTGCGGCTTCAAGTTCTAGCACCAAGTCTGCGAGCTCACTAAGCCTATGGTTGTCCCGGTTGGAAATCTTGGGAAAGTTATCCAGTTTAGCGAACAGTGCCTTCTCAATGGCTTCTGGAGCTCCATATCGTTCCTCCAGCCTGGTCCAGATCAGTCTAATACTAACCGATTTCATCCTGCGTGCTAACTGACTTGACTCAGGGCCTAACCATTTAATGAGCAGGTCAACTTCATCGTTGGCTGAGATATCTAAGTCCTGTAACACGAATGTTGCCTTCCAGCTGAGATAGTTTTCGGGTTGATCATTGAAACGACTCAGTCCACTTGTTACCAGTTGACTCCTTATTAGAAACTTAGCTATGTCTGATATGTTGCTGTTTACGTTCTGGCTGGGCGTGTGGTGTGGGGAATAAGAACTGACCTCTGGTTCTCTTTTGAATTGAAGCTGATCCATTCCTTGTGAGTATTGGTTAACCTGTGACACGTGTTGCTCTCTATCCATCCGCTGTGATACAGGAGACTGCGTATGTGGCTGCCGTGGGCCGAAACATTGCTGCATCCCATTGTCTGGAGGGGTGCTCGGTTGTGCTGGAATGGAAGCATTGTGCCCCTGAATGTGCGTCGGTTGGGCAGGTAGTTGTGGTGCTTGAGGGGTTAAATCTAATTCTTCTTCATAATGGCTATGTTCTATGTGAGTGTGGTTAGCAACATATTCGCTGACTTTCTCTTGCACATTCTGTTCTTTGAGTAACGACTCAAAACTTGCCAAGCTACCACGATAGCTTCCTTCAGCAGTAGCGGCTTCCATGACAAGAGCTTTGGCAATAGCTGCATCTGCATCTCTGTCTTGATGGAGTGCATCCAATTCAGCTTCAAGGCGGGCCTTCTCAATTTTTTGTTATTTTTCTTTCCTAGTGTAGGCTGCTCTAGCCTTAGCTGCTTCAGCATCTGCCCGTGCCTGTGCAGCTGCTATGCTTATCTGTGAAGCCCGTGAGCTTTTAGTTCGGTGAGAGCCGGATACATGGTATCTAACTATCAAGGACTGTTCATCAGCGTCCTTTAGTTGTACTTCTTGCACAGAAAGCTGCTGCAGAACCTCTTTATCTTCCTCCATCTTCTGATGAGAGGCTGCCATTTTACTGTACTGTTCTTAGAGCCAACAGCCAGCTAAACTCATCTCTTCAACGAATCCCCCAAGAAAGAGGCAGGTCTCGTAATAAGCGAGATTTATTGAAAAGAAGGTAAAACTGAAATAAATACAAATACACCAGGTAAGTATAAATAATGTCTAAACATCAGCTATGTATTAAATAATAAGGTATTACAAATATCTACACAGATAGATAGGCCAGGTAGGTAACTAAATGCTACATTTAGCTTAGCTAAAGTACTAATTAGGTCTATCGTACCTTGCACAAGGAATGCATTACTAGCACTTAATAGCTGTTTTACAGTTTCCACATTAATTAACTTATTTCCTCACAAAATAAATAAACCATTTATTTACTCATTAATTTATCCCTTTTACATGTAAATCAACATAAATATTCTTACTGGCAATGCCACACCAAAAGAGCAAGATAATTTTTCAGAAGAGCTGAGCTGATGTATGTCCTTCCCTTTAAACAACTAAAAGAAAATGGCTATTCCCCTGAACAGCAGTGACATCATACCTTCATTGCTATGTCAAAATAAAAGCCCCTTTCCCAAAATATATTCCCCGTGGCATCACATTCATATATTATATTTATTTATAAAAAATTATTTTCATTATGATTAAAAGTCATTGTTTCCAGTAATAAAAATTTCCATGATGTAATTTATTGACACGAGACAGTACTCTGCATTTACTCAATTCTTGAGTAGTGTGACGTACTGATCAGGCAGACAAGAATCCAAGTATGGAGAATAGCTGCTTTTATTGAAACAACGATCACAGAGCAATCGAACAGGGGTGAGTTTCCCAAAACATTCTTAGCGTACGAGGTTAAGAAGTACTTAGCGCTAAGAACGTTTTGGGAAACTCACCCCTGCTGAGTTACTTCGTTCAGGGTGTGCTGTGCAGGAGTATCGTGAACATAGTCAGGACAGTCCAGGATCACGCCGGTGAGACAGACGCCAGGAGGTACAGAGGGACTAGGCAGGGAACGAGGTCTAGGAGGAGAGCAGAGGTCGGTACACAGAAAGGCAGTAACACGGAAAGAACGCTTGGTACGTGGCATGGCAACAATACTTCGCAACCCGGAAGAGAGAGGAGGAAGCTTAAATAGTTGCGAAGGGTAGAGGCAATGAGCGGCAGGTGAACCACATCTGCACGGAGATCATGTGTTGTTCCTGACAAGTAGCTTATAATCAAAGTACTTTTTTACTTTTACTCAAGTAAATTTTTGGATGCATACTTTTACTTTTACTTGAGTAAAATTTGGTTCAAGTAACAGTACTTTTACTTGAGTAAAATTGTTGAATACTCTGCCCACCTCTGCCGATAACTGACCTCACTTTTTTATTTCCTGATACACCAGGGCAATACCTAATCCAATCAGCAGAAACCCAGTGATCAAAGTTCCAAATAGATACACATCGTCAATGTTATCCAGGGAGAGAGACGTAAGACACAAACTACGCCACGTCCCTCATGAGTCAAACACATATCCAGCTGAGAACGTTCCGTCCGGACATGTGGGTCCTCCCATCCCATCACTCCTCGTGGAAAAAATAGTATCAATTGCGTTGAAAGACCACTTTAATTCCTGAAGAGCAGCGTCAGGGTTCTGATATGAGACAGAGAAGCTAAGTCTAAACCAGGGAGTGCAGGGTGTTACGGAACAGCTCCGGACCCCTCCTTTTGGGAGTGTGTTTCGTCTGCGTCTGGTTATGTCCGTATATGTATTAAAGTGGGTGTGGATTGTAAGGATTGTACACACAAGGGTAAAACCAGTGGACTCCTGCACCACAGATCCGACATGTGAGCAGGACCATGGGCAGCCACACGTCCCAGTCTTTCTGGTGTTTGTTGGTGACCATGGCAAGCTGGGTTGCCAGCTTGCGGTAGATCGCTCTACTAAGCCATCACCCTGTGGGTGTAGTGGTGTGGTCCTGGTCTAATTTATTCCCAGCATCTTGTGCACTTCCCCCATGACCTCGGATTTGAAATTTCACTCCTGGTTGCTGTGCAGCTTTTATGGTACCCCAAAATTAAAAAGTATCAGCACGGGTGACCTGTCCGTCGGTCTGAGCGCCATGTAGCGCCCAGGCTCAGGGTCGCACGTGTCAGCCTTTGCGCAATGTCTGCATCCTCCATCTAAGCACGGTCTGCGTGACAAGGCGTCTGCATTACTGTGAGTTTTACCTGGCCGTTGTACGATGGAGAATTTAACACTATAAGCACCGCGCCTCATTTACATACTTATACCTAAGCGCGGAGGGCCGGTCATCTGACCGCTTTCACCACCTACTACTAGCGCCATGTTGTTTTCACCGCTACGTCTTTACACAGGGAAGCTGGTACTGACACATAATTAACGATAGATTGCGTTTTGCACAAAAGGAAGAATGAGCTGCCCAAACAAAATATTCGTAATGGTGACATTTGCACATAACGACAATATGTTAACGAATTAATGTGACTAAATAACCTTTTAGAATCAGTGCCTTGTGACCTTGTTTTCAGTAGCTTCCCCATTGTGCGTTTTGTTTAGTTTCATATTGCATTTCTTGGTTTGTGCGAAAACGTAAATGCAAAATATTGTTTTAGTTTTTTTTCTTGATTAGTGTAATAGTTTGCTTGGTTAGTGTAATAGTTTGCTTATTTGTCTGTGTGTTATTCTGTTGGCATATATGTCACTAGATTATCATGTTGGTATGACACACCACTAACCCACTGGCCCGCACCCCCACTGTGAAGCGTTAACGTCTTTTGTCTTGCTAATGCAACAGACTGCGCTGGAACCTTCAACCCCCACATCCACAGAAAGCTTGTTCAGTACTCAAAGTACCAAACATGAAGGCCGTAGACTGAGCCAAAGCAAGTTTATTTGTATACTCAATGCCATTTCAAGTTTTAATGTCTAAAAGTATATGTTAGTGTATTGCAGGCTATGGTGAACATAGCAAATCTACAAAAAAATGTCTATAATGTTTTATGTTAGACAAAGAACAAAAAGCACAAATAGGCTAAATTAATTACAAAATTATAATTATAAAAGGTAGGCTATGTACCTTTGCGTAACAAAACCCAAAATTATTTAAATGATTGAATGCGATAGTAGATGGCTTCACAAATATAGTTGCCTCTCTCCTCTCGATAATGTTCACTTTGTTCTCTCGCTGGTACGGCAGGCCCCCTACTGGTCGCCCCCATCTACAGCGGCAGCTGTCCTGTCAAATTGTTGCGTTGTGTTCGTCCCTCGGGTGGGCGGAGCCCATGATCCGTCTCACCTGAGGGTCGTTTGTTTGCCTATATCTGTCTTGTTTTTGTACCAGTTGACCGCTGGTTATTATATCCTTAATTTGGATCAGTTCACGGGATTTGGTTTGCGCACTTTTTCAATTAAACCATCCTTTTTCCTTGAGACTTGGCGTGATCGCTTCCATTTTATTTCGCTCACCTTGCCCGTCACACTAAATATTAAATGACATACGAATCTTTGCGACACCTGCTGGCAGAAAATAGAATCACGGTCTTGAAGTGTAGGTGATTACAGCAATATTACAGAGATACGAGCGAAATCGATTTAAACTTTTTTCGATTTAAAAGATTTAAAATTTAATTTAAGTAGGTCGAACAGACACGGCGCTTCTAGTAAGACGTCACAGCGGTCAAATGACCGGCGCTTGGCGTTTCTAGTGTTAAACTCTTGCAGTCTGGCTCAGGATCACGGAGGTTCAGGACAGGGCAGGCACCAGAACATATACAGTGGGGGGGCCTCAGAAAATGTCGGGGTGGCGAACGTAAGTTGTTGAGCGAGGGGGGGGGGGGGGGGGGGTGGCGAACGTAAGTTGTTGAGCGGGGAGTGGCGTGTAACAATTTTTGAGCGGGCGAGGGGGCGCCATGTAGCGTTTGTTGTAAAATAAATGGGTCTTATTATTTACATTGAGGGGGCGACGCCCCCTTTCGCCCCCCCGTGGCACCGGCCCTGGTTCAGGAGCCACTGTAGTGACGTGTGATCTGTGCGTAGCTGCAAAGACACGGCGTATACGTATGGCCTGAAGTTCTCTAGGTGACCACTCAAACATTGTCTTGCTGCAATCTCCATGAATCCCCAGATGAACATTCTGTAGTAAGAGGCCAGGCCCAGAAAGCTCCTAACCTATTTGGTGTTTGTTGGGTGAGGCCAGTTTTTCACCGCTTCTGTTTTTGCCGGGTCCATACCGATCCCCTCGCTACTGATGACGTACCCCAGAACATTAAGCCGTCACTGTAGAATGTTGCATTTTGTGGGGGTTAAATTGGCCTGGCGTATTTTTCCCAGGACCATGTCTAGGTTAGCTAGCGCTGCTTCAAACGAGCCCCCGTATACCAGTACGTCGTCGAGGTAAACAAAGCATTTGGAGCTTGGAACCCCTTTCAGGACCCTCTCCATGAGCCGCTCAAATGTCACAGGTGCATTACACAGCCTGAAGGGCAGCACGGTGAACTGCCATAACTCCCTTCCAACGGTGAATGCCAAACGCTCTTTAGCCAACTCGATTACGGGGACCTGCCAATACTCACTGTGCAAGTCTAGGGAAGTAAACCATGCTGAGCCTACGAGCAGCTCGAGGGACTCGTCAATCCTCGGCAGTGGGTACGCATCGATTTTTGTGACTGCGTTGAATCGCCTGTAATCTACACAAAACCTCCAGTCACCATTTTTCTTTTGTACTAGGACCACAGGTGAGGCCCATGGGCTGCTCGGAGGCTCAATAATGCTGGCTTCAATCATGTTATTAATTAGTGCCTCAACTATCCTGCGCCTCATGAATGGCAGGCGGTGGGGTCTGGAATGGATCAGTTTCGCCAGTCTCTATGTCATGCGTGGCTAGACTGGTCCTAGAACAGTCATTATCTGACAGCGCGAAAATGTCCATATATTTCTCTAATAGGGACCAAACCCTATTCCCTTGTTCGGAGTCGAGATGGCCCACACAACGAGTCCCTCATGGCCCTAGCAACCTCCGGGTGTCCGAGCTTGTCCCGTTTGTTGCACCCATGTGCTGGCTCGCTCCCTGAGTGCACCCCAGATGGTCTGCCACCAAACAAAATAATCCCGGTACCACAGAGTATGGCCGCCCCTGCATGCCTTAAAAAATCTAAGCCCAGGATAAACTCATCACAGGTGTGGCCTAGCCAAAACTTCTGGATAAAAGGCCCAAGTTATAAGTCTACGCTCGCCATAGTGTGGTCATGGAGCACCACCCTTTCCCCCGATACTGTAACAAGGTTTAGACGCTCCCCCTTAATAATCCTAGCCTTAGCCCCAACTGCCCGTGTGTTGTATCGCAACACAGAAATGGCTGACCCTGTATCAATCAAGGTACTCACCTATTGGCAGTTTATTTTCATGGGGGTGTAGAATCCATTGTGTTGCTAGAAGGTGGCTCACCGATCCGCGCATTCAGCGCACTGCGCAGCACGAACAGTTCTCTCAAGTTCTCGTCTTTTAACTCAACTCTGCCCAGTCTTAAAGCCCGTCGAATTGCGGCAACAGAGAAATCAGTGCATTCTGGTCCGGGCTCCATGCTGTCACGCTATGACGGCCTTGCGCAGTTCGCTTCGCAGATTTCAAAGGTAAATTAAAAGTTTTCAACACCATACCTGCTAGTGATGTGTCGGTCATGAACAAACCGACTCAAAGAGCCGGCTCTTTTAATTAAGTGAATGTCGAGAGCTGGTTCCCCTCCAAGATCAAATTTGTCATTCAACAAATCAGAGAACAACAACAAGCAGAGGAACCAATCATCGAAGGGTTATACCACCAAGCAAGGAGGGGAGGGGTGCATGGGGTGTGCACAGTGCTAGCTCATGGCAGACGGGAGAGTGGAAAGGTAGAGCGGGAGGAAGAAAAATTTAAGAAAGGAGCGGTATTTGGCTGCACTTTAAAAGCCATGATAACGCAACGGCAGAATGTCTTATTTGCAAGAACAAAATATCCTTTCATGCAGGATCCACTAATAATCTTCATAGACATTTGAGAACGATACATCCACAGTTCAGTAAGTTATTTTGTAACACCTACCTTTTGGCATCAATTGGCCATATTTCATACAAGTGATGCTTTAATAAAGTGTTTAAATAAAAAATAATTTATTGATACAATTGAATGTGTGAGTGCAATCAGTTATAATCAGTTATTACAAGGCAAGCATGAAAACAATTGGCCACAGCAACACTCTTCTTGAGCTTTTTTTGCACTCTCTTGTGCATATAGTCATGTAAAATGTAGGTAACATTGTTCTTTACCACTGGAAATAAGTGGCAAAACAAAGAGCCATTTGGGAGCCAAAAAAGCCAACTCTTTATGAAGAGCTGAGCCAAAAGATCCAGCTCCATAAAAAGAGCCGAAATTCCCATCACTAATACCTGCCATCATTCCTGGAGGCTTAATACTCTAGCCACTTGACATCTCTGTGAACCGCAGCTTTAAGGCAGTATTGCGTCACCTGTGGGAGCAGTGGATGCTGGATGGAGAGCACAGCTTCACGGCAACTGGGAGAATCAATCAATCAATCAAATTTTATTTATATAGCGCTTTTTACAACAGTTGTTGTCACAAAGCAGCTTTACAAGTGCTGAGTCCTAGCCCCAGTGAGCAAGCCAAGGGCGACAGTGGCAAGGAAAAACTCCCTAGTTTTTTTGCATGAGGAAGAAACCTTGAGAGGAACCAAGACTCAGGGGGGGAACCCATCCTCCTCTGGCCGACACCGGTCACCATGACAACAACAACAATTTAGACAGAAAGAAATAAAGAAAAGGAAAAGATGTAATAATGTCCATCATGGTGTAGGCTTATCCGGTCAGGCAGTAGGTGGCTGGCACTTGATGAATCGCTTGTCTCTCCTCATCTCATTTTTCCTCGAGCAGGCGGGTAGCCATGTGGAGAAAATAAAACAGGGAAAATTAGCTCAGTATGAGGTCATATATAGGACAGATGGAATTAAACACATTTCTGGAGTGTGGCAGCAACTCCGGCATTAAGTTAAACTATTACAGCCTAGCTAAAAAGGCGGAACCAGAAGCATAGGCTTGGGGGCATTCTGAGACAATGGCATCCATCCACTGCACTGTCAACAAACTTGAGTGACCACGAGCAGTGACAGGACAACAGCACCAGCGCCCCAGTCTACCATAAAACCCTTCGTCTATGAACCCCTGGATCTGTACCTTTATCTAAGGGGGGATGTTAATTATCAAACGCTAAACCTGGATGTGGGTGGGGGAAGGTGGGTTTTCAACCTAGACTTAAAGATTGTGACTGTGTCAGAGTCCTGGATGCATTTTGGAAGGTTGTTCCAAAGCTGGGGGGCCTTATAAGAAAAGGCTCTTCCCCCTGCTGTTACCTTATTAATTTGTGGAACTAATAAAAGACCAGCACCCTGTGATCTTAGTGGACGTGGGGGTTCATAGTAGGAAATAAGTTCCTGGAGGTATTCAGAAGCAAGCCCGTGCAGTGCTTTATATGTTAATAATAGAATTTTAAAATCAATACGGAATTTAACTGGGAGCCAATGCAGGGCTGATAGGACTGGTCTGATATGCTGAAATTTTCTAGTTCTGGTCAGAACTCTGGCTGCGGCATTTTGAACTATTTGAAGTTTATTTAGATTCCTATTTGAACATTCTGGCAGTAGTGAATTGCAGTAGTCTAATCTAGAGCTAACAAAGGCGTGCACCAATTTTTCTGCATCATCCTGTGATAATGCATTTCTTAATTTGGCAATGTTGCGGAGATGTAGAAAAGCTATCCTAGTAGTGTTATCTATGTATTTATCAAATGATAGGTCGGAGTCGAGTATGACGCCTAGGTTTTTGGCTACTGTGCCAGGTGTAATGGGGTAGTCTGCAAGATTAAGCATTAGATCTGAATTTTTTGTCTTGCGGCCTTGGGGCCCAGGAGGAGAACTTCTGTTTTGTCCTCATTAAGTTGGAGGAAGTTTAGAGACATCCAGCATTTAATATCTCTTACACAGGACTCAATTTTTCCTAAACTGAGTTTGTCACGCAACGTTCTCGGAAGTAATTGAATGGATCACCAAAGCATGGGCTTCTGTGAAAACCGAAAGCATTCTGCTGGGATTCAGAAAGGCTGGAATAATTGAAAATGCAACTCACGACGAGTCTGACAAAAGCAACGAAGTGGCGCTTCGTCCACCTCCGGAGTTGGCGGAGTTGTTTATAAGTGACACTGAGGAAGAAGAGTTCAATGGATTTTATGATTTGAAGTGAGATAAACTTTGATAAAAATTGTTTGATAAACATGTTAGCATGTTCTTTGTTATAGTTTGTTATCATTATCTGATACCTCTGTTACCTTAACTTGGATTTTATCAAATAAAAAAAATTAAAAAATGCGACTTATACTCCGGTGACGTATATATGTTTTTTTCTTCATTGTGAATTTTTGGCTGGTGCGACTTATACTCCAGAGCAGGGGTGGCCAACCCGCGGCTCGCGAGCCGCATGCGGCTCTTTGCCTGGTTTCGTGCGGCTCCCCAGCCGGTCCGCGGGCTCACCTGCACTAACGGGGCGACACACTGCTACATTTTCGTGGTGCGCGGTTTGTTTACAAGCCTAGCGAGCCGCTAATACTTTTAAAATCGCCGTAGTGGAAAACACGCATTTGACTGTCTTCACAGCTAATAATTTTAACCCCCCCCCCCCCCCCCCCCCCGCTCGACAACTTACACTCGCCCCGCCCCCCCGCTCGACAACTTACACTCGCCAATGCATGATGTGGCTCTTTGCCGTTACACAGTACAAAAAATGGCTCTAGGTCCCAGGTTCAGCTTGGCCCGAGGCACCAAAAACTGCCCCGTTGGCTCCCATGTAAATTCCTCAATTGGCTTTTTCATAATTTGTCTCTGTGTTTAACTTGTCATAAATCAGACAGTATTGGGTCAGACCCCTCACACTTAGTATTGGGTCAGACCAAAATCATTGTTCTCATACAATCATCATCTCATACAATCTCATCAGTTAAGCAATAAGTTAAATATGTCCCGAACTACGACCGTTTAATCTGATGCAAATCAGATTAAACAAGGCTTCTCCACTCAGAGAAACAGAGATAGTCACAGTTATTTTGAATGTCTCTCCCCCCTCCCCCCACACACACTTACATACATCTCTCTCATACCCACTCCACACAGTCACACACATATACACAACACACACACACACACACACACACACACACACACACACACACACACACACACACACACACATACATGCACACACATACATTCATACCCACTCCACACAGACACACACACTCCTCACCCACACACACACATACATACATCTCTCACACACACCACAAAGACACATACATGCCTAAGGAGGTGTTGTCATACACACAATACACCCTGTACACCTTCACACACACAACATATGCATCACATATGCCATACACATTATAGACCTTCATACACCCCATACAGTTCCATGAACCATAACAGACACTAGACTCTACACACATTGTACTCTAATTCTCTCACAACCAGTAGCTCCCCCTCCCAAACACACACATACATCTGTCTCTGACACACATCACTCAGACACAGACACATACTTAATGAGGTGTTGTTCACAAACACACACACACTCACACTGTACACATTTTCAAACAAACGTTAAACACTCACCTTCTTTCATGCCATACGCACCTTCATTCACACACCACACAGATGCATACCTACATAGACACACAAACACACATACACACTATGCACACAATACACTTACTGTACACACTTTCATATACACTGCACACGTGTCGTACACACTCACACTCACCTTCTCTCATACCATATACACACCTTCATTCACACACACTCACATACTACACTCAGACACATACTCAAAGAAGTGTTCTTCAACTACACAGACACACAAATGCAGACAGACACTATACACACACGTGTACACATTGTACCCATTTTCATAAATACTGCACATACCTTAACATCAACTTCTTCTTCTTCTTTCGGCAATTGCCGTTTAGGGGTCGCCACAGCGAATCAAACTCCTCCATCTGGCCCTGTCCTGAGTGTCCTCCACTGACACACCAGCCACTCTCATATGCTCTACCACTGCATCCATAAACCTCTTCTTAGGTCTACCTCTCCTCCTCTTGCCTGGAAGTTCCATCCTCAAGACCCTCCTACCAATATACCTCTCCTCCCTCCTCTGTACATGTCCAAACCATCTCAATCTCGCTTCTCTAACTTTATCTCCAAAACATGCTACATGTGCTGATCCTCTAATAAATAAGAACATACCTTAACATCAACAACAACAGATAAAGGGATGAAGGGCTCCACTGGAATAACCATTGAGGGAGCAGAGGTCCTTTTTGGTATTCCCGAAGTGGACATGTTTGTGCCTACCTGATGGGCCTTATCTATGCCCTGGAACTAAGCTACCCTAAGAAACTGAAATACACCTTTGAGGTTTTTTAGATCTTCTTAGACAATATAATGTCCTCAAGCTTATTTTGCATACCTAAAAGCCACACAGAAGGTCAAGAGTTTGAAGGTTTGTGCCCTTGTCAGGTTTTATATTGTTTTTAATTTGTACTTTCTCAGGTTCTCTCAATATGCTTTCTGTCCTTTTTGTTTTATAGTTGAAGAAAAAATAATAATACAATAACTGTCACGGTGACAGCTCCGGACCCTTCCCTGTGGGTGTGTCATGACGTCGTCTGCGTGCTGCTATGTCCATGTTTGTACTTCCGTGGGTGTGGGTTGTTTGTGAGCGTGTTCGTTTGTTACACCTGTGCCTTGTCTCGAGGTCACGTGGGTCTGTGTAACTCACTTATTTAATGTGCGTTCGCGCAGTGTCGTGTGCTCGTCTTTGTCTAAGTTTCATGCCAGTGTGAGTGTCACTTGGTTGTGCTTGCGCCACCGCAGTGAAGCTACGTGTTCAGTGCCAAAGTAAAGTTCGTGTTTGCACCTTCTGCTACGTGTCGTGTCCGTTCCTCCGCACGTCACAGAAAGACGAGCCAAAGAGAGAGAGGTATGCCTGGATACGCCACCCGGGCGCCTAAAGGGAAGAGAAAGAGCCGTCGCCACCACGGCTCTTCCCCGGTCCGTCACCACGAAGCCCCCGTCTCCGAGCAGGAGATGATGAGGAACCCGTTGTGCGCGTACATGCTCTGCGCGGCTCGGGAAGCGGAGGATGCGGAGATGGCAGAACACCTACGCCAATCCGCGGTCCGCATGTGGAGGGACCAGGACCTCGCCGCTTCCCTAGAGCCCCCGCACCGGGCGGTAAGAGGCGGCAGGACCGAAACCCCGCACGCGTATTCTCCCATGCCAGTGCCCGAGAGCGCAGAGCAAGGAGAGGATAGCGCGCTACTCCCGGTCTTCCCCGAGGAAGAGGAGACCGAGGAGCCGTTTTGGGTGGGCATGGGCGCCTTTTCCCTCACCCCTCCCGAGGAAGAGGAGGAAGAGTCCTATCCCCCCTCAATGTGCTCGAAGAGCACGGTGGATTACGGGGGTGAGGAAGGCAGTCTCCCACCGTCTGAGGGCGAGACGGAGGGGACGGACTCCGAGGAGGAGGAGTATTCCCCGTCAATGTGCTCACGGAGCACGGTCTGCTACGGAGAGGAAGACGTCAGTGCTCCGCCATCGGAGTGCGAGGCGACAGGCGTGGACTCCGAGGAGGAGTATTCCCCGTCCGTATGCTCGGAGAGCACCGTTCGTTACGGGGGGGATGACGTCAGTCCCCTCCCATCCGACTACGGTGAGGAAAGCGAGGGGGAGAGCCCTCCGTCTGTATGTTCGCTCCCGACGGTATACAAAGGGGGAGGGGGCGGACCGGACAGTTCGTTCGCATCGGTGAGTGGGGATTCCTGCGAGGAGGAGCCCATGGACCACTCCCGATGCGAGACCCCCGCTCGGTCCATGGACTGGAGCGTGGCCGAGGAGGAGGAGCCGGAGATGGACACCACCCCCGATACCGGTCCAAGAGGGGGCTGGCCTGGCAAGGGAGGGGCTTCCTACGGGAGATTCCCGGAGAGGGAGCGCCGGCAGGCCTATCGCGCAGCAAGCCCCTACGGTTCTCCCGGAAGAGGTAGTCACGGACCCGGGAGGAAGGTCGCTGTGAGACCCGCCGGTCGCGCTGCCTCCAAGCGGGCTAAAAGTCGCGCTGCACCTCGCGCGTCCGCCAGGTGTGCTGCCCCCAGGCGGTCGACCAGTCGCGCTGCACCCCGCGCGTCCGACCGAAGCACGGCACCCAAGCGGTCGGACAGTCACGCCGCCCCTCGAGCGCCCGCCCCCAGGCGGTCGACCAGTCGCGCTGCACCCCGCGCGTCCGACCGAAGCACGGCACCCAAGCGGTCGGACAGTCACGCCGCCCCTCGAGCGCCCGCCAGAGGGACTGGTCCCAAGCGGTCGACCAGTCGCGCTCCACCCAGCGCGTCCGCCGGCCGTGCGGCACCTGGCGGTGAGCGGGCGCAACAGGCGGGAGGAGCACCGCCTGCTGCAGCGTCTCCAGCCCTCGGAGCCTTCGCGCCGCTACTGGCGTTGCCTCAGGCGGGAAGCCTGGCTTCGGGGCTGAATGTGTGTGTTCCGGTGTTTCTGTCTGTCCCCTTGTGTCTCCCTAACCCACTGTTCCCTTTTGTGCCATTTGTGTTTCATGTTCCAGTGTGTGTGTTTGTCAGCGTGCCATTGTTTAACGTTTTCTCCCCTGTCTTCCCAGGGAGGGTGTGCTAGAGCTGTTCGCGGCGGTTCCCGCCGTCGGGGGTGACTGCTCTCGGAGGCTCACGATCCCGGCGGCTCCGGACCTGCCCCGTCGGTGTTGGTTCGGGGCTTCCCAGCTACGCGGGACGCTCCGGGAGTAGCGAGCCCCTGGCGGAGGGTTCTGTCACGGTGACAGCTCCGGACCCTTCCCTGTGGGTGTGTCATGACGTCGTCTGCGTGCTGCTATGTCCATGTTTGTACTTCCGTGGGTGTGGGTTGTTTGTGAGCGTGTTCGTTTGTTACACCTGTGCCTTGTCTCGAGGTCACGTGGGTCTGTGTAACTCACTTATTTAATGTGCGTTCGCGCAGTGTCGTGTGCTCGTCTTTGTCTAAGTTTCATGCCAGTGTGAGTGTCACTTGGTTGTGCTTGCGCCACCGCAGTGAAGCTACGTGTTCAGTGCCAAAGTAAAGTTCGTGTTTGCACCTTCTGCTACGTGTCGTGTCCGTTCCTCCGCACGTCACAATAACAAAAATAGAAACATGACATGTTTGTATATGCATAATAAAAGTAAGTCCTTACTTCAAGTTTTTTCAAGTGAACTTGCATTTCAAAATGTTCTGAAATATAAATTGATTTTATTAATACCAGCTGACATTCCAGTTGGAGGAATTTAATTCTCTTTGGTTCCCACTGATCAGTTCCATTAGCTAGTCGGGGTGGTTGGCTGGGGCTTCAGCTCCCGGGTGGCCGGTTGGTGGTCGACTCCGGGGGGACTGCTCATGCCAGCCACTTTCTGGGCTGGGGGGCCGGGGCTGCCGACCTGGGATGTTTGTGTGTTCACCCTGGCTGGCGGTGGTGGGGGGTACTTGGGTGGCGCTGCCTCTGGGCTCTGGGGTGTGGGGCCGGGGGTGCGGGGGGAGCAGGTGCTGGCCCTTAGGGGGGTGGCTGGCCTCCCCTGCGGGACCCAGGGCCCGGTGCCTGGGGCCACCCAACCCCGTGCTGGGGCCCTGCCGGCACGGGGTGACCTGTGCCGCTGCGGGCGCACCGCTGGGTGGGGTGGATCGATCGGCCTTGTGTCGGGGCGTCGGGTCTGGGCCTTGGGGCTCTGAGGTGCCTGGCTGGTGGGGGTGGGGCGGTGGCTGTTGGGGGTATCTGGGGTGGGCCGGGGGCGCTGGGTTCCGGACTCCGACCAGCTTCTCTTCAATCCTGTTGATGTCTGTTGTCGTTTGATCACTGTGCGATTGGTATGATTGTGGGTGCTTACATAGGTGTGTTGTGTATATGGGACAAATGTGTGTGGGTGTATATGTGTGTGGAGATATATATAAGGGATGAATGTGTGTGGGTGTATACGTATGCGAAAGAGAATATGTGTTTAGGAGTATGTGGATGTCCGGACCGACTACTCTCGGCGGTGGGGGTGGTGGGGGTTTGGGCTTGGATGCGGTGATGGAGTGGGGTGACCCACTAGTCTCCCCGGGTCGACCACTCCTTGCCTCGAGCCGGGGGGGGGTTAGTGAAGCTCGGTGCTCATAAGCTAGTAAGCTGGCTCTCCTCTTCCAGAGGACCATTTCCTCTGGACCTAAGCACTCCCACCCACCCACCCCCCACACATACACACACAGATCTTGGGGGGCAGGCATGTTATCCAGAGGTTGACAAGGTGGGCTGCCGTGGTCTCACCCGTCTCCTCATCACTGTCTGTCCCTCAGGGTGTGTATATGTGCGCATGAGTGCACTTCTGCTTCTTCCGGCTTTCAAGAGAGGCGGTCGCACTTTATCTCTGCTCCTGCACTCCCTCCCTCCTGCCCTGCTCAGCTTAGATTCTCTGTCTTGTCTTAGTAACCTGACGCTGCTCTTCGAATTTTAACAAGAAAATGGATTTGATTAGGTGGTCTCTCAACGCAATTGACACTATTTTTTCCACGAGAAGTCATGGTGCGGGAGAACCCACATGCCCGGACGGTACGTTCTCATCTGGACATGTGCATGACTCGTGGGGGACCTGGCGTTGTTTGTGTCTTGCGCCTCTCTCCCTGGAAGATGTTGAGGATGTGTACTTATTTGGAACTTTGATCGCGGTGGCTCTGCTGATTGGATTAGGCGTTACCCTGGTGTATCGGAAAGTTGATAGAGTGGAGTCAGCTATTGAGCGTCCACGTCAAGTGCCCCACATGATTGATGCGGTGGGTAGAGCTGTTGGAACACAGACTGTGACTGTTGGAAAAAGCTTGGAGACAATCGTGGATGGAATCAATGCTCTACGTGAGAAGTTGGATCAGTTGGGAGACAGCCGACTTTAAGAGGAGTTTGTGCTCAAATTCCCAAGGACGAGCTCCTTGCTAAAATGGGGGCATCCTGGCGGGGGGCTCTGTTTCCTCTGGTTCCCCTGGACCCGGGGTCTGTCCGGGGTCTTCCTCTCCCGCCTGCGGGGGCGGGCATGCGAGGGTCACTGGGAAGTGCGGCACTGGGGCTCCACAGCTCCTGAGGGGCCGTGGGCGGGTGGGATTCTTGGGTCTTTCTCTGCCTGCCTCTGCCCTCTGGGGGAATGTTGTCACAGCTTTCTACCCTTGCTGGTAATTACATTCTGTACATTTATCCTATGTTGCCCTTTTATGTTGCACATAAACACACACTCATACATACACATACATCACAGTCATTTGTGCTATATGTCTTGGGTACACTTTCTGCTCTTCTTTGCAGTGGTCATTCGAGCTGGTTGTTTTTTTTCCCTGCCCTTCTGTCGTTTCCCTTTTTATTCTCTCTCTCTCCCTCTTTTCTTGGTCCACCTAACACCAATAATTATCACTTTGCATAATATCACTGTATTATACAGAATTGTCATTTGATCTGTACATAAAAACAAAGTTGTCCCCCAAAGATGGGGGGGTGGTGGTGGGCCATTAAAAAAAAATAATAATAAAAAATACCAGCTGACACTTGTAAGTGTTGTTCAGAGTACATACACAGTCATTCCTGTGTGTCAGGCATGGCTGTGTGCAATTATTTGTATGGTCAACACCTCCATGGAAGCATATGTAATGAAAACAGTTTTGTCTTGTACACTGTATCTCAAAATTTCTAGGGCAGATACCCTGAAATTTAATGAATGTGCACCCTGAGTTTAGATTCTTATGACTATAATGTCAGCTTTATACACAAAAGATATCACAAAATTCAATAACTGCATTGCCATGATATTCAAAACATCAGAATTTCAAAACAAACACCTGAAATTCTTAAAGTAGATCACACACCAGACAATGTGTCAAGAAATGCTGGGCTTGCAAAGTTCAATTCATTAAACTTGCTAAATCTATTTTATGCACACAGAAAATTAGCTAACCTGGCTAACTTACTACATGTGTGAAATGAAGTTCATTTTGTACCTTTGGGTGCATGATAAGTACAAGTGAGTTTGTTTATTTCATAAACAGCATAACTTACATCTGTAACCATTTTAAATACGTAGTTCAGTACTTTATTTAGGACACTTTTCTTAGGTTACATACTTGTTAAAGTTTCCAAACCAACCCCTGTTTCCCAAAAGCCCAGAGCACACGGAGAGTTGTGTCCCCTTTGACCACTAGATTTTAAATAGGGCAGACATGTTCTATATAAATGACTACTGCATTCATGATCACACAATCACACCAACACACATAGCAATGGAGACTCAAATGTGTGTGTATTTGGTCATCCTCTGTATATGAGACTTGGATCAGGTCAGATCAGTCCAGGCCATATCAGACCATAGTGTCCTAATACTGTAAGACAGAGAATAGGACAGAATCATCAGACACTCATCGGTCAGACATCACACTCTATACACAAACTAAAGCAGTTTAAACACTCACTGTAGTGACTATGACTTGACTGGAAAGCAATGTCTCAGTGAGCCCTCATGCCTGTGGTCACCTCTGAACCTCTCCCTTTAGTTATGCTGCTATAGATTAGTCTGCCGGAGCCACATGCTGATCACTGGCACGTGTGCTACGTACATTAAAATCAACGGTGGTTTAAATTCATGTCCACTCAGTCTGTATTATCTATCTTCTTGCATGGCTCTACCCAAGACGATTGGATACAGGCACCTGCAGGCACCTGGGGGATGGTCTGGCTGCCGGTGGATGTGCTGATACCGGGGTTCACCTGGGGAGTAACACTGCAGTCGGAGCCTACAATACCAGCATCACTGCTCCGACACGGAATGAAAGCCTGGCATTCATCAACAGACATTTACAGTGACAATATCAAAACCCAGAACTTTCAATTCTACCTTTTACCTAGTCTGATTGTGTGAATTATGTGTGACTTGTGTATTTGTGTGTTAACGGGCCGCCCAATGGAGGATGGGTTCCCTTTTGAGTCTTGGTTCTCCCGAGGTTTCTTCCTATTCCCCACCATCATAGGGAGTTTTTCCTCGCGACTGTCGCCTTTGGCTTGCTCATTAGGGTTCTGGACCCATAGTATTGTTAACCTTGTAAACCCTGTAAAGCTGCTTTGCGACAACTTGAGTTGTTAAAAGCGCTATACAAATAAACTTTGATTGATTGATTGATAGTGTCTCCAGTGTACAGTGTGGATCCTCCAGTAGAGCAGAGAGCTGCTTCACTCCTGAGTCTCCTGGTTTATTGTGGGTCAGATTGAGCTCTCTCAGGTGTGATGAGGGGTTTGACCACAGAGCTGAAGACAGATCAACACAGCCTTCCTCTGTAATACTGCAGCCTCTCAGACTGTAGAGAGAAGGAGAAATACACTTACAGATCAACACACACTCACATAAACATGATGCATGTATTCAGGAGAGACATACAGTAATGTGTGTGTGTGTTTGTAGAAAGAGAACAAGCAAGAAAGTGTGTATATGCGAATCTAATTAATAAAGTGATAGTGTGTCTATGAGGAAAAAAAGGGATGTTGACTGGGTGTGAGGGAGAAAGAGAAAGAGAGGACATTGACTGTGTGTGTGTGTGTGTGTGTGTGAGAACGAGAGTGTCACGTAGGGCTACGCCCCCCTCTCTAGCTGCCTGTTTCCCTGCTCCTCGTGTCTGTGTTCCCTGCTTGTCTGTTGCCATGGTTTCCCTCTGTCTGCCACGCCCGTGTAGTCATTGTCTCCACCTGTGTCTTGTTAGTTCTGTGTATTTATAGTCCCAGTTTTTCCCTTGTCCCTTGTCGGGGATTTTGTGAAAGTTTGTGAGGTTTTGTTCAAGTTATCTAGCTCTAGTATTTGTGATTCGTGTTTCCCAGTTTGTTCCTGCCTGTTCCGTTTCCCTGCCTGGTTTTGTGTATACTCCTTTTGTTAGTATGTCGTTACTTGTTCAATGTTCTGACTCCTTGGATAATCTGACCCGCGCTATCCTGTTCGACTCTGAGTTTGGAATTTCCCTTAATAAATCTCGCTCTCCTCAGCGTTTGTGTCCGCCTCCCTGCTCTGCAGCGCGTAAAGCATTACAGAAAGAGAGGATACTAGTTGAGTGTGTGTGAGAGAGAGGATGTTGACTGTATGTGTGTATGTATAAAGAGTCAGTAAGTCACTCTAGTTTCTCCAGGGTACACTGTGGATCCTCCAGTAGAGCAGAGAGCTGCTTCACTCCTGAGTCTCCTGGTTCATTGCAGCTCAGATTCAGCTCTCTCATGTGTGATGAGGGGTTCAACCTCAGAGCTGAACACAGAGCAGCACAGCCTTCCTCTGTAATACTGCAGTTAGACAGACTGTAGAGAGAAGAAGAAAAAACTCCTCACACTTACAAATCAACACACACACACACACACACACACACACACACACACACACACACACACACACACACACACACACACACACACACACACACACACAACATAGACACTGTGTGTATTCAGAAGAGACATGCAGTGGTGTGTGTGTTTGTAGAGAGACAACAAGCAAGAAAGTGTATGGATATGAATCTAATTTATATGGCGAGAGTGTATGCCTCAGAAGAAAGTGAGTTACTGACTGTGTGTGTTAGTTCAAGAGAGAGAGAGGGGGGATATTGAGTGTGTGTGTGTGTGTGTGTGTGTGTGTGTGTGTATAAAGAGTCGGTAAGTCAGTAACTCACTCTAGTATCTCCAGTGTACAGTGTGGATCCTCCAGTAGAGCAGAGAGCTGCTTCACTCCTGAGTCTCCTGGTTTATTGAAGGTCAGGTTCAGCTCCCTCAGGTGTGATGAGGGGTTTGACCTCAGAGCTGAACACAGAGCAGCACAGCCTTCCTCTCTAATACTGCAGTTAAACAGACTGTAGAGAGACGGAGAAAAACTCCTCACACTTACAAATCAACTCATACATACACACATATATTGTGTGTGTATTCAGGAGAGACTTGCAGTGATGTGTGTGTATTTGTAGAGAGAGAACAAACAACAAAGTGTGTATGTGAAGTGAATCTAATTAAAACAGTGTTAGTGTGTGTCTCAGAGAAAAAAGGAGGATACTGTGTGTGCAAGAGAAAGACAGAGAGAGAGGATTTTGACTGCATGTGTGTGAGAGAGATAGAGAGGACAATGTGTGTGTGTGTGTGTGTGTGTGTGTGTATAAAAAGTCAGTAAGTCTGTAAGTCACTGTAATTTCTCCAGTGTACAGTGTGGATCCTCCAATAGAGCAGAGAGCTGCTTCACTCCTGAGTCTCCTGGTTGATTGTTGTTCAGATTCAGCTCTCTCAGGTGTGATGAGGGGTTTGACCTCAGAGCTGAACACAGAGCAGCACAGCCTTCCTCTGGAATACTGCAGTCAGACAGACTGAAGAGAGAAGGAGAAACTCCTCACTCTTACAGATCAACACAGTCACACAAACACAGACACTGTGTGTATTCAGGAGATACATGCAGTGATGTGTGTGTGTGTGTGTGTGTTTGTAGAGAGAACAAGCAAGAAAGTGTTTATGTGAATCTACTTATTAATACAGTTATAGTGGGTGTCTCAGAAGACAAAGGGAGATGCTGACTGTGTGTGTGAGCGAAAGAGAGAGAGGATATTGACTGTGTGTGTGTGAGAGAGTGAGTGGTGATTTGATGTTCTCAGTTTATCCTATGTTGCTTAGTGTTTGTTAATCATATTAATCATAGAGACTTGGAGATGTGATTTATAAATGTGTTAACCATATAGAAGGGACACTGAACCTGTTCAGAGTCCTACACGTCTTAGAAAGGCCTTAGAAAACTGTATTGTCTACCCGGGACGTCCTCGGCCCGTTCCGGGACTGAGGTGTACCATCTGGAGACACCAGATGGTTTCCTAGTCTTAACATAGAAGTGGCCACGTCGGCTCTCAGACCATCCTGACAACAACAGAGAGAAGAGGGCGTGCTGGGAGAAGCCAATGTACGATTGTTAAATCATGTGTGATTTATGTTGTGTTCATCCAATCATATGTTGTAATCACCTCGTGTTCACCTAGTGGACATCTTATGTGCTTATGAACTAGAGTATAAATGATGAGAGCTCATGCGGGGAATTAGCTCTCGTTTGCAGGCGCTCTTGAGTGTCTGTATAATGAGAACTCTGGATTGATCCATACTTTGTTAATAAATCTATTGTGACGGCGGAGGAGCTGTATATAGAGAAGCCCCGCCTCCCGCGAAGCAAGGAACACTGGGAAATCTCTTTCCGCTGTAGGTACCATAGGCCCTTTTCACACTTCCGCATTTTTTCTTCCGGAAGCTCTCGTTGCAGGGTAAAGTTACTTCCGTTACACATTAAACAATGGCAGAGTCCAATAACAAGAGCTTTTGCAGTGCACCAGGGTGCTCGATCTCGAAGCAAAAACAGTCGTATCTCAGTTTCTACGGTTTTCCGGCTGACGACGAGCAGAAAAGAAAATGGGTTTGTGCAATTAGGAGGGATGAAGGGGAAAACTTTGTGATACGGAGCATCTTTGTGTGTAGCCAGCATTTCACTGCTGCAGACTACATAGCAGGAAGCTCGTGGCTAAAAGTTGGTGCTGTTCCCTGTTACTGTCCCCGGTACTGTTACTGTTCCCAGTACTGTTACTGTCCCCGGTACTGTTACTGTTCCCAGCCGGTTTCAGTGGAACAGTTGCTGTCCGCGTTTGAAAGATCAAGCTCTCGGCTGGGAGTACACTACGTCCGCTAGCATCTAGCCCTGGTTCGCTAGCATCTATCCCCGGTTCGCTAGCTTCTAGCCCCGGTTTGCTAGCATCTAGCCCCGGTTCGCTAGCATCTAGCTCCGGTTCGCTAGCTTTTAGCCCCGGTTCGCTAGCTTTTAGCCCCGGTTCGCTAGCTTTTAGCCCCGGTTCGCTAACTTCTAGCCCCGGTTCGCTAACTTCTAGCCCCGGTTCGCTAGCTTCTAGCCCTGGTTCGCTAGCTTCTAGCCGTGATCCGATAGCTTCTAGCCCCGGTTCGCTAACTTCTATCCCCGGTTCGCTAGCTTCTAGCCGTGATCCGATAGCTTCTAGACCCGGTTCGCTAGCTTCTAGACCCGGTTCGCTAGCTTCTAGCCCCGATCCGATAGCTTCTAGCCCCGATCCGATAGCTTCTAGCCCCGATCCGATAGCATCTAGCTACAAAAGAGCAAGCTCTCGGCTGGCAGTACACCACGAACATCTACTAGTCGAGAGTTTGCTCTTTCAAATGCGGACAGCAACTGTTCCACTGAAACCGGCTCTGAAACTAGCTGTGATCCGCTAGCATCCAGCTCTGCTCGGTAGCATCCAGCTCTGACCATCACTTTGCTGTCGACTATATTGGACACTGAATAAACAATAACACGTAATAACTTGGTGTGTGTCATGAACTTTATTGATACTGATGTAAACCAAACAATCAATAGCTGACGTCCCTTGGCTTGCTAAAGCTGGGCGTACACTGTACGATATTTTAAATCATGTACTCAGCTCCAGCTCAAACTATGACTAAATCGCAGGGAGAGTCGGCTCGTGGAGCTGCTTCAACAGTGCGATACTCTCACGAGGAGCGATTTGAATTTCAAACATGTTTGATATTCTTGCGACGCTGCGATTTCTGATCGGGAGTTGGTCGTGAGGTGTGAATCGCTCCTCGTTTACCTGTGTAAACTATACGATGCACGACACGCGATTGAGCCGAAACTCGGCCCGATCGCAAAAATAGTCGCACGAGTGAAAAATCGGCTGAAAATGGGCCAAAAATCGCACAGTGTACGCCCAGCTTAACCTAGCTAGATATTGTTAACTAAAGCTGTCAGTATCATATGTAATATTATAATATATATCATAATAATATACAGCCCCGTCGACAGGGGGGGACAACCGGGTCTGTTGTCCCGGGCCCTAGGGCCAGGGGGGCCCATCAAAGAGCCCAGCAATTTATTTTTTATTTAAAGTCTATAATTTTTAAATAATCTTGAAATCTTTCATTAATATAAAATGATGTACTCATAATAAGCTCAATGGCTCAAATATATATGTTTTTTACCTATCTGCATATTTTCCATTAAGTGCATACACCCCCGCCTCCCACTGGAAAATGGTTTGATCCAGCACCGACCGTAGCTGGCTGGTACTGGCCCAACAGCGGGAAATACAGTGGTGGATAGTTAAAGTTAATACAGAAATCTGGAGCGCAGAAAAGAAAAGAAAAACATTTACCTGACGAATTTTAAAGTTGCATTGTGTTCCAGGTTTGAAAATTACTGGAATTTAGGCTAAAGTACTTGAAAATGCTTGAAATTGTAACTACTTCGTTTCACAACAAATAGCTGTCTGACTGAACAGTTCTCGTGAAGACGTTAAGATTGGGCGTTTTGAAAATAAACAACCATTAAATAATGTGATAAAAAGCGAATTATTTTGAATCATTTCGAGTATATGTATAAATATTTAACTTAATTAAGTTTAACGTGCTGGAAAATATTGAAATGGACCTTTAAAGTGACGAACACGTGCTTGAATTCCACCTTGTAAAGGTGTATGAACCCTACAAACATGACTTTGTTCATGGCGCTGAAGCGCGGCGCGCGCGAAGTTACAAAATTCGAGAGGTGCACGACCTCGCGAACCGACAGCGCGCGAGGCCCTCCCGTACGGGCAGAGCCACTGCGATTACGTCATTTTTGCGCGAACCCTCGCGCCGCTGGCGACGCGTCAAGTATAAACCAGTCAGTTGTCAGAAACAGCTTTGATGTGTGGCTATATTATATACCTATATACCTAACAGAAGGATTGTCTGCTACAGAGGAAATTCAAATGACGTGCGCGGGGGGGGGGGGGGGGGGGGGGGGGCACATGAAACTTTCTTGTCCCGGGCCCCAGCAAGACTGTCAACGGGCCTGATAATATAGACTGTTTTACCACTCCGTAGGACGACTAATGGAACTAGCTATACCTTAAATAATAGTTACCTAGCTAGTGCTAGCTGGTGTTAGCTTACCCTGGTATAAGTGAATAAATTATTCTACAAACAATTTGTAGCCTCTATTTAACTTGGAACCGTTCGTTGTTGAATGTTCTCCAACCATACTGGAAACGTATTTAAAATTCAGTCTCGGCAGCGACGACAGGGATGAAGTAAACACACGCTCCATGCTGAGGTGAATTGACAACAACTATCTTCTGCGAGTACCGGGACTTGTTTTACCCGGCGGTGACGTATTTCCGCTTTGTTGTGAAAAGGGCCTATGCCTCCACAGACAAAGGAAGGGGGGTGCCCCCCCTAGGTGCATGGCCCACGTCAGGACGGATGTGGAACTACGTCATCAGACGAATCCCCTTTAAAAGGGGGGATCCCCCTTTGTTCGGTCTCTCTCTACCTGGCTGCATCAAAGTAGCTACCTAGAGACGAAGAGCGCGCACACCTTCGAGAACAAAGCGGTACTGGT
Source organism: Brachyhypopomus gauderio (assembly GCF_052324685.1). Classification (NCBI taxonomy): domain Eukaryota; kingdom Metazoa; phylum Chordata; class Actinopteri; order Gymnotiformes; family Hypopomidae; genus Brachyhypopomus; species Brachyhypopomus gauderio. The sequence continues at coordinate 4,682,928 of NC_135228.1, forward strand.
TCTGCACTCGTGCCCATGCAGCACGCGAGCGACGCAAGAAGTAACTAGTTCGCTACTTTTATTTCTTTTGCGGAGTTCGCTAAAACCCAATCGCTTCAGCTAGCCGACGATTAAGAACTGTTTGAACATTCGCGCGACGGCCGGACCTCCGCGAGTTCATCTTAACGTCGACAGCGATAACTTCCCCGGGACACCACGCAACGGTCCACCGAGGGACCGCCGATCGAACGGCCACCGCATCTTCCCCTGGACGGAGCAACGCGATCCAGCGGAACCTTCTCCTCAAAAGCGCACGAAGGAGTCCTCCTCAAGAGGCTACCTGGCCTACTGCGCGGGCCGCGGACTGAAGAACTCAAAGTAAGACTGTGCATCTGGGCAGACTTAGAACAATATCTTGTTTTACTCTTTTCTGTGTGCTTAGATCGATGTTTTGTGAATGCTTGTTTGCAGTGGTGTTTATAATCACGTTCATGTTAAACCGTACTCTGTTTAAGGCTTAAAGAGATATTCTGTTCAAAGCTTAAATAGGTAGGCTATACTGTTTAAACTTGTTCGGTTATTCACACTGATTCCTTTATTTCATAGTTAATATCCAGTTCCTCGTGTACTTGTTAAACGTGTGTCCCACTATACGCTCGTTGGGGCTGTATAGTGACTGACGAAACCGTGCCTTAGTTAGTGTTGAGATTTACATTTTAATCCCTTCATATATTGTTTACATTACAGTATTGATCAAGCAGCTTATCATAATCCATATATAATTTGACCAGTCTTAAAGTATTAATTAAACTTCTAAGATTAATCACTTTATGTTTTGCTTACAGTATAGTATTAATCAAATAGCTAATTATCAAGTGTGTCTGAGAAAAGGCCTGTATGCTCTGTCCCATATTCCAAGTGCCTGTCGTTTTCTAAAATAACAGGATGCTTACGAAGAAGAATAAGAAAGTATATCAGTTTGACAGGACCAGGAAGCGAAGGCCTCTCTCCCACTCTTAGTAAGGAAACATCTGTATGTTTAACGTATGTGATCTACGTGCAACTCCTATGTATGGAACCACTATTAAGTCTGTGAAAATCATAATTGGCAAAAGTCATTGTAAGATTTAGGGAAAAAACAAGATGAGCTCAGCGGATTGTGAATGTCTTAGACAATCAGCCTTTGTCTAACAGGCTAGGTTAGGGAAAGTCCAAAAGAAACGGGGGGGCTTATACCCAGGCCACACTATATAGAACAGGAGGAAAATGTGTCAGGCAGAGACCTGCGCACAGAGCCATAGGGTAGAGTAGATAGGCTTGTGTGTGTTCTCTCCAGAGCGCTCTGTATTTTTGTATACATTTAATAAAAGGATAAAGACAAGACTGGTAATGTTTTCTCTTGCAATCAACGAGCATGCTGTGCTAGGTGAAAGAGGATTAAAGCACGACATTAGTTAGAGTAAATTTGCGTTGTGTTCGTGACTGTAGTGAGAGCTCGGTTTGGTTTTCGCGCCATCGAGTTTCTCTTTGTCTAAAGGATCTCCTCCCCCATACGCACGTCCACACGCACGTACCCACGCACGCGCATCCGCGCGCACTCGAATACACATCCACATACACACGCACGCACACACACACACACACACTAGCCTACCCTGTTGCCCCCTTTGTTTGTGATGTTTTTAACCATTATGCTTTGTGATTAATAAATGTTTTATGTTTAAATACTGTCGTTTGAGTCATTGTTTCTCTGTTACAACCTGAAGCCAGAACTATTATTTGAATTGTAACCTTCAGATTTATAGTTTGTTAATCAAACAATTTGGGCTACGGGAGTTGACCACAATTAGTGGCGACCTTAGTTAAATGAGTTTATATAAAATTTGGGTAAATTTAACACGGTCTGAACTCCCACCATTTCATAGGTAATTTTATGAGACTGATTACTAAATAAATTTGGCCAGCACCTACACCGCGATGTTCTGTAAATGACACCCTGTTTAAAGTAATTAAAAGATCTAAAGTTCGGTTCTTAGTTTAAGACATATTTGAGAGAAGCAGTAGAGATGTTCTAGATGGTTTGTTGTTAGCCAAGGGAGTTACCAGAAGGGTGAAACTTAATCCAGTTATTGACCTGGCAGCGAAAATGACGAGAGGAAAAAAAAAGTAGTGAGCAAAAGAAATAAAAAGGGTTGTTTTTCAAACATGAGTCTCTCTACCGGCCTCTCTGTTCACCCGACGCTACACTATTTTACTTTATCTTACCTAACTGTTTTTGACTTTTATTGTGCCTACTATTGAAGGGTTACAGAATTTCCAGAACGAGAGAGAGAGAGAGAGAGAGAGAGAGAGAGAGAGAGAGAGAGATATTGAATGTACGTGTGTGTTGTGATGGAAAAATTCATATTATGTCTTTCTGTAAATCATATACATCAATAACTTACTGGCCACTTTATTAGGTAGATCTTGCTAGTACCGGTTTGGACTCACTTTTGCCTTCAGACATAGATTAATTAATCCTCTTAATCCTTGGTGGCAGATTCAACAAGGTACTGGAAACATTCCTCAGAGAGTCTGGTCCATATTGACATGATAACATCACACACATTTAAATGACTTCTTCCCCATTCTGATGCTCGGTTTGAACTGCAGCAGATCATCTTGGCCATGTCTACATGCCTAAATGCATTGAGTTGCTGCCATGTGATTGGCTGATTCGACAATTGCATTATTGAGCAATTGGACAGGAGTACCTAATAAAGTGGCTGGTGAGTGTATATGTATTGATCACACTTTATTAGCATATTTTGAACATGCGTAAGACCAATCACACGTAGATATGCATGCTTTACTTGTTTGTAGGCTCTTTCTCTCTTTCTATCTGTCTGTCTGTCTTTCTCTCACACCGTTGTAGTGAACCATGTATGTGAGCACCCTTTGTAAGTTGAAGGCAGGCATTGTGTCTGAATGATAGCACATCAAGGAGGCCTTGGCTTGATGACCCTGGAGGGGAGAGGTGGTACCTCACTTCATCCTCACCTCATCGGGGCCACCAATGAGGCCCAACGTCCATATCTTGTCACTAAACTATGATGTAATCACGTAGCAAAATAGTATAAGAACCATGGTACCTCTAGCACCTACCACTAGCACAGGGGTGCCCAATACATCGATCACAATCTACTGGTCGATCGTGAAGGAAGTGTGGGTAGATCGCATGACATTAAAAAGTAGGGGATGAATGACAAAAAAGAGATGAATGACAGGCTATCATCCATCTGCACTGACAGTTATCTTTTGATTGACATACAGGGTAGCCAATCGGACGTCTGAACTTTTGACACCCCACTTGAATGAATGTTTCATATTATATAGCGCCTTTCAGGATACCCAAGGTGCTTTACAATTGATTTCACAACTACAAATCTCAGACAACCAATCACACACCGGCGAGAAGCGGCAGCCAATTGCGCACAGCGTACTCTCTACCGGGATCCACAGCCCCCTGGGTAGAGGAAGGGGAGAGAGGACAGACCCTAGTGGCAGAGCACCATCCACCACTGGGCATACAAGCACACACACACAACAACTTGTTTTATTGAACAGAGAGAGAGAGACACACAGACACACACTCAGGGAGAATTTGGGACTGCCAATTTTATCTAAGCTCCATGTTTTTTTGGACTGTGGGAGACCGGAGACCCCGGAGGAAACCCACGCAAACACAGGGAGAACATGGAAACTCCACTCAGGTAGGGACTTGAACCCAAGACCCCAGTGCTGAGAGGCAAACGTGCTAACCACTAAGCCACCGTGCTGCCACTTGTTAGGTTGCAGCATAGCTAGCCTCCAAACTAAATACAACAAAGGGTATAAAAATGAGTGCCATACTTGGTCCAAGTAATAAGCCTAAAACCTACCACTTCATACAGAATGGGAGGAGGATTTGTTTCACTATGTCATAAGTGAGTTTGCCTCATCTGTCAGTGTGCCGTTGCTATGCCATTGCATTTTCGGACTGTTCAAGCACAATTTCGGGTGTCACTTCATTGTTAAACACAAGACGTCCTTCCAATGGACATGATAAAAGAGGCATTTGTTGAATCCGCTGATTCCTTGTTCCGAGACTTTAAAAACAAATCTGAAATATTATCTTCAGTCAAAGCTCTCCAGCTATCGAGGAATACAGTCACACAGTGCTCTTGTGATGGACAGGGTGAGCGAAATATTCCTCTCTAATACTGCAGTTAAACAGACTGTAGAGAAAGAGACAAAAGGAGAAAAACTCCTCACACTTACAGATCAACACATACATAAACTAGTGGTTGCATAGACTAGTCGACTAGCACCACTAGTCGCCACAGTGAGAAGTTGTAAACTATTTGCAGGAAGAAAAAACAGCAGTGAAGGTGTAGGTAGAAGGTAAAGAAGGCAGCTCTTCAAATCTCTGCCAAAAAACCTTGGTAGAATGGAAAAAGACAAATCCAGTTCAACAGTCAACTGCACAATATGTAAAACCACGCTAAAGTTCAATGAAAATACATCTGTGATGCGTAATCTTAAAATGAAACATACAGTGCTATCCGCTAACTCTCATGATAGCAAGACAGGACATGTTGGGAAAAGGCAGGCTGGTATCTAGAGTGACCAAACGTCCGTATTTCCCGGGACATGTCCGTATTTCACGTCCTGTCTCGGGCGTCCCGAGTTTCCAGGAAATGTCCTGGTTTTTAAATGACCTTCATTGGGCCATTTAAATTTAAATTTACAGGCGTAATCCCAGAGCTGCGTATGTGAGGGCAGCCCTGCTCTTAATCAGAATGTAGACAGCATGACTGTCAGTAGGCAAGCAACATGCAACAATGACCCAGTAGTACAGCTCTAAAAACAAGAGTTTCCAAAGAGATTCAAACACAGAATGTTTCACTCATCACCGTTCTGTGGACTTCTTGCACCATGGAGCCGTATCTCACAGTCACAGATCACTACAGACATCTGGGAGTTAAACTCGAGTGTTATGCATGACAATCATGCCAGAGAGACACACTCAACATAGCACATAAGCTAAATGAAACAGCGACTAGTGGGGCATGGCTGTTTTTGCGCCAAATCCCCAATCATCTTGGTTGCACAGGACATTCATTGCAGCTTGCAGAGACTTGCTGAGACTTAATGTTGCTGTTTGTATTGAGATTGTTGTGAACCTCGTCACTGAAGAATGGTTCTCTGAGTATCCAGCTAAGATTATACCAAAGAGGGTCAGGAACCCCTTGACCTCATAGGAGTGTCTGAGGATCTGATGTGCTGAATAAGAGAAGCTGCTACAGTTATGATGAGATACTGATGGATGTAAAGTTGGAATGAATACGACATCTAGATTAGGGAAAATTGCCTGTTAAATGCTAGTGTTAGGAACTGCACGTGACCTTCCTGGAATATTCCCTACACCTGCTGCTCGTTACCCCGCCCTTTTCACAACCACTTAAGCTTCCCCCTCTCACTTCCGGGTTGCGAGGTATTGTTGCTATGCTACATACCAAGCGTTCTTTCCCTGCGATTGCCTTCCTGTGTACTGATCTCTGCTCTCCTTCCAGACCTCATTCCCTGCCTAGTCCCCATGTACTTTCTGCCTTCTGTCTGCCCGGCGTGACTCTGGACCATCCTGACCTCGTCTACAGCACCCATACACCTCACACGCTCAATGGAGCAAAATGGAAAATTTGATCATATTAGCCCAGTTGTATCAGCCCTGCAATGGTTCCCAGTTAAATTCCGTATCGTTGTAAAAATTCGTCTATTGACCTATAAAGCACTACATGGACTTGCTCCAGATTGCAAGCAATTTCCTTATTTCCTATCATGAACTCCCAAGAGCCTTTTCTTAAAAGACCCCCCAACTAGGGAATAGCTTTTCAGAATGTGTCTGGGACTCTAACACAGTCTCAAACAAACTAAAGATGGAGTTACACAGACAGGCTTCAACAGAGAGAAATACACCATGAAGAACAAATCACAATGAAACCTTAACTTCTGGCCAAAAGATCTTTTAGAGACACAGTTTGGAAGATCTTCAATGTCAGCTCCAATAATCTTGTTCTCTGAAATGGGGAGTGTATTACCATTTGCACATTAAATAAACACCTAACTATATATGGAGATCACTAGCACACTATAATTACTGTCACAAACAACAGTGACTAGTCAGAGAGAAGACCTGTGATTTATATACAGCACTTAAGGGATTGCTTATTTTTGTTAGGTATTTATGTTTTCAGGTTTGACTGTCAGCTGGTTGACTATATGAAGCATAGGACAGAAAAGGGACAAGCTTATGTACTAGACTAACAAGACTATGGGCTACAGGTTGCATAAATAAACAGGGTAATTAAATCTAAAGGTAGACAGGAGGATTATGGCAGTTGCCGTCTGATAATACAGTGTTAGGAGTGATGGGAGGAGCAGGTGATTGCTGAGAGAGCAATATTAGACACAGCGTGTTATCTTCTCAGGGGAGGCGAAAAGGGATATACAACCCACATGGCAATTCCTGAATGCCTATAATGGGTTTTCATAATTGTGTGTGGAAAAATTCAGAATCTGTGTGTGTGTGTGTGTGTGTGTGTGTGTGTGTGTGTGTGTGTGTGTATGAGTGAGATGGAGAAAGAGATAATTTGATTATTCTTTTTTTGCAGTTAACAATGTTGTTAGTCCTATTACGATTTTTTACTAATTCTATGATGCTTTTAGGAGACCCCCCCCCCCCCCCCCGTTGGAATGTGTTTATGAATGAAAATACTCACTCAGCTTTTCTGGATGCTGTGATCAGTGGCAGCAGTCTCAGTAGACATTCCTCTGATCTGTCATATTTACTCAGGACAAACTCATCCAGCTCCTCTTCTGAGTTCAGCAACACAAACACCAGAGCTGACCACTGAGCAGGAGACAGTCTGGCTCCAAAGAGACGAAGGTCACCTCCTCTGTTCAAGTATGTTTGGACTTCCTGCACTAGAGAATGATCATTCAGTTCATTCAGACAGTGGAACAGACTGATGGATTTCTCTGGAGAGGGATTCTCCCTGATCTTCTCCTTGATGTACTTGACTGTTTCCTCTTTGCTGTGAGAGCACACAGCTGTCTGTCTCAGAAGGCCTCGTAAGAGAGTCTGATTGGACTCCAGTGAGAGACCCAGAAGGAAGCGGAGGAAAAGGTCCAGGTGTCCATTCTCATTCTGTAAGGCCTTGTCCACTGCAGACGTAAGGAAGTCAGACATTGTTGATATTTTAATGTTATGTAGGACTGCAGTGCTTTGCTGCTCCAACACATTTATGTTGTTGGAGATGAAGGACAGAAATGCATATACAGCAGCCAGAAACTCCTGAACACTCAAATGCACAAAGCTGAACACCTTCCCCAGGTGCAGCCCAAACTCCTCTCTGAAGATCTGGGTACACACTCCTGAGTACACTGACACTTCTTTGACATCAATGCCACACTCTCTCAGGTCTTCCTCATAGAAGATCAGGTTGCCCTTTTCCAGCTGTTGGAAAGCCAGTTTTCCCAGTTCCAGAACACTCTTTCTAGTCTGGTCAAAATCAGTGTCAGTTTTGCCATGGTACTTTCTGTCCTTGTGTTTGATCTGAAAGATCAAGAAGTGTGTGAACATCTGAGTCAGAGTCTTGGGGATCTCTCCACTCTCTGCTTCACCCAACATTTTCTCTAGAACAGTGGCTGCAATCCAACAGAAGACTGGAATGTGGCACATGATGTAGAGGCTTCTCGATGACTTAATGTGTGAGATTATTCTTTTGGACAGGATCTGATCACTGAATCTTTTCCTGAAGTACTCCTCTTTCAGAGGGTTACTAAACCCTCGTACCTCTGTTACCTGGTCAACACACTCAGGAGGGATCTGATTGGTTGCTGCTGGTCGAGAGGTTATCCAGAGGAGAGCAGAGGGAAGCAGATTCCCCTTGAAGAGGTTTATCAGTAGCACATCCACTGAGGTCACCTCCGTTACATCCCACAAGCCATCATTGTTGTGAAAGTCTAGAGGAAGTCGACATTCATCCAGACCATCAAAGATGAAAATGACTTTATAAGCATCGCAGTCTATTAACTGTAATTGTTTTGTTTCTGGGAAAAAGTTATGAAGCAGATCCATTAGACTGAACTTTTTCTTCTTTATCAAGTTCAGCTCCCTAAACGGAAGTGGAAATATGAAGAGGACATCCTGATTGGCTCTTCCTTCAGCCCAGTCCAGAATGAACTTCTGTACAGAGACTGTTTTCCCAATTCCAGCAACTCCTTTAGTCAGCACTGTTCTGATGGGTTTGTCTTTAAAGAGGTCATTACATTTAATTGGTGTCTCCTGTGTTGCTGGTCTCCTGGATGCTGTCTCAATCTGTCTCACCTCATGTTCATTATTGACCTCTCCACTCCCTCCCTCTGTGATGTAGAGCTCTGTGTAGATCTCATTCAGAAGGGTTGAGCTTCCATGATTTGAGATTCCTTCATAAATTTTTTTACATTTCTTCAGTAGTTTGTGTTTGGGCTTTAGCTGACATACAAAGACTGGCTCTAAAACAACAGAAAGACATGTTGACAATTAAATATGTATATATATGTATATGTATATGACCTCTGTTTATATGTATATATATTCACTGCTACTACCCCTTTCTCAATCTCCCACTTACACCTTAATCATGCACACCTGTCCCTCATCACCTGCACGCCCTATTTGAGCCCACAGGTCTCATTGGACGTTGTTGTGCTGTCCTTGAGCCTAGAGGAGTGAGCGGGTGAGCTGCATTGTCCGCCTGCCGTTTCTCCATTAGCAAGTTACGGACTCTGTGCCTACTGCATCTTCAGTTATACTTGCCCTATAAAATAAAGAAATGGGGCATGGGGAAAAAAAGGGCAGCCAGAATTCTGAGATTAAAGTCAGAATATTGACTTTTTTCTCACAGTTCTGACTTTATTCTCAGAATTTTGATTTTAATCTCACAATTCTGATATTAATCTCACAATTCTGACTTTAATCTCACAATTCTGACATTGATCTCACAATTCTGACTTTGTTACGGAACAGCTCCGGACCCTTCCCTGTGGGCGTGCCGCTATGTTGTCTGCGTGTCGTTATGTCCATGTTTGTACTTCCGTGGGTGTGGGTTGTTTGTGAGCGTGTTCGTGGTTACACCTGTGCCTTGTCTCGAGGTCACGTGGGTCTGTGTAATTCACCTATTTAATGTGCGTTAACGTGGTGTCTTGTGCTCGTCTTTGTCTAAAGTTTCGTGTCTGCGTGAGTGTGTCTGTCGTGCTGCTCGCGCTCCGCCCGGAGCTTCACATTGTGCCAATAAACGTTGTGTGTTCACCGTCAACGGCGTCGTGCCTGCCTCCTTCACCTCGCCGTCACAGACTTTTTTCCAAGTACCCACAATTCCGAGAGAAAAATTGTGAGATTAATGTCAGAATTGTGAGATTAAAGTCAGAATTGTGAGAAAAAAGTCAGAATTCTGACTTTTATCTCACAATTCTGGTTGCCCTTTTTTCCCAATGCCCCATTTTTTTTATAGTGGCCCTAATCCTCTTCCGTACTTTTCTCATTTGCCTTTGAGTGTGTCAGGAATGTCAATCACGCCCGTGACCGCCAGAAGGTACCATCGCCGGAATATTGACCAGCACACCTGACTCTAATTTACTATTCACCACACCCTACGTAAGGACTCTGTTCACAGTTCACCAGTGCGAAGTATTGCCTCTCTGAGTGTCTTTACCAAGCCATGTTCCTGTATATTTCTCTGATTGATTCTCTGGTTTCTGATCCTTGCTCTGTCTTTTTGGTATCCTCCTGCCTGTCTAGCCCTAGAATTCCTAGAATTGTTAACTTCTGTTTCAGAAAACATGTTTTATACACCTACCCAGTAATATTAAAAAAGTAATATTATATTATTTCTGGCTCCGAATTCATGAACTTCGTGTTAAACCCATGGACACAAATGTGTTGTTTAAGTTTTCTGTTGGTGACTAGCAGAACAGTCATTTTGCTTCAGTTAAAATTTAGCTGACAGTAAAAATAGATTTATCTGACATCAAGATCTATAATATCCTAGTGACCACAGTTTACATTGGTTCTCACAAATTATTCTTCCAAGAGTATTAAATACTGAAGGCTTTTCTAAGTTGTTTTTATTGATATATGATCAATCAGTATGTGCTAATTGCTGTAAGCACTTTAATGAATATGTTTTAATGTGAAGTTAAAATAAGAACAGTGCAACAGCTCAGCCCAGACTAAGCCATCTTTATCCACCAGAAGGAGTCATAGAGCCACCTCACAGTAATCAGAGTCAATCAGCCACAACTGTCACGTAGCCTACTGAAGAGCAGCTCACAGTTGTTGAGGATCTCTGTGCTGGTAGCACACTGGCTTGGTCACCCTGAGGGTGATGGTGTTATCTACTCGATAGGAGTTTGAGGTTACGGGCGTGAACTGTAATCATTCCCCACGTCCAGCTTGGATCAAACATCTGCAGTTCCTGATCCTTTTTTTTGTGGAAATGTAACAAATGGTTCCAAATTAGATTCACATCCTGTGGGATTGTGTAACTGTCCTGTGTGATTGTGTAACTGTCCTGTGGGATTGTGTAACTGTCCTGTGTGATTGTGTAACTGTCCTGTGGGATTGTGTAACTGTCCTGTGGGATTGTGTAACTGTCCTGTGATTGCATCTTCTTTGGTAAATCAGTGATGTGTACAGTATAATCAGATGTGATCTTCAGTACATAATCAGTGATGTGTATAATCAGAAGTGACTATCAGTACATATTCAGTGATGTAAACAGACCTTCACTGAGTGCAGGACTCTCTGAAGATCCTCCAGTCTGAACTGGGATGGTGCTGGAACTGGGCTTTTCCTGATCTGGAGAAGAGCACGGTAGAAAATCAGAACTTAATTTTCATTGAATAGAGAGAAATTAAGAAATTATTGTTCACAGACTAAAAGTTGTTTATATACCAAATAATGAAATATACTAAAACATAAATAGATCAAAGCAAATAATTAATATTGCCAGTTCAGATGAAGAATGATCAGTTGGTCAAACAGACTCATTACTTACATATATATGTATTTTTTGTAATATTCAGTGTTCCAATATGACTGTTCTTGACCACAGGAGCACAGATGTTCCCTCCTGTCTGAGCTGTGATGTTGGTCTGATCTGTGATGTTGGTCTGGACTGGAGAGGAAACCTCCATCTTCTAATCAGACATTACTTCACCAACAACACTAAACATCAAAACATGATGTCATTACTGGTAGAGCATTTACTGAACTCACTGACTCCTCACTCCAAATAAATAATTACATTGGTTAATGTATTGTTTTAGTGTGGAAGCATTAACTATAGAACTAGGAGTTCTACTACTACAGTCTGTCTCCACTAACACTAGTTCACTTACTGTCTGTATCCACCAACACTAGGAGTTATATTACTACTGTCTGCTTCCACTAAAACTAGTACCATTACTACTGTCTGCTTCCACTAAAACTAGTTATATTAGTAGCTACTGTCTGTCTCCACTAACACTAAGAGATATATTACTACTGCCTGCCTCCACTAACACTAAGAGATATTATTACTGCCTGCCTCCACTAACACCAGTTCTATTACTACTGTCTCCACTAACACTAGGAGTTCTATTACTACTGTCTAGCTCCACTAACAGTCAAGTTTCATTATTCTGAATCTACAGCACAGATTCACATACTCACCATGAAATAGATTCATGTGTCTCTCATTAAATGATGATCCTGCTCAGTCTCTCTCACTCTGATCTGAATCTGTCCTGTTTAATTTCTCATATGACTCTGTAGGAGGTGGAGTTTCTAGATTAAAGTTTGTCATCATATTTTAACAAATATAATATAGAATAACACTGGCTCTCTCCCACTGCTGAATAACAGGACCAGAGTGACTCACAGGTAAGTGGCCCACAGATGAGGAATGCAGCCAGACTGCTACAAGTACATACAGGTTATATCATATACAACATGAAGAACTACTGGGAAAAAAAATTACCCCTCTCTGATCTGAGAACAGTGCAGCTTTCCCTCATTCCCATGGATATAACATCACCATTATGAGAGTGAACGCACAAAGAAATACATTATTTATGAGGGAAACAGGAATGAAGTAGGAGTCACAGAGAAGGTTAAATGGATTGCACTGGATGAATTTAAATGTACTGGATTAAATTAAATGTACTGGATGAGTGGAGTTTTGTAAAAAATCCTGCTGCCTTTGCAGTTGTGTTAGCAAATCTTCAGATGCCCGTGCTACTCAGCATCAGTCTAGTTCTTGTATTCCTCTTACAGAGTGCGATAATATATATATATATATATATATATATATATATATATATATATATATATATATAGAGAGAGAGAGAGAGAGAGAGAGAGAGAGAGAGAGAGAGAGAGAGAGAGAGAGGGAGAGAGAGAGATCATCAGGACTTATCTCAGTCACTCAGATGTGTGCTATACAGCATCTGCAGAAAGGAGAGAGCAGCATGTTTGTCCGGTCCCGCCCACCCACAGGCCACACCTGAACTGGTGAGGCCACAGCGGTGTGAGAGGGCAGGTGCAGCTCACGGCCAATCACTAGCCAGGGCAGACAGTGCTGATCTGCTGGGCGAGGCTGGTGGGTTCATGTGCGTAATTGCCAGTAAATAATGATGAACTTGTATGAACAGGACAAATCACTGTACACAGCAGAATTACAGAACAGAATATGAAAACACCACTGAAGAAAGAGCAGCGTAGGAGGTAAGACTGCTAGGATAGAGCTACTTCTGTGATGAGTCTACTGTGGGTCTACTCCTGGGATGAGTCTACTGTGGGTCTACTCCTGTGATGAGTCTACTGTGGGTCTACTGCTGTGATGAGTCTACTGTGGGTCTACTGCTGTGATGAGTCTACTGTGGGTCTACTCCTGGGATGAGTCTACTGTGGGTCTACTCCTGTGATGAGTCTACTGTGGGTCTACTGCTGTGATGAGTCTACTGTGGGTCTACTGCTGTGATGAGTCTACTGTGGGTCTACTCCTGGGATGAGTCTACTGTGGGTCTACTCCTGGGATGAGTCTACTGTGGGTCTACTCCTGGGATGAGTCTACTGTGGGTCTACTCCTGGGATGAGTGTACTGTGGGTCTACTCCTGTGATGAGTCTACTGTGGGTCTACTCCTGTGATGAGTCTACTGTGGGTCTACTCCTGTGATGGTCTACTGTGGGTCTACTCCAGTGATGAGTCTACTGTGGGTCTACTCCTGGGATGAGTCTACTGTGGGTCTACTCCTGTGATGAGTCTACTGTGGGTCTACTCCTGTGATGAGTCTACAGTGGGTCTACTCCTGGGATGAGTCTATTGTAGGTCTACTCCTGGGATGAGTCTACAGTGGGTCTACTCCTGGGATGAGTCTATTGTAGGTCTACTCCTGGGATGAGTCTACAGTGGGTCTACTCCTGGGATGAGTCTACTGTGGGTCTACTCTAGGTATTTTCCTGTGATGGGTCTAGGTCTACTATAGTTCTAGTCCTCTAATCTATGTCTAGATACATGTAGGTATCCATCATGTTTGTTGATCTGAGGAGATTTGTCTTTCGATGTTTATCCCTACTGTTGAGAACATTTATGTAAACAACTTGAAAACACACATTTATTATCCTGCCTTGGAAACAGAACGTGTAATACGTTAATGATCCTGAAACAAATGATTGTATGCTGAATTATTCAAGATGTTGTTAATCTCCTAATATGGTAGTAAACCACAGTGAAATATGTCACTTGTACTGGTTTGCAGTCCCATGTTTTTAATAAAATATATGCTAGTAAAATAATATCCATGCTCTGGACTCTGTGCTTACAGACACAGCAAAATGTCTTGCCACAGCTCTCATTGATGTGCCATCCTGGATGAGCAACTTCTATGGGTTGTAGACACCACCTCATGCTGCCTCTATGGTGAGAGAACTGACAAAATGCAAAAGTGACCAAAACATCAGCCAGAAAGAATGAGAACAGAGAAAAGGTATGTGGTCACCACCTGCAGAACCTCCTTTATAAGGGGGGTCTTGTTAATTGGCTCTCATTTCTACCTGTTGTCTGTTCCATTTGCACAACAGCAGGTGAAATTGATTCAGTGTTGCTTCCTAACTGAACAGGGGTGAGTTTCCCGAAACGTTCTTAGCGCTAAGTACTTCTTAACCTCATACGTTTCATACGAGGTTACGAAGTACTTAGCGCTACGAACGTTTCGGGAAACCCACCCCAGGTTGGTTTCACAGAAGTGTGGTTTACTTGGAATTACAGTACATTGTGTTGTTTAAGTGTTCCCTTTGTTTTTTATGTCTGTTAAAGTTTTTGTAAACGTCCTTTAAACATAGATCAAAACCATCAGGGTTCATAGACAGGATTATAAATTTGTTCAGCCCTCAGAGTTTCGTAGCCAGAGAACAGAGAGAACAGATTCATAACACACAGGTGTCAGGAAAAAGATACTCAAATTTAATGATAATACATGTAGTTAAATTGTTAAGTACAGAATAAAGAAGATGTGTCAACACAATTGGGTAAGAATAATAATACATGTGTATGATTGGTGTTCTCCTTATCAGAAGACAAGGTACAGTAGACTGGATCTAGGGGTTGTGAAAAAATACAGAGAGACAGGGAGACAAGGAGAGAAAAAGAGACAGACAGACAGGGGGAGAAGGAGAGATATGTTATGATTGAGGGTCACAGACAGTAAATCACAAATTCCCTTACAATTTCCACAGTCAATATTTGCTGCAGTTACAAAGTGTCCAACTTTTCTGCATTGTAGTAAAACTGGGGTTTGCAGTTCTTTAAGGAGGACGCGGGCACTCGATCTGAGACAGCCAATGTCTGTGTGAGTGCATGTATGATTTAGTAGAGAGAAAGAGAGAGAGAGAGAGAGAGAGAGAGAGAGAGAGAGAGAGAGAGAGAGAGAGAAAGAGACGATAAGCTCTAAGGATTGTTAACAATGGTTCTGTTCTGTTTTCTTTACTCTTTCTTTAGTTACGTTTGACTCTGTTTGAAACTGAATAGAATCTGTTAAACTTTTGCTGCTCTGGTGAGACTCGCTGTGTAAAAATAATATGTTAATATACACTACAGCAGTTAGTTTCAGTTGTGTTACACTAGTGCCGTTAACTTCAGTTAGCAGTTAGCTTTAGCCCCAGATTTAAGGAGTAAAACACCCACTCTGGTTCATGTGTACGGCGTTGTTCAGTATGAATCATTCGGTCTTTTCACTTATTCGGCCGACCACTGAAAATGTAAAACATTTTTCAGCTGAATTTTTTTTCCGTTGAGAATATTCGGTGCATCCAGTTTCCATGGTTTCAGAGCTGTACCTTTTACCTTTTCCTATGTTCACTGTTTACCAGATATTATGTAATGAATATTCCATTAACCGCTGACTAATGCCACAGCTACACCTGATGGACACATGGGATAAATGCTTGTTAAAGGGAAGCAAGATATGTGTACAGATAGTGCTGCACATTCCTTCGAGGACTCGTCTCCTACATCCTGCACCACGCCGTGCCTACTAAGGAGATCCCTTCTCTGCTCTTAGTATTTAGCTTTTATGAGCTTTGCTATTTCTGTTTTGCTTCGTGCTCGTTTCTGTTTTTCATTGTCATGGATAATAAAGCTCCTGACATGCAACCAGTGCCTCCGGCCGCCTCTATACCCCCGTCACAGATAGTAAGATATTTAGTAAGATATGTGTTTAGTACAGCCAAATGCTGTGTGTTTTGAGTCTTTAGATCTGTACCTTTTCACTGGATAAATAATAATAATAATAATAGAATTTTATTTAAGACGCCTTTCAAGCCACCCAAGGCACTTACAGAATAAAAATAAGAGACAAACGGAAGATCAATTTAAAAACAATAAAAAAATAACAATTGATAAAACAGTTAACATCAATAGAATAAAAGAAACAATGTAAACCTTCTAAAAAGTACATTCAAAAAGGTGCATTTTTAAGAGCTTCTTAAAAACAGACAATGATGTACAGGAGTGGAGAGATAAATGGAGAGAGTTCCACAACTTGGGGCCCACAACACTAAAGGCTCGATCCCCGTATTTACGGAGTTTTGCGTGCGGCACAACCAACCAGTGGGCATCAGCAGACCAGAGTGCACGTGACGGAGGGGGACACGATGTCAGAAAGATAAGATGGTGCCAACCCATGAATGGATTTAAAAACCAACAATACAATCTTGAATTTAATCCGGTCAAGGACAGGAAGCCAGTGCAGATCTTTTAAGATCGGGGTGATGTGATCCTACTTCCTGGAGCAGGTGAGAACTCTTGCTGCAGAGTTTTGGACATATTGCATATTTAACATATTAAGTTAAATGAATGTTGGCCATTGACCTTTTGTAATATATTGTTACAGATTGTAATTGTTGGTGTGTTAATGTTGTCTAAATAAAATGTTCATGTACAGTATACTTTGTCGTTGTCTGGTACACTGTAGTCTGTGTGTTATATGATAATATATTTATTTTGGGATTAGCAGTGATATTGAGCTGGTGATGGATGGGGTATATCCCAGATTCTAGACTACTTTGCCTGGTGGGGTAGTAGAACATAAACACAAGGTTTTACAACACTCTCACTTTGTTTTAGACAACAACGTGGACAACAGGGCTGAGCACAAATCGCATAAGTCTTAACATCTAGAATGTCTGAAACTCTTCACCTGAGGTAAAACCAATTTCTACTCCCACTTGTCAGTGATGAGAAAATCCCAAAGTCTCCCCGGCCAATTTTACCTGTTGGTGTGGACAAACAAGTTGCCACTATCCAAGCATCTTATAAAATAGATACCCAGTCAAGAGATTAAACAGAATTTTACTCACTTCTAACTGATGATTCTCAAACCCCAAAACTGTAAATGTGCTGTGGCCTCTTGCCCAGTCCCAGAGCAACAGGAAGCCCTCTCTATTTGACCAAGTTTATAGGCATAATCATAATGAAAGTGGTCAATTTTCTAAAGCTTCTAACAAGTTGGAATTATGTTTGGAATGTTCGAATATATCGCCCAGTGCAAACCAAACCATGTACCATTACCCATGCCTTAACAAGCAGCTATCAAAGTAATAAACTAAGCTGTTTCCTTGCCAAACGTTCTCAAGTGCGCCTCTTCATTCCATCTCACACAGATGCAATATGGAGTCATAAGTGAATCCAAAACCCACATAAAGGGGCTCAGTGAACGTGGATTGGAATGTGTACAAGTGGGTCAGTGTGTGAGTGTCAGCCGAGATGTTGTAGAAGGACAGAAGACCGGCTGGCCAGTTCAGAAACACACCTACTCTGTTGGAATGCGAAGAGGGAGCAGGTATTTCAATGCTCTTATCATCATGGCAGGCCAAGTAACTGTTATTGTAGCAGCTTATTCTCCAAGACTCTGTGTTGTATCCAAACCTACATTTGCGACTCCTTCCTTTTTTGTCAATCCCTTTATATGTTGCTGCTATATCAGAGTCTCCACTCCATTCAATCTCCCAGTAAGAGCGTCCTGAAATGCCCTCTTTACTCAGCACCTGAAACCTGCAGTCAAATCTGTCAGGATGGTCAGGATGTAATTGGTGCTCTCTCAGACATGTTGCCTTTCTGTTCCCGTCAGAAAGAGCGAGACATGTGTGTGCTGTGTTTGGGTCCAGTGTGAGATTACACGCATCTGCATAAAATAAAAGAGATTTTTAGTTGAAATAATCAATATGAGAGAGAGAGAGAGAGAGAGAGAGAGAGAGAGAGAGAGAGAGAGAGAGAGAGAGAGAGAGAGAATCTTACATTTCTTTAAACCTGGCTGAATCCAGAATTCTCCACAATGATCCATTCTAAAAGACACACACACACACACACACACACACACACACCACATATAGACCGTACTGTGTAAAATAGTTTTTTGCTATATTAATAACCTACTTGCAAGGTCGCCAACAAGCTTTTTTGTGAGGGAGAAAATACAAGCTTGTTTTTCTATACACTACACTTCCTGGTTTAAAAAAAGTAAATTGCTTGCACTCAGAATATGTTTTACATGAATCACATCATTATTTTTTCATTACTATTAATAATTAACATTTTAATATCAAATAAATGCCTAAATGTTGCATAAGCACTTAAATCACCTTCTTCCCATGGCTTTACCTTGGCAGTGGTATTATTAATATTGACCTATCTATTGTCACACAAAGATACACAGTATTTATGACAGAGACTACAAAGCACTTCTGTAAGTTACTTTGGAGAATGTCTACCAAATGCTGTAGAGATGTTTTTCACATGTTATGTTTCAGATTCAAAATGATTTTAGTGTTGATATTCATATGTTTGCTGCTTTCCTGTTTTGCTGCTCATCTTTTTACCTTCATCTTTAAAGTTTAATGAACAATGCACAAAATCTACATTCTCTTGTTAAGAATGTTTTGCAGTTGACACAGGTCATCTGTTGAATGTACGGTGACAACCATGGATGACTTCATTTATTACTGACTGTTAATATACATTTTGGCCAACTACTGTTATCCAAGTCCTTGAAAAATGACCTGTACATGTGGAGTTCGTACTCGCATAAAAAGACAGACATCACATAAGGAGTCGGTGGTGGTTTATTCGGTTGCGTTCCAAACACCTTCAGCTATACAACCAAAGAAGAGTGACGTTAAACTCGCATGTCCCGCGCCAAAGTCTCTCTGCTCCTTTACGCATGCGCACTTCAATTACATCATCTCAAAACATTACATCACTCCTTTTTTTTTCTTTTAACAAAAACATAATTCTTCTATAATAAACTTTGGTTAATTTGAACCAATTAACTTTACAGCATTTCTGTACTACACAAAATATCTGTCATAATAGCAACAAAAATCATCTTTCATACTGGGTGTAAACCATGCCGTTTTCTTCTTTTGTTTTTTTCTTCTTATAACAAAACATGCTATACTTGTCATAAAACCAACACTACTATTGGTATCACTGAACAATGAACAAAACTATTGAGACATTTTTTTACTTTCACGTATATAGTCTTTTTATCCCTTTGAACCCGATTCATCATAATCAGTTAAGTACGCAGGACGCTTTCTGTCTTGCCTATGAGGATACCTTGGTGCTGGAATTGAGATGTTTTCATCATCACTTTCAGAATCAGATGAGGAGTGTCTGGCTTGAGTGTTGATCTTCTTGAAGAAGGAGGAGTTTCTTGTGATAGAATGTCCATTCTTTTGAGCAGTGACCATAGAACCATTGATGTGAGTTACAGTGTGGGGATCACTGTTGTAGGGTGTCGTCAGCTTACTGTGCTTCGGTTGTCGGTGCAGTACTGTGTCACCAAGTTTGAGTGTGCTGGGCTTGGCGTGATGGCGAATGTCTGCATTAAATTTCATTCTTGCTTTCGCCGTCTGGTCTCGCTCTCTGATCACATGGTCATGGTTGTTTACCACTGCAGTAGAGATGGTTGGAATTTTTATGTGGATCTTGCGTTGGAATATAAGCTCTGCTGGAGATGCTTCTGTAGTGCTGTGAGGAGTAGAGCGGTAATCACGAAGGAATGTGTTGAGTGTCTGCTTCCATGGAAGACCTTGGCTGTTCGATACTCGGATTGCTTTTCCCAGAGTGCGCATGAATCTTTCTGCTGTTGCATTTGCTTGTG
This sequence comes from Brachyhypopomus gauderio, assembly GCF_052324685.1. Classification (NCBI taxonomy): domain Eukaryota; kingdom Metazoa; phylum Chordata; class Actinopteri; order Gymnotiformes; family Hypopomidae; genus Brachyhypopomus; species Brachyhypopomus gauderio. The sequence goes on from NC_135228.1 coordinate 4,702,672, forward strand.
GCCATAAAGGTGTTATTTTCTTGTGTTGACAGCCCATGTATGTTAAAAATTTGGAAAACTGATCACTGTTAAATGGAGGTCCATTGTCTGTCTTGAGTACTCTGGGGATCCCGAACATTGAAAATATCTTGTCTAGGACAGGTATTACAGTATTAGCTGAAGTTGATCTGACAGCCTCGACTACTGGATAACGTGTGTAATCATCCATAATAACTAGTAAATATTCGCTAGTTGGAAGTGGGCCATAGAAATCAGCACTTACTGTGTGCCAAGGGGACTCAGGTAATTCTGACATTCGTAGGGGTTCCATCTGTGTCACTGGAGTGTTGGCTTGGCATGCTAAGCAGTTCTTGACCATGAGCTCTGCTTTCTGGTCGATGTTGGGAAACCATACTTTTGACCTGAGCAACGTCTTTGTCTTCACAATACCCTGATGTCCTTCATGTGCTAACTGTAGCACTCTGTCCTCCAGTGCTGACGGAATGACGATTCTGGTACCACGAAGCAAAATGTCACTTGTGTGCGTTATGGTCAGTTCGTTACAAATTTGTTTGTACTTTTGTAGCGTTGTGGCATCCTGTGAGTCACTGTCGATCATGTTCCATGTGTTGTGTCTTACATGTGCGCTCACCTTTTGCAGGACTCGGTCTTTGATGGTTTCCTTTTTGATTTCATCTAGTGTCATTGCTTTAGGTGTGTTATGTTGCACCAGAAAATTGACATACTCTTCAGCCACTTTTGTTGCTCTTGTGTGTTTCCCAGTCTGTACTTGGATTGGGTGTCTGGACATGTAGTCGGCTGGGTTCTCCGCTCCTTTTCTATATACCACTCTGAGGTCGTACGGCTGAAGTCTTAAACCCCAGCGTTCAATCCTTGCGGGTGGTTTTGAACGAGGGTTGTTCCATATCACTTCTAGTGCTTTGTGGTCCGTAACTAGAGCGAATGAGTGTCCGTACAGGTAAAGATGAAAATGTTCGCAGCTCCACACTATAGCTAGGGCTTCTCGTTCTGTCTGTGAGTAGCGCCTCTCTACATCACTAAGAGCGCGGCTGGCATATGCTATAGTGTGTCTCACCTCATCTCTTCCAATTTGATAAAGAATGGCGCCTAGGCCAACAGGGCTTGCGTCCACTACAAGTTCTGTCCGTTTGTCTGGATCAAAGTATGACATTACAGTTTTGCTGGTCAAACTGTCCTTTAGTGTTTGCAGTGCTTGTGCTTGCTCTGTACCCCAATGCCATGATGTGCCCTTTTTAGTCAGTTCTCGCAGGGGTGCAGAGATGGATGCAAAATCCTTGATAAACCGTGAGCAGTAGGTTGCCATACCAAGTAGGCTCCTTACCTCGGTGGGGTTGTCTGGGGCGCTTGCTTCCTTGATAGCAGCTACCTTTTTCGGGTCTGCAGATATGCCACCAGCTTGAAAAATGAATCCAAAGAATTCCAGTGTGGATTTGTTAAACTCACACTTATCTCTATTAAGAGTAAGGCCTTTGTCTTTGAGTCTGTGGAACACTGCAGTAAGGCTCTTGTCGTGTTCTGGTTGTGTTTTTCCATACACTATGATATCGTCACTGAGATTCTTTACACCCTCAATCCCTTGCAGAGCTTGGCAGATAGCATTTTGAAATACCTCTGCTGCAGATGATATTCCAAAGTTCAGACGTTTGTATCTCCTCAGGCCTTTATGGGTGCAGAAGGTTGTGATGTATCTGCTGTCAGGGTGAAGCTCTAGTTGGTGATATCCAGCTCTTAAGTCGAGCTTGGAGAAGACTGTTGCTCCGTTTAGCTCGTGGATAACATCGTCCATAGTGGGAGTGAGATGACGCTCACGTTGGATGGCAGTATTAGCTTGTCTCATGTCAACACAGATTCTGACCTCGTCTGGGTTTTTAGGTTTAGGTGGAGTTACAATTGGGGAGACCCATGGTGTAGGGCCATTAACTGTTTCGATTATGTCATTTTCCTCTAGCTTCTGCAGCTCGTTCTCTACTTTTTGGCGGATATGAAACGGAACACGGCGATGTGGCTGACAAGTTGGATGAACACTGGTGTCTATGTGGAGCTTAACTTGAAAGTCTTTTAATTTGCCTATGCCGTGAAAGAGTTCAGGGTGGCTGTCTAGAAGTTGATCTGCCACTGTGGGACGTGGTGGAACAGACACACTGTTTACAACTTTGATGAGACCGAACTGCGTTGCTGTGTTATAACCAAGCAGGGAACAGCCTTTGCCTTTTTTCACATAGAACTTGCACTCAGTGTTTTTATTGTTTGCTTCTGCCTTGCACATGAACATACCAGCTAACGGTAATGGGGTGGTACATCCATAAGGAAAAATTTCTGTGTCAGCTGGAGCTAACTGTGGCTGTGGTGACATCATTTCCAAAACAGACTCACTGATGACATTTACTGTGGCACCTGAATCTAGTATCACAGCAATATCTACACCCCCAAGCTTAATACTTGACGTTGGTGTTTGTCTATTGGCTGTTGTAGTTGTCACAAATACATAATCATCACTACTGCTAGACGAACAATTCTTATCGTCGTGCGCTGAACTAGTGATTGTAAACACTTTCTTGTGCTGTTTATTGTACACTTTGGGCTTTGCATCGTAGCTTTTTGCATGTTTCTTTTGTTTCGACCTACATTGCCTGGCGAAGTGATTGAGCTTACCACAAGCTTTGCAGTCCTTTCCTCGTGCAGGGCAATCCCCTTCATGTGGAAACTTTCCTCCACAATTTCTGCACTGGTTGTTTGATTTGTTATCGTTTGTGACTTGGTACCTTTTGTTTAGTTGTCTTCTCTGTTGTATTGCATTCACTGATGCGACTGCTCCTTGTTCCATGCCAGTTGCTTGCTGCTCAGACAGTTCCATTGATCTCCCATAACTGAGAAGATCGTCTAAGCTCATGTCGGGCTCTCTCAGCGCTCGTCTGCGAAGCCTGGATGATGTGCAACTTTGAATTAACTGTCCTTTAATCTCTAGGTCCACATCCGTGAATCCACAATGTTTAGCAAGCATACGGAGCCGTGTGCAATATGTGTCTAAACTTTCCCCGGACTCTTGCACTGCCTTTCTGAAGGTGTACACTTCATACAGAACGTTTTTCTTCGGTGAAAAGTACGTTTCAAGCTTTGTTTTCACGTCTGCATATTTGTCCGTGCTTGCTGCTAGCGTGTCATATATGTCATATACACGTTCACCAGCCATATGCAGTAATAGTGCTTTCAAACGTCCATCTCCTGCGATATTAACAGCGGCTGTGTAATTCTCAAACCTCTGTATCCATTTCGTCCAGCGTGGTCCTACTGAACAAGGGTCAGTTTCTGTGTCAAAAACCGGGAGAGCAGGCGTAGTTTGAAGCGACATGGTTCACCGTGACTCCTGTATTTAGCGGTAGCTTAGCGCAGTTAGCAGTAAGTAGCCTCACACATTCGTCGGCACGGAGCTCTAATGTCGTGCGCGTACACTTTCACTTTTCCGTTTCTTTTTTTTTGATCCTCGTCGCCAATGTGGAGTTCGTACTCGCATAAAAAGACAGACATCACATAAGGAGTCGGTGGTGGTTTATTCGGTTGCGTTCCAAACACCTTCAGCTATACAACCAAAGAAGAGTGACGTTAAACTCGCATGTCCCGCGCCAAAGTCTCTCTGCTCTTCTACGCATGCGCACTTCAATTACATCATCTCAAAACATTACAGTACAGAGTTTCACAATTACGTCCCGGCTCAGAGTTTGTGTGAGTTATATTAAGCTGGCTAGAAATATATGAGTGGTGAATATACTACACTGAAAAAAATATGCAAAAATTAATTATTAAAAAAATTATATGCAAAAATATGATTAGTGTCATGACAGGCAGTTAAGCGTTACTTTACAAACTGTCTACGTCTTGCAAGCGAGTTAGATAGCTAATGCTAGCTAGCTAAACCGGGGTATTTTCAAAAACGCTAGCTAGCGTGCATCTAGCTAGCTAAAGAAAATGGAAAAAAAGATTAAGTGTGTTTTTTTAACCTTATGTGTTGTGTGTTTATATATGTGACTGCGCTTTTTGACTCAGTTTAACAGAATATTTGGGGTGATGCTTGTGATTGGAAGATAACGGTAAGGTTTGGGGGGGCTAGTTATTTGCGGTTTTCTGATTGGTCAGAGCTGTCTGGAGTGGGAGCAAGAAAGTAAACACAGGGAGAAGATCCGGTTTTCCCAAACTATTGCACATTTCTTGTACAGTTTAGCACGGAGCAGCGGCGGAGACAGCATTTGTTCATAGCTGTAATAATAATCTGGGCAATATACCAAACTAAAGTACACCTGCAGAATGCCCAGTTCACTTCGAGGGCACGTCTTGAAATGCTGTCCTGCTCCAGGATTTGTGAAAAAACGTGCTGCCTTACACAGTCAATCGTCCAGAACTGTGCAGATTAAGAACCAGTGGGGGACACGGAACTCCACAGTATATACAGGCAAGCATACGCTAATATGCAAAATGTTTAGGACCTGAGGCCATGTATATGAGCATAGACTCTTTTCACAATCCACTGGCTAACGATGATTAGAGAAGAGGGGCCCATCCCAGCTTCAGAGAGAGAGAGAGACCAATCCAACTTTCTAATAAATGTTTTCTCTTTCATCAGGTTGCTCAGAAGGAGGAAGCTGAAACAGATCTAAAGAGGTTATAGAAATATTGCAAAAGCTTAAAAGAACAAGCATTGAAAAGGCCGTAATTAATTTTATTTAGTGTATTTTGTTTCTGTGTTTGATATTTAGTAGATTGTGTTGGTGGCAATCTTTACTAGCTTTAAAATTAATTTTTTTATCATAATGATATTTTACTTATTTGATTATTTTTTTATTATTATTATTTATTTATTTATTTTTTGTGTTTTTATATCTTTTGGTACAGAAAAGTTGGTAAACGTGAAGACATCTGAATAAATATTATGGTCTTTTGTTGCTGTCACGGTCACAGCTCCGGACCCTTCCCTGTGGGCGTGCCGCTACGTTGTCTGCGTGTCGTTATGTCCATGTTTGTACTTCCGTGGGTGTGGGTTGTTTGTGAGCGTGTTCGTAGTCTCACCTGTGCCTTGTCTCGAGATCACGAGGGTTTGTGTTAATCACCTATTTAATGTGCGTTCGTGCAGTGTCTTGTGCTCGTCTTTGTCTAAAGTTCATGCCAGCGTGAGTGTGTATGTGCGTGCTTGCGCCAGAAGTGCTGGACTTGTTCGTTGTCTGTTTGATTAAAGTGTTTTCTGTCACCACTATTGCGCTCGTCGTGCCTCCTCCTTCGTGCGTAACAGTTGCGAGTAAACCAAATCAAACATTGTTTTAGATTTATCCAAAGTGAAAAATCTATCCACATCAAATGTAGCTTTTGTTTGTGAATATGTTGCCCTGCATTTAGTAAGTTTTGTGATTAAAGAAAATACATTGATTAAGCAAGAAATTATAGTTTGTACTGACTCAGGAAATTAACTTGAGAAAAAAAATAAAAATTGCATGTAACAAAATTTAAAAGTAAAAACTATACTTGAATGTAATAGTAAATATAATTTTTCCTAAAAAAATAACTTGAAACAAAGTTAATAAATGAGTATGTGGTCTTTATAATAAGTAATCTCTTTACTTTGATTGAAAGGCACGACGAGCGTAGCACAGTGCAACACACAAAGCTTAATAAACAAAACACGTGGAGTCCAAAACAAAAACGCAAGCACACAAACACAGGATCACTCACGCTGGCCTGGACTCAAGACAAAGATGAGCACAAGACACTGCGCGAACGCACATTATATAGGTGGTTAACACATACCCTCGTGATCTCGAGACAAGGCACAGGTGCGACTACGAACATGCTCACAAACGACCCACACCCACGGAAGTACAAACATGGACATAACTGCACGCAGACGACATAGCGACACGCCCACAGGGAAGGGTCCGGAGCTGTGACCGTGACACCAAAGTATAATTTTTTTCAGTGATATAGCCCCATGTACCTGGGCTATACAGTTTGATTCACAAAGATTCTGAGTGTAACATCAGTGTAGATAGCATAAGGTTTATAGAAGAGGGAATAGGACCAAAAATACAATCCAGAAACCAGGAGACGAGAGAACAGAAAGTTGACGGTGCAAAGAAAAAAAAGTGCTAAGAAATGCTCAATAAGAAGGCACTGCACAAACAATACTTCACAAAGAGTGATGGAAGGATAGGGGCTAAATAGGGAGGAGGAGGTTTGGAGAGTAGGACTTTAAGAGGAGATTAAGAGGCGGGTCTGACCAACATTGGTGTGGCTGGTTAGGTAATGATTGAATGTCAGGGATTTAGCTGAAAGAAGATATGACACTAAGTTCTGATATTATACATATTATAACAATATAACAATATTATAATATTATATATTATAATACATATTATACATATTATCTGATATTATACATATTATTATATGCCCTATATACCTTATGGACTCCAGTTTGCTGTGTGGATCATCTACTTGAGCAGCTAGCAGTTCACCTAGAGCTCCTGGGTAATTATAGCTCAGATCCAGTACTCTTAAACTTGAGTGGTTTGAACTCAAGGCAGAAATAAGACTAGAACAGCCATCTTCTGTGAGTGAACAGCCACTCAGTCTAAAGAGAGGATGAAAATCAGAGCAGGAAAATTATGAAATTATTTTGAATTTAAATAATAAATAATTCATGGAATTAAATACAATCATAATTATTCATGCAGTTTTAAAATTATTTATACATATATACTCTGTCTGAGATAATTTATCTTTAAAAACTGTTCAAAGGAGGCTCACCTGAGTATTTCTAGATTGCAGTGCGAGTTCTTCAATCCACAAGAGAGCAGTTGTATTCCTGAGTCATGCAAGTCATTGTTACAGAGCTCAAGCTCTTTAAGCGATGAGCTGGGTGATTGTAGACACAAAGATAAAATTTCCCCTGATTTTTCAGTGAGGTTACAGACAGCTAGTCTGGAAGAATGGGGGACAATTTGAAGAGACGTCATTCTCCAATGCATCAGTTAAGGCAAATCCACTACATTATCAACTATTTCATGTTTCCCCCAAGCTTCCCCTCAGAGTACAGATAAATGCCTTTCTACCAGTGGCGGATGCTGGTCTTTCAAGGAGGGGAAGCTCAATTTCGGCTTGAGTGATAGAAATCAGTCTCGAAACACAAGCAGCTACAACAGAAACCACCAGAAATCGAAGCTCGATTTGTAACTAGTCATTTTTAATGAAGAAAATGTCGCTAAGAGTGTGATCACGTCCAATTAGGAAAATCTCCAATTCAACTCAGAACAGAATGAAAATTTTAAAAATTTAAAATTAAATGCTCCCGCGGAGGTTTACACCAAAAGATCGCTGATTCGCTCATTTCGCTGTCAATCAAAAATGGATTCAGCCTCAGACAGATCATCCAATCATCATGCAGAAGCTGAGCGTCCGGGCCAGCCGAGGCCCGCCCACTGCCCCAGAGACCCCCAGAGACGCTGAGCGTCCGATGGGCGGGACAAAGCCCAGCATTTATCCAATGGCTCGTCTCGTTTCGCTGCACTCTTTGCTTCGCTATTGAACTCTGTAGACGCCCGTTTAAAGCACTGTGAAGCTGCGGGACTGAGTGAGAGGAAAGCCGTGTCGTTACCAGTGATAAGAAGCTGATTCTGAACAAAAGTTGAGCGCGTTGTACCGCATATTTAGTCAATGACATGTACACACAACAGTATAGGTTTGATCACTTATTTTTTGACATTTTAGGGGAAGCCGAGCTTCCCTTGCAGTCTTAGAGCAATCGCCGCTGCTTTCTACCTTTACTTATGTTGAACCTTCTGTTCTTGGACCCCTTTTATTCATTCTTTACATTTCCCCCTTAGGCATTATCATATGGAAACATGGCCTTAATTTCCACTGCTATTCTGATGACATTCAGATCTACATCAGTACTGCTTCCCCTTCTGCTTCCGCCCAGACACTGAGTGCTTGCATCTCTGATCTTAAAACTACCTCAAACTCAATGCCTCAAAGGTCTTATTGGTCAGTTCAAAATGACTACTTCCTGATATCTCTAACATCAATGTCAATGTCGATGGTGCTTCCATTAAACCTTCTCATACTATCAAGAACCTTGGTTGCCTATTCGACTCAACACTTCGTTTTGAAGCTCATATAAGTTTTGTAACTAAAACAGTGTTCCACAACCTGTGCAACATTGCTTGTCTTCGTCCTCAGTGATGACGATGCCAAAATGCTCGTTCACGCCTTCATCTGTTCACGTCTCGATTACTGTAATTCCCTCTTCTTCGATCTTCCAGCTAAATTTTTAAACCGCCTTCAGTACATCCAGAACTCTGCAGCTCGAGTCCTCACATCTACTAAGTGCTCTGCACACATCACACCCGTCCTTCAGCAGTTACACTGGTTACCTGTCACTTGCAGGATCAACTATAAAATTCTGATTCTTACATTCAAGGCTCTTCATGGTCTTCATGGTCTTGCCCCTGCATATCTCACCAAACTCATCAAGGTTTACTCATCACACCCTTAGATCCTCTCAATCCATTGTTCTGATTGGTCCACGCACTAATCTTGCTTCCATGGTCATTAGATCTTTCAGTACTGCTGCCCCAAAACTCTGGAAATCTCTCAATCTCTTCGTAACAGTTCTACTCTGTCTTCTTTCAAAAACCAACTTAAAAATTTCCTCTTTACCTCTCTTTACTCTTCCTAAGTGTGTGTCCCCTCATAAATGTGATGTTAAGCGTCCTTGGGTTTGTGAAAGGTGCTATATAAATGTAAACTATTATTATCATTATTATTATTATTATTAATAAATAACTTAAGCAATATGTAGGTAATACAGCTATAGTACTGTTATGTAATAGAACTGTATTATTTTATATTAATGTTTGAACAGTACTGTATATCTAGAGCTATAAGGTTCAGCATGTCAAGGGAAATTGGATGGAATAATACTCACATCTGCATAATGGGCATTATTACTTTGTTAAGTGTACACTGATATTTTCAAGCTGATATACCAATATAGTTGTCTAGGTGTTAATCAGAAATACTAACCTCAATATCTCCAATTTACAATGTGAATTCCTTAGTCCAGCAGACAGCAGACTTATTCCAGAGTCCTTCAGGTCATTGTAACTAAGGTCCAGTTCTTTCAGTGTTGTACTTGCTGACAGTAATGCTGTAGCCATATTTTCACAGGATTTCTCAGTGAGATTACAACCAAGAAGCCTAGACATTGAAAAAAAACAGAATAAAAGAAAATAAGAGAACAACAGAAATGTTGTATTTTGTATATGTATTAACATGGATACCTACCAACCTACTGGTTGCCTCCATATACAGTGGAGCAGGGGTGCCCACTGTTTTCAGCTTGCGAGCTACTTATAAGATGACCCAGTCAGAAAGATCTACCGGGGTGGCGGCGAACGTAATTTGTTGAGCGGGGGGGGGGGGGTGGGGTGGGGTGGCGAACATAATATGTTGAGCGGGGGGGGGGGGGGGGGGGGGGGGGGGGGGGGTGGCGAACGTAATTTGTTGAGTGGATTGCAGATTGGCTGCCGTGAATGTCAATCAAAATACAACCGTCAGTGCAGATGTGCGATTCATCTACTACTATTTTATGTGACGCGATCTACGCACATTCCTTCGCGATCGACCGACAGTTCCTTCGCGATCGACCGGTCGATCGCGATCGACGTAATGAGCACCCCTGCAGTGGAGTCTTGTCTTGTTGTTTTGTTGTGTTGTGTTCGTCCCTCAGGTGGGCGGGTCCTATGACCAGCCTCATCTGTCGGTCGTTTGTCTGTCTATATATGTTTTGTCTTTGTACCAGTTGACTACTGGTTATTATATCGGATTGTGTCATGAGTTTTTGGTTTGCGCACGTTATACATAATATTAATACATAATAATATATTATTATTATAATAATATTACATTATACATATATAAACCCTCATTTTTCCCTGAGACTTGGCATGATTGCTTCCTTTTTCATTCGCACCCCTGCCCATCACAAAGCTCAAATCTGATAGGTCTCAACTAGGTCTTAACTATTTGTAAATTAACAAAGAAAGAAGTTTAAACTAAAAATTTGATGATTTTTGAAAGAGAACAATCAGGACAATGAGACTTGCACAGAGTTCAGGATATGTTGCAGTAGTGGAACTAGAAACAATTGTCATGATGGCCTAATAAGTAAACCTACAAATCATGCATTGCTAATCAACAACCAACAAAAAGCCTAAGGACATACTGACCTTAATAGCTCCAGTTTACAGTATGAACTGCTCAGCCCATCAGATAGTAATTTCACTCCTGAATCCTGCAAGTGGTTTCTACTAATGTCTAATTCTTTGAGAGGTGAGTTTTGTAATTGTAGTAGAGAAGCCACAGTCCCACAGGACTGCTCAGTCAGACAACCGCCCAATCTAAAAAGTAAATTAAGAATTTGCATTTATAGCGAATATTTTTCATTTTATAAATGAAAATGAATATAAATATAAAATAAAAATGTAAACATTGAAACGTTCTTAAATAAATAGCCTTTTATTTATGTGATTTAGTTATTCTTAGGAATTTAGTTATTCTTAGTTATTCATAGGATACAACACACACACAGACACACACACACACACACACACACACACACACACACACACACACACACACACACACACACATACACACATACACACACACACACTGAAAGGTGTCATGGTACAGCCTCTGCCTCCTCCCTTTGTGCGTGTCTTAGTGTCTGGCTAGCGTTTATCTACATCTATGTATGTGTTTATTTCCGTGTGTGACGTATAGTGTGTATGTGTGCTCGTGTTATCTGTCTTAGTTATCCCTCATCATTTAATCATGTATTGCACTTGTTGCTTGTTGCCCACTGTGTACTTAAAGTGCAAGTCTTGCCCTTGTTGTTTTGGATTTGTGACGTGTGTATGTTTAAATGTCTAGTACTAATGCGCATTAGCCTGTTGTAATAAACTTAAGTTCTGCATGCTGCCTATGCCTCGAAGTCTGGCTCACTCTGTAACGATACAAAATACATTAAAAGTATTTAGTATTACATCCTACATTCCTGGGCATCTCAAGACAATCAAAAGTACATATAATAAGCTGCATAACTGGAAATAGGAGATATGGGATTTTTTTTTAATGGACAGGAAAATACTAATTTACTCAACAAATGTACGATTTGTTTTAGTTGACTAATTAAACAGAATTTCCCACCCTTTAAATAAAACTGCCTCTGCTTTCACATGCCTGACCTTCACTGCACAAGGACTGAATGCCCCTGGGGCAATTATTTTTGATTATAACAGGGCGGAAATGTAAAGTCTGGTATGGCTTGTTAGCAGGGCCCAAAATATTTTTTTCCTCCCAATCGGCCCAAACTAGAGATTGACATGAGCCGGCCCATCGGGAATCCTCCCGAATCTCCCGATTAGCCACTCCGGCTCTGCTTGTTAGTCTCTGATGATCAGTGAAGGGTATGAACACACATTTTAAGACTTATAAGAGTATATGCGTCACGGCAAGCCGGCCACCAGAGGGTGCATGTGCGCACTGACTCACAGACACATACACCCACTTCAGTCCGGCACACTCCCCCAATCACAATCACCTCACTATTAACACCTGGCTCTTAGTCTTAGTCTTGATCAAGACTAAAAGAACACTAATATCCACTAATATAAATTAAAGTCCTCACCAGGATTTTGCTCAGGCTTCCTGGATTGTGTTGATTGCACTAATTTTACCTGGATTGCTAATTAGAAAATCTAGCAAGTTTGAGCAAAATCCTGGTGAGGACTTTTAATCTATGAACCTGGAATTGACACCACTAATAATACATATATAATATTATATACAGTTTCTTACTTTATATTACAATATTGCTTAAATAATCTTTAGACCAAATACTCACAGAGCCTTTCTGCAGTTGCTCAAAGCTGGAACCAGTCTCCTATAACCCTCTACTGACGTGTTGTACATCTTCAGGTCCAACACATCCAGCACATTCTCCGACATCTGTAGCATATATGCTACTGCTGAGCAATGTGCAGGCGAGAGAACTTTATTTGATTCTACATATTTCTGTATACGAAGAGACTGGTCATTCATTTCGGTCAGGCAGAGGTACAGATTAATGGAACTGTCTGGATTCATATTTGGAGCTCTCCTTCTTTCAAAATCTTCATCACCTGTGATTTGATTCTGTATATAACGGATGGTCATCTTGACGCTCTTTGAAGTGTTGTTTTCTACCGTCAGGAGTCCGTGGAGATATTTCTGATTGGTCTCCAATGAGATGCCCAGAAGGAAGCGGAGGAAAAGATCCAAGTGTCCATTCTCACTGTGTAAGGCTTTATTTACTGCTCTCTTCAGCAGCTCATGAAGTGAAATTGTAGCCAGTGGCGCACCCTCAGAACTACCCACACCATTTGACTCATCGCGCATGAAAAACTGCAGTGCTTCCATGTTCTGGTTTAAATAGCAGTTCAACACATGAACCGCAGCAAGGAACTCCTGAAAGCTCAGATGCACAAAGCAGTAGACCTTCCTTTGATAAAGCACAGACTCCTCCTTAAAGATTTCAGTGCAAATCCCAGAATACACCGAGGCTTCAGTGACATCAATGCCACATTCTTTCAGATCCTTTTCACTGAATATAACTTTGCCCTTAATAAGCTGTTTGAAAGCCAGCTCAGCTAGTTTGAGAATCATGTCTTTGTTTAACCTCATCAGATGTTTGGGATCATTAACTTCCTTCGTGTCGTACTTCTGGTTCTTAATCCTTGTCTGAATGAACAAGAAGTGTGTGTACATTTCAGTCAGTGTTTTGGGGATTTCTGAACTGTCTTCATTGAGGATCTGCTGAAGAAGAGTTGCTGTAATCCAACAGAAAACTGGTATGTGGCACATCATATAGAGACTCTGCGCTGTTTTAATGTGTGAGATGATTTTGTTTGCTTGATCTTCATCAGCAATTTTCTTCCTGAAGTATTCCTCCTTCTGTAGGTCACTGAATCCTTGAATTTCTGTTAAACGGTTGATGTACCGTGACGGGATCTGATCAGCTGCGGCTGGTCGAGAGGTTATCCAGATGTGAGAAGAAGGCAGTAGTAGTCCCTTGATTAGGTTTGTTACAAGTGTGTCAACTGTAGATAATTCAGTAATTTCTGACACCAGTTTTTGGTGGAAATTCATGGGAGTATAAAATTCATCTAGACCATCAAGAATAAATACAATTTTAAATTCTTCATACATATCAGTATGTAGAACTTTAAGTTCAGGGTTGAAAATGCAGATGAGATCACACAGACTGAACTTTTCTGCATCCACCACATTCAGCTCACGAAAAGGCATCACAAGCACGAGGTCTATGTGCTGGTTGGCTTTCCCTTCTGCCCAATCCACAATGAACTTCTGCACAGAGACAGTTTTTCCAATCCCTGCAATGCCTTTGGTCAGAACAGTTCTGATGTCTTGCTCTTCCTCACCCTCACCTTCAACTTCCTCCTTCAAAACTGTATTTAGTTTCAATTTTGAATTTTCAGTGAAAATATCATTGCAGTGAATAGGAGTATAGTGTTTGGACTGTGTGCTGGACGTTCTCTCCATTTGTTGCATCTCATGTTTGCATTCCTTCTCCCTTCTGGACTGTCTCTCTGTGATGAAGAGTCCTGTATAGATCTCATTGAAGAGAGTTTTGTGCTCAATTTTAGAATCACCCTCATAAATGAATTTGAACTTCTTCCTCAGTCTGGTTTTATGTTTCACTAAAACACTTTTTACTAGAAAATTAAGAGAAGAAAACACTTTATTTACAACAAAATATGGTTGCAATCTATCATATAACTACAAGACAATCTCAAAATTACTTTGAAAACATTCAATACACTCATAACACTCAATATTTACCATATTCATGGTCAAAGACTGACTTCTGTTCTGTAAGGAAGGTAGACAGAATTAGCTGTCACACAAGGCATCACATGACATAGATTCTGTGTAGATTTAATCTGAGTCATGGCATAAATCATACTTGTATCAATACTATGTCCGATTACATACCTGTATGGTCTGTGTCTGAGTAGAAGTTCAAATTAACTGGAGCATTGAATGTGCTTGTAGAGAATGTGGCAGCAGTTACAGAACTTTTATCATTAGCCGTTATGGTATGAACCGAAGGTTCTTCAGCAGGTGAGGTGGAATGGATGCACATCCTGGCTGGTGCAGCCATCTTCTCAATCAGCGATGTTCACCCGAGATTCTGATAAAGAAACCAAATTTCATGATAATTTCCCTTCCCAAGATGATCCATCCACATGACGTGTGGCATATCAACATATTTGATATATCAGCTAGCCTGGGACCATATGAAACGGTATAGATGAAAACAAATATTACTTGCTTTGCATATTTTATTTTATCTCTCTCTCTCTCTCTCTCTTCATTACTGAAACCCTGATTTTGAATTAATTTTAAGCAGTTTTAAATTGATAACTATGTCCAGTCAACAACATTGCTAGAAATTACATGATTTCTGCATGAAGGAGGATGCAACTACATTTACATTTGAGGCATTGGGGAAATAAAGGACAAAACATGCAAATAAACACAACTCATCACGGAACACTCATTATTTATCTTTTTATATTTATTTATAAAATAAATAGTATATACAAATGACAAACCAACACCAATTTGAGAGGCTATTGGAGGGCTCTGGGTAGTCAGGTCCACCATTATCTGCTGTGTGTTGCTAGCAACTACCAACTAACTTCTGATGCTCCCAAATAAACCAGCCTAAAATACATTATTCTTTACGGTTTTCATCATTTATCCTTACTGCAACATTACAATAACATTCATTTAATATATTTTCCTATTTTAATTTGTATAAAATGTAATGCCATGAACTTTAACTAACCATAAACTAGAATATATAATACCATAGAGAACTTTAGATGCTAATTGTAACACGAGGCTGAAGTTGGTTACTTATTCGCAGTTTGAGATTCGTTTGGTTACTTATTCGCAGCTCCGTATTCGGCGGCAGAAGTTGGTTACTTATTCAAAAAGGTTATGTTCACGATGCGTGTTTGCTGCGCACTTTGTTTAAAAGCGATAGATTAAACGTTACATTAAACGAGCGTAGGAGCAGACATTTAAGAGGTTATTGTTTCCCATACTGATTTTGTGAATGTAAAAAATAAAAATATAATGAAAGCATTTCATTTGTAAAATGGTTTCTATTTCAAGTCGTTTCAATTGTATGCAGTTTGTACATGATGATTGAATTCGTCAACATTTCTAACGTAAGGAAACATATTCTTAGATTTGAAAACTAAAAACACAGTAATGCTGTTCTAGAACACAAATAATCGGAAGAAGAAATACCAGCACACAACATGGCATATTGAGCAGTGGGCAGATGAACGCATTTTAAAGGGGCAATTTCAGAGGATTATTGAAAGCCTTATTGATGGTGGGCCAGAGAAATAACTAATGCATCATGAAGAACAGGTCACTCCCTAAGAGAGGAACCTGATTTTAGCCTGATCCAACATCATTGTATACCTTAAATCTAACTGGAAACACGGCATATTGAGTAGTTAAGTGCACAGAGAGCGCACTGAAATGGTTCAGAGGGGCAATTTCAGAGGTGTGCTGTATGCCTATAAGGCGTCGGGCCCGACAAATAACACATGCATCATACATAACTAGTTCCTATATGTATGAGCAACCTGATTTTGGCCTGGCCCAGAATCATTTTATGCCTCAAATCTAACTGCAAACATGGCATATTGAGTAGTTAAGCACACAGGTGAAATGGTTCACAGGGCCAAGTTCAGAGGCCTGCTGTATGCCTGTAATGTTTTGGGCCAGGCAAAACTCAATTGTATCATACATAACTAGTTCCCATATGTATGAGGAACCTGATTTTGGCCTGGCCCAGAATTATTTTATGTGTCAAATCTAACTGCAAACATGGCATATTGAGTAGTTAAGCACACAGGTGAAATGGTTCACAGGGCCAAGTTCAGAGGCCTGCTGTATGCCTGTAATGTCTTGGGCCAGGCAAAACTCAATTGTATCATACATAACTAGTTCCTTTATGTATGAGGAACCTATTTTTAGCCTGGCCCAGAATCATTTTATGTGTCAAATCTAACTGCAAACATGGCATATTGAGTAGTTAAGTGCACAGGTGAAATGGTTCAGAGGGGCAAGTTCAGAGGCCTGCTGTATGCCTGTAAGGTCTTGGGCCAGGCAAAACTCAATTGAATCATACACAACTACTTCCTATATGTATGAGGAACCTGATTTTAGCCTGGCCCAGAATCATTTTATGCCTCAAATCTAACTGGAAACATGACATATTGAGTAGTTAAGCACACAGGTGAAATGGGTCATATGGCCAAGTTCAGAGGCCTGCTGTATGCCTGTAATGTCTTGGGCCAGACAAAACTCAATTGTATCATACACAAGTAGTTCCTATATGTATGAGGAACCTGTTTTTGGCCTGGCCCAGAATCATTTTATGCCTCAAATCTAACTGGAAACATGACATATTGAGAAGTTAAGCACACAGGTGAAATGGTTCACAGGTTCAAGTTCAGAGGCCTGCTGTATGCCTGTAATGTCTTGGGCCTAGGGTTGCAACGGTATGAAATTTTCACGGTATGATAACCGTCTCAGAAAATACCGCGGTATCACGGTTATCACGGTATCACAGTTAGTTTGTATATTATTAAAAGATACACTGACCCTTAAAGAAATTACAACAAGTTTTTTTTGTTCAATTAACTATTTATTGTAGAAACCTGGAACTATTGTATACAAAATGCCTCCTTTAAAAAAAAATAAGCTGTAAACATGTTTATATAAATACTGCAAAATTAGAGAAACCTAAATCATGGATTTCAGTACAATTATTTAAGTTTAAATTATTTAATATCTGATAAACTCAGCCTGGGTCAGTGTCTGATCAACAACTGTTGTAAACGTCCGTTGTACTGCCAAGTTAGAATATAACCAGATACTGCAGAAAGAGATGATTTATTTCTGACATGACCCTCACAATAGAGATTTCTATTTTAAGGCTTTCACACCGAGTCTGGTTTTAACATATGAAAAACAGGCACGTTAGAATTTGAAAATGAACGCATGTAAATTAATGGCGTCTTTCACATCCAGTGAAAGCAAGGACCATAAAAAGCTAGGTTTATTCTTTTCACTAGTGACCGTAGCGCGACTTCGCACAGTTCTCTCGTATTACGTTAACAAATACGAGCCTCTTGTAATTCCAGGATGAAACATGAGAAAACGTGAAGACGTTAAGATTGGGCGTTTTGAAAATAAACAACCATTAAATAATGTGATGAAAAAGCGAATTATTTCGAGTATATGTATAAATATTTAACTTTATTAAGTTTAAGGTGCTGGGAGATATTGAAACGGACCTTTAAAGTTACGTACAAGTGCTTTAATTCCACCTTGTAAAGGTGTATGAATCCTGCAAACATGACTTTGTTCATTGCGCTGAGTCGCGGCGCGCGCAAAGTTACAAAATTCGAGAGGTGCACGACCTCGCGAATCGACAGCGCGTGAGACCCTCGCGCACGGGCGGAGCCACCGCGATTACGTCATTTTCGCCGCTGACTTTAGTTTAGCTTTTTTTTGTTAAAAAAATTGTAAAGTCTGATACGCTTTCTGCCATTCTCACCGCTGTGCTGAGTAGCTGAACCAGAGCGGAGTTGCGCATGCGCGGGTTAGTTTCTCCGCTGGCTTGCTTTTTACCGGTAATAAGCAAACGCACACGGTATGATAACCGTGTATTTTAATACCGTGGTATACCGTGAAACCGGTTACCGCTGCAACCCTACTTGGGCCAGGCAAAACTCAAATGCATCATACATAACTAGTTCCTATATGTATGAGGAACCTGTTTTTAGCCTGGCCCAGAATTATTTTATGTGTCAAATCTAACTGCAAACATGGCATATTGAGTAGTTAAGCGCACAGGTGAAATGGTTCAGAGGGGCAAGTTCAGAGGCCTGCTGTATGCCTGTAAGGTCTTGGGCCAGGCAAAACTCAATTGAATCATACACAACTACTTCCTATATGTATGAGGAACCTGTTTTTAGCCTAATGTTTATTAATGTACCTTTATTGTACCTTGTTTATATAACCTTTTTGAATAAGTAACCAACTTCAGCCGCCGAATACGGAGCTGCGAATAAGTAACCAAACGAATCTCAAACTGCGAATAAGTAACCAACTTCAGCCTCGTAATTGTAACACACCTATAGGCGCCCTTGGCACGCACGGTCGGCTGAGTCGGCTACACGTGTTTTGTTGTGTATTTGTTCCCACTGTTGTTACTGGCGTTCCTTCAGTTATCAATATCACCTGAATTGTTAGTATTTTAGTAAGTAAACCTTAGTGTTTTTCGCTCCATTGTCCCTTTTTGTATTGTCACATACTGTAGGTGTTTGTATTGATTCGTCAGTGTCATTGTGGTAAAAAAAAAAGTCACATGCTCTCTCGACTTCCTCTCCCTCGTTAAAGATCGGACGAGGTACATTACTGATAAATAGCAGATACTATCTTTTATAATCATATTAGTAGTGTCACGTCTGGCTACGACCCCACCTGCTGTTTTGCGAGTCAAAATCGTACCTCCGGACTTCCTTGTTGCTTTGCCGAGTTTATCGCATGTTTTTGGTAAAGGTTTCTGCTTTAGTTTCTCCTGTTTGGTCTGACAAGTCTGTCTAGTTGTAGCCTGCTCTACGTAGACTCTTCATCCTGGTCGTGTTGTTTATTGTATTCCCTTTATGTGCGTGTTTATCTATATTTTAGTTTAGCTGCCAGCGTTCTCGTTTCCCGATCTTGTAGCTTTTCCTGTATTAACTTCTCTGTAAGTTTTTCCTGTCATAATGCCTACGTGTTGGCACGCTTCGCTTAAAAGAGGTTGATGAGGTGGAATGTTTCCTTCCTATGAATAACACCTGCCCTCTATCGCACATGTCCGCCTCCTCCCAGTACGTTACAGTTAGTAATTCATCACCAGCAGTAGCTACTATCAGCAGATAGTGTTGACGGTGTTCAGCGTGAGAACTCGGAGCGGTCGTTTTCTGCGTGGTCCTAGCGCTTGATTCGTCGCTATTTAAATATGTGTTTTTAACCGTAAAAACAGCAGGGGAACAATGCCTCCCAAATTACATCCGTGGTCGTAGTGCGCTTTCAGTTCAGACCAAGCACTGCATTGCCCAACCAACATAAGAAGTGTGTTGAGTTGTTAGAATGAAAATCAAAACTCAATAGATGCAAAAACTGAAAGAAAATGTAAAGAATGCACACAAATACAGTTATATATAATGTTGCTCACTGGCTTTAAATACACACAGGCAAACCAAGTGTCATGGTTCCCACAGCAACCCCTCTTGGTTTGATTTATTTCCTGGTTTCCTCTTTATGTGCTTAGATTTTGAAATTCCTTATTTTGTCTGGTTTCATGTCCCACCCCTGTACTCCGCCCCCTCGTCATGGTGTTCAGGTGTGTCTCGTTGGGTTATTGGTTTGTCTGTGCATTTAAGTCCTGTGTTGTGTTATTGGTCATTGTATTATTATATGTTTGCACATGCATGCGCTGTTTATCCCTCTGGCGCGTCTCTTATGCTTCAGTCAAAATAGATGTTTGTCATATTTACTGTTTTGTTGAATTTCTAGTTAGTGTTTTTCGTCTGTAAGGTTTTTGTCTGTTATATCTTTATATCTGTCTGATGTGTGTGCGTGTTGGTAAGTCCTGTAATTCTGGTCTAGTTGGTTTGATGAACACATCTACATAATGAATCTACAAAAGAGACACTTGGAATTTAGTCATGGTA
This sequence comes from Brachyhypopomus gauderio, assembly GCF_052324685.1. Classification (NCBI taxonomy): domain Eukaryota; kingdom Metazoa; phylum Chordata; class Actinopteri; order Gymnotiformes; family Hypopomidae; genus Brachyhypopomus; species Brachyhypopomus gauderio. The sequence continues at coordinate 4,722,615 of NC_135228.1, forward strand.
CATAATTACCTATTTTACATGTGTATTAGATGTAGAAGCAAACAATGAATAATTCACTGTTTTTTGAAAAAAAAAAACACAATTTGACATGTATGATCTTTAAACCACTGATTTGTTCTCCAAAAAATATCTGTCCATCTTTCATGAAGTTTAATTATATACTGCTTACAATAAATAATTGTGTGCAACTGATAAAACTTTTCTGCTTTGTGAATAGACACGTCTATTGATCTTCAAGATAAATGTGCTGTCATACAGTAAATCACAGGCTGAATCACATGGGCACAAATTACTACATTACGCATAACTTCATTTTCTCTGGTACGGTGTATATGCAGTGCAATTTTTCAATCATATGTATGTGTGTGTGGTGTTTGCTCATTCTCTTCTCTGTGTGAGATACTCAGTCCAGGTCAGTTGCTATGATGCTGTAAGACAGAAAACACAACAGAATCACCAGACACTCACTAATGACAGAAATCAGACTCTAAACACAAACAAATTCAGCTAAAACACCATCTCATATGCTTATACTTACAAATACACACACGACTGTCCCTGCATGAATTGTCTCAGTCTCACTCAGTGCATGTTATTAAGACTCTATTGAAGTTTGGAACCATGTAAATATACAGGTGCTGGTCCTAAAATAAAAAAAAGTTTATTTCAGTATGTTATGACCCTGCGTGGTCGTTTGTGGGTTGTGTGGTGTTTTGCAGGTTTGGCTCCGCCCCTTGGTTATCTGTCAAGTCGGTCCACCTGTGGCGTACGAATTGTCTGCATTATTTATTATCATGTTTCTCCCTCAGTGCATAGACTGAGGGATGTAACAGTGATTCCATTCAAAAAGTGAAACTTGTATATTATACTCATTCAGTACACACAGACTGATATTCCAAGGTTTTGTTTCACAGTCCTCTCCAGGGTATGGTTATCCCTATTGCTTGTACACTTTTTTTTACCACATCTTTTCTTACCCTTCACCTCTCTATTAATGTGCTAGGACACAGAGCTCTGTGAACAGCCAGCCTCTTTAGCAATGACTTTTTGTGTCTTGCCCTGCTTGTATAACGTGTCAGTGGTTGTCTTTTGGACAACTGTCAAGTCAGCAGTTTTCCCCATGATTGTGTAGCCTACAGAACTAGACTGACAGACCTTTGAGAGGCCTTTGCTGGTGTTTTGAGTTAATTTTCTGGGATACTAATATTTGGGGTTTTCGGTAGTTGTCAGTTATAATCATCAAATTAAAATAAATAAACAGTTAAAACATATCAGTCTGTGTAATGAGTATAATATACAAGTTAAAACATGTTAATGGACTTACTGAAATAAATAAACTTTCATGATATTCTAAGACCAGCACCTGTAAGTTTCCTCTCTCCCTCTCACAAACACATTCAAACTGTCACATTTGGCTCCGCCCCTACCTGTCATTCATGTTTAGCTCTTCCTCCGTGTCATTTCGTTGTTTTGGTTTAGTGTATTCCCTGCCTGCTCCGCCCTGGTCATTTGTTTCTCTGCCTTGGATTATTGTGTCCAGTTTGTTTTCTAGTTTAGTTTTGAGTTTCATCTCACATGTTGCTGATAATTTTCTGTCAGGATTTCTGGAATTGCTCTGTGTGATATTGTTCTGTTTGTTCTAGTCCAAACTCCTTCTGTGTTTAGTATTCATGTTTAATGTGTTGCCTCGTCTCAAGCTTTGTTTAGTTGCATCTTCTCTAGTTTTGTATTTATTTCTAGTTGTCTTTGATCTTTCTGGTATTTGCTTAGTTTAATTCATGTATATCCACGTTGGTTATTGTTCTGTGTCTGCCGGTTATCCCGTTACGACCATGGACCTTTATTGATAAAGGATTCGCCCATAATAAACCTTGCTCTACTCTGCGGTTGCATACTCCTCTCTATCACTCCATGCCCTAGGCACACAACACACACAATTACACAAACTGAACACAAACTTTCTAAGAGTTGTACTGTCAAGTTCTCTGTTTTTCAGCAAACATTGGCCATACCCATTAAAACCGGGTTTCATTATTGCAAAAGGTCTCAACATATCAGTCTGTTACACGTAGATTTGTCAGATCATTATTGTGTGTTCTTTGATACATGGGCCTTAACAGAACTCCAGAACCAACGGTGCAGAGGCTGTGCCTACATGGATTCAAAATCCCTCAAATCTAAACAGCCTGTGTAACAGATCAGTGGTGGAAGCTGGATGCAAGTGCAGATCATTGAAAGATTTATTAACAAAACTAACAGACTTATACACAAACACGAGACAGACCAACCAAACAAAACTAACCATATGAACCAGTTACACTAACAGAAAATACTAACACATTGTACCAGGGAGACATGTAAGCCAAGGAGAAACAAAGACATGAATGAGCAAACCACGAGCAGGACAGAGAACACACAGTACTTACAATAACCAATAAAGCAAAAGACCAAACACAGGACTTAAATATACAGACTAAACAAGGAACCAAACAAAACACAGTTAGAAACAATGACAAGGGGGCGGAGTTACAAACAACAGGAGAACACACGGAGAACAAAACAAATACATGCCTCACAGAGGAGAGGCAGAACCAGACATGACAGCTAGTTACCACGACCACTAGTAACCATGACCGCTAGCAGGGTTGCCAACTTTTCAAGATCACTTAGTGAGATTTGAACCTGGAGGGGGTGGTGTGTGTAAATTGTTGACTGGGGGGGAGGAGGTGGCGGTGAATGTAAATTGTTACCGGGCGGGGTGTAAAATGGACACAAATTAAGTATTATATCGCAATCGATCGATCGCCAGTGGTTGGCGCCCGGAGCAAACTAGTAACTCATTGAATCATAGATGTGGATCAGAGGTAAATAAACTAGATTTTTTTTCTGGCATGACAAATTGTAAGTGTGGCGTGAGAGCGTGTGAAGACAGTCAAATGCGTGTGTCTCACGCTCAATGTGTGAAAGTTGGCAACCCTGCCGCTAGTAACCACGACTGCTAGTAACCATGACCGCTAGTAACCTAGCCGTTCCTATAGACTCTGACCGCAGTCTCATAAAATCATTTAAGTCACCATTATAGTAATCTTAAGAACTTCGTAACATTTTACTTCTTTTTATTTTTACTTCTTGTTAAAGACCTTTCCGAGGTAACATTAGGAAAAGCTTATCACAAAGTGAAGCACTTTGAATTGCCTTTGTCAAAGGTGCTATATAAATCAATTTGCATTGTCTTACTGTACCTTACCTATAGAAATATATTGAGGATGTGTGTGGGTGTGTAAATCAGTAACTCACTGAAGTTTCTCCAGTTTACAGTGTGGATCCTCCAGTAGAGCAGAGAGCTGCTTCACTCCTGTGTCTCCTGGTTTATTGTGGATCAGATTCAGCTCTTTCAGGTGTGATGAGGGGTTTGACCTCAGAGCTGAACACAGAACAGCACAGCCTTCCTCTGTAATACCACACTTACACAACCTGCAGAGAAAACAAGAGTTGAGAGGCTGATTGCTCTCTTGTGGACAACCAGTTTTTTTTTCTACACTCAGTCCCAGTATGACAAGAAAATCTCTACAAAGTTAAGATATTTTTTTTCTTTGACCATTTGTTTGTTTAGTTAGTTTGTATTTTGAAATTAGCTTGCAGAATTTTGCCAATGACCTCCAAGTCAATTTCAAATCAGCTGTAAGTACATGTCAACAGTAACACCCACACACAGGTCCTCAACCCCGCTGTTGTTTAAATAATTTTATGATTATTAATTTATGATTAATCCCAATTAGCCAGTATGTCTTATCTACCTTTTGTTTTGTTAGATAGATAATATCATGTTAATATACTTTAATGTGTTAGTAAAGATAGTATGCTAATTGTACACAGGTAACCAGTGGCTAACCCAAAGTCACCCCTTTTGTTAGAGAGGTAACATAATATGTACACAACATGTTAACATCATAATCACACACCGGTAGCCAGTAGCCCGGTAGCCAGTTGTTGACACAATGTCTCCCCATTTGTTAACACTGTGTTGTGTTAATATGAAACCAGTAAAACTGGCCATAACATTTTTATTTGATAAGATTACAAGTAGTTGGAACTTCTGTTCTATCATATTTAATGCGGAGGATCCACTGACAAGGGCTTTTACTTCTATATTGAACTCAGTCGCCATTATACAAAACGTAATAGGACCTACACATTATCGAAATCATACCCTAGATTTAATATTAACGCTGGGTATCGACGTAGATAATATAATATACTTCCGCAAACCGTAGCAATCTCTGATCACTATTCAGTCCAATTCGATATTCACCTTAACATAAATACCCGCCCGTCTCATCGGCAGTGTATAAAGCGCTCGATAAATTCATCAACAGCAACAGTTTACTGAAACCATCCCTGATTTAACTGCTTTAGCCCACTCGCCATCCGATCCAGGAGAGTTAGATAGTCTAACTGACTGCTTAGAGAATACCTGCAGATCAGCTCTAGATATAGTAGCTCCACTAAAATATAAAAAGGCTAGATCCAAAAAGCTCGCCCCATGGTACACTGACCAAACTAGAAACTTAAAACAAATAGCACGTAAATTAGAGCGTAAATGGCGATCTACTAAATTGGAAGTATTCCACTGTGCCTGGAAGGATAGCATTATTGACTACAAACGGGCACTCACTAAAGCACGCTCAGCATACTTAGCCTCACTGATAGAGAAAAATAAAAACAATCCTAGATTTCTTTTTAATACTATTTCTAAACTTACAAAAAATCAAGCAGGCGCAGAACCTCAGATTCCAGTAAACCTCACTAGTAATGTATTTATAGAGTTCTTTGATAATAAAATTGAGAATATTAGACAAAATATAAAACCTTTTATTAGCAATACAACTGGTATGTCATTTGGTTTGGTTGAAATTGATTTAAATTACATACCGGGAGAAAAACTTGATGCTTTTTATCCACTCCCACAATCAGAATTAGAGAAAATAATTTCTTCCTTAAATTGTACTACCTGCACACTAGACTCAGTTCCCTCAAAGTTATTAAAAGAGGTATTACCAGCTGTAACTGAACCTCTTTTAACTATGGTTAACTCATCCATTACAATAGGTCACATGCCCAAATCATGTAAATTAGCAGTTATTAAACCTCTGATCAAGAAACCAAATCTTGATCCGACTGTCCTATCTAATTATAGACCCATTTCGAACACATCATTTATATCTAAGATCATAGAAAAAGCTGTTGCCCAGCAATTATGCCTATATCTGCATAGGAATCACATATTTGAAAAGTTCATCCATCCAGTGCCAGCCACCTACTGCCTGACCGGATGAGCCTACACCATGATGGACATTATTACATCTTTTCCTTTTCTTTATTTCTTTCTGTTTAAATTGTGGTTGTTGTCATGGTGACCGGTGTCGGCCAGAGGAGGATGGGTTCCCCCCCTGAGTCTTGGTTCCTCTCAAGGTTTCTTCATCATACAAAAAAACTAGGGAGTTTTTCCTTGCCACTGTCGCCCTTGGCTTGCTCACTGGGGGCTAGGACTCGGCACTTGTAAAGCTGCTTTGTGACAACAACTGTTGTAAAAAGCGCTATATAAATAAAATTTGATTGATTGATTGAATATAAATTTTACTCTTATGCTGTCTGGTAAATTTAATGCCATCTAAACTTCTACAATGTCATAGGTAATTTTATGCAAAGGTGGACATTCCAGTTTCAGAAACTAAAAATCCTCATCAGGATTTTGCTCAGGCTTCCTGGATTGTGTTGATTCCACTAATTTTACCTGGATTGCACTAATTAGAAAATCCAGCAAGCTGGAGTAAAATCCTGGGAAGGAGATTTACTTTCTGAACCTGAAATGTCCACCTCTGATTTTATGAGGCTACTTTAAGAAATGTGACTAGCAGTTTGTGTGTGTGTGTGTGTGTGTGTGTGTGTGTGTGTGTGTGTGTGTGTGTGTGTGTGTGTGTGTGTGTGTAAACAGATAGTAAGTAACTGACTCGAGTTTCTTCAGTTTACAGTGTGGACTCTCCAGTAGAGCAGAGAGTTGCTTCACTCCTGAGTCTCCTGGTTTATTGTGGTTCAGATTCAGCTCTCTCAGATGTGATGAGGGGTTTGACCTCAGAGCCGAAGACAGAGCAGCACAGCCTTCCTCTCTAATACTGCAATTAGACAGTCTGCAGAGAGAAGGAGAAAAACGAATACAGCTCAAGATACAGAAACATACACACACAATTACCAGCTGACATTTACAAAGCTTCACAACACACATTACAAAAACCATGTAGTATTGTGAAAGTTTGTCTGAGAAAAATATACAGTAGTGATTGTGTGTGTGTGTGTGTGTGTGTGAGAGAGAGAGAGAGAGAGACAGTAACCCAGAAAGATGTAGAGTGAAGGAAGCAGAAGATTTTTCCAATTTCTTGGTCTGAGGGTCTATCATCAAAATCACAGGAAGCACATTCCTTCATAGAGTTTGAAACTAACCATCTCTGGTTTTTTAAGGTTGCTGCAGTATGAAGTGAGAATTGCTAAGAAATGTTTTCTTTCAGCCCCTCTGCTGGGGACCCAAAGTTCACATCCCCAGGACTGAGGAAACCCATCTTATCAGACTCACCAGGACCTAGTCTGAGGAATTATGGCTTGCACCAGGGCAGAGGGCCCCATTTATGGCCTCTGTTGTTTATCTCGTGCATTCCTAAGCACAAAGCATCGCCTTTGAAATATGCAAACAGACCTATATCCAAGAATGCCAGAATTGACCATGATTCTTATAACTCTATATTCTGGGATAGGTACTGGATTCTAACCCCTGTTAGAGGAAGCAGCTCTTCAAGACCATTACAAAGACAACAAACTTAGATAAACTCTAATAATAAAAAGAATAAATTATAACAGAGAGAAAACAATACAGGATTACTTGATCATGGAGCCAGCAATATTCAGTTTCTGGAACATAACTAGACAATTCTACACTGTGCTATCAGGACTGATGTTTGAACATAAAGAGTAAATCCTGTTTCATTATTATTGAAATGATTATGTGAACTGTGTGTTCCATATTAATGCATATATATTATTGATCATATTTCCCGTTTACCATTTTATTCACTTATGAATCTAATATCACATCTTTTTTATTCTCATTAGTATAATGTACATATATTAATTGTTACTATTAAGTTACCTCCTCAGCTCCAGTAAGGTGAGTTAAGGAAGCCTGTTAAGTCATAAATGGCTTTGGAAGAGTGAAAACTATTGAAATGCCTTATATCCTGACAAGATAATTCTTCTTTATTCCTAAATGATGTACCTGCAGGAAAAGTACAATATCCTGTGTATGCTGATATGCTATTTAACTTTTTCTGTCTTTGCCATGCTTCTGTGTATTAGTTGTTGCATGGCTTTTGTTTCCAACAAGAGGGAAATGCCTTAAACTTTGAAGATTCATAAATATGCCCGCTAGTCCCTCCCTTCCAAAACAGCCAAAACATCTGTACAAGAAGTGTGTCTGGATTTCCACGAAAACGTAAACCGCAAGGGAATCCAAGAATTAAGTATTTATGTATATTAAGTAAAGCCTAACATTTGTTTAGCCCGTGAGTTTTATTAAACTCACATAATTTGCTCTAATGCGTGTCGCTAAGTTATCTTGCATCCTGTGTTCATTTGTAGAGTTAGAATTAGTTAAGTCTTCGACAGAAATTAATACAAATTCTACAGTAGCTCATAAATACTGGTGAGCAAGCACACCTGTCCAAGTTCTCGAAGGCCTGGATTACTCAACCATTTGCACAGCGGTCGGGATCAGACCCGTTCAGCTTCACCAAACAGCTGAGTCACTGTGAGTGCTTGATACAACCTCGGAAAGTACGTGTGGGTTAATTTTGGACCTCAAAAATCCTCGTATTCCTGCCAGCACCAATAGACAGCCAACCGAGCCTGGGAGATTCTCGCCCTGAGTCAGGTGCCTTCATTCATCATGTCACTTTGATGCCAGTCTGGTTTGCTGCTATTATCATCTATACTCACTATAGGACTAACATCTCTGACCAAGGTAGCATGATACATACATTTTAGCCAGTTCTTAGCTTACATTTCAGACCTAGATTTCATCTAATTTTAGCACAGATGTATGACACGCCAGTTTTCGTCCTAATGCGTCGTAAGCATTATAACGTTATACTGTTGAGATCTATCAATCAATAAAATCGCATTTGTTCATTAAATAAATTACTGTGGTAAATATATTTCAACCAGTGGTATTGAGTCACTGCGCAGACTCGGTAATGAGACTGATATATAATCATTTAATCTATTCCAGTTATATAAAATGAAACTTCAGGGTGGTGCCCCTTATAATTATTCATAATCAATCAACCTTGCTACACAGAGGACACTTGGGTCTCAAATACAGGTCCTAAATTCAATACACTCTTGACAACCAGACCAAAGAGCACAGTAGCCAGTGCACCCATTTAGCCCCAAGTGACAATCCCTATCACCCTCTCTCTTTCAGGGGGTGATGGTCTCTGTCACCACAAACTCACTCTAGTTTCTCCAGTTTACAGTGTTGATCCTCCAGTAGAGCAGAGAGCTGCTTCACTCCTGAGTCTCCTGGGTCATTTTGGTTCAGATTCAGCTCTCTCAGGTGTGATGAGGGGTTTGATCTCAGAGCTGAACACAGGGTAGCACAGCCTTCCTCTCTAATACCACAGCATTCAATCCTGAAGAGATAAGGTGGAAAAGTAACCACAGTAGTAACAACTCAAATATCTGTCGCACAAATCTGCATGCAAGCATACACACACAAGATGTCTCTACCACACATATGTGCATGCAGAAACATGCAATGATGCAAGCATGCTCGCACCAACAAATATGCACATTGCACACACACACACACATGTACATCAGTGGCGTGCACACAGGCCCGTTGACAGTCTTGCTGGGGCCCGGGACAAGAAAGTTTCATGTGCCCCCCCCCCCCCGCGCACGTCATTTGAATTTCCTCTGTAGCAGACAATCCTTGACTTAGGTCATATAGTATATAATATAGCCACACATCAAAGCTGTTTCTGACAGCTGACTGGTTTATACTTGACGCGTTGCGAGCGGCGGGAGGGTTCGCGCGAAAGTAATCGCAGTCGCACCGCCCGTGCGCGAGGGCCTCACGCGCTGTTGATTCGCGAGATCGTGCACCTCTCGAATTTTGTAACTTCGCGCGCGCCGCGCCTCAGCGCAATGAACAAAGTCATGTTTGCAGGGTTCATACACCTTTATAAGGTGGAATTCAAGCACTTGTACGTCACTTTCAAGGTCCAGTTCAATATTTTCCAGCACGTTAAACTTAATTAAGTTAAATATTTATACATATAATCGAAATGATTCGAAATAATTCGCTTTTTATCACAGTATTTGATGGATGTTTATTTTCAAAACGCCCAATCTTAACGTCTTCACGAGAACTGTTCAGTCAGACAGCTATTTGTTGTGAAACGAAGTAGTTACAATTTCAAACATTTTCAAGTACTTTAGCCTAAATTCCAGCACTTTTCAAACCTGGAACACAGTGCAACTTTAAAATTCGTCAGGTAAATGTTTTCCTTTCTTTTCTGCGCTCCAGATTTCTGTATTTACTTTAACTATCCACTACTGTATTTCCCGCTGTTGTTCCATTATGCACTTAATGGAAAATATGCAGATAGGTAAAAAAAACATATATTTTAGCCATTGAGCTTATTTTGAGTACAGAATTTTATATTAATGAAAGATTTCAAGATTATTTAAAATTATAGACTTTAAATAAAAAATAAATTGCTGGGCTCTTTGATGGGCCCCCCTGGCCCTGGGGCCCGGGACAACAGACCCGGTTGTCCCCTCCTGTCGACGGGGCTGCGTGCACACATAGACATCAGGTGTGTGCCAACTCTGCCCTTTATCAACGAAAGTGCCCTTTTGAAACTTCGGTTTTTAATAATAATTATTATTATTATTTTACTGAGGTCGGTTTGAAATTATCTTTTGAAAACCTGAGCGATGCCCTGAAATGGGTCACCACCTCGCACACACCCGACCTCTCTCTTCCTTTAACACCAGATGCGCTGCAGCAGCAGTTCAGTTCAGCGAGTGGAAGGAAGCGTCTTCAGCACAGCACACACGGTCACAGATAGACTTCTTCTCCCGTCCCCACCAGCCGGGTCACATACACATCAAGTAAAATCGTACCGTTTGCCCACTAAGCCCAACGTGAAATCATTTTGTTGTGTTGTAAAATGTCTCATACAGCACCAAACTACTAAGCATTTTTAGCCGACTGGTCACCTGATAAACTAGTCGCTCTATCCCAAATCAATGATAGATAACATGAGGACGACCACATACAAATAATTAAGGTAGAAATTGCAAATCTGTGTGTTAAGCTGAACGTCTTCTGTTGTATAGGTTTTTTTAGGCAACATAAATTAACACATTCGTTTGTGAAAGAAGAAACTGGAAGTTCCCCATTAACTGTGAAAAATGCCCATCTGCATTCATGTAATGACAACACTCAGTAGCCTATAACTCCTTCTCGTACTTTTTGGTCTTTTTACTGTCTTAATTGTAGGCCTATATTGATTTACTAATTGCAAAATATATGCAACAAGGCCTGCAGACAGTGGAGGGTAAACAGAAGTTAACTGAAGGACATGACTGTATATAGTTAATATTGGATATGGATTTTATCAGTTGGCGGTGTGACTTTTTTTCCATTGAAAACTCACGATTAGAGAATGATACAAATAAAAGTCAAATTTCATTCAACATGTGCTTGTAATTTTTTTTATAATGAAGTGTTCCACGTGCGCTAAAAAGTGCCCCCCCCCGAGCACTTGCCCCCCAAAATGTCTGTGCACGCCACTGATGTACATACACTCACTAACCCACATTTAGAAACCTTTGTATGATTATAAAGCAATCTTGCATATAACAGACATACTATTGTTATTGTGAGTGTGTTTAAATGAGTGTAGAGTGATATAGAGGTAATGTGTGTATTTGAGAATATATTGATAGTGTGTGTGACAGAGAGAGAGAACATCAGTTTGTGCATGTCTATAGGTTAGAAAAATGTACAGTATTAATGTTCATTTGTGGGAAAGTGAAAATAGTTATAATGTCATAAGAAAGAGTGATAATGTTTGTGTGAGAGAATTACTGTGTGTTAGAGAGACTGAATGTGAGTTCAGTCAGAATTGTGTGTGTGTGTGTGTGTGTGTGTGTGTGAAAGAGACAAGTATAGTCAGTGTGTGAGTCAGAAAGTTAGTAATGTTTGTAGGAGACAAACATTGTGTTTGTAGGAGACTGTGTTTGAATTGACCAGGACCTTTTCAAGTATGAGTAAGTAAACTGAGTGTAATCTGACATAATCTTACGACGTTAAAGATAAAGAGACAGAGAGAAGGATATCACCTGTTAATGTGTTTGTATAAAGAGTCAGTAGGTCAGTAACTCACTCTAGTTTCTCCAGTTTACAGTGTGGATCCTCCAGTAGAGTAGAGAGCTGCTTCACTCCTGAGTCTCCTAGTTTATTGTAGTTTAGATTCAGCTCTCTCAGGTGTGATGAGGGGTTTGATTTCAGAGCTGAACACAGAGCAGCACAACCTTCCTCTGGAATACTGCAGCATTCTAGCCTGCAAAGAGAAGTATAAAACTCCTCACACTTACAGATCAACACACACACACACACACACACACACACACACACAAATACACGCACAATATCTCAACACAAATGCAAAATGTTTCTCCCACACATATGTGCACACACACACACACACACACACACAAATCAGCATGCACTAAACATATTGTGCAGGCATGGGTTTGTATGTTCCAATACACAAATGCATATTATGCATGCACACACACACACACACACACACACACACACACACACACACACACACACACACACACACACATTCATTTACAAAGCTTTTGTTATTAAGAAAACAATTTTACAGACATGTAATGTTGTGAGAGTGTGTGTGAGGGATAGAGAGAGATGGAGAGAGATACAGATGTAATGTGTGAGACGTAGTGCATGACAGAGACGTATAGATAATGTGTGTATGAAATAATTTTGTATGTCTGTGTGTGCACAAAAGAAGTATGGTGATGTTTGTGTATGTAAGAGATGTATTTAAGAGTGTGTGTGAGTGTGTGTGTATAAAGAGAGTCCGTAAGTCAGTAACTCACTCTAGTTTCTCCAGTTTACAGTGTGGATCCTCCAGTAGAGCAGAGAGCTGCTTCACTCCTGAGTCTCCTGGTTTATTGTCATTTAGATTCAGCTCTCTCAGGTGTGATGAGGGGTTTGACCTCAGAGCTGAACACAGAGCAGCACAGCCTTCCTCTCTAATATTGCAGTCAGACAACCTGCAGAGAGAAGGAGAAAAACTCCATATGTACAAGTCATCACATGCACAGGAACACATGCAGTATGTTGTGTGTATTCAAGATAGATGCAGTAATGTGTGTGTGTGTGTTGGGGTGGAGTTAAGAAATCCAACTAGCACCTCCTGTGTTTGGGTAAAGAAGCAGAAAGTCAGTAACTCACTCTAGTTTCTCCAGTTTACAGTGTGGATCCACTAGCAAAGCAGAGAGCTGCTTCACTCCTGAGTCTCCTGGTTTACTGCGGTTCAGATTCAGTTCTCTCAGGTGTGATGAGGGGTTTGACCTCAGAGCTGACACCAAAGCAGCACGGCCTTCCTTGCCAATACTGCAGCCAGACAATCTGCAGAGAGGAGAAAAACTCACATGTACAGCTCAACTGACACATACACACACACACACAATAATGTCTCACACATGTACACACAACCCAGCACACACACACAAACTCCACCGCCCCCTCCCAAAAGTACACAATCAGTATCATGGCTTCGTCTATCTCACATATGTCAAAGTCAAGGCCCGCGGGCCGGATCTGGATTGATTATCTATGGACCCCTGGATGATATTTAATTACTATTAGAACCGGCCCGCAGGCCTCAGCCGCTCTCTGGTGTTTTGCACGCACAAACACTGCATTCCCCACAATGCAACGGTAGCCCGCGAAGTCACTGCAGCGGACACAAGCGGCGAGGGTCTATGGAGTGATTTTTGTTTCAATAGTTCCACAAAAGCAAAAGTAAATCCAAGAGCAGAAAGTATATGTTATGAATGCAAAACAGAAAAAAATATATCAAAAGTATATATTTTTTATATAATTGGTTATTTGAAACTTATTTTCGTTTGCATTTTGACAAGTTTTTGGTTCCATTGTTTTTGTTTTTTTGGATTTTCCCAGTAAGGTCTTTTGCTTCTGGAATCTCTCTTTGCTTCTGCTTCGTTTTTTGCTTCTGACTTTTGGAACACATTTCACGTGTGGGAGGGTCTTAGATGAAGGCGTTCCTCTGCAATCTCCATTGGTCACTGATTCCGGACTGACACAGAGCTCTGAGACCGCCTCTGGGACCAAGCCACGCCCACCCCACCAGCTTCCTAGCGTTTTCAAACATGGCGGAACGCGGTGGTTCTGTTTCACAGTAGCATGTAAACTAAGTTTTACCATAAAAGTTTATACAAAGGTTATAATTAATTGCTAAATGGTCTGTAGATATTGCAAATGTACACTGTATAATAACTACATTAAGCATGGCAGTTAATATTTAGCATACTTCACCAGCGCGAGCTTTTTAAAATTTTAGTGAACTGGATGCAGGCATGAAAATCTGTCACCTTGCGGCGAAATTCGCCATTTTTGAGGTTTTCATATTTTGCGGTAAAACAAACTCCTATGAAAAATAGGTAGATAGTAAAATAAGAAACAAGATTTTTTTGTAGTTTTAAATGATGAACCCTGGTATTTTTTACACTCATTTTTGCCGCTGATGTTATTTATTGGTTCATTAAGATGTAATGGTTTTGACTAAGCCATCTGGAATGGCGAAAGCGGCTTCTCGTTTACAGATCTGGCTCCATATATTGACAAGACAGGTCAATATTTTTCAGCGCGACATTACCGTGAGAGAAGTCAACAGGGAAGAGCGTGTTTAAAGCTAGCCTTCAAATTATTTTAAATGTAATCGCTGCTGTAGCTTCTGTCACCGTTTTGCTACTTGCAATAGTAGCGACTAGTTACTCGCTCCTCCTGGATCATTCGCTAGCGTCCCCGCGGGTCTAAAGTGAGAAGGAAACTAATCCGCACTCGGCGTTTCAATGGACTACTCTTCTTACTCCCACCCCTCCAAGTTAAAATCTTTTTGTTTTTATCTCTGAGTCGGACAGTGTCTGAATGTCATGTCTGACATGTATTATGTTTAGGTTCTCTATGTTCAATGGTTCAATGAATATTGTTCACTTCTTAATAAAATATGGACAGCACAAGATGCATGTGTTGTGTGTTTGTGTGTGGTACCTGCAGAACACTGAAAAACAGTGTGAGTGAACAAAGCTGGTTGTATATAGGGTGGCCACTTTTCAGTATTGCTTTAATTTTGGTATTTGGCTTTAATTTTGGTATTTTTTACTATTATGGATTTTACTATATTTGGCATCACCTCTCGTACACCAGCTGCCCCCCACCCCCCGTCCGTCGCCGTATCCCCGTGCCGTCACCTGTCGCCATACCAGATATTGCAAATACTCATATTTCTTCCACACATCAATGTTCTCTCCATCCAGTTCACTAAAATTTTAAAAAGCTCGCGCTGGTGAAGTGTGCTAAATATTAACTGCCATGCTTAATGTAGTTATTATACAGTGTACATTTGCAATATCTACAGACCATTTAGCAATTAATTATAACCTTTGTATAAACTTTTATGGTAAAACTTAGTTTACATGCTACTGTGAAACAGAACCACCGCGTTCCGCCATGTTTGAAAACGCTAGGAAGCTGGTGGGGTGGGCGTGGCTTGGTCCCAGAGGCGGTCTCAGAGCTCTGTGTCAGTCCGGAATCAGTGACCAATGGAAATTGCAGAGGAACGCCTTCATCTAAGACCCTCCCACACGTGAAATGTGTTCCAAAAGTCAGAAGCAAAAAACGAAGCAGAAGCAAAGAGAGATTCCAGAAGCAAAAGACCTTACTGGGAAAATCCAAAAAAACAAAAACAATGGAACCAAAAACTTGTCAAAATGCAAACGAAAATAAGTTTCAAATAACCAATTATATAAAATATATATACTTTTGATATATTTTTTTCTGTTTTGCATTCATAACTTATACTTTCTGCTCTTGGATTTACTTTTGCTTTTGTGGAACTATTGAAACAAAAATCACACCATAAGGGTCCGCTCGGCGAAAATGACGTAATCACAGTGGCTCCGCCCGTGGGCGAGGGCGTCGTGCGCTGTCGATTCGCGAGGTCGTGCACCTCTCGAATTTTGTAACTTTGCGCGCAACAGCACGTTAAAAGTAATTAAGTTAAATATTTATACATCTATTCGAAATGATTCAAAATAATTCGCTTTTTATTCACATTATTTAATGATTGTTTATTGTCAAAACGCCCAATCTTAACGTCTTCACGTTCTCTCATGTTTCGTCCTGGAATTACAAGAGGCTCGTATTTGTTAACTGTTCAGTCAGATAGATATTTGTTGTGAAACGAAGTAGTTACAATTTCAAGCATTTTCAATAACTTTAGCCTAAATTCTAGCACTTTCAAATCTTTATTACTTTAGCCTATTCATTTAATGTACCGTACAGAACATGTTTTCTTTGAAGGAAGTTTGTTTTTATCTGTTTGCTTGTTGAAAAATGTTTTCACTTGAAATTACTGACAGATCCATAAGAAAATATTGCTTTATTCATTTAAGCATTAAATAATATACACTGTGTTAGGTCTTGGTTCAATAGGCTATGTGCAATCATTTCAATATGTTTTAATAAACATTGAACCAGTCCGGCCCTCGGCTTGTAGCAAATTTGGTTTTTTGGCCCTCGGTGCATTTGACTTTGACATCCCTGGTCTATCTGAATAGATAATGCACCAGCCAAAGTGACACCTGTGGTCCCAGTACTATGATCAGCTAGCTCTTACCATACAGATGTCAGTGGGCTTTAGCTCATGTGTGCAGACATCACTGTATCACAGATTTGGTTGTCCTTTGTACCTGGACCCTGCAGCTAGTCCCTCCAGGGAGTCTTTAGCAATGAAGACCTCACAAGCATGTGCCAGGAACCTGACTCGGCTCTGGAGACCAGACCTTGTATGGCACGTCATGGTGGAGTCATCAGCTGCCTGAGGGAGAAGGTCGTGTCGGTGGTCATGTCTCTCTCTGTCCTGACACCACACTCGGCCTGGGAGTAGACACACTCGGCCAGCACCAGGACACACCTCTCAGCTTGCTGCAGACATTCTTGTTTTTGTACAGTGTGATGTCTCACATAGGCTACTGTATATTGAGGGACTGAAAGCTCCTCCCAGCACTGACACAGCAGCATGTGAATTTGATTATTTCCATGGGGTATTATGCTTCTTATCCTGTGTTTTACCCCTGGTCTTAACACTTCAAGCAATGATTTTATTTCTCTTATAATAATAATTTATATTCATTTATAATTTTTTAACTGATGCTGGTCCAGCGTGGCGCGTGTCAGTGAATATTATGCCTCAGCGTGCCAACGGTGGCATACGTGCCATAGGTTGCCGACCCCTGCTCTATGTGGTATGAAATAGTTTGGGCAGGAATGATCTCTCTCAAGTTTTTATATGCCCCACCCCCTGAAATACAGGTCTTAGGACAGAGAATGCACAATGATCCCTCTCACTTTCTTGAAATGATCCCTCGAAGTGCAACAGCTTGGTAGAAATGGACTTTACATCTCTTAAAAGACTATGAAAAATCACTTGGTGTGAATGGGCTGGTACTATAAATGTTAAACTTATTGGAAATACATGTATGAACCCATCGTTGTAAAACAATAAAACACTGAAGAAGAAAAAAAACAGTTTTCCCCGCTTTCATGTAGTGTACCTGGTTCATCTTGTGAACACTCAGAGCTTATGTGGTTTGTCTATTTAATGTGCGTTCGCACAGTGTCCCGTGCTCGTCTTTGTCAGAGTCGTTCATTGTGAATAACCGTGGGTGTTTAAACGTGCGCTGTCTGCGGTTTTATGTCAATAAACGTGTATGCGTGCAAGGAAGTCTGGACTCATTGCCTCGTCCTTCTCCCGGGGCCCATCATCACATATGGCCTCATCATAAGTTTGTAGTTATTTGTGTTTGGTGGGCACTGCCAGCACAGCACAGAGACACGTAAACACTAAAAAGTGGTCTTCCTCTTAAACATTAAACAGTGAATATGGTACACCCTACCTTAGTTTAAAAGGGGTTCAGAAAACATTTTGCAATTAATAAATGATTTTAAAGTAGATGATCAGAACAGTAATGTGTTTGTGAATTAAAATACTCACAAAGATTTTCTGGATGCTGTGACCACTGGCAGCAGTCTCAGTAGACATTCCTCTGATGGAGAATATTTACTCAGGTCAAATTCTTCCAGCTCCTCTTCTGAGTTCAGCAACACAAACACCAGAGCTGACCACTGAGCAGGAGAGAGTCTGGCTCCACGGAGGCAACCATAGGCATGAGATCTGAAATCTTGTCTGCTCAGGTATGTTTGGACTTCCTGGACTAAAGAATGATCATTCAGTTCATTCAGACAGTGGAATAGATTGATGGATTTATCTGGAGAAGGATTCTCACTGATCTTCTCCTTGATGTACTTGACTGTTTCTTCTTTGCTGTGAGAGCTGCTTCCTGTCTGTGTCAGT
This sequence comes from Brachyhypopomus gauderio, assembly GCF_052324685.1. Lineage (NCBI taxonomy): Eukaryota > Metazoa > Chordata > Actinopteri > Gymnotiformes > Hypopomidae > Brachyhypopomus > Brachyhypopomus gauderio. The sequence goes on from NC_135228.1 coordinate 4,740,431, forward strand.
AGACCTTGTAAGAGAGTCTGATTGGACTCCAGTGAGAGACCCAGAAGGAAGCGGAGGAAAAGGTCTAGGTGTCCATTCTCACTCTGTAAAGCCTTGTCCACTGTGTTCTTAAGGAAGTCAGACATTGTTGATATTTTAATGTCTTGTATTACTGCAGTGGTTTGCTGCTCCATCACATTTATATTGTTGGAGATAAAGGAGAAAAATGCATATAGAGCAGCCAGAAACTCCTGAAGACTCAAATGCACAAAGCTGAACACCTTCCCCAGGTGCAGCCCAAACTCCTCTCTGAAGATCTGGGTACACACTCCTGAATATACTGACACTTCTTTGACATCAATGCCACACTCTCTCAGGTCTTCCTCATAGAAGATCAGGTTGCCTTTTTTCAGCTGTTGAAAGGCAAGTTTTCCTAGTGCCAAAATTATCTTTCTACTCTGGTAAGGATCATTGTCAGTTTTGTCTTGGTACTTTCTGTCCTTGTGTTTGATGTGAAAGATCAGGAAGTGTGTGAACATCTGAGTCAGAGTCTTGGGGATCTCTCCACTCTCTGCTTCACCCAACATTTTCTCTAGAACAGTGGCTGCAATCCAACAGAAGACTGGAATGTGGCACATGATGTAGAGGCTTCTTGATGACTTGATGTGTGAGATGATTCTATTGGCCAGGATCTGGTCACTGATTCTCTTCCTGAAGTACTCCTCTTTCTGAGTGCCACTGAACCCTCGTACCTCTGTTACCTTGTCAACACACTCGGGAGGGATCTGATTGGCTGCTGCTGGTCGAGAGGTTATCCAGAGGAGAGCAGAGGGAAGCAGATTCCCCTTGATGAGGTTTGTCAGCAGCACATCCACTGAGGTCGACTCTGTTACATCCCACAAGCTCTCATTGTTCTGGAAATCTAGAGGAAGTCGACATTCATCCAGACCATCAAAGATGAAAATTACTTTGAAAGAATCACAGTCTATTAATTTTAATTGTTGTGTGTCTGGGAAAAAGTGATGAAGCAAATCCATCAGACTGAACTTTTTCTCCTTCATCAAATTCAACTCCCTAAAAGGAAGTGGAAATATGAAGAGGACATCCTGATTGGCTCTTCCTTCAGCCCAGTCCAGAATGAACTTCTGCGCAGAGACTGTTTTCCCAATTCCAGCAACTCCTTTAGTCAGCACACTTCTGATGTGTTTGTCTTTAAAGAGGTCATTACATTTGATGGGTGTCTCCTGAGTTGCTGGTCTCCTGGATGCTGTCTCAATCTGTCTCACCTCATGTTCATTATTGACCTCTCCACTCCCTCCCTCTGTGATGTAGAGCTCTGTGTAGATCTCATTCAAAAGGGTTGAGTTTCCATGATCTGAGATTCCTTCATTCATTCTTTTACATTTCACCAGTAGTTTGTGTTTGAGCTTTTGCTGATACACAAAGACCACCTCTAAAAAACAAAATATGATGACATATATTATCTCTGATGTCATCAATGTTCTTTAAAAAAAACACTTTGCCATCGTAGGGCCATGACCCAGATCTCTTACTTGTCTGTAGTGTGTTAGCGAGGTCTGTCTGGTTCATGTTCCTCAGGACGTGCAGTGTGATCTTCAGCGCCCCCTCTCTGACACTGCTCTGATCCTCCTCATCCTCCATCTCTCCCCCAGAGCATGATGGGTAATCTGGAATCAGTATCTTCTTAAACCTCTTCAGTTCCTTCCTCATCAGAAACATGACTTTTTGCTCCAGCTCCTAATTAGGAATAAACAGCATCAGACATTCATGAAAACACCACAATGTCAGAGAGAGATGATAATTTGATTATATTTTATGATGGAGAACTTTTTTACTGCCTACATATACACTATACATTTTTATGAGAGTACAAAATTAAACAAAAACATGTGTACCTTGAATATGGACTCCACATGTTTTCTGTAGGTGAACACTAAATTCTCTTTATGTTCACTGTAGACAAACACAACACTGAGTTTAATGGGGGAAATGTAGCACATTCATACATGTACAATAACATAAAACTGGATGAATTTATTTAATCCCCTAATCCAGTGTTCCTAACTCCCAGTGCTGGATGAACTGATTAAATCCCCTAATACAGTGTTCCACACTCCCAGTACTGGATGAACTGGTTTAATCACCTAAACCAGTGTTCCTCAATCCCAGTGCTGGAGACCTGCATCACTGCACAGTTTAGTGGTTCTTGCTCTAAGACACCTGGTGCTGCTCATGAAGGGGTTCATGATGAGCTGAGTGAGTATGATCAGGTGGAACTGGGAGTGAGAAACTCTGTCCTCATCACTACAACCAGGAGACCATCCTTACCTTATGACTACAACCTGGAGACCATCCTTACCTTATGACTACAACCAGGAGACCATCCTTACCTTATGACTACAACCAGGAGACCATCCTTACCTTATGACTACAACCAGGAGACCATACTTACCTCGCATCACTACGGCACTCTCCACCCCAGAAGTTATTTGTGGCATCACTCTTCATGGAGACACCGCTTGGTTCAGGTGAATCTGACATCTTTCTATGAATTGGAGAAACACAAACCTGTAACACCGGTGGGTAGGGACGCACACACCGCGTTAGAGAGAGCAAGGAAGAGGTGGAACCAAGTGCCACAAAAATTAACAGAACTAAAAGGAGCGCCTAAATAAACGCGGACTGCTCAACGCGTAAAGCCTGGTTCACACTACACGACTTTTCAGTTGTCAGGTTTTTGTGCCGTCCGCACTACACGACTGGTTGTGCTGTAATCGCGAGTCTTTCAGTTGTTGTGGCTTTCACATTACATGACTGATCGGCGACGCGGGCTCACGAATTACACGACTGGGGAATCGCCGACTCATCTGGCTGCCATCCAAAAACGCGAGAACACGAAACGAAACTCTCGCGAGAACCAGCAACACCACGTAGAAGAAAAAAAAACAATGTACATGTGCTCCACATTTTTGTTATTATTATTTTTTTTACATTTACATTTATGGCATTTAGCAGACGCTCTTATCCAGAGCGACTTACAAAAGTGCTATGTAGTTGCTTGGAATCTCCAAGGTAGAATAGATAGTCCTGAACACAAGGTACTCTAAGCTGGAAAAACCACTAGACGAAAGTCAAATGATACCTAACAATTATACCTGAATATACACATCCCCTGAGGAAAAAGACAGTAAACAATTCCTATAACCCAATTATGCACAATACCTGAGGAAAGAGACGATTATTATGCAAAGTGCACTTGAAAGAGGTGGGTCTTCAGTCGGCGTCTGAAGACAGCAAGTGACTCCGATGTTCGGACACACAAGGGAAGTTCATTCCACCACCTTGGAGCCAGGACAGAGAAAAGTCTGGATGCTTGTCTCCCATGTGTCCTGGATGATGGAGGGTCAAGACGAGACATACTTGAGGCGCGGAGGGCTCTAGGTATGCATCTGGGTTTTACCATGGCCATCAAGTAAGGAGGAGCTGGACCATTCTTTGCTTTGTAGGCCAGCACCAGGGTTTTATATTTGATGCGGGCAGCTACCGGAAGCCAGTGGAGGGAGGACAGCAAGGGAGTGACATGGCTGAACTTGGGAAGGTTGAAGACCAACCGAGCTGCAGCGTTCTGGATCAGTTGCAGGGGTTTGATGGCTTTTTTACTGTTTAAACACTCCATAGTCCCAAGTGAACATAAATATAATCAATCGCACTATTTCTCCAGTGCTGTCACAATAACTTAAACACAGTGTTGTAGTAAAGTTGTAAGAAAGGTGAGGATTTTGTGTGTTTGCTGGGTTACTGTTTTGAAAGTATTCTTGAAAGTTTTTTACATTCTTCAGAGATATCTTCAGCGGTGCCGCGGTTCTCTCTCCGCGTTCCCATTGGCTGTAGCTAGACGCTACTGCTGACTCTCAGTCGCCGACTGCTAGATATTAAACATGCTAGATATCTGCCAGTCGTCTGCGACCAGTCGGCGACGGCTCGGCGAGCGTCTTTCAGCAGTTCACACTACACGACTGAGCGAGCGACGAGTGATCGCCGATTCGCCTCCGACCACAGTTTTTGTCGGCGATCAGTCGGCGACTGAAAAACCAGCCTAAAATCGTGTAGTGTGAACCAGGCTCAAAAAGAAATAAAGCAAAACAAGGACGCCAGGGGAAGTAGCTGACTAATAGCAAAAAGGCTACTCAAACAAAAAACCCTTCCCATACAAACAGCAACGGGATAGGAAGATAAACAGGTTGAGGAAAACTTGAGGGAGGTCAGTAAGCGACGCAGGAGAGGACTCGAAAAAAGACAGAGAAAACAGACAGGAGAGATAGGTGACGGGACACCTACAGAGGCAAATGCTGCAACAGAGAAAGACAGGAGAGGCTGAGAACGCAACGGCATAACCACAACGAATCAGCAATGATCCGTCTCCACGGGCTTCCTTAAGAAGCCATGGCAACAGGTGAGACAGATCATTGCTAATTGCGTTGCTGAAGTCTAGGACTGGTTCGGGTGCCCCTAGTGGACGTGGATGGCACGGCATCCGAGCCAGCCCTGGCTCGGGTGCCCCTAGTGGACATGGATGGCACGGAATCCGAGCCAGCCGTGGCTCGGGTGCCCCTAGTGGACGTGGATGGCACGGCATCCGAGCCAGCCCTGACAAAACCATTTGGAAAAAGAACCATATATTCTGGAAACCCTGTTTGGACTGTATTGTGTATATATTATTATTATTATAAATATTTTTTATTATTAGTTCAGATTGATCAGAAAAAATATCTACACTGTCAACAGACTTTCTCACACACCAAAGTACCCTGTGTTCTTTCTCTTACACTCATGTCCTCTTAAACCAGGGGTCACCAACCTTTTTGAAACTGAGAGCTACTTCTTGGATACCAATTATTGCGGAGGGCCAACAGTTTGATAAACACTTGTAAAATCACAAATTTGCTCAATTTTGCTTTACATAGATGAATATAATTAATTATTAATAATAACATATAATTAAAGGTATAATCTTTAAAAAATATGCCTTTAAATCGCGGGCCTTTTCCTCACGTAGTGCGCTGCCCGGTGGGTAGTTAGCATGGTAGCTTGTGTTGCGCGTCCTGTAATGTCTCTCCACATTGTACCGTTTTACCATCACCCCGCAAATGAGACACACGCAGGAATCTTTTACAGTAGTAAAAAAGAACTCTTCCTCCCATTCACTGTGAAAATTATATGTTTTCTTTCTTTTTTCAGCCATGTTGTCAGATGTAAATAATCGCCTCACCTTCACTGCGCCCGCTAGCTAGTCTCCACACGGCAACCTCGGGCAGTGTCTAATAATCTAATATGTAACTATTTTACATGTAACAAGATTTTTTGTCATTTTCAAGTTTACACCAGTGTAAGGCTGATTTAAAAATAGCAAAAAAAAAGAAGCAGCTCATTAATATGTGGCACTATAGTGAGCTAATTTTAGAACAGCCTCATGACGTCCTTGCGGGCGACCTGGTGCCCGCGGGCACCATGTTGGTGACCCCTGTCTTAAACTCTACTGTCTCCATCTCTGTGTTCTCTTACACTCATGTCTTCTTTAACTCTACTGTCTCCATCTCTGTGTTCTCTTACACTCATGTCTTCTTTAAATCTACTGTCTCCATCTCTGTGTTCTCTTACACTCATGTCTTCTATAACTCTACTGTCTCCATCTCTGTGTTCTCTTACACTCATGTCTTCTTTAACTCTACTGTCTCCATCTCTGTGTTCTCTTACACTCATGTCTTCTTTAAATCTACTGTCTCCATCTCTGTGTTCTCTTACACTCATGTCTTCTTTAACTCTACTGTCTCCATATCTGTGTTCTCTTAAACTCATGTCTTCTATAACTCTACTGTCTCCATCTCTGTGTTCTCTTACACTCGTGTCTTCTATAACTCTACTGTCTCCATATCTGTGTGCTCTTACACTCGTGTCTTCTTTAACTCTACTGTCTCCATCTCTGTGTTCTCTTACACTCATGTCTTCTTTAACTCTACTGTCTCCATCTCTGTGTTCTCTTACACTCATGTCTTCTTTAACTCTACTGTCTCCATCTCTGTGTTCTCTTACACTCATGTCTTCTATAACTCTACTGTCTCCATCTTTGTGTTCTCTTACACTCATGTCTTCTTTAAATCTACTGTCTCCATCTCTGTGTTCTCTTACACTCATGTCTTCTTTAACTCTACTGTCTCTATATCTGTGTTCTCTTACACTCATGTCTTCTTTAACTCTACTTTCTCCATCTCTGTGTTCTCTTACACTCATGTCTTCTTTAACTCTACTGTCTCCATCTCTGTGTTCTCTTACACTCATGTCTTCTATAACTCTACTGTCTCAATCTCTGTGTTCTCTTACACTCATGTCTTCTATAACTCTACTGTCTCCATCTTTGTGTTCTCTTACACTCATGTCTTCTTTAAATCTACTGTCTCCATCTCTGTGTTCTCTTACACTCATGTCTTCTTTAACTCTACTGTCTCCATATCTGTGTTCTCTTACACTCATGTCTTCTTTAACTCTACTGTCTCCATCTCTGTGTTCTCTTACACTCATGTCTTCTATAACTCTACTGTCTCCATCTCTGTGTTCTCTTACACTCATGTCTTCTTTAACTCTACTGTCTCCATATCTGTGTTCTACATCATCCTTACCTGAGATCCGTGGGACAGATTCCTTCTTTAAAGTGTAATGGAACCTCCATTGACCAGTCACTCTTAATGGAGACATAACTGGGTTCAGGTGAGTCTGTTCTCTTAACTGTGAGCCTAAAATATATATGATTAACACAACAATTAATATGTGAAATTATTTAATTAATATATATATGATTAACACAACACTTAACATGTGACATTCTTTGATTAATGCTCTTGATGGATCCATCATGCCAGTGTTCTCTTCAATGTTTCCTTCCACCTCTGATCTCAGTGACTGATTTTCATACATTTCACTTTAGTGCTGCTGAGTCCCATTATTCTCTCACCTCTCTCCGTTCTCTCTCTCACTCTGTGTGTGTGTGTGTGTGTGTGTGTGTGCTATTCTCACCTCTCTCCTTTCTGTGTGAGCTGTTCTCCAGAGACACTCATTCTGGAGGTCACGTCTCCTACAGGTTACAGCTGTGTAAGATCTGCAGGTTCAACACTTTGCAGCTCTGACAGCTCCTTCCTGCTCTGTCAACAACATCACAACAACTACGTCTCTCTGGATGAGAGTGTCTGCAAAATGTGATATTTCAGTTTTTCTTTTTTTATTTATTTGCAAACATTTCTACATTTCTGTTTGATTTTGTCAAGAAATAAAATTAACTTTTTTGATTTTAGGAAATGGCTACAATGAAACAAAAAGTAAAACATTTTAAGGGATCTGAACACTTTCTGTACCCGCTGTAGATGGCGGACGCTTATACACTTAGATGTTAGATGCACTGGCTCAAAGTCTGAGATATTTGTGGCAGTTTCTGCGGTATGCAGTATGACTTCCTGTTGTTTTATTCCTGATACTGTTTCTCCATATGAGTTAAAAAAAACAGCTTCAATGACATATAAAAAATATATTTAAATAATTCCCTGATGGCTATAACTCATTGCTCACAACTACTATAATGCATTATGCCCTGTCACAACCCTGTTCACACTATTACACATACTGCCATATTATGTATACTTTGTATTGTCCTGTACATAATCTGTGTATTGCTTGTACATTGTGTATGCACTCGCTGTGCTGGAATGTTTATAAAACTACAAACGGACTTAATAGGCCTCATGTAAACATTTGGATTCTGTGTATTTTCAAAACAAGCTCAGTTTAGTTGTAATGAGTCAAACCAGCTTATTTCCTCTTTTTTCATAAACATTGACTAATAAGTTACTGCCTCACTCCTGCCCCTAAACGCTTAAAGTTTTCAAATAAAATAACTTGAATAACTGAATATTGACATCAACCTACTAAAATGTTCTTTGTGTCATTTCTTTGTATGACAATTTGGATATGAATACTCACCTTGTTTCTCACTCCGAAGCGTTGAAGGTTTCACTGTCACTTCAAACACATGCTCCGGGGAATGTAGTCCCCGTTTCACCTAATACTGTGCAAGAGCAAAATTATTCCTGTTTTGCTTAACATACAGGAGAAGGCAAACACAAGAAGATCAAAACAGGTCTAAACCAGAGAAACACAAAGAAGAGGAAATGCTTGCTACTGTGAGGGACTGCGGTCAAGCCAGCCCTCACTTAAAAAATCTTGGTCAAGCCAGCCCCCGAGAAAATTGCGAAGTTGCGCGTATACCATAGATTACGGTAATGGGTGATGCCTGTGATTCCACATTTAAATCTAAATGGTATACAGAATGAGTAAAAAAAAAAACCAATAAATAAACAAGTAAATTGTTTAATTCAGAACTAATAAATCATGACTCAAACTGTATTTAATGTCTATGAAAATGAAAACCTTGAAAGTAAATTTAAATTATTACATTTGTTACTTTTACACCGTTTTATATTTACAGGGTCATTAAAAAAATCCTCCTGATTGCACTCAATAATTTCAATACAATATGGTAGAACACCACCTACAGATGTCACTCAGTAAAGATCAAGAAGATCTGATGTGGCATTTCAAAGTAAAGGTCCCTCAAATAACCAGATTTGATCAATTTTACTGTATGTTTACAGTGTCATAAAAAAAAAATCCTCCTGATTGCACTGAATAATTTCACTACAAAATGGTAGAACACCACCTACAGATGTCACTCAGTAAAGATCAAGAAGATCTGATGTGGCATTTCAAAGTAAAGGTCCCTCAAATTACCAAATTTGATCAATTTTACTGTATGTTTACAGTGTCATAAAAAAAATCCTCCTGATTGCACTGAATAATTTCACCACAGAATGGTAGAACAACACCTACAGATGTCACTCAGTAAAGATCAAGAAGATCTGATGTGGCATTTCAAAGTAAAGGTCCCTCAAATAACCAGATTTGATCAATTTTACTGTATGTTTACAGTGTCATAAAAAAAATTATCCTGATTGCACTGAATAATTTCACTACAGAATGGTAGAACACCACCTACAGATGTCACTCATGTAAGATCAAGAAGATCTGATGTGGCATTTCAAAGTAAAGGTCCCTCAAATTACCAGATTTGATCTTTTTTTTTCTATGTTTACAGGGTCATTAATAAAAATCCTCCTGATTTCACTCAATAATTTCACTACAGAATAGTAGAACACCACCTACAGATGTCACTCAGTAAAGATCAAGAAGATCTTATGTGGCATTTCAAAGTAAAGGTCCCTCAAATTACCAGATTTGATCAACTTTATTCTATGTTTACAGTGTCATTAAAAAAATCCTCCTGATTGCACTGAGTAATTTCACTACAGAATGGTAGAACACCACCTACAGATGTCACTCAGTAAAGATCAAGAAGATCTGATGTGGCATTTCAAAGTAAAGGTCCCTCAAATTACCAGATTTGATAATTTTTTTTCTATGTTTACAGGGTCATTAATAAAAATCCTCCTGATTGCACACAATAATTTCACTACAGAATGGTAGAATACCACCTAAATGTGTCTCTCAGTCAAGATCAAAAAGATCTGATGCATCATTTCAAAATAAAGGTCCATCAAATGACCAAATTTGATCAATTTTACTCTATATTTACAGTGTCATTAAAAAGAATCCTCCTGATTGCACAGAATAATTTCACTACAGCATGGTAGAATACCACCTACAGGTGTCACTCATGTAAGATCAAGAAGATCTGATGTGTCAATTCAAAATAAGGGTCCCTCAAATTACCAGATTTGATCAATTTTACTGTATGTTTACAGTGTCATAAAAAAAATCCTCCTGATTGCACTGAATAATTTCACTACAGAATGGTAGAACAACACCTACAGATGTCACTCAGTAAAGATCAAGAAGATCTGATGTGGCATTTCAAAGTAAAGGTCCCTCAAATAACCAGATTTGATCAACTTTATTCTATGTTTACAGGGTCATTAATAAAAATTCTCCTGATTGCACTGAATAATTTCACTACAGAATGGTAGAACATCACCTACAGATGTCAATCATGTAAGATCAAGAAGATCTGATGTGGCATTTCAAAGTAAAGGTCCCTCAAATTACCAGATTTGATCAACTTTATTCTATGTTTACAGGGTCATTAATAAAAATCCTCCTGATTGCACTCAATGATTTCACTACAGAATGGTAGAATACCACCTAAATGTGTCTCTCAGTCAAGATCAAAAAGATCTGATGCATCATTTCAAAATAAAGGTCCATCAAATGACCAAATTTGATCAATTTTACTCTACATTTACAGTGTCATTAAAAAGATTCCTTCTGATTGCTCAGAATAATTTCACTACAGAATGATAGAATACCAACTAAAGGTGTCACTCTGTCAAGATCAAGCAGATGTGATGTGCCATTTCAAAATAAAGGCTCTCTAAATTATCATTTTGATCAATTTTACTCTGCATTTACACTGTCATTAAAATGAATCCTTCTGATTGCACAGAATAATTTCACTACAGAATGGTACAATACCACCTAAAGGTGTCACTCAGTCAAGATCAAGAAAATGTGATGTGTCATTTCAAAATAAAGGTTCCTGAAATTACTAAAATATGGAGTAATAATCAAAAAAATGTTTAGTTCACTACAGACCTTTCTATATGTCTGTGGAGTTGCTGCACCTAAATAAAACACTTCGATTCCTGTTTTCAGAAGCAAGACAGAAATTAAATTAAAAAAATAAATGGTGTCACTCTGTCAAGATCAAGCAGATGTTATGTGCCATTTCAAAATAAAGTGTATATGTAAAATATTTTTAATATTTAAATGTTTTAAACAATTTACTGAACCAATAACATCCCTTATTGTATTCCAGACTTTCTTTCATATGGGCTCTTTATATATAGAGAGACTACTCTAAGTAGTCTGTCTATCATTATCAATAAATGTATCTCATTTAATGACATCATTGCCCACCTGTTATCCTGAGTTACCTTCTATCACATCAGGTGATCTGAGGAGGCAGGATGCAAGTGCAAGAAACAAACAAACCAAGAGAACAAAGACAAAATTAAAGTAGAAATACTGACTTATTGGCAAATCAATAAAATAATAAAATAATAAAAAACTCCAAGCAAATATAAGGCAAACAACCAGGGATATATACAGGCACAAATGACAAACAGCTGGGGCTAACAAGAGGGAGACAACCAGAGCAACTGAAAGCATGTTTGCTTCTCAGCACTGGGGTCTTGGGTTCAAGTCCCTATCTGAGTGGAGTTTCCATGTTCTCTCCGTGTTTGCATGGGTTTCCTCCGGGGTCTCCGGTTCCCTCCCACAGTCCGAAGACATGGAGGTTAGGTAAATTGGCAGTCCCAGACAAATTCTCCCTGAGTGTGTATCTGTGTCTCTCTGTTCAATAAATAGCAGTTGTCTGAGTGTCTATGCTTGTATGTCCAGTGGTGGATGGTGCTCTGCCACTAGGGTCTGTCCTCTCTCCCCTTCCTGCACCCCATTCAGTCCCACAGGAGGCTGTGGATCCCGGTAGAGAGTGCGCAGTTGGCTGCTGCTTCTTGCCGTTGTGTGTGATTGGTTGTGTGAGACTTGTCATCCCCGGTAGCTCAACGTGTTCAGCCACATAATCCCAATTAGAAACAAAGGGCAGGAAACTCTGAAGTTTGGAACCTCTGAAGCCTGGTGGTTAGGGAACTGGTCTTGTGACTGACAGTGGGCGGACACTAGGAGCACATGGCAGAAATGTAAACACAGGCACATGGCACTGACAGGACAATGAAAACAAAGACAGAAAGACAAGAATGAAGCAGGGCAGAATATGACACCTGTTCGCAATTGTAAAGGGCAGATGACGAGGTTAGGCACGTTAGGCAGGAGTCCCCTTGGACTATGATGTTTGCTGATGACATTGTGATCTGTAGTGAGAGTAGGGAGCAGGTGGAGGTGAGCTTGGAAAGATGGAGATATGCTTTGGAGAAAGTGAGCAGGAGTAAAACAGAGTACATGTGTGTGAATGAGAGGGCAGACGGTGAACAGGTCCAGTTACAAGGAGTTGATTTGGTGAAGGGTGTCGAGTTTACCTACTTAGGGTCGAGGGTACAGAGTAATGGAGGAAGTGAAAGAGAGGTAAAGAAGAGAGTGCAGGCAGGCTGGGGTGGATGGCATAAAGTGTCTGGGGTGATCTGTGATAGAAGGGTGTCAGCTAGAATGAAAGGAAAGATCTATAGGACAGTAGTGAGACCTGCTATGTTGTATGGACTGGAGACAGTGGCACTGACAAATAGACAGGTGAGGGAGATGGAGGTGTCTGAGATGAAGATGTTGAGATTCTCATTTGGAGTGACGAGGAAGGATAGGATCAGAAATGAGTTTATTAGAGGATCAGCACATGTAGCATGTTTTGGAGATAAAGTTAGAGAAGCGAGATTGAGATGGTTTGGACATGTACAGAGGAGGGAGGAGAGGTATATTGGTAGGAGGGTCTTGAGGATGGAACTTCCAGGCAAGAGGAGGAGAGGTAGACCTAAGAGGAGGTTTATGGATGCAGTGGTAGAGGATATGAGAGTGGCTGGTGTTTCAGTGGAGGACACTCAAGACAGGGCCAGATGGAGGAGTTTGATCCGCTGTGGCGACCCCTAAACGGGAATAGCCGAAAGAAGAAGAAGAAGACTGCCTGACCTCCTAGAAGATACAATACAATGTTAGGCATGTGTGTGGGATTTGGGGCAAACGGCTTTCCAATGCCCCTGTTTTATTGTTTTAATCAATTCCAAGAAGACGTTTGCTTATTTGAACTAATTCCCATTCATTGTTCAGCAGCAACCTGCTGAATAAATGATAAAACATCAATGTTTACTAAGCAATGGAATGATAATGGGGCAGCAGCATCTTGACTGCAGACAGGAAGCAGAATGACCAACTCATTAAGAGGGCCTGGTCTGTCCTGATAAACCTCTTGGACCCAGTGCAAGAGATGGCAATATACTTAGACAGCACTGGACAGCTGCTTCAGTCAATAGTTTCTTCACTTTAGTCTTCATAGTTCTCTTCATCTTTTCCACTGCTGTTAGACTACACAACCCACACTGCTCCTAGTAAACCCCACACATCAGCAGACCACCTAGATGTACAGAATATTGCGTGTACAGCCAGCACTACTCCCAGAGAAACTCTGGTCATCAGCAGTCCACATTCATATACAGATACTATACAGAACTGTGAATATGAATATAGCGCAAAACATTTGATACTCTGTTTTACTTCACTTTACTTTATATAAAGCAACTGTATAGCTCTTATATGTTATTCATTCGTTAATTCTACTTAAGACATTATGCTGTTTTAATTTTGTGATTGTATTCTTATGTCCATTGTTTTATTTTTTTAATTTAATTTCTGTCTTGCTTCTGAAAACAGGAATCGAAGTGTTTTATTTAGGTGCAGCAACTCCACAGACATATAGAAAGGTCTGTAGTGAACTAAACATTTTTTTGATTATTACTCCATATTTTAGTAATTTCAGGAACCTTTATTTTGAAATGACACATCACATTTTCTTGATCTTGACTGAGTGACACCTTTAGGTGGTATTGTACCATTCTGTAGTGAAATTATTCTGTGCAATCAGAAGGATTCATTTTAATGACAGTGTAAATGCAGAGTAAAATTGATCAAAATGATAATTTAGAGAGCCTTTATTTTGAAATGGCACATCACATCTGCTTGATCTTGACAGAGTGACACCTTTAGTTGGTATTCTATCATTCTGTAGTGAAATTATTCTGAGCAATCAGAAGGAATCTTTTTAATGACACTGTAAATGTAGAGTAAAATTGATCAAATTTGGTCATTTGATGGACCTTTATTTTGAAATGATGCATCAGATCTTTTTGATCTTGACTGAGAGACACATTTAGGTGGTATTCTACCATTCTGTAGTGAAATCATTGAGTGCAATTAGGAGGATTTTTATTAATGACCCTGTAAACATAGAATAAAGTTGATCAAATCTGGTAATTTGAGGGACCTTTACTTTGAAATGCCACATGAGATCTTCTTGATCTTACATGAGTGACATCTGTAGGTGGTGTTCTACCATTCTGTAGTAAAATTATTGAGTGCAATCAGGAGGATTTTTATTAATGACCCTGTAAACATAGAATAAAGTTGATCAAATCTGGTAATTTGAGGGACCTTTACTTTGAAATGCCACATGAGATCTTCTTGATCTTTACTGAGTGACATCTGTAGGTGGTGTTCTACCATTCTGTAGTGAAATTACTCAGTGCAATCAGGAGGATTTTTTTTATGACACTGTAAACATACAGTAAAATTGATCAAATCTGGTAATTTGAGGGACCTTTACTTTGAAATGCCACATCAGATCCTATTGATCTTAGCTGAGTGACATCTGTAGGTGGTGTTCTACCATTCTGCAGTGAAATTATTGAGTGCAATCAGGAGGATTTTTTTTAATGACACTGTAAACATAGAATAAAGTTGATCAAATCTGGTTATTTGAGGGACCTTTACTTTGAAATGCCACATCAGATCTTCTTGATCTTGACTGAGTGACATCTGTAGGTGGTGTTCTACCATTCTGTAGTGAAATTATTGAGTGCAATCAGGAGGATTTCTATTAATGACCCTGTAAACATAGAAAAAAAAGATCAAATCTGGTAATTTGAGGGACCTTTACTTTGAAATGCCACATGAGATCTTCTTGATCTTACATGAGTGACATCTGTAGGTGGTGTTCTACCATTCTGTAGTGAAATTATTGAGTGCAATCAGGAGGATTTTTATTAATGACCCTGTAAACATAGAATAAAGTTGATCAAATCTGGTAATTTGAGGGACCTTTACTTTGAAATGCCACATCAGATCTTCTTGATCTTACATGAGTGACATCTGTAGGTGGTGTTCTACCATTCTGTACTGAAATTACTCTGTGCAATCAGGAGGATTTTTTAAATGACACTGTAAATATAAAACGGTGTAAAAGTAACAAAATGTAATAATTTACTTTTTACTCATTCTGTTCACCATTTAGATTTAAATGTGGAATCACAGGCCACATCACCCTTTAACGTAATCTATGAAATACACGCAACTTCGCAATTTTTTCGGGGGCTGGCTTGACCAAGATTTTTTAAGTGAGGGCTGGCTTGACCGCAGTCAAGAGGGGGAGGAGATGGACGAGAAACAGAAACACAAAACCACAGTAACATTAACCTTCACAGTAACGATCACAGGCAAAGTTAAAATAACCAGCAACACGAACAAGCAAACAAAGGGTATATATACACACTCTTAAACGCTACACCTGAAACATTGTGGTAGAGTGAGAGCTGAATTAAAAGCCATAGATTGATGCACTGGTCAATCTACATTCTGACGCTCACCTATGGTCAAGAGCTTTGGGTCGTGACTGAAAAAATGAGTTCATGAATACAAGCGGCTGAAATGAGTTTCCTCTGCAGGGTGTCCAGGCTTTCCCTTAGAGATAATGTACGGAGCACGGTCATCCCTGAGAGGATCAGAATAGAGTCGCTGCTCCTCCATGTAGAGAGGAGCCAGTTGAGGTGGTTCGGGCATCTGGTCCGGATGCATCCTGGGCGCCTAAATAAACATATTTATTTGGCATTAAGATATTAATTTTATAGAAATATTTGCTTACATTATTTTTTCTCACAAATGTTTCTTTCGAGAGACTCTTAAGTCTTTTTTATTGATGTAAGATTAATCAGTATATGCTAATAATTATAAGTGTCACGGTCCGCCCCGACTCCTCCCAAAGGGTTGTCCTTCTGTGTATGTTTATGTGTCTCTTTGTGTGTGTGTGTGTGTGTGTGTGTGTGTGTGTGTGTGTGTGTATGTGTGTGTGTTTGTCTTCGTCAGTGTTGTCTGTTTCGCCTGTCTTTCGTCTCTCTAGCGTTATGTATCTTATTAACATTTGTGTATGTTAGTTTGTCTGTCATGTTCATGTCATTATACTGACTATTCCCAGTTGTTGCTGCAAGTTCCATATTGTTTAAAATAAAGTTTTTCTTTTGAACTGCTCCTCATCATCTTGTCTTGTCCCTCACACATTACAATAAGATCTTTAACGAACCTCTTCAATAGGAAGATAAATTATGTACAGTGTGTTGTTTGTCTTTTGTTCCTCATTCAGATAATCCAAATCATTCAGAATATATAAGGTGTGAGGTTATCTTTCCTTTGTTTAGACACTTTACAATTTCTGAAGCATTAACATGAACACAACTATCTGAATTAACTCGTAATTTGTAATTTGTAACAGCCCAGGTAAGGACTTATTTGTCCACTAGAGGGAGAAATAGAGCCACCTTCACAGTAATCAGTGAGTCAGCCACACCTGTCATCCAAATTACTGGAGAGCGGCCGGTGGACAGAACAGTGGAAACGTTCGCCAATATCATTAGCCCAATTAATTGTGAAGACTATTCAGATATACAATAAATAAATATTACTGTATAAATATTACACAGCACAGCTATGCAGACGTGAGGGACTTTAAATTGTGACTGTTGAACAACGTCATAGTTTATTACTCCTTTACTCCTTTATATAGTGCTTTTTACAACATATGTTGTCATAAAGCAGCTTTACAAGCACATGGGTCCAACGGGACAGTGTCAAAGAGAATCTCCTTAGGGAGGACCAAGACTCAAAAGGGAACCTATCCTCCATTGGGCAGCCCACATTTATATTTCTATATGTGGGCTGAGCAGTTCCTCTCGTGAATGTTGGGCCTCAGGTAGGTGACAGTATCGGCACATCGGCACATTTAGCGCTTTATTTGTCAGAAGAATTTTTAAATCAATTTGATATTTAACTTGAAACCAGTCCAACACTGAGAAAGGACTAATATGATAAAAATTTCTAGCCCTAGTTGGCTGCTGGCTTCTGTACGAGTTGGAGGTTCTTTATGGATTTTGTTTTGTGTGTGAGGACAAGGGACATGTAACCCTGAGAGGGGTGAGATTTATTATACGCATATCCATAATCAGAGTCATTAACACAGTCCATGGTCATACCAGGGCAGTCAAACATAGAAACATAACCAAATTCTAAATAACTAGAAGACATAATACACATAACAAACCGAATAAACAGTGATAAACAAGATCAGCGATGATCAAGATCAAGGATGAACAAGACAAAATACAGGAATTAAATACAAAGGACTAACAAGGAGACTAAACTTGTAACAGGTATGATTACAAAGGTCATGGCAGGAGAACACATGGGATAATAAAACAAAGGCATGACTGAATGATCTGATGCCCACCACCAGAGGGAGACGTAGAGTAACTAAACAAGACAACTGACAAACACAAGTCCATGTGTTCGCTGCTGCTGAGTGACACTCACCATCATGACTGTCACGTAGGGCTACCCTCCCCTCTCTTAGCTGTCACTCCGGTGTCCCTGTTCATCACGCCTGTGTTGTTCCTTGCCCGTTAGTCCCGCCCTGCTTGTCTGTTGCCCTGGTTTCCGTAGGTCTGCCACGCCCGTGTTGTCAGTGTGATCAGCTGTGTCTTGTTAGTTCTGTGTTCTTATAGTCCCTGTGTTTCCCTAGCCCCTCGTCGGTGATTGTGTTCCTATATTCTTTCTAGTGTGTTCATGATATCTTTTCCAGTGTACTCCTTGTTCTATGTTCCAGTTCTGTGAGTACTTCTCTAATCGCTGCCCAGTCGCTCTGTGATTTCTGTTCCCTGGTTGTTTCATTTGTTCTGCGTTCTGCAGGTTTTATTTATAGTATATCGTTCAGTCATGTCTCTCTGTGTTTCTTGTTCGGAACTCCTATCGGACCTCTGCCTTCTTATTCGACCCTGAGTTTGGACTTCCCTTTATTAAATCTCGCTCTCCTCAGCGTTTGTGTCTGCCTCCTCACTCCACAGCCAGTGATGTCAGTAACGCGTTACTTAGTAACGCGTTACTCTAATCTTACCACTTTTTTCGGTAACGAGTAATATAACGCGCTACTATTTCCAGTCCAGTAATCAGATTAAAGTTACTTATCCAAATAACTGTGCGTTACTATTTTTATTTTCCCTAGTAAAAATATATATTTTTGCTTTTTTCTTGGCTCAGTTCTACTTTTGCATCTGATCGTAGCGCTCGACTCCGCACGCTGCGCACGACCCTGTGAGAGCGCGAGCGCGTTTTACACGTCATTCTGTGCAGTGTCCTCCCGTAAGGATGTGTGGTAGTATAAAGAAACATCCCTCAAAAACAGAGGAAGAAACATTTTACCTGAAGAATTTTAATGTTGCACTGTGTTCCACGTTTGAAAAGTGCTGGAATTTTGACTAATGTCGCCTACTTTAAAATGCTTGAAATTGTAATGGTATTTCGTTTCACAAGCTGACTGAACAGGGGTGGGTTTCCCGAAACGTTCGTAGCGCTAAGCAGGGGCGAGGCTAGGGTATTTTTAGTGGTGCTAGAGCACCACCGTGAGGTTGCTCAGCACCCCCTGGCTCAACACATTTTTTAAATATTATATTATGCAAAAAACTTGCTCTGCACCTGCGCAATACTTTGGTTCGACTGGCCAATCTGGCAACCCTGCTTCGAGGCTTGTGACCAGTCCACTTATCAACTATATCTCTTCTGATTGGTTGGCACATTCACGCGGCTGTTTGCTGCTAGAATTGTCTACAGCTTGGCATTTTGTTCTGGTCGTAAGCTAGCTGTTCACATTCTACATTTCTGGATCTGCGAGGCAGCCAGCACCTGAGCTGGGGTGAGAAGGTATGTTTCTTCACTGCAAAAAAAAATAAAATGAAAATCTTAACAAGTAAAATTAAGTCATTTTAAGGCAATAAATCTTTTTTTTCTCTGATAAGAATTTTTGACTTACTAGGCATTGCAAGTTTTAGGATTATTTTGCTTATTTTAAGTATAATGAACTTAATCGGTCTTACTTTAAATTTTACCCTATTTTAACTCATTTGAACTCAAAACAAGCACAAAAAACTAACCGTTCAAGTTAATTAAATTTTTCAGTTTACATGCTAAAAACACAATGATTTGTACTTGATTTAAGATTGAATGTTGTAGGGGAAAACAACTCAAAGCAAAACTAATACGGCTCCAAAATTTATAAATGTACTAGTTCGCCTCAATTGGTGAGAAAAAATGTGCCTCTGTGAGCACTGGGGGCTGGGCACCCCTAAAGACCAGATCCTAAAATCGCCCCTGGCGCTAAGTACTTCTTAACCTCGTACGTTTCATACGAGGTTACAAAGTACTTGGCGCTACGAACGTTTCGGGAAACCCACCCCAGTTCGCTTGTATTACTTTTACAAATATATTTACAAATAATAACGCGCAGCTACACAAACGTAATGTCAGGAGATACTGTAGCGACTACTACTGCTCACGGCGAGTCTCGCCCTAAAGTGACACGGGGGGGGGGGCGCCAGGGTTGCATTATCAATAAAGTTTCCCTCCTCGGGATTTTTGGATTAAGCAGTTTCTGCCTCGGTTACCGAACCTGCTTCAATACATTGTTACTGTTAAAAATGCACTTCCAATAAAGTGAGTATTGGAAAAATTTATTTTGCTGCTGAATGTAACTACTAAAGTAACTTGTAATCTAACGTAGTTACTTTTAAAATCAAGTAATATGTAACGTAACTAAGTTACTTTTAAAAGGAGTAATCAGTAATCGGATTACTTTCTCAAGGTAACTTAGCCATCACTGTCCACAGCATATGCTGCGTTACAATGACACTCAGCATCATGACACTCATTTGTTTAAAACCCTACATTTTACCCATGTGTTTAAACCCCTGTACTTAAACCCATGAATTTAAACCTCTGTAAATAATGTGACAGAAATTATTGATTATTGATTAATTATCATTGATTAGATTATGTTTAGAGATTATTATAATACTTATGAGTTAGTATTTGTCCATTTTGGCTAAGCAGAAGGACTACACACTGACTTAGTGTGATTCAGTGTAACCAGGTTTAGCTCATGTGTTCCATACTATGGCCAAGGTCAGGCAAAGTGCAGAAGGTCAGAGCACTTTGTCAACTGAGTGTCACTAGTCCACTATCCTGGGATTCAGCTGTCTTTGCATTCTATTGATACACCAGTTTCTTCCACTAACTCTAGGAGAGTCCATATTAGGAGATACACACACGTTAGGTAAAAGTAGCCTGCTGGATACCTGTATTTTGGTACATGCTGTGCTAATAATAACTTGCCTGTTAGAACTGTTGAACTGTGTATAAAAGGGAAGAGGACTGCCCTCTTCCTTCAGAGTGTCATGCTTGAATGAGACTCTCATGTCTGCGTGATTTTTGTCTTATTAAATCAATCATTTTAACCACGTCTGAGTCCTCATCCATTTATTAGAAAATTTCCACGACAATAACTAGAAGACATAATACACGTAACAGACAGAATAAACTTTACCACAGAGATGAACACAAACACCAAGACCAGGGCTGTATGACAAACAAAGATCAGTGATGAACAAGACAAAATACAGGGCTCAAATACACAGGACTAACATGGAGACTAAACTTATCACGCTAGGCTGGTCTGAAGCCACAGGGGAACTGCCCAATTCACAAAACTCCACCTCCCATTCACTCCCTAGGTCTTGATCCCCCACCTACTGATTCACTCATCATATCACGCACCTGTTCCTCATTTATTGCACTCCTCTATAAGCCCAGAGGTCCCACTTCACGTCGCTGTGCATTGCTTGGGCCACACACACAAATTACACACACCAATTACAAGAATTTCTTGTTTTATAACAGGATTGTATATTTTTTAAGGGTCTTTAGTGTTAATTTAGTAGTTATCAGTGTAAAAATGCAGTTTTCAGTGTAAAAACACAGAACAATAAAGTTGTTTTATTTTTTTCCTTCTCTGTGTGTTTATTTAACACGATTTGACAGATGTATATTGGCCTCTCCCCTCGCATGCCCCATCCACGCTCAGCATCCTCATGATGGCATGATGGACCGAGTGCTGCCGTGGCCACTTCCATGTTGAGATTAGGAGACCAGCTGGTGTCTCCAGTATGGATAAGAGCGAGGTCACCCTAGGAACATTAGGCACCCAGAGTGGGCCGATGACGTGGCAGAGGCCTACTGAGCCATACCAGACACTGAATGGCTTCAGTGCCCTGATTAACATAGCCCTAACATATACATCTCATGTGTTTAATATATACTAAGAAAGCCTGGCATAAAGGGAAATTATAAAATTTCCATTACAGAACATACCTGCATAACCAAACGATTCAGCAGTGATCCGTCTCCACAAGCTTCCTTAAGAACAAACAGCTGAGACGAATCACTGCTGATTACGCCGGTTTAGTCTGGGACTGACTCTGGTGCCCCTAGCAACGGCTGGGGGTACAGCATCCGAGCCAGCCCTGACAGCTTGCAAAATGAAGCACAAGAATTTTGGTAACACAACAAAAAGCATTTTATTTTACCAAAGCACTTTATTTTTGTTAAATAAATGTGAAAGACACTTTATTTTCTGTATTTGCCATTTTGTCTTGCAAAGCAGACTGTAGTAGATCATGCAGATTTTATAGACTGAAGCAGAAATTTTTATAAATTAAAAAAAAATTGTTTTTGAATCGAAAATCACTTTGAATTGAATTTGAATCGAATCGTGGCCCCCAAAATCAGAATCGAATCGAATTGTGAGATAGTAAACGATTCCCACCCCTACTGTTTTCTTTATCCTTTAAATTTTACTTGAGAAATGAACATGCTGGATGTTTTTTTTTTTATATTCCTGATGATGTTATTTATTGTATATGGAATCAAATAAAGTATAAAATGTTTGGTTGTCCTCTTCTCTGTATATGAGGCACAGACTAGGTCAGATCCCTAGTGGTGAGATACTGTAAGACAGAGAATAGTACAGAATCATTACACATGAACACACTCGTCACAGTCAGACATCACACTCTATGTACAAACTCAATTAATTTAAAATACTAACCTTAGCATCTCCAGTGGACAGTGTGGATCGTCCAGTAGAGCAGAGAGCTGCTTCACTCCTGAGCCTCCAGGTTCAATGTCTCTCAGATTCAGTGTTCTAAGGTGTGATGAGGGGTTTGACCTCAAAGCTGAAGCCAGAGCAGCACAGCCTTCCTCTGTAATACTGCAGTTAGACAGACTGTAGAGAGAAGGAGAAGAACTCCTCACACTTGCAGATCAGCCCACACTCAGGTAAAAACAGACACTGTGTGTGTATTCCAGAGAGACATGCAGATGTGTGTGTGTGTGTGTGTGTGTGTGTGTGTGTGTGTTTTTGTTGAGAGAACAAGCAAGAAAGTGTGTGTATGTGAGTCTAATTAATACAGTGATAGTGTATGTCATCAAGTCAAGAGGTTTTATTGTCATTTCAACTACATACGGAGTACACAGTGAAACGAAACAATGTTCCTCCAGGACCATGGTGCAACATAAAACACAGTGCAGACAGAACATAAGTGCAACACAAGTGCAGACAGACAGTACAACACAATATAGACAGTACAGTATACAGAGTGCAGACAGACACTTCACTAGAAGACAGAAGTGTAAGAGGTAGGTTTGGTTAGTGCAAATTGTGCCGTGTGCAATACACCGTATATGTGCAAAGGGAGTCCCTGTCGCAGTGAAGTACTGTAGTGTGTGTAGTGCAAGTGCCTTCACACTGTCAGGGATAAGTGGTTGGGTGTGTGTGGGTGAGTGTGTGTGTATGTATGGAGGAGAAGTCCATCAGTTCAGTGTCTGGCGTTGAAGTCTGATGGTTTGTGGGAGGGAGCTGTTGCAGAGTCTGGCCGTGTTGGACCGGATGCTGCGGTACCTTCTTCCCGATGGGAGGAGGGAGAACAGTTTGTGGGAGGGGTGGGTGGGGTCATCCACAATGCTGGTTGTTTTGCGGGTGGTGTAAATGTTCATGATGGAGGGGAGAGAGACTCCAATGATCCTCTCAGCTGTCCTCACTATACGCTGGAGGGTCTTGTGGTCGGAGACATTGCAGTTCCCAAACCAGGCAGTGGTGCATCTGCTCAGGATGTTCTCTATGGTGCCTCTGTAGGTTGTTGTCTTTACACCAGTCTGTCAGCTGCTGCACCTCCTCTCTGTACGCTGACTCATCGCCTTTGCTGATGAGAACCAGCACTGTTGTGTCATCGGCGAACTTAATGATGTGATTTGAACTGTGTTTTGCTACAGTCAGCAGGGTGAACAGCAGAGGACTCAGAACACTGCCCTGGGGGACCCCGGTGTTCAGTGTGATGGTGCTGGAGGTGCTGTTCCCAATCCGGACTGACTGGGGCCTCCCAGTCAGGAAGTCCAGGACCCAGTTACAGAGGTGTGTGTTTAAGCCCAGCAGGCTTAGTTTCCCGATGAGTTTCTGTGGGATGATGGTGTTGAATGCTGAACTGAAGTCTATGAACAGCATTCTGGCGTAGGTGTCCTTCTTCTCCAGGTGGGTGAGGGAGAGATGAAGGGTGGTGGTGATGGCATCGTCCGTGGAGCTGTTGGGACAATACACAAATTGCAGGGGGTCTAGTGAGGGGGGCAGTTGGGTCTTGATGTTCCTCATGACTAGCCTCTCGAAGCACTTCATGATGATGAGGGTGAGTGCGATGGGACGGTAGTCGTTGAGGCAGTACACTGTGGACTTCTTTGGCACAGGGACGATGGTGGTGGTCTTGAGACACGTTGGGACAGTGGAGCTGCTCAGGGAGATGTTGAAGATGTCCGTGAGAACATCTGTCAGTTGTTCTGCACATTCCCTGAGCACCCTGCTGGGGATTTGGTCTGGACCTGCAGCTTTGCGTGGGATGACTCTGCGCAGACTTCTCCTCACATCCACTGCAGACAGACACAACACCTGCTCGTCTGGCTTGGGCGTGGTCTTCCTTGCCAACGTGTCGTTTTGTGCCTCGAACCATGGAGGGAGGCATCACCGTCACAGGACGGTGGTGTTGTCCTGTAGTTGGTGATTGCCCGGATGCCCTGCCACATGCGCGTGTGTCACCAGTGTCTTTGAAGTGGCTGTGGATTCTCTGGGCATGTGCGTGCTTTTCCTCTCTGATGGCTCGTGACAGTTTGGCCCTTGCTTTCCTCAGGGCACCTTGTCACCCACTCTGAAGGCTGAGTCACGGGTCCTTAGCAGCGCACGTACCTCAGCAGTCATCCACGGCTTCTGGTTTGGGCGTGTGGTGATGGTCCTGGAGACAGTAACATCATCAATGCACTTGCTGTTGTAGCCAGTGACTGATGCTGTGTACTCTTCCAGGTTAACTGTGTCGCCATCAGTTGCAGCCTTCATGAACATGTCCCATGCGGTGCACTCAAAACAGTCCTGAAGGGCAGAGACGGCTCCTGCCGGCCAGGTTCTCACCTGCTTCTGAACTGGTCTGGAGCGTCTGATGAGTGGTCTGTAGGCTGGGGTGAGCCACACAGACATGTGGTCCGAGAGCGCAAGGTGGGGGCGGGGCTCCACCTGGTACGCGCTGGGGATGTTTGTATAAACAAGATTCAGTGCGTTCGCTCCTCTCGTTGCAAAGTCCACATGTTGATGGAATTTAGGGAGGACTGACTTGAGATTTGCATGGTTGAAATCTCCGGCGATAATGAACAGTCCATCTGGGGGGTTATTTAGCAGATCGCTGATAGCTCTGTACAGTTCGCATAATGCCTCCTTAGCATTAGCACTAGCGCTATGTGGTATGTACACGGCGGCTATCAGCGAAGAGTTCTTGTGCCAAATAAAAAGGTCTACATTTGACTATCAGGAACTCCACTAGCGGAGAGCAGTGTCTAGCGACAGTCACAGCGTTGTTGCACCATTCCGTGTTGATGTAAACACACACGCCTACACCGCGGGTCTTCCCGGACAGGGCCGCACTCCTATACGCTCTGAACGCGGTTAGCCCCGCTAGCTGAATGGCGCTGTCTGGAATGTTGTTGCTCAGCCACGATTCCATGAAGATTAAAACACAGCAGTCTCTGAACTCACGCTGGGTAGTTCGCTGGAGTCGAATGTAGACCAGTTTGTTATCGAGGGAGCAAACGTTCGCGAGGAATAGCAATGGTATAGCCGGGTGGCTAGGGCTAACCTTTAGTCTCGCGTATGTCTCAGAGAAAAAAGGGATATTGACTATGGGAGAGACAAAGAGGGAGAATGTGTGTATGGGTGTGCATGTGTGTGTGTGTGACCTGGTGAGTGTGTGTGTGTGTGTGTGTGTGTGTGTGTGTGTGTGTGTGTGTGTGTGTGTGTGTGTGTGTGTGTGTGTGTGTGTGTGTATGTGTGTGTGTGTGAGACAGAGAGAGAGAGAGAGAGACAGAGAGAGTGAGGATATTGACTGTGTGTGTATGTGTGTATAAAGAATCAGTAAGTCAGTAACTTATTTTATTTCTCATCTATTGTTAAAATGCTTGGCAATAATATAGTAAATTACATGAATTAATAAAAAGATTCCTTGAAACTGAATCTTTAGAGACCAAGAGAAAGGACGTGGACGTTGTGTGTGTGTGTGTGTGTGTGTGTGTGTGTGTGTGTGTGTGTGTGTGTGTGTAAAGAGTCAGTAACTCACTCTAGTATATCTAATGTACAGTGTGGATACTTCAGTAGAGCAGAGAGCTGCTTCACTCCTGAATCTCCTGGTTTATTATGGTTCAGATTCAGCTCTCTCAGGTGTGATGAGGGGTTTGACCTCAGAGCTGAACACAGAGCAGCACAACCTTCCTCTCTAATATTGCAGTAAGACAGACTGTAGAGAGAAGGAGAAAAACTCCTCACACTTACAGATCAACACACACACTCACAAAAACACAGACACTGTGGGTGTATTGAGGAGAGACATGCAGTGATGTGTGTGTGTGTGTGTGTGTGTGTGTGTGTGTGTGTGTGTGTGTGTGTGTGTGTATGTGTGTGTGTGTGTGTGTGTGTGTGTGTAAAGAGTCAGTAACTCACTCTAGTATATCTAATGTACAGTGTGGATACTTCAGTAGAGCAGAGAGCTGCTTCACTCCTGAGTCTCCTGGTTTATTAAGGCCCAGATTCAGCTCTCTCAGGTGTGATGAGGGATTTGATCTCAGAGCTGAACACAGAGCAGCACAGCCTTCCTCTGTAATACTGCACCTAGACAGACTGTAGAGAGAAAGAGGAAAAACTCCTCACACTTACAGATCAACACACACATATAAACAGACACTGTGTGTTCACAAGAGGCATGAAGTGCTCTCTCTCTCTCTCTCTCTCTCTCTCTCTCTCTCTCTCTGTGTGTGTGTGTGTATGTGTGTGTGTGTGTGTGTGTGTGTGTGTGTGTGTGTGGGTGTGTGTGTGTGTATTTATAAAGAGTCAGTAAGTCAGTAACTCACTCTAGTATTTCCAGTGTACAGTGTGGATCCTCCAGTAGAGCAGAGAGCTGCTTCACTCCTGAGTCTCCTGGTTTATTGTGGTTCAGATTCAGCTCTCTCAGGTGTGATGAAGGGTTTGACCTCAGAGCTGAACACAGAACAGCACAGCCTTCCTCTCTAATACTGCAGTAAGACAGACTGTAGAGAGAAGGAGAAAACTTCCTCACAGTTACAGATCAACACACATACTCTCGAGCAAACACAGACACTGTGTGTGTTTTCAGAAGACATGCAGTGACGTGTACGTGTGTGTGTGTTTGTAGACAGAAAACAAGCAAGAAAGTGTGTGTATGTGAACCTAATACAGTGATAATGTGTGTCTCAGAGAAAAAAGGCGCATACTGACTCTGTGTGTTTGTGTGTGTGTGTGTGTGTGTGTGTGTGTGTATGTGTGTGTAAAGAGTCAGTAAGTCAGTAACTCACTCTAGTATCTCCAGTGTACAATGTGGATCCTCTAGTAGAGCAGAGAGCTGCTTCACTCCTGAGTCTCCTGGTTCATTCCAGTTCAGATTCAGCTCTCTCAGGTGTGATGAGGGGTTTGACCTCAGAGCTGAAGACAGAGCAGCACAGCCTTCCTCTGTAATACTGCACCAAGACAGACTGTAGAGAGGAGAAAAACACCTGACACAGATCAACACATACACAAACAGACAGTGTGTGTGCACACATGCAGTGATTTGTGTGTGTTTGTAGAGAGAACAAGCAAGAGTATGTAAATCTAATTAATAAACTGATAGTCTGTGTCTCAGAGAAAAAGTGGATACTGACTGTGTCTATGTGTGAGTACAAGAGAGACAGAGAAGATATTAACTGTGTGTGTGTGTAACCAGCCAAATATTTTGGACTGAGAAACTTCTTTTAAGTCCCATTGGGCAGGGGGTGCTTTTATTCCATCTATTACGGTAGTGGGCTAATCTCAGCTGCAGCCCAATTTAAAATAACAACTAATTATTAGGGGGGAATGTATAAATAATGTATAAATACTGACCCAAGTTGCAGGGTGAGGTGCAACATTTTGGTGTGCCCTGCGTTGATGCTCTGGTGACTTGCAAATAGTTTACTGTTGCGCTCAACTTTGGACCAGTACAGGTATGTGCGAGGTGTATTTGTAGTAGTGTTGGCTTGGTGGGAGAGGTATTTAGGGAAAAGTTGTCTGTATGGGGAATCTTGGGTAATATTTTAATCTGTTTTTTTACTTATTAGGTTGAGAGCCTGGGTGAACTGGAGTCCAACTTAATTGCCGTTGCTGTTTTTGCCTTACTTTATTATCCTACCCACCATTGACTGTTCTTGCCAACTGCAAACGTTCATATTTCAACGACAAGGGAGAGGATATTGAATGTATGTGTGTGGATAAAGAGCCAGTAAATCAGTAACCTACACTAGTTTCTCCAGTGTACAATGTGGATCCTCCAGTAGAGCAGAGAGCTGCTTCACTCCTGAGTCTCCTGGTTCATTGTGGTCCAGATTCAGCTCTCGCAGGTGTGATGAGGGGTTTGACGTCAGAGCTGAACACAGAGCATCACAGCCTTCCTCTCTAATACTGCAGAAAGACAGACTGTAGAGAGAAGGAGAAAAACTCCTCACAGATCAACACACACACTCGCATAAATACAGACACTGTGTGTATTCAGGAGAGACATGCAGTGGTGTGTATCAGGATGGGGTATGTGATTTGAAATCAAATCACCATTGGGTGAAATGGTTGTTTTTTTGTTTTTTTGTCAATGCGCTGTACAAGCAAGATAAAGGAAAGTTTTACTTCTTACTGTGTTTCTTTGTGTGTAAATATAGCATGGACTCCGTGAGTTGTACTGTGAATGTGTTTGTTTTATCGCTGTGGGGGACGCCGATCGATTGTTTCTTTTTTTTTCTATCCCCTTCCCCATGTGTTTCCCATGTTTTAGAGTTGCTAGTGAAGGGGGCGAGGCTATCAAGGAAGGGTTTGGTGAGTGATATTTTAAATCGTTTTAGCTTGTCTTACTGTGTGACTTTATTGAGGTGTTTTATATATAAAAGTACAGATTGCAGTGATGTGTGTTGTCCATCTGGTTGGATAATTCAAATGATTGGGGTGTGTGTAGTCAGTTGGCCTGTGAAATGTCTAAACCCTTTCTCCTTTTTTGATACATTGCCCTTTTTAGGCATATTATAGTATATGGGGTCTTCTTGAAATTATCTTAATAAATTGAAGTAATACCCAGAGTGGTGTGTTGTGTATCTCTGAGAGATTTAAATGAATTTAACGGTCTTGGCAGGGGCTTAGTGGTCATGACAACAATTTGGCGTAGTCAACAGTATCTCTCTTAAGACACCACACCATTTCTTAAGGGGTAAATCCGGTTGTGAATAATATAATGGTGCCAGCTAGAGTGGCATGGAATCAAGCATTTGCGGCCTGTAGACGATTGGGGGCAGAGGTCAAGTATGATAAAAGCCTTTGTGTAGCTAGACTTCGACAGCAGGGCTCAGTTATACTGGCCCCACAGGCCGAGACTGCGTTATGGGCCCATGTTCCACAAGCCTCAATGTCCAGGCAGGAAAGTGTGTTATTGGAAGACTGTTATGGGGGCAATTAAGTGGTGTGTAGGCCATGCAATTACTGACGTCTAGGGAGGTAGGGTTCTCTTGAGGGTTTGTGACCCACATTCCTACCCTGTGTCTCTAGTCCCAAGACACCCTCTGGCCTGAGTAAGTCAACTTGACCCTGATGACGTACAACCACCTTATAAGTTGGTGCTAAATCAGAGGGATGAAAAAGTAGTGGAAGTAGAGGTGCGACTGGTATGTAGTGCGCTCCCCACTCAATTGAGCTCTTTGTCCCATCAAGCTAAAGGATTGACAATGGGCAAGCACAGAAGTTGCAAGAATTGCTGGAGGAGTGGAAGGAAGTATTTGCACAGGGGGAGGAAGTTATGGTTGCACTCAGTGGCGCAAAAAGGGGGTATGCTGCGTATGCGACGCATAGGGGCGCTGCACTAGAGGGGGCGCCAAATCGATGCCAGAAAATTATTTGCAGAGTTGGTGGGGGTGGGGGGTGGAATGTGGGGGGCGCCGATAGTATGTTTGCATACACCTCAGAAAGTATGTAGTTGCAACCCGCACTAATTCTGTTTATCATACTATGCCTGCACCTGTTCAGGAGTGGTTTCAACTAGTACCTCCTAGTATGTATGCTGAACTGAGGGCTTTGCTTCAGAGCATGTTGGATTGTGGAGTCATTAGAGAGAGTTTGAGCCCCTGGCCAGCACCTGTAGTTTTAGTCAAGAAAAAGGATGGCTCCTGGTGGTTCTGTGTAGACTACCGGGGTCCAAGAGCTCAGGGTAGTTCTTGTTCTTCTCTTCCATTAACAGTTTCACGACATCTAAAAGCTAAAATAAGCAAAAAAGTACCTTCCCTTTTGACAGTCATCTCACAGTGGAGTGCAGCGGCAGGTCACCTGGAAGCCCTTGGTCCAGCTCAGCGATGAAATTCTTGAATTTCTTGAAATGAAATTGAGCATTTGAGGCTGCTCTTACCAAGCAACTATGCAACCTTTACGGGTGTCGTAAGGTCCATACGACCCCATAATCACCCCCAGGCAAATGGGGCTTGAGTGTATGAACCAGACTATCCTTCATCTTTTGAATAACTTTGGTCCTGAACAGCACGATGGAATGAGTTTTTGCCAGAATTGGTCCACATTTATAATAATACCCCACACACTGGTCTGGCCCCCTTTGGATTTGGCCATCATGCCTGTCTTCCAGTGGCTCAACAAATGGAAATGAGTCAGGAGGAGAGAGGGACACCCCTTGAGTGGGTACAAAGACACTGTAGTCAGCTTCAGTTGGCATATCAACTAGCTGTGGAAGGAAGTTATCGGCAGCAGCTATAGGACCATGAGTACCAGAACTGTGGAGCGTGTTTTGTGACACTTTTGCCTGGGGAAAGAGTCCTACTTCATGACTTCCATGTGGTGGTAAAACAACTTCCCGGCAACTACCCAGCTTATGTCTTCCCGACCTGTTCATCATAATATTTGTACCGGCTAGATAGATGGGTCATGGGCAGGGAGGGCCATGAAGATGCAATGGGAGTGGCCTACAATTATGGGAGGAGCCAAGAGTTTGGGTGGTGGCCTGTAAATTTCCCAGTTTTATTTAGGCCTCCCAAGGTGAGTCCCAACACTGATGCAGTGCAGGCTGAGGAAGCAGTTGAGGTATCCCGAGTAGGTGACCAAGTCTCCATATCTGAGGGGGTGGGGGGTCCTGAAGTGGGAATGCGGCGATCTCAATGTAATAATTTGGGTAGACGATTATGTGGAATAATGGTTGGGATGACCAGTTGTTTAACAAGGGAGCGTGTCAAAGATGTGATTTGGTTGGGTGAAATTGATGGGTTTTTTTGTTTTATTTATGCAAGGTTTGTTCGGTGAGTTACAGGTGTGTTTTCTGTTACAACAATTGTGTACTGATTGGACAAGCGCCTCTTTTTAAACTGCGATGGTAGGAACTTCCAGACTTCTGGGATCAGAGGAACGAGAGCAAGGGTTTCCTGGGGATACCGTGGCGTTTCGGTCAACGCGCTGTACAAGCAGGTTAAAGGGTAGTTTTACTTCTTACTGTGTTTCTTTGTGCGTGAATAGAGTGTGGATATGTTTGCCGATGTGGTTGTTCTTCATTGTTGTAGGAGTGTTCGTCACGAGTGCTGGTGGAGTTGATCATGGTCTATCACAAAGCAGCAACATTGGAATAGCGGTGCACGCATGTGGGAGTCCACAGTAAAGTTTGGACTCGTTTATTTAAAGTGATCCTGGCCAGGTTGCTCCATGAGTTGTACTGTGAATCTGTTTTTTGTGGGAGACTATCTATCTCTTTCTCTGTGTGTCTCCCATGTTTAAGTTGCTAGTGAAAGGGGGCGTGTCAAGGAAGGGTTTGGTGAGGGATATAAGTTCCAGCGGGTCCAGCTTATTGTGTGGTTTTACCCTTGACGGATGGTGACATTATGAGGTGTTTTATATACAAAACGTATATCTGTACAACTGCAGTGATGTTGTTTTTATCCATCTGGTTGGAAAATTCAAATGATTGGGGTGTGTGAAACCAGTTGGCCTGTGAAATCTCTAAACCTTAGGCATATTATATTACATGGGGTATTCATGACATTACCTTAATTAACTGAAGTAATACCCAGAGTGGTGTGTCGTGTGTCTCTGGGAGATTTAAATACGTTTAAAGATTTTGGCTTAGTGGTCACGATATGTGTGTTTGTGTTTGTATATGCGTGTGTGTGTGTGAGAGAGAGGGAGAGAGAGTGCAAGAGAGAGAGGATATTGACTGTGTGTGTGTGTGTGTGTGTGTGA
Organism: Brachyhypopomus gauderio; assembly: GCF_052324685.1. Lineage (NCBI taxonomy): Eukaryota > Metazoa > Chordata > Actinopteri > Gymnotiformes > Hypopomidae > Brachyhypopomus > Brachyhypopomus gauderio. The sequence continues at coordinate 4,772,286 of NC_135228.1, forward strand.
GAGAGAGAGAGAGAGAGAGAGAGAAAGAGAGAGAGAAAGAGACTGATAGAGAGAGAAAAAGAGAGAAGATATTACTAAGTCAGTAACTCACTCTAGTATCTCCAGTGAACAGTGTGGATCCTCCAGTAGAGCAGAAAGTTGCTTTACTCCTGAGTCTCCTGGAGGAGCAGGAAGAAGAGGAGGACTATTCTCCTTCGGTAGGCGAAGCCTCCACCATTAACTACGGTGGCGAGGAGGAGGAAGCCTACCCCCCCTCAGATTACGACGCCTGCACCATTGACTACGGTGGCGAGGAGGAGGAAGCCTACCCCCCCTCGGATTATGACGCCTCCACCATTGACTACGGTGGCGAGGAGGAGGAGGCCTACCCCCCCTCGGTATGCGAAGCCTCCACCGACGACCACGGTGGCGAGGAGGGGGAGGTCTTCCTCCCATCTGTGAGCTACGCGGTCCCTGACGACTACGGCGAAGAAGAGGAGGAGGAGTCTGAGGAGGAGGACTACCTCCCTCCCCCTGTAGGTCTCTCTCCCACCGTAGAGGAAGACGGGGAGGAGGAGGAAGGCTCCTATTCGGAGGGAGAGGAGTAGAGTCCGCTCCCCTCTGAGAGAGCAGCCGGGATTGGAAAGGGGGTTCGGTGAAGTGTCCATCCTCCGACTGCTCCGGCGAAAGTGCAATGGAAAGTGCAGGGTGGCAGCCCGGAGCAGTCCATGGAGTGGAGCCAGGGCACAGAGGAGGAGCTCCCTTGCGGCCAACACGGCGCATACGACAGCCGCGCTGCACCGGGCGCGTACGACAGCCGCGCTGCACCGGGCGCGTACGACAGCTGCCTTGCCCTGGACGCGTACGACAGCTGTGCTGCACCGGGTGCGTACGACAGCCGCGCTGCACCGGGCACGTCCGCCAGCCGCGCTGCACCTGGCACGTCCGCCAGCCGCGCTGCACCCGGAGGAGGGTTTGCAGCGAGGGCAGGAGGGGTACTGCCCAGTGAGAGAGATGGTGAGAGAGAGAGCTGGAGTAGGTGCGTCACGGTGTTCAGAGTGCGCACGTGTGTAGGTCCTGTCCGTTTGTTTGTATTTTGTCTTTGCATGTTCGTTTTGTCCTAGCATGTTGCGTGATTTGATTTATGTAAATTCCTCGTATGCACCTCCCCCTTTAATGTGTGTTGGGAGGGGGTCCAGTGGAGGTCCTGTGCTACGGTGGTGAGTGGTACGGAGGGTATAGCTCCAATGGAGGCCCTTACCGAGGGTGTTCTCCGGAGCCGGTAGGGGCCTCTCCCCTGCTGAATGAGGGGAGTTGTTTGGTGTCCCCTCCTGCTGAGATGGAGACCCCTCCCCCTGGGTGCGGGGTGCCGAGATGGTCAGGGTTCTCTACGTACATGTGGTGTGTACTCATGGTTGTGAAATGCTGTGTGTGCAGGCCCTGGTGGCGAGAGGCGACTCTCCTGGACAGCGTGGGGTTCTCCAGAAGGAAACCCTCCCCTTCGAGCTCGGGGTGACCAGGGTGTTCCTGTGGCGGATTTGCCAGGGCCCTGGTCTCTGGTGCTCCTGGGTTGGGTGGAGGAGTCCACCTTGCAATGAGGGGCCCCGGGAGGGGTTGACTCCCCAGGAGCCTGGGGTGACCCCTAGCAAACGCAGGGGTCAGCTCTGAGAGGTAAGGTAGCCGGAAGCGGTTAGTGGGTGGAGTAGCCGTGCCCCTGGTAGGCACCCTGCGCACTCAGGCACCACGGACGAGTGGGGAGCTGTTGCTCTCCGTCGGCACACCATGGGGGGGCTCAGCAGTCAGAAGTCCGCTAGGGTGCGATGGCCCTGTGACCGACTGGGGCGTGGTTGTCATCTCATTGATGGCCCAGTCGGCCCAGGGTCCCAGGGAGATGAGCTAACTTATGTTTGTGTTCTGTGTTTCAGCTTCTGGACTGCAGGGGGTGTGTCCCTGCCTTCCTGCCCCTGTGTTTTGTGTGCTGCCACTGTGTGCCGCACAGCCGGTGGAGGGGAGTGCGCCTTGGAGGGGGGATCTGTTACAGTACGGAGGGCCCCTACTGGTCGCCCCCGTTTACAGTGGCAGCTGTCCTGTTTAATGTTGTGTTGTGTGCGTCCCTCAGGTGGGCGGAGCCCGTGATCCGTCTCACCTGAGAGTCATTTGTTTGCCTATATACAGTTGTGATCAAATTTATTCAACCCCCACTGAAATAAAGTGTTTTGGCCAGTTTGACATTGATTTTGATCATTTCAGTCATCTTATTTACAATTATATCAAAGAGGCACTTATAAATTAGACAAACATAACATAATATTTATGATGGAATAACCACAAATGTCTTTACTGTGCTCACATCATTATCAGTTTTATTCAACCCCCTAGTGACATTATTTTTTAGTACTTAGTACAACATCCTTTTCCAGTTATGACAGCTTTCAAGCGTGAAGCATAGCTTGACACAAGTGTCTTGCAGCGACCTATGGGTATCTTAGCCCATTCTTCATGGGCAAAAGCCTCCAGTTCAGTCACATTCTTAGGCTTGCGCACTGCAACTGCCTTCTTTAGGTCCCACCAGAGGTTCTCAATTGGATTTAAGTCTGGTGATTGCGATGGCCACTCTAGAATGTTCCAGCCTTTCATGTTCAACCATGCTCTAGTGGACTTGGATGTGTGCTTCGGATCATTGTCCTGTTGGAAGGTCCAACGTCTTCCAAGCCGCAGGTTTGTGACTGACTCCATCACATTTTCCTCCAAGATCTCCTGGTACTGAAGGGAATTCATGGTACCCTGCACACGTTGAAGCTTTCCTGTACCATTAGAAGCAAAACAGCCCCAAAGCATAATTGACCCCCCGCCATGCTTCACAGTAGGCAAGGTGTTCTTTTGTTCATAAGCCTGGTTCTTCCTTCTCCAAACATAGCGCTGGTCCATTGTCCCAAACAGTTCTAATTTAGTTTCATCTGACCACAGTACACTGTTCCAAAACCTTTGTGGCTTGTCCACATGACTTTTGGCATACTGCAGTCGACTTTTCTTGTTCTTTGGAGTCAGCAAGGGGGTGCGTCTGGGCGTTCTGGCATGGAGGTCTTCATTATGCAGTGCGCGCCTTATTGTCTGAGCTGAAACTTCAGTGCCCACATCTGACAGGTCTTTTTTCAGTTCCTTAGCAGTCACGCGGGGATTTTTCTCCACATTACGCTTCAGGTAGCGCACAGCAGTCGCGGTCAGGATCTTCTTTCTGCCACGACCAGGTAACGTTTCCACTGTGCCCTTTAACTTGAACTTGCGAATGATACTTCCGATAGTGTCTCTTGGAATATTTAACAACTTCGCAATCTTTTTATATCCATTGCCATTCTTGTGAAGAGCAATAACCTCTTCTCTTGTCTTCTGGGACCATTCTCTTGCCTTCACCATGCTTGGAAACACACCAGTAGATGTCTAGAAGGAGCTGAGTATCACAGTCCTTTTAAATCTGCCTAATTGGTGCTTATCATGCTTGATTGCTGCTCGTTGACATCCACAGATGTTTTCAATACCTGATGGAAAACACTGGAATGAACCTCTGTTCTTAGGAGTGGTAGTCGTAAAGGGGTTGAATAATTGTGTCAATGAAGAAATCACAAAAAGGCCATTTAATACTTTATGACAAAAAAAATGATGCTATCTTAGTTGCATTTAGTTCTTTAACAAGTCCTTGTAAGATTTCATTATGAACACAATTACAAATGTGCACTGAATTCCATAAAACCCTTCGCAGCATTGGGGGTTGAATAAATTTGATCACAACTGTATGTCTTGTCTTTGTACCAGTTGACCGCTGGTTATTATATCCTTAATTCGGATCTAAGTCACGGGTTTTTGGTTTGCGCACTTTCTTCATTAAACCATCTTTTTTCCATGAGAATTGGCGTGATTGCTTCCATTTTATTTCACTCACCCTGCCCGTCACACAACCACTAAGCCACTAAAACCAAGTTAACTGCACTACCCTCAAATACACACAATTTCTGTTAGGAAAACATCAACCCATTGTAAATACAATAGCTAGAACTCTTAACTTCTGTTTTAGAAAACATCAGTTGTAGTACACCTACCTTTAAAAAACTGGTAAAGAATTAAGTAATATTATATTATGTTTGGTGTATATTCTGATATGATCTTCAGTACATCATCAGTGATGAGTATATTCAGATGTGATCTTCAGTACATAATCAGTGATGTGTATATTCAGATGTGATCTTCAGTACATAATCAGTGATGTGTATATTTAGATGTGATCTTCAGTACATAATTAGTGATGTGTATATTCAGATGTGATCTTCAGTACATAATTAGTGATGTGTATATTCAGATGTGATCTTCAGTACATAATCAATGATGTGTATAAACAGACCTTCACTGAGTGCAGGAGTCTCTGAAGAACCTCCAGTCTGAACTGGGCTGGTGCAGGAACTGGACTTTTCATGAACTGGAGGAGAGAACAGTGGAAAATCCCAACTTTATTAACCTTATTAACGTCATTAATTTATTTATGTGTATATACATACGAGGTGCATGAATACAATTCTGACAGTTGTAAATCTTCCTTTCAAAGTTCATTATCACGTGTTTTATATACAAAACCCAAAACCAGAAAAGTTGGCACGTTGTGTAAATCGTAAATAAAAACAGAATACAATGACCTGCAAATCTTTTTCAACCCATATTCAGCTGAATAGAATGCAAAGACAATATATTTAATGTTCGAACGGAGAAACTTTATTTTGTTTTGCAAATAACCATTAACTTAGAATTCAATGGCAGCAACACATTGCAAAAAAGTTGGCACAGGGACATTTTTACCACTGTGTTACATCACCTTTCCTTTTAACAACACTCAGTAAACGTTTGGGAACTGAGGAGACCAATTTTTGAAGCTTTTCAGGTGGAATTCTTCCCCATTCTTGCTTGATGTACAGCTTAAGTTGTTCAACAGTCCGGGGTCTCCGTTGTCGTATTTTACGCTTCATAATGCGCCACACATTTTCAATGGGGGACAGGTCTGGTCTGCAGGCAGGCCAGGGGAGGACCCGCACTCTTTTGCTATGAAGCCACGCTGTTGTAACACGTGCAGAATGTAGCTTGGCATTGTCTTGCTGAAATAAGCAGGGGCGTCCATGAAAAAGACGTCGCTTGGATGGCAGCATATGTTGCTCCAAAACCTGTATGTACCTTTCAGCATTAATGGTGCCTTCACAGATGTCTAAGTTATCCATGCCTTGGGCACTAATTCACCCCATACCATCACAGATGCTGGCTTTTGAACTTTGCGCCTATAACAGTCCGGATGGTTCTTTTCCTCTTTGGTCCGTAAGACATGACGTCCACAGTTTCCAAAGACAATTTGAAATGTGGACTCATCAGACCACAGAACACTTTTCCACTTTGCATCAGTCCATCTCAGATGAGCTCGGGCCCAGCAAAGCCGGCGGCGTTTCTGGATCTTGTTGATAAATGGCTTTTGCTTTGCATAGTAGAGCTTTAACTTGCACTTACAGATGTAGCGATGAACTGTAGTTACTGACAGTGGTTTTCTGAAGTATTCCTGAGCCCATGTGGTGATATCCTTTACACACTGATGTCGGTTTTTGATGCAGTACCGCCTGAGGGATCAAAGGTCACGGGCATTCAGTGTTGGTTTTCGGCCTTGCCCCTTACGTGTAGTGATTTCTCCAGATCCTCGGAACCTTTTGATGATATCACGGACCGTAGATGGTGAAATTCCTAAATTCCTTGCAATAGCTCGTTGAGAAAAGTTGTTCTTGAACTGTTCGACAATTTGCCCACGCATTTCTTCACAAAGTGGTGACCCTCACCCCATCCTTCTATGTGAATGACTGAGCATGTCAAGGAAGCTGCTTTTATACCCAATCATGGCACCCACCTGTTCCCAATTAGCATGTTCACCTGTGGGATATTCCAAATAAGTGTTTGACGAGCATTCCTCAAATTTTTCTGTCTTCTTTGTCACTTGTGCCAGCTTTTTTGAAACATGTTGCAGGCATCAAATTCCAAATGAGCTAATAATTGCAAAAAATAACAAAGTTTACCAGTTCGAACGTTAAGTATGTGGTCTTTGCAGTGTGTTCAATTGCATATAGGTTGAAAATGATTTGCAAGTCATTGTATTCTGTTTTTATTTACGATTTACACAACGTGCCAACTTTTCTGGTTTTGGGTTTTGTATATAAAACACGTGATAATGAACTTTGAAAGGAAGATTTACAACTGTCAGAATTGTATCCATGCACCTCGTATGTATATACACATAAATAAATAATTATAAATAATTATAAATAATAATTATAAATAATATATAAATATTATAAATAATTAACTGTGGTCTCTGATCATCTTAACATTCAGATTGATCTTTTACCTCCACATGGAAAGATCAATGTCACTGGTGCATGAAAGTGACTCCCATGGATCTGAGGAGCACAGATGTTCCCTCCTGTCTGAGCTGTGATGTTGGTCTAATCTGTGATGTTGGTCTGGACTGGAGTGGAGGCCTCCATCTTCTAATCAGATGTTACTTCACCAACAACACTAAACATCAACATATGAGGTTGGCATTATAAAGAGTGTTTCACAACTGGTAAATATATTGGTAACACTTTACATTAAGTGTTTACTTACTAACGTTAACTAATGCATTAGTTAATATGAACAACACATGAAGTAACACATTAACAATAATTAACTAACGTTAAGTAAACATGTAACAGGTGCATTAGTTAACGCTGCGTTTATATGAAGTGCAGAGTAAGTGGTGTTGACTAACATGAAGTAATGCATTATGCTTTATGTAGGCTATGCTTTATGATTTATGAGACTCCATGCTTAAAGTCTCACGGAAGACAAAATTCAAGACTATTCTCTGTCCTGTCTCCAAGATGGTGGAAGGATCTTCCAATAGCTGCTCGGACTGCAGTGCCTCTTGCCATCTTCAAACGTAGACCGAAGACTCACCTGTTTGTTGAGTACTTAAATGAGCATGAACTCAGCACATAGCACTTGTTGTCTTTATTCCTAAATTGTTTGTCTATCTGTCTATGGTTAATTGTGCTTCTTGGTATAAGTTTAATTCCTGTCTAAGTGAGCCTGTTTAATCGAAATAATAAGTAATGACATTGAATCCTGTAGTTCAGAAGTAGTCTGGCTCAAGGGTATCTTGAATTCTGGCCTAGCTGTGCTACTGACCACAGGAAGTGTCATAAAGTAGACTCATTAACTGTCTCTGGTCCTTTAAGGGGTCCTGCAGCAAGAAGTGAAAATCTCCAAGAAACCATTTCTTTCAGCAACCTTTCTGCTGAGGAACTCTGAAGTCACAAGTCCAGGAAGGACTGTTATCCAAAATTTTGAGGAACTAATCTTATCTTAAATTTGAGGGACTTATCTGGACTTTAACTGCCTCTCCCCCTCTGATATTCATCAATACTCATCTCCAAGAAGGCAACATTTCAGAGATTCTTAGAACTTTTGCCCCAAGACAAACACTGGATGTGTTTGTCTTGGGGCAAAGACAAACACATCTAGCCTAAAGGAAGTAAATTTGCAAAATGAGTCTAGAGACACCAAACTTTCCATAATTTCAACCGGGGGAAGGACCCCTATCATCAATGGAGGAGTTAAGGCTCTCTTATTCAACCAATGTTTCTCTATTGGTGTATGATTAATTAGTGCTCCACATTCAGAGTTAGTGGAGTTGAGTGAGACCAAAGCTACAACATCGCTACCGGTCCCAGGCTCCAAGAAACATCCATTTAGCCTCTCAAGACAAAAATAAGGACTTAGAACTATTTCATCTAGTCATTTTACTCAGTTAATTCAGTTAAAGTTAATGATTCTCGGCCAGCAAATATATATTTTAGATTAATCTTCAGTGTAGCCAACATCAAGATAACACACGCAGACAAAGGTTTGACTGATCACCTGTGAGCCATCACTGTGGCCTCCTGCACAGACTTCACTAACCAAAGAAGTTGGGAGCAGCCTGAACTAGACCGACTCAGTGAACATCTGAGAACTGAATTTGAGAAAGTTCCCCAGGTCATGTAAGCACCAACTGCAAGGTCAAGATCCGCGTTCCAAGACAGCTCGTCGAGTCCAGTCTGCCTTTGAAAATGTTGACAGTTGACCGCCCACGGACGGGTTCCCCTCCATCTTCAAAATAAGCCTGCAGTCACATGTTGCTTCGGGTGCCAGCCTGTTTCTGTAGAGTCCTCTCTCTCCATAACGTTTGGTATGACTAGCGCTCTTCAATAGCCTCAGTCTGGAGGTTCTGCGCTGTTTCTGATTTCCTCCTAAAGTCCTCACTTTCCCCTTGGTCCTACTTTGTTTAGGGAAGGTTTACTTTAGCTACATAGTCCATTCTTAGGAATATAATAATAACTTGTTTTATGGCTTTCCTTTTGATTCATACTAACAAGTTTACTCATTAGGATTAGCTATTCTTCTGAGCCAAATTATCCCACATTTATTGCTTATAACTGTGATAATAACCATTCAATAAATTTGAACATTTAGTCATTAATTTGATTATGGTGGTAAATACATATTTTGGTTGATGGTATTAGGTCACTGCATGGATTCAGAACCCTTCAGTAATAAGTCTGATACAACCATAATCCACCTGTTCCTGTTATCAAAACCTTGGTTCCTGTGCGATCAGGATGGTGCCCCGTGTCATAATTCATAATTAAACAGTATATCCGCTACATTTAACATTCTATTAAAAAAGGCGATTATACTTAGTCAGTGCATCAGTTTGTGCATCTTCATATGAGACAGTAGTTACAGTCAACAGGTCTACTGGCAGGTCTACTACAGCAGAGACTGAAACATCATCTGAAAACGGGAGTTTCATCTCTACTCTGAAGTAACCTGTAGTCTGTCATCACTCACATTAGTACATCCTCACCACCTTTAAACTGACAGTGTGGTCATACACAGTTTACATTTATGTTTACTGAGAACATTCTTTGTAAAATGAACCATGGAAAGACATTTGATTTTAGAACTAGTTACCAATACTGCTGTATCCAAAAAAACAATAAAGTCTCGCCACAGTGTCATTCAACCTGAAACCATTATACAACAACACACTGATGTTTGACTTTTTGACCTACATGTAAAAGTGTGATTATAATCTAATGAAAACTGAAATGTTTTCAAATGTTTGAAATGTTTATGGTGCAAGACCACAAGACTCAGCAGACGTCTTTATTTCATGTTAAATATGTGCCCTTGTCTAATATATTTGCATATTGGTGTTGAGTAATTTTGTTCTATTGTGCTCTCCTTGTTCACTTTGACTGTAACTTTGAATTGTTTCTCAAATAAATTAAAAATAAATAAAGCTGTCACACGCCAAATGTGACATGTTCAAAATAATAAGTCTGAACCTAAAAACAAGTTAACATTATTCCTCATCAATAAATCTTCATGATAAATGGTCACAGCAGCACACTGTTATAAACACACACATTCCACCAAAGCAAAATATTATTAACACAAGGAGCTCTAGTACTACTGTCTGTTTCCACTAATACTATGAGTTCTAGTACTACTGTCTGTCTCCACTAACACAAGGAGCTCTAGTACTACTGTCTGTCTCCACTAACACTATGAGTTCTAGTACTACTGTCTGTCTCCACTAACACTATGAGTTCTATTACTACTATCTGTTTCCACTAATACTAGTTCTATTACTACTGTCTCCACTAACACTATGAGTTCTTATACTACTGTCTGTCTCCACTAACACTATGAGTTCTATTACTACTGTCTGTCTCCACTAATACTAGGAGTTCTATTACTACTGTCTGTTTCCACTAATACTAGTTCTATTACTACTGTCTCCACTAACACTATGAGTTCTATTACTACTGTCTGTATTATCTATCACAGACTCACATATTCACCGTGTTCCTCTGAAGTAGATTCATGTGTCTCTCATAAAATGATGATCCTGCTCAGGCTGATCTGAGTCTGTTTGTCCTGTTCAGTTTCTCTTTATTCTGTTGGAGGTGGAGACTCCTAACTGATCAGTCTCCTACTGACTCTCTCCCAGTGTTGAATAACAAACAGGCCCAGACATGTCAGTAGTATGGCTGTTAAGACCAGGTAATGTGTGAAGAAATACAGGCAGTCTGGTACAAGTACAGCTGCACAACATGCAGAACACCATCATAATATTCAGCAGAAACTGAGCACCACATATCTGAAGACCCAAAACCTGAGCTCTGAAACTGGACATTAACTGTCCTGATCCCTTGTTATTATTATTATTATTATTATCATTGTTGCTGTTGATATTACTGTTATTATTACTTACACTTTCAGTTTGACTGATTAATCTGAAAATGTGCATGTACCACTCTCTATGTACACGCATACCACACACACACACACACACACACACACACACACACACACACACACACCTGTGATCACTAGGGCGTGTGTTTGTTCTCACTGCACAGATGGGTAAATACGGATTGGGTTATGAATCACAACTGCAGATACTGGCAGCTTATTTGTCTTAGCGATGGCACTAACAGAAACAGACCCTCCCAGAGCCTCCTGGAGCGCCCAGCGTAGCCTTAAAGCCCCGGGCCCACAACGATGGGCAGGCCCAGAGCTACCGGAACCAGGTGCCTCTGGGATTCACTTGCCTCTGGAGGAGAGTCCACCCAGGAAACAGCCTAGAACACATAACATCCCGAGGAAGGGGGGCTAGATTCCCGACCGCCATAGATGAAGATCCATAGATCCTCCTTTGCCTCAAGAGTGTGTATTAACAGGTATTCCTGTATTCTCTTGCCCTCACTTTTTGAGGTATCCATCACTACACGAAGTGCATGAGGGAGAGTCCGTGTTGGAGCTGCCTCTGCCTCTTACACCAGGTTTACCTATGGGGGTCTACCACTCGTGTTTGACCTTGGGCGTCTTATTCAGCTCGTCTTACTGAAACGCGAGGGGGTAGGAAGGATGCTGAGATGAGCGTAATTTCAAATTAGCTTTTATTTATAGAATGCTGCGCAGTTAGCGTTTAGTACACAAAGAACACTTAGCACATACAATGGGGCGAGATGAGTGACAGTCACAACAACAACACATACACACGCACACGCACACACACACACACACACACACACACACACACACACACACACACACACACACACACACACACACACACACACATATATATATGTATATATATATATATATATATATATATATATATATATATATATATATATACAAAAACCTGAAAAAACAGGGAACACGTAAACAACACAATGTAACTCCAAGTCAACCACACTGCTGTGAAATCAACCTGTTCAGTTAGGAAGCAACACTGACTGTGAATCAATTTCACCTGCTGTTGTGCAAATGGAACAGACAACAGGTAGAAATGAGAGGCATTTAGCAAGACACCCCTATAAAGGAGTGGTTCTGCAGGTGGTGACCACAGACCTTTTCTCTGTTCTCATCCTTTCTGGCTGAAGTTTTGGTCACTTCTGCATTTTGTCAGTTCTCTCACCATAGAGGCAGCATGAGGTGGTGTCTACAACCCATAGAAGTTGCTCATCCAGGATGGCACATCAATGAGAGCTGTGGCAAGAAGGTTTGCTGTGTCTATCAGCACAATGTCCAGAGCATGGAGCAGATACCAGGAGAAAGGCCAGTACACCAGGAGATGTGGAGGAGGCCGTAGGAGGGCAACAACCCAGCAGCAGGACCACTACCTCCTCCTTTGTGCAAGGAGGAACAGGAGGAGCAGTGCTAAAGCCCTGCAAAATGACCTCCAACAGGTCACTAATATCCATGTTTCTGTTCAAACTGTCAGAATCAGACTCCATGAGGGTGGTATGGGCCCGATGTCCACAAGTGGGGCCTGTGCTTACAGCCCAACACTGTGCAGGGCGATTAGAATTAGCCAGAGAACATGATTGGTAGATTCACCATTGGTGCCCTGTGAATGAATGAATGTTTAATTTATAGAGCGCCTTTCAGGATACCCAAGGCGCTTTACAATTTTAACACAGGTACAAGTCTCAGACAACCAATCACACACACTGAAAAAAATAAAGCATTGGCTCAATGTAATAAAATTGAATTAATCAATCACACGAATTTTTTTTCATTGACTCAATCCAAAAAACTTAATTCATGACTAAACTGGCCTGCCCGTTCCACAGACATGAATTAAATCGAGCACATCTGGGATATCATAGGCTGTGATCAGAGCAGGTTCTCAACTGGTCTCAGCCCGAGACCCACATTTTCTCACTGTCATTAATTCGCGACCCAGTTTTATACAATACAAATGTTATAACTAGGGATGGGCATAGATTAATTTTTTTAATCTAGATTAATCTCACTGAAATCTTGAAATTAATCTAGATTAAAATGGCTCATATATGTGCTACCCAAGTAATGACTAAAAGTCAGTCTTTGAGATAGGGTTTCTTAATACAGAGGGTGCATTAGACCAGGGGCTCATCTCCTGTTTCCAAAATGCATCAATGACTGCTTGAGGAAGCTGTTCTACTTTGGAAGAAAAAAAAACATGCTCAATAAAATGTAGGCTACTCGTGTTCAATGGTTTATTCAGTTAAACATGAATTTGTAAGCCTACATACTCATTAAAAGGGGTTGATAACATGTTTATTCAGCTAAACATGAGATTTGAAATGTAAGCCAACATTTAGTACATTTAACCTGTTTTCGGCAGCGGCGACTCTTCCCCTGGGCTGCATCAGTGCTTGACCAGCGTCAGCAGCATTAGCAAACGGGTGCTTTGTGTTTAAATGGAACTTCAGACTGGTAGAACTCCTACAATAAACTAATTCCACGTTGCATAAGGTGCAAACAACTTTAGTCTTGTCAATGTCTCCATTAGGAAGCTTCTTAAAAATGAATTTTCCATGAAGCAAACCTGGCGACTTCGTGGCTGCATCCAACACACGTACGATTTGTAATTCACAGGTTTGAAAACTCGTTCTCGCCCCTACTGTGCAATTTGGTTAGGTAAACTATCAAGTTGAAAGTCATCATAGTTTGCTTACCTATTTTGACCCAGTTCCCAACCCAACTTTAAGAATAGATTAAGAATAGATAAAATTACCATGGACACATGATTGGTTCACATGCTGGGCTCCAGACAAAAAAATTACTCAAGGAGCCAGTAGGTCCTAAAAGGAAAAAATCAGGCACCAATAACTTTTTCTAGGCTCCATAATAATATACAAACTAATAAGCATTGCAACATTGCAACAGCTGTTATTTATTATCTCTGTCGTCCAACATGCCTGATGTCTTTCTCGTCCTTGTAACTGTGGTTAAGTTGGTTTCATGTACGCATATTTGGAATTAGACATGTTATTTTAAATGTACTACTGTCACTGTCTACAAATTACCTTAACATGGACGACAGTGGCGGTCGTAAAGGCCCCAGAGCACTGCGCACTCTGTTTTCTGCAAAAATTTCAATAATTTTTTTTTCTTACCTTCATAAGATAAAAAACAAGTTGTATACATATTACATGCACCCTAAACAACAACAACAAACTCTTGAATGGGTATTTCTACCTCTTACCTCTTTGTGGTGGTCAGTTTTTTTTCAATAGCTTTTAAACAGTCCATCATAAGACCATAAAACAAAATCTATTACACAAAATGCATCCTAAATAACGTGGTCAGTTTTTGTCAAATATTTTAATAGCTTTTAAAATGTCCGTACATTAAAATGCTATAGTACATTAAGTGCATCCTAATCAACAACCTTGACTTCAGCATCTCCACTGAACTGGTCAGATACTGTAAGACAGAGAATAGGACAGAATGAGACATGAACACACACTCATCACGGTCAGACATCACACTCTTTACACAAACTCAATCAGTGTAAACACTCACTGTAGTGTCTCCAGTGTACAGTGTGTGTGTCTGTTTGTGTGGGAGAGAGTGAGAGGATCTTGACTGTGTGGGTGTGAGAGAGAGAGAGCATATTGACTCTGTGTGTGTGCGTGTGTGTGTGTGTGTGTGTGTGTGTGTGTGTGTGTGAGAGAGAGAGAGAGAGAGAGAGAGAGAGAGAGAGAGAGAGAGAGAGGACATTGTCTGTGTGTGTGAGAGAGAGAGAGAGAGAGAGAGGACATTGTCTGTGTTTGTAGGTGTGTGTGTGTGTGTGTGTGTGTGTGTGTGTGTGTGTGTGTGTGTGTGTGTGTGTGTGTATAAAGAGACAGTAAGTCAGTAACTCACTCTAGTTTATCCAGTTGACATTGTGGATCCTCCAGTAGAGCAGAGAGCTGCTTCACTCTTGAGTCTCCTGGTTCATTGTGGTTCAGATTCAGCTCTCTCAGGTGTGATGAGGGGTTTGACATCAGAGCTGAACACAGAGCAGCACAGCCTTCCTCTCTAATACTGCAGCTAGACAGACTGTAGAGAGAAGGAAAACAACTCCTCACACTTACACATCAACACACACACACACACACACACACACTCACACAAACACTGACACTATGCGTGTGTTCAGGACAGACATGCAGTGATGTGTGTGTGTGTGTGTGTGTGTGTGCTTTGTGTATCTAGTCTTGGAACATCTTGTGATTGGTTAAGGTAGGACTTGAGTTTAATTACTATTGCCTCAGATTCTGGTAGATTCTAGGCTTCTTATCATAACCTTGTTGTTTTGTTAGCTGTTATTGGCTGTAATTAGTCACTCCAGGTGTAGTTTCGCCCTGGTCTAAGGTGTGAATTAAGGGGCGGATACAGCACTGACTAAAACAGATAAATTAGGACAACCGCTACAGATCTGTAGCGGTATGCAGCAACTTTCTACGCTTTGTTTCATCTACTTTCCTCCATAGACACTGAATCTCTAACCCAGCTAAGTCTTAACTTATTCTGCCATTTTCTTACCCTGCTAGTTTTTTATAAAGCTTGTTTTTATTCCACAATGTGTCTGCCAATTCCTGTGCATGTATCTCACAGAGCTCATAGATACCATCATAGCCATCGCAACACCCGGAACCTAACTTACCCACAATGTTCACCACAAACTCCAATCACAGTGACTGGAGGACTCTGGAATTGCCAATCTGCTGTCCAGAAGGCTGACTTCATCTCAGCTCTTGCATCCCTCCACTCGTTACACTTCTTGGCTCTGACCGAAACCTGGATCACTCCAGAGAACTCCGTAACTCCAGCTGCTCTGTCCTCTGCCTTCTCATTCACCCATTCCCCACGACGCCTTGGAAGGGGAGGTGGGACAGGTCTACTTTTATCTCCAGAGTGGCGTTTCACCCAACTCTCCTTTTCAGCTCTTTCAATTTCTTCCTTTGAGTTCCATGCTATCACTGTCTCCTACCCCACTATTCTTCACATCATTGTGATTTATCGCCCTCCAGGTTCCCTTGAGAACTCCATTGACGAACTTGATACCCTCCTTAGTCAATTCACCATTGAAGCAAACCCACTCATTCTCCTTGGAGACTTCAACCTTCCATCCGACAAACTTGAATCATCTTGCATCCTTTCTCTGCTGTCGTCATTTGACCTCACCATCAACCCATCCACTGCGACTCATAGAGCAGGCAACATTCTGGACCTGGTCTTTAGACGTGACACCAGAACATCGGACATCACAGTCACCCCACTCCACCTGTCAGACCATCAACTTTTATCCTTTTCTTTCCCCCTCCCTGCCATCTCCACTCACACTTCCCCTGTACATTCTTCTTACTTTCACCCAAGTTTGCGCTCCATCGATCCCTCAACCCTTGCTACCACTATTTTGTCCTCCCTTCCTCATCAGAATTGTCTGTCTTCTCTCTCGCTGGACACAATTACTGATACTTTCCTCTCTACGATCTCTTCATCCATCAATCTTCTGTGTCCTCCCTCCCCCAGATTTAAGAGATCTGTTCCATCCACCCCCTGGCTAACTGAAGTGCTTCGCAGCCACAGGAGAGATCTAAGAACTGCAGAGAGGAGGTGGAAGAGAAGTCGCCTAGATTCAGACCTCCGCTCATATCAATCTCTCCTTTCAAAGTTCTCACTGGAAGTCACATCAGCGAAGTCAGCCTACTACAGAAAGAAATTTGAATCATCTGCATCCAACCCACGCAAGCTATTCAGTATTTTTTCTTCACTCCTTAACCCTCCCTCACCCCCTCCTCCATCCTCTCTCACTCCTGAGGATTTTGTTATCTTCTTTGAAGAGAAGATTGCAGCAGTCCGTCAGTCCTTCTCCCCAGCTCCCAACCTTCCTACTAGTACCCTTAACCCAACACTCAACTCCTTGGCTTCTTTCTCCCCTCTCTCCTCAGACAAGATACATCAACTTCTGACTTTTAGCAATCCTACTACATGCCCACTGGATCCAATTCCTTCCACTCTTTTCCAGAATATGTCAAGAGAACTCCTTCCGTTCATCTCGGCAATCATCAACAACTCCTTAGTTTTGGGTCATGTGCCTACCGTGTTCAAGATGGCAAGGGTGGTACAAATCCTGAAAAAAGCAACACTTGACACCTCTGACATGAACAGCTACAGACCGGTATCACTTCTTTCTTTTCTATCAAAAACTTTGGAGCGAGCAGTCTATGACCAATTATCTCTCTTCCTCACCCAGAACCAACTCCATGATCCTAATCAGTCTGGCTTCAAAGGACACACACACAACACGGGACACAACAGAAACAGCCCTCAAAGCAGTGACCGAGAAGCTCCATGCTGCCAAGGCTAACAAGCTATCATCAGTTTTAATTCTTCTAGATCTTTCTGCAGCCTTTGACACTGTCAACCACAACATCCTCCTCTCTGTTCTTTCTAGCCTAGGTGTGACTGGCTCTGCTTGGAAATGGTTCCAGTCATATCTTGAAGACCGTTCCTATCAGGTAACATGGAGAGGATCTACATCCAATCCATGTAAACTTTCCACTGGAGTCCCCCAAGGCTCGGTCCTAGGCCTCTCTTCTCTTTATATACTCGTTCCCTTGGTGACATTATTTTGTCTCATGGTTTCTATTATCATTGCTACGCTGATGACACCCAGCTAATTCTTTCCTTCCCTCATTCTGACACCCAGGTTTCTAGGCGTATCTCGGCATGCTTAGCAGATATTGCTTCATGGATGACTGCTCACCACTTGAAGCTCAACCCTAGCAAAACTGAGCTTCTGTATATTCCAGGAACCCCGAACCCACACAACGACCTCACAGTTTCCTTTGAGAACATCTTGTTAACACCATCAGAAACTGCTCGAAGCCTGGGTGTAACGTTGGACAACGAGCTGTCCTTCTCAACACATGTTTCAAAGCTGACCAGATCCTGCAGATTTCTCCTCTGCAACATACGGAGAATACGACCCTTCCTTTCACAGGAAGCTACTCAAGTACTTGTGCAGTCTCTAATAATCTCTAAGCTGGACTACTGCAATTCCCTACTTGCAGGTCTTCCTCTACGGGTCATCAGACCTCTACAACTAATTCAGAATGCTGCAGCACGACTGGTCTTCAATCTACCCAAGTTCTCACATGGGACTCCTCTGCTACGCTCTCTTCACTGGCTTCCAGTAGCAGCATGCATCAGATATAAAACCTTGATGCTTGCTTACAAAGCCAAAAATGGACTGGCCCCTCCCTACATGATGTCCATGGTCAAAAGCCGAACTGTACAGCGAATACTTAGAACCTCAAGCTTGGCTCGACTTGAAACTCCATGCTTAAAGTCTCATGGAAGACAAAGCTCTAGACTATTCTCCGTCCTGGCTCCAAGATGGTGGAACGATCTTCCATTAGCTGCTAGGACTGCAGAGTCTATTGCTATCTTCAAGCGTAGACTGAAGACTCACCTGTTTGTTGAGTTCTTACCAGAGCACTAACTCAGTTCATACCACTTGCAGTGTTCTTAAATTGTATGTCTGTCTATGGTTATTTGTGCTTCTTGGCAAATGCCTAACTCGCAAAACACTAGGTAATGATATTGACTCCTGTAGTTTAGTAGTAGTCTGACTCAATGGTGTCTTGAATTCTGGCCTATCTGTACTATTTCCTAGGATGTATTCTGTGATCAGAAGCAAAGCACTTTGTAAGTCGCTCTGGATAAGAGCGTCTGCTAAATGCCGTAAATGTAAATGTTCGTAGAGATAGAACAGGCAAGAACATGAGTGTATGTCAATCTAACTAATACAGTGATAGTGTGTGAGTGAGAGAGAGACAGAGAGAGAGAGAGAGAGAGAGAGAGAGAGAGAGAGAGAGAGAGAGAGAGAGAGAGAGAGAGAGCAGGACCAGACTGGAATAAAATAAATCAGGCCAAACCAAATGATAACATTTCAAAAACAAAACTACATCACCCACTGGAAACACAAACACAAGCACAAAACAAAATGCAGTGCTATCTGGCCCTAAAACGACAGTACACTGTAACAGACTACCTGCTTACAGTGACTAATACTAAACACAGAACCACGATGACAAAGTCCAGATTCAGTGAACACAGCCTGGCCATCCAGAACGGCCGATACAAGAGATCATGGCTGCCAGAGAGCAGAGACTCTGCAGCAGTGTAACAGTGTGACTGTAGAGACAGAGCTGCACTTCCTCACTGAATGTGGAACATTTCAACAAATACATCAGATCTATTTCACAACATCTGAGCTGATTCATACAAACTTTTTAAGCCCCTACCTAATACCGACAAACTCCCCATCCTCCTGGGAGAAAAGAAAGCAGCACTTTAGCGGGGAGATATGTAGCTACCTTACACAACATGAGGGACAGTGAGTAGCACACACGCGCGTACACACACACACACACACACACACACACACACACACACACACACACACACACACACACACACACAAGCGCACACCCACACACACAAACAGACTGTAATGCCCTGTTTGTAAACATTAGATTTATACTGATCTAATTATTTCTTCTCCTCTCTTTATATTATTTATTTCCTTTCCTTTCTTTTCACTTCTTTAACTTTTATATCTTCATGTTCAGGTTCATCATAACTAGATTTGTTCATATTGGGTCCAGATGGGAACAGGTGGTGTAGAGGAAGATCACATGGGCTGACCATAGCAGGCAGAGCCACACCGCATGAAGTTCTTAGTCCAGGCAGACTACAATGTCCTTCCCAGCCCCTCCCACCTGCACTGCTGGGGTTTGGCTGATACACCCGCATGCCCCCTCTGACAGAGAAAGGAGACCCTTGAGCACATATTGAGTTGCTGCCCAAAGCACTGGGGGAAGGCAGATACCGATGGCCACATGACCAGGTGATAATCACAGTTGCAGAGGGCATCTGCAGTGCTATCACCAGCTGACGGAGGTCAAAACCAAAGAAGAATGCTATCAGCTTCATCAGAGCTGGAGAGAAACCAAAAGCTACAGCTAAAGCAACATCAGGGTTTCTCTGCACTGCTCAGGACTGGCAGCTGACAGTGGATGTGGGCAGCAAACGTAAGTTCCCACAGCATGTTGTCAACACAACACTGTATGTGAGCAGGAGATAGAGAGGATATTGAGTGTGTGTGTGTATAAAGAGTCAGTAAGTCAGTAACTCACTTTAGTTTCTCCAGTGTACAGTGTGGATCCTCCAGTAGAGCAGAGAGCTGCTTCACTCCTGAGTCTCCTGGTTCATTGTAGGTCAGATTCAGCTCTCTCAGGTGTGATGAGGGCTTTGACCTCAGAGCTGAACACAGAGCAGCACAGCCTTCATCTCTAATATCGCAGAAAGACAGACTGTAGAGAGAAGGAGAAAAACTCACACTTACACATCAACACACACATGAACACAAACACAGACACTGTGTGTATTCAGGAGAGATATACAGTGATGTGTGTCGGTATAGAGTCAGTAAGTCAGTAACTCACTCTAGTTTCTTAAGTGTACAGTGCGGATCCTCCAGTAGAGCAGAGAGCTGCTTCACTCCTGAGTGTCCTGGTTCATTGAGATTCAAATTCAGCTCTCTCAGGTGTGATGAGGGGTTTGATCTCAGAGCTGAACACAGAGCAGCACAGCCTTCCTCTCTAATACTGCAGTTAGACAGACTGTGGAGAGAAGGAGAAAAACTCCTCACACTTACACATGAACAAACATGCAATGATGTGTGTGTGTGTGTGTGTGTGTGTGTGTGTGTGTGTGTGTGTGTGTGTGTGTGTGTGTGTGTGTGTGTGTGTGTGAGTTTGTGTGTGTGAGAATGTAAACTTGGCAAAGCCTTTTATATATATATTAGTGGTGGGACTTTAACGCGTTAATTTTGATTAATTAACTACAGCAAAATTAACGCACAAAAAAATTAACGCATTTTTACGCATTTAAAGTGAGGAAATGTCCTGGTTTTTAAATTACCTTCATTGGACCATTACAGTTTTTGACGACTGCTAACGTGCATTTCGCAATACTTGTGATACATTGTCAAAACTCTAAACACAGCAACACATTGACCTCACAAAAATAGCCAAATAGGTAATATCGTGTTCAAAAGAGCATTTTATTAACTAAATAACAACTCTGCATTTCACAACACAAACAATGTTTTCTCTTTATACACCAACTTTGTTAAAACACAGCAAACCTGGTTCAGTATCGAATCATTCTTTCAAACACTAGCACTGATATTATCTATTCGAGATGAACATAGTCAATCACTGCACAACCACTGTAAAAAACCTAACATTTGATGGCAATACAGAAACAGTATTTCATGTAATATTTTACTCTCTCCCAGCAAACAACAAACATTTTACAGTAACATCTGTTGTTTTCTTAGTCAGTTCATTTTTACTGTAATCCACTTCATTTGGACTTTTTTTTCAAATGTGTGCATTTTTGGCAACAAATTGTCTACACAATGAGTGATATTTACTGTTAGGTACTATATGGAATGTAGATTAGACAAAAAAGGAGTCAGTAACAGTTTTGAAGTAAAGGGTATATTTTACTGTATTAGGGACATTACTGTAAATTGTGGCCTAACCTAAAAAAATATTACCGTAATTGTAAACGTAATTAGCCATGGTCCCATATGTGCAAAAAATACACATATACAAAAAAAAGCCACACAAGGGAAAAAAACGGATATAAAACTGAAAATTCTTGTTACATGTAATTCGGCTGACATGTCTCTGCAGCCGGGATCCATTGCATCCAGGAGGGACATTTGGTCATGGGGCCGATGATCATACACCTTCCACCTCCAGACTGAAAAAAGTTCCTTAGTGGGGTTGAGGAAAGGCGAGATGGGCGGGAGGAAAAGGGACATCACTCTTGGATGGTCTATAAACCAGTTTGTGATGACATGAGAATGACAAAATGCTACACTGTCCCATCACAAATGTCCTTGTGTTTCCTCCCACCTGTTCCATTTCTGTTTCTGGAACCAGTTGTTGGTAGAGTTCACTCAAAAACAAAAGAAGGAGGTCACTGTTATAGGGACCAATCTGGTATTTGTGAAGGACCAAACCAGCACTTGAGATTGCAGGACAAATTGTTATATTTGCTCCTCTCTGACCCGGTACATTACTGTACTTCAGTTTATTTCATTTATCTATATGTGCAAAAAATATGTATTACAGTAATATCTTTTCAGCTGCCTTTGTTTTTGCAGAAGAGAGGGAGGGGATTTTGATTGTGTGTGTGAGAGAAAGAGAGAGAGAGAGGATACTGACTGTGTGTGTGAGAGAGTGACACGGTATTGTGTGTGTGCGTGTGTGTGTATGTGTGTGCTATGGAAGTTTTTCTGTGTCAATATTCAAATGAAAATGTAATACGTATTTGCATTTACATGTTCCACTCATACAAGCAACTTTGAGCTCAAAATTCAAATTCAAATGCAATAATTCCATTTACATTTGCAATGTGATAGACGTCTATTCATATTTCATTTACACATACATTTTGATGCTTTATTTGTGTCTTTATTGAAATGAAAATGTATTTCCCATTTAAATTATCAAGTTCATGTGATCATGCAAAGGTTGTATCAAAATTATAATTAAAATGCTATTCGCTTAATATGCTTTGCATTTCGTGATAACACGTTTGAAACTTAATTTTCAACCTCACCACCAGGCTAAAAAGATGTCAATATTCAAACGTTAATGGAGAAATAGCGCCTCTCCTGTTTGCACTAACATTACGATACCAACAGCGCTCAAACTGTGTCAAAATGCATTTTGAAAGTGCAATCCGAGCAGATTGCATTTTCATTTCCATGGTCTTCCACTATAGTCAAATTATAGTCAAATTAGATTCCACGGCTTCACTTTATTCAGCCAATCAGGTTCCACAGCTTTCCACATCGGGCAGCCAATCAGGACTGGACTACAGCACGCGCAGCAGTACAGGCGAGTTTTTTTTAGACATGGTCGCAGAAGCGCTCATTAGATTAATTCAAAGGGTAGCAGACGAGTCCTTATGGTGAATTTACACTACATTAGTGTGAAATGTTAATCGATCAAGTGGCGGACATCTCTGCCTTATCTGGCGCTGATGTGACTGTTATTGCCAAATTGAGCGCTGTGGCAGAGCAACTGTGTGCCTCAAACTACGGCGGTAGAACGGCCGACCTCCGTGAAGCGTCTCGTGTGATCAGAAACAGAAAACCATTTCTGCTTGTTAATGCTGGTTTATTTAAATAAACATTTGTGCTGTCGTATTTTTAAAGTTATAAAGCGGTAATTCCTCGATGAGTGATGTTATCCAGAATCCCCCAGCGTCCCTGTTCAGTGTGGTTAATGCCACAGACGCGGCATTATTACCTGAACCCGCAGGTAATCCTCTACCAAGCCTTGATCTGTAACTTGTAATCATGACGCGAGCAGAAATTTTAGAAGCAAGCAAAAAACTGAAACGCGCGCTGAAAACGGGGAAGTGAGCGCACTTAACAGCGCTCGGTTTTCTTGCTTTTGTGTGCTCAGTGTGTCTGACTTGATTGATTGAATCTTATCTTTGCGCTCTCATATTAAAGACCGTAATCTCACTCCATACTACACCTTGTGGGTTCATAGATTGTCCTTGTTTGAGTCGAGTGGTCCTTATGTTTTCATGCCTTAGTAAGTCCTTAGTATAAGCTTCCGTTGTCTACGTTTCATGCCTTTCCCTAGTCTCAGACTATACCTTTGGGGTTCATAGATTGTGTTTGTTTAATCGAGTGTTCAGTGTACGTTTTTATTCTTTGGTCTGTCTTTCGTAAGAGTTCTTTCCCTCTACGTTATAGTTTGCCTAGGTCTCAGACTACACCTTATGCCCGGTTCACACTACACGATTTTAGGCTGGTTTTTCAGTCGCCGACAGAAACTGTGGTCGGAGGCAAATCGGCGATCACTCTGTGCTCACTCAGTTGTGTAGTGTGAACTGCTGAAAGACGCTCGCCGAGCCGTCGCCGAGTGGTCGCCGACTCATCGCAGACGACCGGCAGATATCTAGCATGTTTAATATCTAGCCCAGTCGGCGACTGTGAGTCAACAGCAGCGTCTAGCTACAGCCAATGTGAACGCGGAGAGAGAACCGCGGCACCGCTGAAGATATCTCTGAAGAATGTAAAAAACTTTCAAGAATGCTTTCAAAACAGTAACCCAGCAAACACACAATCCTCACCTTTCTTACAACTTTACTACAATACTGTGTTTGTTATTGTGACAGCACTGGAGAAATAGTGTGATTGATTATATCTATGTTCACTGCAACGGAGAGATGAAATAATTCTGGCAACTTGGGACTATGGAGTGTTTAAACGGTAAAAAAAATAATAATAACGAAAATGTGGAGTACATGTACATTGTTTTTTTTCTTTATGTGGTGTTGCTGGTTCTCGCGAGTTTCGTTTTCGTGTTCTCGTGTTTTTGGATGGCAGCCAGATGAGTCGGCGGTTCCCCATTTGTGTAATTCGTGAGCCCGCGTCGCCGATCAGTCATGTAGTGTGAAAGCCACAACAACTGAAAGACTCGCAATTACAGCACAACCAGTCGTGTAGTGCGAACGGCACAAAAACCTGACGACTGAAAAGTCGTGCAGTGTGAACCTGGCATTAGGGATCATAAATCAAGACCAAAAACTCGCCTGTACTGCTGAGCCAGAGCCAGAAACTATATGGCTCTGTGCTGAGCGTGCTTTAGTCCCGTCCTGATTGGCTCCCTGAGGTGAAAAGGGGAACCCGATTGGCTGAATAAAGTGGAGGGCTGTGGAATCTGATTGGAAGGCTTATGGGATCTAATTTGACTATAATTTGACTATAGTGGAAGACCATGGAAATGAAAATGCAATCTGCTCGGATTGCATTTTCAAGATGCATTTTGACACATTTTGAGCGCTGTTGGTATCGTAATGTTATTGCAAACAGGGGTGGCGCTATTTCTCCATTAACGTTTGAATATTGACATCTTTTTAGCCTGGTGGTGAGGTTGAAAATTACGTTTCAAACGTGTTATCACGAAATGCAAAGCATATTAAGCGAATAGCATTTTAATTATAATTTTGATACAACCTTTGCATGATCACATGAACTTGTTATTTCAAATCGGGAAATACATTTTCATTTCAATAAAGACACATATAAAGCATCAAAATGTATGTGTAAATGAAATATGAATAGACGTCTATCACATTACAAATGTAAATGGAATTATTGCATTTGAATTTGAATTTTGAGCTCAAAGTTGCTTGTAAGAGTGGAACATGTAAATGTAAATGCGTATTACATTTTCATTTGAATATTGACACAGAATAACTTCCATAGTGTGCGTGCATGCATGTGTGTGTGTAAAGAGTCTGTAAGTCAGTAACTCACTGTAGTATTTCCAGTGTACAGTGTGGATCCTCCAGTAGAGCGGAGAGTTGTTTCACTCCTGAGTCTCCTGGTTTATTGTTGTTCAGTATCAGCTCTCTCAGGTGTGATGAGGGATTTGACCTCAGAGCTGAACACAGAGCAGCACAGCCTTCCTCTGGAATACTGCAGTAAGAAAGACTGTAGAGAGAAGGAGAAAAACTCCTCACACATCAACACACACGTGAACACAAACACAGACACTGACATTCAACAGCACACACCGATGTGTGTGTGTATGCGTGTGTATATGTGCATGCGTGTGTGTGTTTGTGTATGTGTGTGTGTGTGTGTGCGTTTGTGTGTATGTGTTACGTGGTCAAAAGTCATTTTCTTTATTTGCAGACAAACCATTGTGAGTATTAAAAACGAGCTCTCCTCCTTACCCATCAAGCTTCTT
Organism: Brachyhypopomus gauderio; assembly: GCF_052324685.1. Classification (NCBI taxonomy): domain Eukaryota; kingdom Metazoa; phylum Chordata; class Actinopteri; order Gymnotiformes; family Hypopomidae; genus Brachyhypopomus; species Brachyhypopomus gauderio. The sequence goes on from NC_135228.1 coordinate 4,797,566, forward strand.
CTATTACCCCAGTCACCCATATATACCCCTTAGCCCCTCCCCAAACAGACAGGGCTCCACCACCTCAGGTAAAGGTAAGGGAAACATTTAAACACAAAGCTTATATGAGTGAGGTGTACACATGACAGTTCTCATATCACCACAAATGGATATGATCACCTCATTGTCCCATTAACTCAGTGGTTCCCAAAGTGGGGGGCGCGCCCCCTAGGTGGGGCACGGAGCTATTGCAGGGGGGCGCAGAGCTTGGAAGTAAAACATGTGCACATGTGTCAATATGGGGGGGGGGGGGGCGCAAAACTATTCTCATCTACTAAAGGGGGGCACGGCAGAAAAAGTTTGGGAACCACTGCATTAACTGATCTTAAAAGCAAGTCTGCATACTAATTAATATGAGTCCTGCAGGTTCATGGTCTCCAGATCTTCCCCCACTGGGGTGACCCAGGACTGGGAGAGAGAATCCACTGCAGCTACCCCCCCCTCCCCCCCCAATATCTCTTAATCTGGGAAGAATGTTGTATCTAAGGGTTTGGTGATGGATTGAGCCCTTACCTCACCACAGTATGTGTGTGCGTGTTTGTGTTTTTTTTTTTTTTTGTGTGTGTGTGTGGTGTGTATGTGTGTGTGTATATTTGTGTGTGTGTGTGTGTGTTAGAGAGAGAGAAGATATTTACTGTGTGTGTGCGAGAGAGAGAGTGAAATAGGATATTGACTATATGTGTGTGAGAGAGAGAAAGAAAGAGAGAGAGACAAAGAAAACAGGAGGGAATTTTGATTGTGTGTTTGTGAGAGAGTAAGAGAGAGATAGAGGATATTGACTGTTGACTGAGATAGAGGATATTGACTGGAGCAGTACTGCCAGAACTGGACCCTGGCTGTAAACATGAAGAAGACCAGAGTTATGGTCTTCCAAAAGAAGCCCAGATGTCAGGAACACAGATACCAGTTCAGTCTGGGCAGCACCGCCCTGGAGCACACGATGCAGTACACTTACCTCGGCCTTGTTATTACTGCATCTGGGAGTTTCAGTACGGCAGTGAATGCACTAAAAGATAAAGCTCATCGAGCAATGTACGCCATCAGGAGAAAATTCTACAATATCGACATTCCGGTTCCAATCTGGTGTAAAATATTTGATAGTGTGATTCAGCCCATTGCGCTGTATGGAAGTGAGGTATGGGGTCCACTCAGTCAGCAAAGCTACACTAGATGGGACAAGCACCCAGCTGAAGCCCTGCATGCAGAATTCTGCAGAATGATTCTAAAAGTCCAAAGAAAAACACCAACCAACGCATGCAGGGCAGAATTAGGCCGATTCCCATTGCTCATCAATATCCAAAAACGAGCTCTAAATTTCTGGATGCACCTGAAAACAAGTCCCAGTGATACGCTACATTTTAAGACGCTACAGACCCAAGAACTGAACCCCGAGAAGAGCCCCCCTCAGTCAGCTGATTCTGAGGCTTATTAACCCTCTAACAGATAGTAACAGACAACAGCCTCGTTCCAGCACTGCTTTAACCTCAAAACTAAACATTAACCACATCATCAAACGCAGTCAAAGGGATTATCTGGAACATTGGGAAAAAGAAATTCGGACTCAAAACAAACTTGAATGCTATCGGGCCCTAAAATCAGAGTATGAATTGGAAGAGTATCTCCTGACTGTCAGAGATACAAAGCAGAGACAGATCCTGACCAAGTACAGACTCAGTGACCACAGCCTGGCCGTAGAGAGAGGCAGGTATAAACAGTCCTGGCTGCCCAGAGAGCAGAGGCTGTGTGGTCACTGTACGACAGGTGAGGTCCAGACCGAGATGCACTTCCTCCTACAATGTGAAAAATTCACGAGAACACGAGAAATTTACACACACAAATTCATAAACATAATCCCAAACTTCCAAACATTAACACAAACTGAACAATTAAAAATCATTCTAGGAGGGGGACACAGCGCCCCCTCGCTGCTAAATATGTAAGTACATGTCACAGCCTGAGAGACAGTGGGAAACAACCCCCCCCCTTCAGCTTCAGAATGTGAATGTAAATAATTGAAATGATAACTTTCCCTAAATGTTATCATATTTTATCTTATTTTATTATTGTTATTTGTTCTTTGTCAATGTTATTGTCATTGTTAACATTGCTGTAATGCTTTGGCAACACTGTACCCTATACAGTCATGCTAATAAAGCTATATTGAATTGAATTGAATTGAATTGAGAGGATAGAGATAGAGAGAGAGGATGTTGACTGTGTGTGTGTGTTTGAGAGAGAGAGAGAGAGAGAGAGACAGACAGACAGACCGAAAGAGAGGGAGGGGATTTTGATTGTGTGTGTGTGAGAGAAAGAGAGAGAGAGAGAGAGAGAGAGAGAGAGAGAGGATACTGACTGTGTGTGTGTGAGAGTGACACGGTATTGTGTGTGTGTGTGTGTGTGTGTATGTGTGTGCGTGCATGCATGTGTGTGTGTAAAGAGTCAGTAAGTCAGTAACTCACTCTAGTTTCTCCAGTGCACAGTGTGGACTCTCCAGTAGAGCAGAGAGCTGCTTCACTCCTGAGTCTCCTGGTTCATTGTTGTTCAGTTTCAGTTCTCTCAAGTGTGATGAGGGGTTTGACCTCAGAGCTGAACACAGAGCAGCACAGCCTTCCTCTGTAATACTGCAGTAAGACAGACTGTAGACAGAAGGAGAAAATCTCCTCACACATCAACACACACGTGAACACAAACACAGACACTGACATTCAGCAGAACAGACATGCAGTGATGTGCGTGTGTGTGTGTGTGGGAGTGAGTGTGTGTGTGTGGGAGTGCGTGTGTGTGTGTGTGTGTGGGAGTGCGTGTGTGTGTGTGTGTGTTATGTGGTCGGGAGTAATGAACATAGAGGTTAGTAGGTTTCCCAGAAAGGGCTGCAAGAATTTCTCTAGAACTCTTGTTCTCAAAAGTCATTTTCTTTATTTGCAGACAAACCATTGTGAGTATTAAAAACGAGCTCTCCTCTTACCCATCAAGCTTCTTCTATTTCACCAGTCACCCGTATATACCCCTTAGCCCCTCCCCAAACAGACAGGGCTCCACCACCTCAGGTATAGGTAAGGGAAACATTTAAACACACAGCTTATATTAGTGAGGTGTACACATGACAGTTCCACAAATGGAAATGATCATTGTCACAATTGTGACGAAAAAAAGAATGAATTAATTCACAAGATCACCCACACCCACAAGATCACAGAGCACACGCTCTCATTCCCAGACACTCCCACCATCACAATCACCCGAATAAAGTGGTGAGACGCTTTAAAGCCAAAGCGGAGGAGTGAGGCCTACAGTACAGGGTAGGGGATAAGGTATGGGTGTCGACCAGTGATGGACGTCTCGGACCGAGAGGTAAGCTGGCTGACCACTACGTGGGACCATACGTCATCACTAGACGCATTAACCCTGTTACCTACCAGATACGCCTGCCGGGGGACAGAAGAGTGTCAAGAGTCTTCCATGTTTCAGCCATGAAGTCCATCCAGGAGGGTCCTCTGAGTGCTGAGGCGAGGCCGGGACCACCTTCTCCCCTACAGCTATAGGACGGACCTGTTTACCACGTTCAGAGACTGCTGAACTCCAGGCGCTGCAATACCTGGTTGACTGGGAGGGTTACAGTCCTGAAGAGCGGTCGTGGGTCTTGGCTTGGGGGGGCACGCACACACACTCCTTCCCTCACACGCACACCCACAACATCACAGAGCACACCCTCTCATTCCCGGACACTCCTTCTATCCCAATCACCCGTATACTGACACCTGTCACTTAATCAGGTTCGGGCTGTATTTATTCCCACAGGTGGCGCTGTCCAGTGCTGAGCATTCAGCCTGCACCCTCGCCTCACTTCGTGGGAGAGCCTGCTCTGTATTCTGGACTACCGTGCCCCATTGGTTTTGTTGCTGTTGTTCCTTTTCGTTATCTTGTTGAGTTTGTTCTGCCTTGTGGCCTGAGTATTTACGTTTTCTATCATGGATAATAAAGCCGCTCACTCACAGCCTCTGCCTCATGCTGCTTCTGTCCCGGTGTCACAGAATGCGCAGCCTGTGGCAGCTGGAGCAGAGGAGCTGTCGCCAGTAGAGTTCCTGGCACTACAAGGTAGGACCATAGCGAAGCAACAACAAGAAACCAGAGGAGGAGAAGGTCCACATTGCACCACTGGAACCCTATGGAGGAGACCCTGACGAGTGCGAGAGGTTTCTTGTGCGGTATGGACTGTACTTTGTATGTACTACTCACTGTACTTTGTATGTACCGCAGTATGTACCGCTCAAAACATATGTGATTTCACACCAGGCAAGGCACTGGAATGGGGGGCAGCCCTGCTCAAGAGCGAGTCGCCCCTTCTGTCTGCTTATGACTCTTATTTCAGAGCTGCGAGAAGTGTTCCACCACCCACTCGTCAGGGCAGTACCTGCGGTCAGAGTCTTCTGAAACTGCGGCAAGGTATGCGCCCTGCTGCCGAATACACCTTGGATTTCCGCACCTTGGTGGCCAGCATAGGTTGGAACGATGCCACCTTAGTTGATGTTTTTGTAGCCAGCTTGCGACCCAAGTTGCGAGCCGAGTTGGCTTGCCGGCAGGAGGGGCAGAGAAGGATTCGAGTGCCACACAGCCCAGCTCCCGTTAATTAACCCCTTACAGGCGAGCCCTAAGGAGAGCCCGACCGTGGAGCCCATGCAGATTGGGAAGATGACGGCAGCCAAGGAGACCGCTCGCCCGAGCGGTGGCAGAGCTCGGGTGAGTAACTCCTTGACTGGAAAATTGCTCTCCATTAACACCACGGTGTCTTACAAGGGCTGTCCTGTGGGGGTTTTCGCCCTAGTGGCAACCTAATGGACTGGAGCCTGGCGGAGCGACTGAGAGTGCCACTCAAGCTGCTGGAGGAACCGAGGCGTGTGCATGCACTGGACGGCCAGCCTGTGGGTGGGTGGGGGGGGGGGTGATATAATATCGCACTGCTTACATCCATTTCACTATCCAGGGTTATACAGAGCACATTTTGTTCTTTATATTGTCACATTTACATTACCCCATCACCCTTGGTCTGCCCTGGCTTCGCTTACACAACCCTCACCTAAAGTGGTCCGCTGGTCGTATCCTCCGCTGGTCGACTCCATTCAGACGTGCGTACCGCAGAGCTCCGGTTAGAATGCTGACCACCAGTATCGAGAGCCCAAATGTAGCCAACCCCCAATCGATTCGCAGCCAGTACTAGGACCTCGCGGAGGTGTTCAGTGCCGCGAAAGCAGCCCAACTCCCGCCACATCGTCCATGGGACTGCACCATCACCCTAAAGGAAGGCACTTCTCCCCCCAAAGGCCAAGTTTACCCTCTCTCACAGGAAGAGGAGACAGTCATGAGCCAGTATGTCAGGGAGGCCTTAGTGCCGGGCTACATCACTCCATCCACCTCGCCTGCCTCAGCCAGCGTTTTCTTTGTTAAGAAGAAGGACGGTGGCCTGAGGCCTTTCGTAGATTATCGAGGGCTCAATTCCCTCTTGGTGGGCTACTCCTACCCGCTTCCTATAGTGCTGTCAGTGCTGGAGCAGTTGAGGGCAGCGAGGGTGTTCACCAAGCTTGATCTGCGCAACGCCTACAACCTCATCCGCGTCCGAGAAGAGGATGAGTGGAAAATGGCATTTAGTACATCCACTGGACACTATCAGTACCGGGTCTTGCCTTACGGCTTGGCTTCTGTGCCGTCGTTTTTCCAGGTGTACATTAATGAGGTCTTACGGGAGTATTTGAATAGATGCGTCATTGATTACATCAACAACATCTTCATTTATTCGCCCACCATGGACCAACAAACTGAGCTTGACCATGAGTTCTCTTCGGGGCCCCTTGTCCCTGGCTCTCCCGGTTTTGTGGACCCTGGTCTGGTCGGTCTTGATTGTGGTCTCGTCCCGTTGGTTGTTCCTAGCCCCGCCTCTGTCTGTTCCCCTTGTATGTCGTGGTCGTGTGTTGAGTCAGAGGCCGTGTCTACGTCTCCTCCTGGTTGTTCTGATTTGGTTCCCCTTTCTTTTGTTCCGGCTTCTGCAGTCCCGGTTGCCACACGTGCCTCCTCCGTAGGTTTTCCGGTTACTGCGTTGTCTTTGGGATCACCGGTCCAGCCTCTCTTGTGTCCATTGTCGGAGGTTTTTGTTTTTGTTTATTATTTCGGTTCGTGCGTGCCCCAGAGTGGCACGCGTAGGAGGGGGGTTCTATAACGCATTACTCCGCCCCCTCATTCACTTTCGGTTGTTCGTCTGTTCTAGTGTTCCTTGCACCGCCTAGTTCCAGCCCATTGTGTTATGGGTTTAACCTGTATCCCATCGTCTCTTAAATTATTTGGTTATTTAGATCCCTAGTTTGTATACGGTCCTTGGCGATCATTGTTTCATGCATTTCCAGGTTATCCAGTCCCGTTTATCAGCGCTCTAGATTTTAGTCGGTTCACTCTAGTCTTCGTTTCAGTCTTTATAAGTCTGTTCTGTTTCTGGTTATTACACGTTTTGTTGTTATGGTTGTTGCGTGTATGTTTCCTTCGGGGTTGGTTGTTGCCTTTGGTGAGACGTTGTCTTTCTAGTTCGCAACTCTGTTATGTTTGGTCGTTCCCCGTGTTTGTTCCTTTGATTCCCCCGCTTGTGTGCTTTATATATTAGTGGTGGGACTTTAACGCGTTAATTTCGATTAACAACAGGAAAATGAACGCACAAAAAAATTAACGCATTTTTACGCATTTTTTTTGTTTGTTTATTTATATATATATATATTCATTTACATATATCATATATATATGTATACATATAAATATTCTTGAATTGTGTGCTAGTGCATATTTCGCTCTCTTTATATAACCACTCAGGCGAGAGGCATGTCCATGAAGAAAGTTGGGTGCCTTATTGTGCATGTCCACTGTGTGCAGGCGAGTGGCGAGAGCATGCAGATACAGAGATATCTGTTCTAATAAAGTGCTGCTTCCCACACGTGTGAGAGCTGTGTCGTCCCTTCCGGTTGTGAAGACTTCCAAGAGTTCAGATACAAAAAAAATTAAAACTACACAACGCAGGAAAGAACACGTTACACCTGCTAGATAAACCCGTGAGCATTGTGATTACTGTGGAACTGATGTGCTGTCCTGAGAATGTGATTAAAGGATATGAACATCAATCACCCCGTACATTCTCCAGTGTTCTGACCGACACTCCAAAGGTGGACAAAATCATATTAAGAACTTGCCTAAAGCAGTCCATTAGCCTTGCCTCTATCGAACAGTATAGTCCCTAAGGGTTTGGTGATGGGGTGAGCTCTTACCTCACAACAGTATGTGTGTGTGTATGTGTGTGTGTGTGTGTGTGAGAGAGAGAGAGGATATTAACTGTGTGTGAGAGAGAGACAGAGAAAGTGTGTGTGTCTTTGTGCGTATGTGCATATGTGCTTGTGTATGTGTGTGTGCGTGTGTGTGTGTGTGTATAAAGAATCAGTAAGTCAGTAACTCACACAAGTTTGTCCAGTGTACAGTGTGGATCCTCCAGTAGAGCAGAGAGCTGCTTCACTCCTGAGTCTCCTGGTTTATTAAGGTTCAGCTCTCTCAGGTGTGATAAGGGGTTTGACCTCAGAGCTGAACACAGAGCAGCACAGCCTTCCGCTGTAATACTGCAGTAAGACAGACTGTAAAGACAAGGAGAAAAACTCCTCACACTTACACATCAATACACACGTGAACACAAACCTAGACACTGTGTATTCAGGACAGACATTTAATTAATTAATTTAAATGTGCCATATTTGTCAATTGTGATTTTTCACTGCAATCAAAATTTGTCCTCCGCATTTACCCATCTGTGCAATTAGAACACACACACACACACATACACACACACACACACACACACACACACACACACACACACACACTAGTGATTACTAAGGGGGCTGTGGTGCACACATGCCCAGAGCGGTGGGCAGCCCTAGCCCGGGGAGCAGTTGGGGTTATGTGCCTTGCTCAAGGGCACCTCAGTCATGGCCTCAGGCCTGGGAATCGAACCTACGACCCTCCGGTCACAAGACCAGTTCCCTACAACAGGGCCATGACTGCCCCATGCGTGCGTGTGTGCGTGTATATACAGACGTGGGCAGTCATGGCCTAGTGGTTAGCGAACTGGTCTTGTGACGGGAGGGTTGTGGGTTTGATCCCCAGACCTGAGGCCATGACTGAGGTGCCCCTGAGCAAGGCCCTTAACCCTCAATTGCTCACTTGTATAAAAATGAGATAAAAATGTAAGTATCTCTGGATAAGGGCGTCTGCCAATGCCATACATGTAAATGTACAGACTCATTAAGTCAGTAACTGACTCTAGTTTCTCCAGTGTACAGTGTGGATCCTCCAGTAGAGCAGAGAGCTGCTTCACTCCTGAGTCTCCTTGTTCATTGAGGTTCAGATTCAGCTCTCTCAGGTGTGATGAAGGGTTTGACCTCAAAGCTGAATACAGAGCAGCACAGCCTTCCTCTGGAATACTGCACCAAGACAGACTGTAGAAAGAAGGAGAAAAACTCCTCACACTTACACATCAACACACAAACGAACACAGACACTACACTGTAAAAATTTGCTGTAGTTTTTACAGTATTTTTTTACAGTAATATACTGTTTTACATTTTTACAACCTGTAACTGTATTTTAGAGTGCATCGTGGTTGCGAAAAAAACAATTACAGGAAATAACAGTAATGGGTGAGCACAACCGCAGGCAGGGTCGTGTACAGTAATACACTGTAAAAGTCTTGAATGGATTGCGCGGGAAGAGAGGAGAAGACAGCCTGAAGAACGCCATTTTTTATACGGCACAGCTGGTAAGTTCAAGTTAATATTACTTAAAACTCACATCTAGCTGGCAAAATATGATAACCTACGAATAATATATGGACAGCTAGTCAGTATTTACCTTGAAAAAATTAACTATGGACAATATTACTCATAAATGTTGCTTATGGACACCGTTAGCTTGTTAGCTAGATTAGCCAAGTTGTGTCAAGTGCTTTCGCCCCAGAGGACGCATCTCACTCAATTATCGGCTACTCTTGTGCTGGAGTTACAACTCTACCAGCACAAACATCTTCATAGTCACTGTGTGTTGACATTGTGAAAAGGCGTTCTTTTCTTGAGCCAACATTACATTTTTCAACAGCAATTCATATTTTCAAGTTCATTTTTAAAACGAGGCTAAGTGTTTAACGTTAGCTTAATGTATTCCCTGTTGGTCTGCTAGTGCTAAATGTGTGAGGTGGTTCTTCGGTTAAATCTTAATTTATTTGCTCTGTGATAATGGAAATAGTTGACCAGCCAGGTTGGTGCTCTCGTTTATAGCTAAGTTTACAACGACATTTGGCATTCAGTTATAGAAGGTGAATGACTGCATGTGTTTTTTTAAACGCCATGTGGGTGATAGTTAAAGCTTGCTCCTTCGTTTTTACCAGACTTTGTTGGTCGTTAATAAGCTTGCGGCAGCACCTGAACCAACTAAAACATCGTGCTCCTCTTCTCTGCGTTTTTATTTTATTTTGTAGTGCTGTGGCCATTTTATTCCTGGTAGTAGCTACTTGTTAACCTGCTGTTCTGTGGAGAAGTGTTATGTATTGAGAACTACTAGTTTACATGCTGCATGTATGAGGCTAACTACTGGATATTTCCATGTTCAGCACCGTGGCCTCTAAATGCTGTTATAAGCTAACACGCAAGTACGGGTTGCATTTAATTAAATCTGTGTTAGGAAGACCAAATAGATAACTTAGGTAAGATGTATCACTGAACATTTTGATACATACAAGTGATTTCATTCATATTTTCTAATATAACCTCAAATGGTCAGAATATTGAACTGATAAATCTTCACTGACCCTGCAGCCACACCAGGCCTTCAAAAAAAAAATACTATTGAACTTGGAATGAAAGTTTGGTTGGCAGATAAAAGCAGTACAAGTCCACCACACGTACACTGTAGTAGTTTAGGCCAGACTGTTCAGAAAATGCCAAAATATAATTAACATTTGATTTAAGGACTTGGGATAATGATGGTTTAAAGTAAGACCAGGTATAATTTTGAATTGCATCTTATTTTAAATGTGAAACATGGAGCCTATCAAACATATACTTTGATATAAAACACAGGAAATGCTTGAAATTTAAATACAGGAAAAACTGTAATTGAGTTTCAGCAACATACTGTAATTCCTTTTACAGTAACATACTGTAATTCCTTTTACAGTAATTAACAACACTTTTTACAGTAGATTACTGGCAACTTTTTTGCCAGTTAATTACCGTAAATTCTACAGTAATTTTTTTACAGTGTATGTGTATTCAGGACCAGGGGTGGAAAGTAACGAATTACATTTACTCATGAGTAATTTGTAATTTTCTGAGTAATTTTTGAAATATGTAATTTTTACTTTTACTCGAGTAAATTGTGACCTAAGTAGTTTTACTTTGCTACCTGAATTTTTACCTGAACCTGAATTTCGACCCGAACCTGAATTTCAACCTGAACCTGAATTTTGACTTGAATTTTTGCATACTTGCATGAATTTCACAGACAGTCACAGTTTTTTCAAGTAATAATGGTTTCAGGTTCAGGTTCTGGAGACACAAAAAAGCTCCATACAGGCGCAATCAGCAGTGATCTGTTTTAGTTGTCTCTATGGCTTCTTAAGTAAGCTTAGTGAAACGGATCACTGCTGAATCGTTTTGGCTCGCCTTCACGTCCTCAGCCCTTTCTCTGTGATCTCTGGTTGCGTTTCTTGTGTTTAGGTGTCTTGCCACCTTATGCTCTCTCTTATCTCTCTTGCTTTTCTATTACTTATTCGAGTAACTATCTCCTGCGCTGCTTACTACACTGTAAAAAAAAATCAGTTAAATTTACGGTAAAAGACTGGCAGCTGTGGTTGCCAGAACTTTACCGTAACAAAAACAGTGACAATGTAAAAAACACTATGGTATCTTTTTTGACAACCGTAAATGACTTTACAGCTTACAGTAATACACTGTAAATGTAACAGCTTTTTAAAATAAACCTATTTACGGTGAATAATTTTAAAAACAACTGTTTTACTGTTTATCTCTATGATGAACACATTACAACCATTATTATTTTACAGTATTTGATTGTAAAGTCCAACTTCACAATAAATTACTGGCAGGCCGCAATCACTAGGGCCTCCCAGTTGTTGCCACCAATGATCTATATCAGGGGTAATCAATTAAATCTTTCCGCGGTCCATTTTTGGCAGATAGCTCAGACCTTAGGTCCGGGTCCGCGGTGGCGAACGAACGTTGTTTGGGGGGGGGGGGCAACGTAACACTCAAATGGGTGGTGAACGTAACACTCGTCTGAAAATAAATTCTCTGGTTTAAAATATAGTCTCCCGTTAAAATTTATTTGGCATTTGGGTCCGTATCCAGTTAATCAGGAATGTGATTGGGTCCGGACAGGACGGCATTCGGGTCCGGATCCGGACCGCGGTCCGCCATTTGGTGATACCTGATCTATATTATTATCTATAATATAGATCATTGGTTGTCACATTTTAAGGCAACTAGGCACTTTTATTTTGCCTTAGCAACGTAATCACGCATGAAGCCGTAATCACGTGTATTAAACACAATACGTGAAACATGAGGGCAGGTCATTAGCACTGTAACATTACACAAACACGGTAGGTAGACTCAGACAATGTACAACTACATAAACTAATACAGGGAGACTTAAACTAACAAAACATATAATTAAATACATAATCAACAACAGCATGTCATAACACTTACACATAACGCGTATCAATAACGGAGCCACGGGGGCTCATGGGAAGTAGCGCCGCCCCCAGTGGACCGACGCTACACAGTTTTACAGACTTTAAGCAGAAAAGCCTTACATTTTCTCAAAAATCAGCAGTGCGCCTTGTATGTGCACTGAAAAAAATCTGTCCCTGACACAGATACGTAATGTGTACGCTGGCAGCGATAAACTAACCAGAGAACATTACGTAAAACGTAATTGATTAAAGAACAGCGGGAGAAGCATCTCTACAGTCACCATTCGACTGAAGGCAGCAATGATAACACAAGACTTGAATATCGAATACTTTTAAGTGCACCAGAAAACACGGTATTCCTTATATGTATAAATATTTGACCCATATTTACAAAGACAATTTCTAAAATGGCAGTACATTGTCCTATATTTCAACATGCTTTACCTTTCACCACTGGCCATATTTTTAGCATTTTCTTTCTGTAGAAATCAAGGTGCGATTTTGCTGATTGATGAATGGTTTTCACTGTAAATTGAAATGTAGGCTACTCATCAGCAAAATCTGTAATTTAGACTGAATATTTTTTAGGGTAATTCCTTGTTTACTACATTACGGAATTTTCCAATATATTTTACCTAAAATATTGAAATTAACATTAAAAATGTGTGCTTTCTACATATTATGACTGTAAAAATTAATTTTATATACTGTTTATTTTTTTAAAGTAAACTATTGCATCTGTTACTGTGATATACTGTTTTCTACTTTATGATCTTTTACTGTTGCTATTTTATAGTTTATTACCGTAAATTCAACAAACATTTTTTACAGTGTAGCCTACCTCAAGTTTTCCCCCTGCTTTATATCTTCCTATTTTGGGAAGGGTTTTTGTTTTGTCGCGGCGTTCTGCCTGCTGCCAGTTACTTCCCCTGACGTCCTAAGTTTCGTTTTCTAGCGTTGAGTTTTCTCAGCGTCTTTTCTGTTGCATTTTTCTCCCGTGTGTTTTGCGGTTGAGTTTACTTTCTACACGTTGAGTTTATTCCGTGTCTCGTGTGGTTGGTTTTGCTGCTTATGTGTGTGTGGACGCCAGCACACATTTTGCTCTTTGCGTTTGTGTACTTTTTGGTACACCCAACGTTACATGCGTGGCACTTTATGGTACAGGTTGTGATTGTCCTTGTGCTGTGAGGAAGTATGTTCCTGAGCCCAGCTGATCTTTTGCAAGTGTGGATGTGCACTTAAATACGCTTTGAAATCGATTAAAACAACTTGTGCTGAATTTGATTAATGACTCATCCTTTTCTGCATTAAATAACTGAAAGTAACTAAGTAACTTGTACTCAAATTACATTTTAAATGAAATAATTTTGTACTTTTACTCGAGTAAATTTTGAGATAGGTAATTTTACTTTTAATCTTAGTAGAATTTAGGCAAAGTAAAGTTTACAATATTTCAGTACTCTTTCCAACTCTGTTCAGGACAGACATGCAGTGATGTGTGTATAAAGAGTCAAGAAGTCAGTAACTGTAACGTCTACTCCGCCCCATCTCATGCTATGCCTTCATGTTCCCTTAGTTTCGTTTTCATTTGAATATCCGTAGTGTTCCCCTGTCAGGCTCCTTGTTTCCTCTGCCCATTATTAGTCCTGATCAGCTATTTTAGGTTTAACTTCATGATGTGTTTGGTTTATATTCCCGTGTGCCCTGTCCTTCTTTGTAAGTCAGTTTTGTTAATTTACTGTTTGTATATTCTGTTCTCTGTGTTCTTTATCGGGTCTGCTCTTAGTCTTCTCTCTGATCGTACTTTTGTAAATTCTTTTACTTTCATCAGGTTTATGCTTATTCTGTTTTGTGTTAGTCCGGTTAATTGCGTTTTTTGTGTTGAGTGTGCTTCTGTTTGCTTACTAGCGTTTGTTACATCCCATATGCCTTTGTGTATTTTCTGTCATGCCCGGAAGGTGTATTTGGTTAGTCTGTTATACTTATGTTTTACTTTACGGTCTTTGTCGGTTGCATTGGCAAGTGTTTAGTTGCCTTGTAACTCTGTGTGTGTTCATGTGAAGACAATGCCTCGCTGTTCACGAGCGATCCAACGTTAGGAGACAGGAGGCTACTCATGTTCCTTTCAATAAATCTGACTTTCAGCAGCAATTGTTTCCTTCTCCTAGTCCTTGTTCCTTACAAACTCACACTAGTTTCTCCAGTGTACAATGTGGATCCTCCAGTAGAGCAGAGAGCTGCTTCATTCCTGAGTCTCCTGGTTCATTGTGGTTCAGATTCAGCTCTCTCAGGTGTGATGACGGGTTTGACCTCAGAGCGGAACACAGAGCAGCACAGCCTTCCTCTCTAATACTGCACCAAGACAGACTGTAGAGAGAAGGAGAAAAACACCTCACACTTACACATCAACACACACGTGAACACAAAAACAGACACTGTGTGTATTCAGGAGAGATATACAGTGATGTGTGTGTGTGTGTATAAAGAGTCAATAAGTCAGTAATTCACTCTAGTTTCTCCAGTTTACAGTGTGGATCCTCCAGTAGAACAGAGAGCTGCTTCATTCCTGAGTCTCCTGGTTCATTGTTGTTCAGATTCAGTTCTCTTAGGTGTGATGAGGGGTTTGACATCAGAGCTGAACACAGAGCAGCACAGCCTTCCTCTCTAATACTGCAGTTAGACAGACTGTAGAGAAGGAGAAAAACTCCTCACTTACAGCCCAACACAGCCATAACACACAAAGCTGAAATGAAGTACCACCAAATGAACACTACCACCATGTGTGTGTGAGATACTGAAAGAAACAGTCAGGTGTGTGCATGTAAGATGTAATTTGGTGCTGTAGATGTAAGATGGCACCGGTGAGATCAGCAGCACTTACACATCAACACATATGTGAACACAAAAACAGACACTGTGTGTATTCAGGACAGGCATTCAGCGATGTGTGTGTGTGTGTGTTTGTAGAGAGTGAACGAGTAAGAAAATGTGTGTATGTAAATCATGATATTAAAGTGGATACAAATATATCTCTCACACACACACACTACACTTGCACACACACACACACACAGATCTCAGAGCGGGAAAATCGCGTGCGGAACCTTCACACTACAGCGGTCAACATGCTCGCGCACTGCGGTTTGTTCAAGTGTCCAAAATTAGCTGTGGATCCCGGTAGAGAGTACGCTGTGCGCAATTGGCTGCCGCTTCTCGCCGGTGTGTGAATGGTAGTGTAACAGTTGTGTTAAAATTGTAAAGCGACCTTGAGTACCTAGAAAGGCGCTATATAAATTGAACATTCATTCATTCACTCTCTGATTCGTTCATGAACTGAGGGCTCTCGTTCCCTCTCTGATTCGTTCACTGAACGTACTGTCACTGCGATTCCCATTCGTGCTGCCACCCAGAGAACTGTTGCTGAGGACGTGATGCACATTTCTTTTTGATTGCACATTTAAGTTGATATTTTCTTCGGATTGTACAGTTTTTATATTAATTTTACTCTTAATTTAATATTTATTTTGTTCATACTTATTTTTTGTATTATGTTACAGTGATCCCACACCACTTCAGGCTTTAGCTTTTCACGGGTCAGCTTTTTCTTTCACGGGTTTTTATAAGATATTAATGGGGAAAATAATTCATTCGCTTCACTTTTTCGCTGGTTGTCTGCGGAATTCGATCGGCAGAAAATTCGTATTTTATAATAAGTATCAATTCTAACAATTAACAAGGAATGTTATAAATAATAAAATAGTACGAATTACAATAAATAGTGCATATTTCCTCTCAGAAACGAGAACCAGCATCGCTTGCATGAGATGCTACTCGCTTACATGAGATTGTACAACACGACTGCTCGCTGGACAAGCACACATGCACAGAACAGTGTGGGAATGGTTATTAAGTGAATAGGAAAGGTGTCAGAAAGGTGTTACGGCCATGCATTGATTAGCGGGGGCTCAACAAAATTACGGTGAAAGATAGGCACCCTTTACCCCTCATGCTGGACTTTACCCAGCTGGACTTGGCAGTGCGTACAATCTCATCAGAGTACATGAGGGGGTCAAATGGAAAACTGCTTTTATTACCCCGTCCGGTCACTACGAGTACCTTGTAATGCCGTTTGGGCTCATGAATGCCCCAGCCGTCTTCCAGCGGTACATTAACGAGGTCTTGAGGGAGACCTTGGACCACTACGTGTTTGTCTACCTCGATGACATATTGATTTATAGTCGGTCACTCGATGAACACATAGGGCACGTCAAGAGGGTTCCCCAGTTGATGCTGGAGAACCACCTATATGTCAAACTGGAGAAGTCATCATTCCACACGGAAGAGGTCTCGTTCCTCGGTTTCCGTGTCTCCAAGGGCAAGTTGGCCATGGACCCGGCTAAGATCAAAGCCGAAACCTCCTGGCCTGTGCCCACGTCGGTCCGTCAGGTGCAGCGCTTCTTGGGGTTCGCCAACTTCTACCGCCGGTTCATTAAGAATTACGGTTCTGTGGTGGCCCCCCTCTCTGCTCTCACCAGTTAAACCCTTAGGGCAGGGCTATTCAACTATATTTATCTGCGGGCCAGATTTGGCAGAGAGCTCTGACCTGTGGTCCAGAAATTTGTTGATGGGGGGGGGGACGTAATTTGTTGAAGGGGGGGTTGGGGGGGCGAACGTAAAGCCTGGCTAATTATACTTGACGAGGCGCGAGCATCCGTGCGGCGAAAATTACATAATCGCTGTAGCTCCGCCTGTGCGCAAGGGCTTCGCACGCTGTTGATTCGCGAGGTCATGCACCTCGCGCGCCGCGCCTCAGCGCAATGAACAAAGTCGTGTTTGCAGGGTTCATACACCTTTTTAAGGTGGAATTAAAGCACTTGTACGTCACTTTCAAGGTCCAGTTCAATATTTCCCAGCACGGTAAACTTAAATAAGTTAAATATTTATACATATACTCAAAATGATTCTAAATAATTCGCTTTTAATCACATTATTTAATGGTGGTTATTTTCAAAACGCCCAACGTCTTCACATTCTCTCATGTTTCGTCCGGGAATTAGAAGAGGCTCGTATTAACGTAATACAAGAGAACGATAAATTGAAAACGACAATTTCAAGCATTTTAAAGTACTTTTCAAACCTGAAACACAAAGCAACATTAAAATTCATCATAATTCGTCAAAATCTGCGTGCAGTGTTCTCCGAAACGATATGTGGTAGTATAAAGAAACACCCCTCAACAACAAGGGAATGAACATTTATGACGAAATTTAATGTTGCTTTGTGTTTCAGGTTTGAAAGTGCTGGAACTTAGACTAAAGTACTTGAAAATGTTTGAAATTGTAACTACTTCGTTTCACAACAAATATCTGTCTGACTGAACAGTTCTCTTGTATTACGTTAACGTGAAGACGTTAAGATTGGGCGTTTTGAAAAAAACCACCATTAAATAATGTGATTAAAAGCTAATTATTTTGGGCGGAACCACAGCGATTATGTCATTTTCACCGCGCGGACCCTCGCGCCGCGTCAAGTATAAACCAGGCTTTAATTTTTCTTCGCGGGTAGACGGGCCGCGGGCCCGCCAGTTCAATAGCCCTGCCTTAGGGGTTTCAGTTGGACCTCCCAGGCCCAGGCCCGTGTTTGACAACCTCAAGGGACGGTTCGTTTCTGCCCCCGTGCTCCATATGCCGGATCCCGACCTCCCCTTTGTTGTGAAAGTCGATGCCTCTGAGGAAGGGGTGGGGGCCATCCTGTCTCAACGGTCAGGAAGTCCCCCTAAACTACACCCCTGCGCCTATTACTCTCATCGTCTCACCCCGCCTGAGCGCAATTACAACGTGGGCGATAAAGAACTCTTGGACGTCAAATTGGCCCTTGAAGAGTGGCAGCATTGGCTGGAGGGTGCCAAACACCCTTTTGTGGTCTGGACCGAACAGAAGAATTTGGCATACCTCCAGCAGGCTAAAAGGCTCAACCCGAGGCAGGCTAGGTGGTCGCTCTTCTTTGAGAGATTCAGTTTCACCTTGTCCTACCGATCCGGGTCTAAGAACACCAAACCTGATGCTCTCTCTTGCCTGTGGGAACCGTCCTCTGTTCTCTCCACCCCCGAGACTGTGATTCCCCCCACAAAGATCGTGGCACCTGTCCAGTGGGACATTGAGACCACCGTTAAACTGGCCTTGATTAGGGAACCCGATCCTGGGGGTGGTCCGGTAGGACGGCACTACGTTCCGGCCCGTGTGCATGGGCAGGTTATGAAATGGGCACACACCTCACCGTTCGCCGCCCTTTCGGGTACTCGGTGCACCCTTGAGTTACTCAGGCGTCGCTTTTGGTGGCCCAACATGGAACAATCTGTGGGCAGCTTTGTGGCTGCTTGCGCTGTGTGCGCCCATGGGAAATGCCCATGAACCAAGCCCACAGGGCTGCTCCACCCGCTTCCGGTCCCTTCACGTCCGTGGTCGCACCTTTCCATGGACTTCGTGACACGATAATCCTTGTCATTGAGGATCGCTTTTCCAAGTCCGCTAAGTTTGTAGCCCTGCAGAAACTCCCCCCCGCTCATGAGACAGCTACCGTCTTCCTGCAGCACGTGGTTCGTGCTCACGGTTTCCCGGTGGATGTGGTTTCTGACTGCGGACCACAGTTCACAAGCCATTTTTGGGGTGCTTTCCTCAAGCTCCTGGGTGCCAGGGTCTGCCTCTCCTCTGGGTTTTACCCCCGGAGCAACGGCCAGACGGAGCGGATCAACCAGGACCTTGAATAGACACTCTAGTGTCTGGCCTCCTCTAATCGATAGCTGTGCGGATAGGCATCGCCTTCCGGCCCTGTCTTTCCTTCCTGGGCAATGGGTGTGGCTGTCATCCAGGGACTTGCCGGTTCACGGTGGGACCCAGAAGCTGACACAGCGCTTTCTGGGCCCCTTTAAGGTTGAGCGGCGGATCAACCCCATGTCTTACCGCCTGTCCCTTCCTCCGTCCCTCCGGGTGCACCCTGTGTTTTATGCCTCAGGCTAATCAGTGGTGATGGCATGCACCTGTCATCCTGGGTTTATAAGGACGACAGACGCAGTGCCTCACCACTGAGTTGTCTGTTTTATGTCGTCAAGCTCCAGCCCTTTTTCGCAATTGTCTGTTCACGATGTTTCGCCACCCTGACACTTGATTGTTTCAGTTGTTTTGTTTATTTCACTGTCTATTCGAGTACTTGCCTCCTGCGCTGCTCCCTGGCCTCTCTCAAGTTTTCCTCCCGCTGTTATTCTTCCTATCCATTTGGTTTTGGTTTTTGGGAAGGTTTTTTTGTTCTTCGCGGCGTTTGCCGGCCAGCCAGCCTCTTCCCCTGGCATCCTTTGTTTCTCTTTGGTTTTTTGCTTGTTCTTTACGCGTTGAGTATTTCCGCGATTGTGTTCTGTTCTCCCCCGTTATACACGTTGAGTATTTCCGTGATTGTTTTCTGTTATCCCCTGTTATACACATCGAGTTTCTCCGCGATTACTTTCAGTTCTCCCACGGCGTCGGCACTGAAGATACAGCGTGACGTGGCTTTGTTTTCTCGCATGTGTATGATTGTTCAGTGCATGGACAAGGCGCTTGGGTCTGTCACCTTAAGAAATCCGCGGGGGATTCTGTCTCCTACATCTCCCGCTCTGACAAAAGGTTTATGTAAAGGTGTGGGGAGGGTTTATAAAGCCTTAGTATTGTGTATATACTTAAATAAAATATACAGTTTCTATTTTTGGTTATTGCGTGTAATTCTGGAATCTCCAGAATGCGATAAAGGAGGGATTACTGTATTTGTAATGTAATTTATTTCTTATAATAAAACCAACATTTAGTTGCAAATGTTTTATTTATAAATTTTCTACAACACTCTCGTCTCATGGTTTGTGAGGCCATGAACTAAACTGAAACATGAAACGATCAGCCGTGTATCAGTTAAGGCTGGATACTTTCCCTTGACCATAGCGCGCACACCTCGCGCGAACCTCCGTCACTTCACGTTCTTTGCAGTGTTGTTCGAAACGATATGTGGTAGTATAAAGAAACACCCCTCAAAAACAGGGGAAGGAACATTTACCTGATGAATTTTAATGTTGCATTGTGTTGTGAGCTAGGCTCTCTCGAACTTACTCGGACTAAAGTGAGATTATGGAACCAGCTCAAAGGAACATGAACTTACCCTCATCATTTGTTTAAAGACGATCACTTGGAATAGTCACTCTTTTACTCGCACAATATAAAGCTGAAACACTGTAGTAGCTACTTCAACTTCAGTGATGATCTGTGGTTTAAACGCGGTCTGTGGCGACTTTTGTAGGTCTCCTGCAATGTGACGTCATATGCCGTGTCGTCATAGTAACGCAGTTAGACAATAACTAAAACTGCTAATTGGCCGAGACATCAAGTGCAAATCACATTGGGCTGGCCCAGGGGCGTTGCCTGGGTATGTAAAGATCCGGGGCTCAGCCCAATTAATTATATATATATATATATATATATATATATATATATATATATATATATATATATATATATATATATATATATATATATATATTTTACAATACGTATCCTGATATATAATGTTTAACACTATAATGTGGAGTTATAGACCACAGACAGTCAGAGTTGGAAATAACTCCTCAGCGACCACCATCATAAACACCGGGGTCCCGCAAGGATGTGTGCTATCTCCCCTGCTGTTCACGCTGATGACCCACGACTGCTGTGCCAGATTTGAAACAAATCACATCATCAAATTTGCAGATGACACAACAGTGGTCGTCGTATCATTCCACCGTGTATCAGTTAAGGCTGGATAAATACTTTTGCAAGTAACCATAGTGTGCGACTCCGCACATCTTGCGCAAACCTACGCGAACGGCAGAGACGTTTATACTTGGCGCGTCACATTTTTTGCAGTGGTCTCTGAAACTATATGTGGTAGTATAAAGAAACACCCCTCAAAAACAGGGGAAGGAACATTTACCTGATGAATTTTAATGTTGCTTTGTGTTCCACGTTTGAAAAGCGCTGGAATTTTGACTAATGTAGCCTACTTTAAAATGCTTGAAATTGTAATGGTATTTCGTTTCACAACAAATAGCTGTCTGACTGAACAGTTCGCTTGTATTACATTTACAAATAAATTTACAAATAATAACGCGCAGCTACACAAACGTAATGTCAGGAGATACTGTAGCGACTACTACTCCTCACGGCGAGTCTTGCCCTTTAAGTGACACTGGGGGGGCGGGGCCTGCGCGCGCCAGGGTTGCGTTATCAATAAAGTTTCCCTCCTCTGGATTTTTGGATTAAGCAGTTTCTGCCTCGGTTACCGAACCTGCTTCAATACATTGTTACTGTTAAAAATGCACTTCCAATAAAGTGAGTATTGGAAAAATTAATTTTGCTGCTGAATGTAAATACTAAAGTAACTTGTAATCTAACGTAGTTACTTTTAAAATCAAGTAATCAGTAACGTAACTAAGTTACTTTTAAAAGGAGTAATCAGTAATCGGATTACTTTTTCAAGGTAACTTAGCCATCACTGCATATAACCAGTTATATTGTGCAGTTGTGTTATGCTAATCAATGTTGTTGTTACCTCTCAATCCATCCACTCAGTAATTCTTACCTTTCTGTCTAACAACACTACAACGAAGTTAAAATTAGAAAGGTAAGAATTACAGAGGGGACGGATTGAATAGTTGTAACACTTGTGTTACATGAAATGTTTGTGAATTGCTGTTCTTCAGATAACATCATGTAATGTAGACGCTAAAGTCAGCAATTGTATTAAATTGGTTATGCATATTCATGACTCATGCTGGACTGTGCAGAGAAAGAATTTACACCAACACATTTTTAATTCTAACTCGGCTGTTTCGATTGTTGGTGGGAGGGATCAATAACCCAGTGCAGAAACTCCCTACAATGAGATACAGTGGACATCTGAGTGTGTGTGTGTGTGTGTGTGTGTGTGTGTGTGTGTGTGTGTGTGTGTGTGTGTGTGTGTGTGTGTGTGAGAGAGAGAGAGAGAGAGAGAGAGAAAGAGAGAGGTGTTATAATTTTTTTTTGCAGTTAACAATGTTCTTAGTCTTGATTTTGTACTGATTCAATGATGATTTTGGGAAACTTCCCCCAGTGGTGTAATGTGTTTATGAATGAAAATACTCACTCAGCTTTTCTGGATGCTGTGACCACTGGAAGCAGTCTCAGAAGACATTTCTCTGATTTGTCATATTTACTCAGGTCAAACTCATCCAGCTCCTCTTCTGCGTTTAGTAATACAAACACCAGAGCTGACCACTGAGCAGGAGAGAGTCTGGCTCCACGGCGATGACGGTCACGTCCTCTGTTCAGGTATGTTTGGACTTCCTGCACTAGAGAATGATCATTGAGTTCATTCAGACAGTGGAACAGATTGATAGATTTCTCTGGAGAGGGATTCTCCCTGATCTTCTTCTTGATGTACTTGACTGTTTCCTCTGTGCTGTGAGAGCTGCTTCCTGTCTGTGTCAGTAGACCTCGTAAGAGAGTCTGATTGGACTCCAGTGAGAGACCCAGAAGGAAGCGGAGGAAAAGGTCCAGATATCCATTCTCACTTTGTAAGGCCTTGTTCACTGCGTTCTTAAGGAAGTCAGACATTGTTGATCTTTTAAAGAGTGTTTTCTTTTTCTGTTCCAGTACATTTGTGTTGTTGGAGATGAAGGAGAGAAATACATATAAAGCAGCCAGAAACTCCTGAACACTCAGATGTACAAAGCTGAACACCTTCCCCAGGTCCAGCAGATCCTCCTTTCTGAAGATCTGGGTACACACTCCTGAGTACTCTGACACGTTTTTGACATCAATGCCACACTCTCTCAGTTCTTTCTCATAAAAGATCAGTTTGCCATTTTCCAGCTGCTGGAAAGCCAGTTTTCCCAGTGCCAGAACAATATTTCTAGTCTGGTGAAAATCAGTGTCAGTTTTTCCATGATACTTTCTGTCCTTGTGTTTGATGTGAAAGATCAGGAAGTGTGTGAACATCTGAGTCAGAGTCTTGGGGATCTCAACACTCTCTGCTTCACCCAACATTCTCTCTAGAACAGTGGCTGCAATCCAACAGAAGACTGGAATGTGGCACATGATGTAGAGACTTCTTGATGACTTCATGTGTGAGATGATTCTATTGGCCAGGATCTGATCACTGATTCTCTTCCTGAAGTACTCCTCTTTCTGAAAATCACTAAACCCTCGTACCTCTGTTACCAGGTCAACACACTCAGGAGGGATCTGATTGGTTGCTGCTGGTCGAGAGGTTATCCAGAGGAGAGCAGAGGAAAGCAGATTACCCTTGATGAGGTTTGTCAGCAGCACATCCACTGAGGTCGACTCCGTTATGTCCGATAAGCTCTCATTGTTCTGGAAATCTAGAGGAAGTCGACACTCATCCAGACCATCAAAGATAAAAATGACTTTATAAGCATCACAGTCTATTAACTGTAATGTTTTTGTTTCTGGGAAAAAGTGACCAAGCAAATCTATCAGTTTATTTTCCTTCTTTATCAAATTCAGCTCCCTAAAAGGAAGTGGAAATATGAAGAGGACATCCTGATTGGCTATTCCTTCAGCCCAGTCCAGAATGAACTTTTGCACAGAGACTGTTTTCCCAATTCCAGCAACTCCTTTAGTCAGCACTGTTCTGATGTGTTTGTCTTTAAAGAGGTCATTACATTTGATGGGTGTCTCCTGTGTTGTTGGTCTCCTGGATGCTGTCTCAATCTGTCTCACCTCATGTTCAATATTGACCTCTCCACTCCCTCCCTCTGTGATGTAGAGCTCTGTGAAGATCTTATTCAGAAGGGTTGAGCTTCCATGATCTGAGAGTCCTTCATTAATTTTTTTATATTTCTCCAGTAGTTTGTGTTTGAGCTTTTGCTGATATCCAGAGATCATCTCTAAAACAACAGAAACACATGATTTTATTTGGTTATTGTGAGGGCAAGGGAGTGCAAAAAAAAGAACAAAGTGATAACTTCAGTCTCAGGGAAAATGGAGGATTTAAAGGATAAGTGAAAAACACATGGCATAATCCAAATAACCAGCAGTTAACTGGTACAAAGACAAAACATATATAGACAGACCAACAACCCTCAGGTGGTAGGATGCTAATAGGCCACGCCCACCTGAGGGACGAACAAAACACCATAACAACAGGACATGAAATACTGCCGCTATGGCTGGAGATGGCCAGCAGGTGGGCTCCGCAGCATGACAGACATTGTCTCTGGCCCACCTTTAAAACACCTTTATTCAGTTTGCACTAAACCCACATGAACTACGCCACCCTCAGATATGCTGATAGTAAATAGTAAAAATAGATTTATTTAACATCAAGATCAATAATCTATATGGTCATGGTCTGGTGGTTAGGGAACTGGTCTTGTGACTGGAGGGTTGTGGGTTCGATTCTCAGGCCTGACACCATGACTTGAGCAAAGCACCTAACCCCAATTGCTCCCTGGATACCAGGCTAGGGCTACCCACCACTCTGGACATATGTGCACCACAGCCCCCTAGTAATCACTGGTATGTGTGTGTGTGCGTCCACCACAGCTCCCTAGTAATCATTAGTGTGTGTGTGTGTGCGTGCACCGTGTGTGTGTGTGTGTGTGTGTGTGTGTTCTGACTGCACAGATGGGTAAATGTGGAGGACAAATTTAATCCTGTAAAATTGTAATCATTCTCCACGCCCAGCTGGGATCAAACATCTACAGTTCCAGAACCTTTTTATTGGTGGAAATACAACAAATGATTCCTCATTGTTGGAAAAGTGTCGACCTAGTGCTTAGTCTTGACTTGTGTTGTCATGGCACCCTGTCTCCATTGTGACTAGGGCTGAACGATTAATTGCATTTGCGATAATCTCGCGATATTTTAAAACGCGATTCTCTAATCACACAGGCTGCGATTTAAACTGGTCACGTGACTTGGGAGCGAGCCGAGCCGAGCCGAGGACGAACGGAGCAAACCCGAGCAGGAGGCAGGGAGGTGGAGAAGTGAACACAGCGCACTTTAACTTGTTGCACAATGGCTTCAGGCTCGACAGAAGCTGACACAACTGAAAGTCTAATACCAAAGAGGGGCAGCACATCAGTTATGTGAAATTACTTTGGCTTTTAAAAAGATGCTGCTCAACGTCAGGTACCCTGCAAAACGTGCCTTGCTACTGTTGCTACGACGCGAGGTAACACTACAAACCTTCTTCAGCATTAAAAAAACCACCACAAAGTCTCGTATGATATTTGTAAGGCTAAAATGCCAACGACCAGTGCTCCATCTTCAAATACGCAAAAGTGTTTCTCTGCGCTTATACAGCTTTAGTATGCGGTGAGCAGCGAAATACCGTAAAATCACGCATATAGGCGCAATAAGATTTAAAGCACGGATGAATTGCAAAAGCGCGGATAGCTTGACCGCGGTCTAGCAGACAGGGTTCACTGACCGAACCGTTTGAAAGTGTAACTCCTTATGGATATAATTTGAAGCGGCACGCTAAAATAACTTGGGCAGTAACGGAGTTCATAGTGAAAGACATGATGTCCGTTAATACAGTGAACAAGCCCGGCTTCATGGCTTTGTTAAACACACTGGATAGGCGCTACCAAATGCCCATACGCACATATTTTAGCCAAGTTGCTATACCTGCAGGGTTGCCAACTCTCACGCATTGGCTTAGACTGAAAAGTTACTAGTTCACTCTGGCGCCAACCACAGGCGATCGATCGATCACGCTATAATAATGATACTTAAATTTAGTCCATTTTACCCCCCCCCCCCCCATAACAACAAATTACGTTCGCCACCCACTCCAGGTTCAAGTCTCACTCCAAGCGATCTTGAAAAGTTTGCAACCCTGTATCTGAGCTGTATAAAAAATGCCGAAACAGAGTTTCCTGAAAACAGTGGGAAAATAGTGCGATTTTAAATCACAATCGCAATTTATAGATAAAAAATTGCAATTAGATTATTTTCCAAAATCGTTCAGCCTTAATTGTGACCACGCCCCCATCTGACTGCTTCAGTCATATATAGTGTGTATATAATATATAGTACAATTGCTTGTACAGCTGACAATGGACCTCTGTTAGACACTGTATGTATTTCCTGTGCTGGGTGACTGGCAGTGTCCACTGCGTACTTGTAACTGTCCTGTGTGACTGTATCTTCTTCAGTAAATCATTTCATATTCAGATGTGATCTTCAGTACATAATCAGTGATGCGTATATTCAGATGTGATCTTCAGTACATAATCAGTGATGTGTACATTCAGATGTGATCTTCAGTACATACTCAGTGATGTGTGTTGTCATGGTCCCCACGGCAACCCCTCTTCTTTGTGTGCTTTTATTTTGAAATCTCTTATTGTGTCTGACTTCATACCCCACCTTGTACCCCGCCCCCTCCTCATTGTTTTCAGGTGTGTCTCGGTTGGTTCTGTGTTTTAGTCTGTGTATTTGTCCTGTGTTTAGTCTTTTGTTTTGTGGGTTATTGTAAGTTCCACTAGTTTTGATACTATTTGTAATCTTGCTGGTCCATGTCTTAATGCCTTTATGTCTTCCCTGTTCTGTGTATTAATGGTAGTGATGGTAAAAGTGGGACTTTTGGGAGATCAAATCAAATGAACCAATTGATTCGGAAAATGATTCGATCTTGTGAAACGTTCGAATCATCACACGCCACAATGACATACATCTAGTGGGCCTAAATCCACAACTTCTTAACAGAAATAGAAGTAATGTGTTTTTAAATGAAAAATGACATGAAATATTCCCACATTGTGTTCCTAAATAAATTTTAGTCATGAAAACAGTCGTTTTAATGATGTTATTAAGATGTATTTTTCATTATGATACACTGTTAGTTTGATATAGCTTGTTTAATCTTTTATTTATTAAACATTACAAGTAATCAGTTGTAATCACAACTGATTACAAGTAATTAGTAAACATTCTGATCTCAGACCAGCTGCTTGAACTTAAGTGCGGACTAAAACGGGAAAAGATTCGAAACGTTTCGAAACTGCATGACGTAACAAAACCCGTTTTTGGAACAGTCACTTGACTTTCCCCCTTTGATACAGACTTCGAAACACCGTGTTTTGGAACACCGTGATTCAAATGAATCGATTCAGTTCGATTTCGCGTTTCGAGTTTGGCCACTAATTAATGGTCTCTTTTTGTGTTAGTTGGTGTATTTGGTTACTGTTTGGTTTGTATTTGTTTTATGTTAGTATATTCTGTGTAGTGTTAGTTGTTTTATTAAACTACTTCAGAGTCCACACTTGTGTCCAGCCTACCTTGCTCAAACATTACATGTATAAACAGACCTTCACTGAGTGCAGGAATCCCTGAAGATCCTCCAGTCTGAACTGGGATGGTGCTGGAACTGGGCTTTTCCTGAACTGGTAGAGAGAACAGTGGAACATCCTTTATTCACATAATTAATTTTGTATAAAGAGGATTTGCAACTGTGAAGACTGTTGTGTTCATTTGTTTTTATATACTATAATCTATATACAATGTGTTTATATAAGGAATGGGGCAGGTGTGGGGGAAATGCATAGTAAGAATGCTTTAAAAATGTGTTAATAGTTTATTGGTTAATTAACAAAATGAATGAAAAGAATCAGTCACATCTGGCCCTGCCCTCTACCCCTGTGTGGTCCTTTAATGTGTCACGTCTGGCCCCGCCCTCTACCCCTGTGTGGTGCGTGTTCCCTTAGTTCTGATGTTTTAGTTGCCTTAGTTTTCCTTCTGTTTGTCATGTCTTCTGTTTTCCCTGCCCTATGTTGAGTTTTGTCAGCTGTTCCTGGTTTATCCTTGAGTAGTTGGGTTTATATTCTGTGCATGATTGAATCTTTCCTTGTAGGTCTATGTCTTTATTATCATGTATAATTTGGTGTAAGTTTACTTGGTCTCGTGTTCGTGTAAATCTGAGACTCTTGTGCTCACTCACAGCCTGGTTAGTGCATGTGTCCATATTTTTCCATGTTCTGGTTAGTGCTAGTGTGTGTCCGTGTTGTTCTATGTTCTAGTTAGCGCTAGTGCATGTGTCCGTGTTCTATGATTGAGCCCTAGTCCATGTTTTTTTGAGTATGTTTCATTGCTCATTTTTCTGTTTAGTGTTTAGGGTTTAGTGTTCGTAGTATCAAGTGTTTTTTATTCCTTATGTCTAGTCTGTCTTAGCAGTTGTTGGTTTCTTGTCTTGTTGTTGTTTTGTATTCTTATGTTCTTCGAGTGTCTGTTTAGCGTACAACTGTTTTCCTGTTGTGTTTTAAGCTCTCCATCGTGGGTTTAGTTATTTTGTTCATAATGTCTTCCCACCCCTCTCCTCTCCCTGTCAGCACAGCTGGGCTTCCAGAGGTTAACCCCGGAAATAAAATGTGTTCTTCTCAGCTATTGTGTTTGCCTCCCAGCTCCCGGACATTACAGTCAACTCTAAATCAAATTAAATTTGTGACCACCCTGGGCCTTCAATTCTTCCAGGTCCACTTGGACAAAATCAGATATTTTGTAAAATTATCATCAGGAGCCTGATTAATCAGTGATACCAAACAGGTGATGATCTTAGAAGATTTACAACTGTAAAAATTGTATTCATGACCTTCATATGTATAAACCCAGTAATTATAAATAAATATTTATTTGATCTCTGATCATCTCGACATTTCAGATTCATTCCTTACCTCCATATGTAATGTTCACTGTCAATGGTGCATTAAACTGATTCCCGTGGAACTGAGGAGCACAGACGTTCCCTCCTGTCTGAGCTGTGATGTTGGTCTGATTTGTGATGTTGGTCTGGACTGGAGTAGAACCCTCCATCTTCTAATCAGACGTTTCTTCACCAACACTACTAAACATCAACGTAGGCATGTGGATGGGATTAAAAAAGACGAGACACGATATTGGGTTCACAAGAACGAGACGAGGCAAGATTTTAAGAACACTAAAATGACAAATTATATGACTGGACAACAGACTTTTATTTAACTGAGTTACACATGCATTTTGAAATGTTTTATTATAACTCTTAACATGCAATATATATATATATATATATATATATATATATATATATATATATATATATATATATATATATACGGTCTCTGGTTAGAGACAGAAATGTCCATCGTTAAGCAGTTTTCGTCGTTAAGCGTGACCCTAGATTTAGATACGCTTTGATCGTAAATACAGTATAGAAAAAAAAAACTAACAATGTTCTCGTGCGTGCGTACAGCATGAGAAAGAGCGATCGCATTGCTGAGATGGGCTGGGGTGGAGGCTACGCTGCCTCAGCTTATCATACACAACACTCCACAACACTCCACTGTGCTGCCACTGCTCCTTCGCACACTGCACAAAAAAAAAAAAGCCGTAACTCTGGTCCGTCGTTAACCAGACCCGTCGTTAAGTGGGGACTCACTGTATTATGTGCAAAATAAAGTTTTTCTCTGTCAATACAGAGTGCAAATAGTGCAAACAGAGCCTGACTAAGTATGTCACTGAATTTGCTGCAACTACACTGCCATGTTCATTTTTAAGATTATTGGCATCCCCACACTGCTCCCGATATCCTTTGCTGTCTCAACTTGCCAAAGTGTGTCTTTCTGTCCCTGCTACCTCTGTTCAAGTGAGATATGCTGATGACAGATTTTTTACGCTACGAGAAATATCATCTCGAGAGTTACATCTCGCGAGATCTCGTGACACGAGATCTCGTCACACCCCTAGCAGTCAGCATTATTTAAACAATTAATAAATAGTAAAGAAACAGCTAATTATATATTATTTTTTGAATAAAATAATTTTTCTAAATGCAGGATAAATTTGTAGGTGGTTGACTGTGGTCACAGGTTCATATTATTAGAGCACAGTTCAACTCCATAATAAAGGTATTTTCACATACTAATACATTAATTCAGAACCCATCAAATGATGTTTCTGTCACGCTGGGTCGGCCCGAATGCCACCAGAGGGCGCGCACACTCACCCGTTCACAAACCAACATGCCCACTGCTTCACAGCGCGTACCCTCACATCCCAGGACACTCTCGCATTCCCCATCACCTGAATACTGACACCTGCCACTAATCGGGTTAGGCCCTCTTAAATTCCCACAGGTTGCGCTGTCCAGTGATGCACATTCAGCCTGCAACCTCGCCTTGCTACTTGGGAGAGTTCTGCTTACGTCTCTGACTGCTAGTCTGAGGACTATCTGCTTTACTTCATTAATTCTGTTGTGTTCGTTCTGCCTTGGTGCCTGAGTTTTTCTGTTACCTTTATTATAGATAATAAACCTGTTGTAACGTGAACTTCTCAACCTGTTCTTCTAAATGAGACAA
Organism: Brachyhypopomus gauderio; assembly: GCF_052324685.1. NCBI lineage: Eukaryota > Metazoa > Chordata > Actinopteri > Gymnotiformes > Hypopomidae > Brachyhypopomus > Brachyhypopomus gauderio. The sequence continues at coordinate 4,827,790 of NC_135228.1, forward strand.
CGGTGTGTGTCTAGTGAATGAGTGAGTTGGGTGCACGTAATGTGCATGCGTGGTGACCTGGGGCACTTTGGCCCGGATGTCATGTTAATTTCAGTTTGGAAAAATAAAGAGAAACACCGTGATGTTCACACGTGCTAGGAACGAAGTGAGTGACTCCCACAACATCAACCACAGGGACGAAACCCCCAAAATAATTCGCAGTCACAACACCCCTCCCCCCATAGTCCGAACTAGGAAACCCCAGTCTTTTCTTTATATATAATTACAACTACTAAACAAAAGTGTAACGTATTGAACAGGCAGAGAGGGATCCAAATGCGGAAGAACACCGCTTTTATTGAAATGAGACGCTGGTACAAACACAGGCAGGTGAATCACGAGCACTAGTAACAACTGCGTTGTCTTGGCGTGGTCAGGACGGTCCAGGGTCATACCGGGGAAGCCGAAGTCAGGAGGTACAGAGGGACTAGGCAGGAGACGAGGTCGGGGACGTAAGCGAGGGTCGGAACACAGGAAAGCAGACAGGTAATAGAAAGGCTTGGTATGCGGCATGAGTCGGCAATACTTCGCGACTAGGAAGTGGAATGTGGGCGTTTAAGTAGAGATACAGGGGGTGTGGTGATGAGTGTCAGGTGAGGCTGGTTAGGTGGAGATCAGGTGGCATTCCTTACAAAAAGGAACACGTGAACTCGAACTAACTGAGAGTGAGGGGTAGATTGCCCACACTTTCACGGGAGGCTGGTGGATTATTATGCTCCCGTCTTGAGGCCCTCCGCCCTAATTACATCTACAAATTTAAACGAGAAGGTAACTTCCTCACTCTAGAAGATCTCCAAGGCACAACAGCAGGCTCGCGGTCCTCAGTTTCCGCCAACTCTCTGCCTGGAAACCCGTCCGCCTCTGGGAGCTCAACATCAGAATCCGCGGTGTCCCACGGTGAGCCTCATGTAGCTCTTCCATGAGGGCTTGCTGATCCCGGGGAGGAATTGTGACCTGGAGCCCCCATAACAGAACTCCATCTTCAACAGTGAGCTCATCACACCTCTTGAAATATGGTAGCAACTCACTCGCTGGGCAGGTCAGGGACCCGCAGTCACAAATTGGAATACTCGGGCCAACAGGGGGTCCCGAGGGGTCCAATCCTTTAACTGCCCACTGGTGATGGGCGCTGTATGAAACTGCTGCATCAGACACACGAGCTCCGGGGGAGTCGGGGGGTCCGGTGCATTATGGGACAATGGCAGCCAACTCAACCCATCTGCGTGCGCGATCAGCGCCCTCGGTTTATAGGTCAGGGTGTATTGATATTACATGAGGAAGAGTGCCTTTGCAGGCATGCTGAGGCTGTGGGCTGTATATTTTTCAGCTCCCCAAGCAACCCAAGGAGGGGCTTGTGATCCATCTTGATTGTGAATTTGTGCCCATATACGAACTGGTGGAATTTCTTAACAGCGTAGATCACTGCCAAAGCCTCCTTTTCCACTTGGGCGTACTTCCCTTCACCTGGGGTGAGGGCTCGGGAGGCAAAACACACTGTAATTTATGTATGTGGGGTATGACATGGAATTTTTTTTTAATTACTGGTTAAAGTCATTAGATTCAATCTTAGCATTATTATATCACAATCACTTTTATGATTTTATTGAAATCTCTAATATGTATTTTCTGATTTCTTCAATGACAATGATACTCTTATTCGTGTAAAGCTCTATAGCTTTAACGTTATGCTAGTTTCAATATTGTGGTTCAATCAAGCTAGATTTATACTTGACGTGTCGTGACTGGAACGAGGGTCCACGCATCAAAAATTATGCAATTGCAGAGGCACGGCACATGGGAGAAATTTCATTCATCTTTTCTTGGTATGAAAATGTTTGTTTGTCAGGTCCCTTTAGCAAACATCATCAGCACTGCTCAAAATCTTGTAACAATGCTGAGCAACAATTTAAACTCAGCAGGAAATGTCAGGCCAGCCAGGCAGGGTAGGGCAGATCCAGGTTGTGGGCAGGGAGCCAAGACAAAAAGGGCCCAGTCCAGTCAATGGCAAGGTATGTGACAGGCAAGTTGGCTGTTTTGTGTAACTTTGTAGTTCCAAACCAGTCACATTTTAGGTCTTTTCCTGGATTTTTCTGCAAGGAGGTCAGGGGGAAAAGACGTTTTGCACCATATACACATCAAAAGAAAAGCTTTTTGGTCAAATTTTTCCTAGGTGATATTTTGCCTCACAATAGGTCAAATATAGACCACTTGCAACTTGTTCTTCTTTGTAATGAGCTACATTTTAAGTACTTTGGACAAGAGCACATTTTCAGAACACTGATTGATGATCTCAGAGATCTTGAAGACAATGGCATTGTTCTAAATGATGGTAAAATACAGAGAGCTGCCTTGCTGGCGATTGTAGGTGATAACCTGGGATCCCACACTGTTAGAGCCTGCATTTCTGCAGGTACTGTGAAATAGATAGGGGCACATTCAACTCCAAACCTCTACAGAGAAGTATTAAACGACCTAGAGCATCTTACCAAAACAATGTTTACGAACTTGCAGGCAGTGGCAGTGGTGTGTGTGGGATAAAATTTTCAACCAGCTGAAATACTTCCTTGTGTGCCAGCCTGGCTTACCTCCCTGTCTTGGCCATGACCTGTTTGAAGGCATTGTGGCATTTGATCTTCAGTTGTACATTGACTACTTGGTAAAACAAGTGAAATATTTTACTTTTGTAGAGCTAAACCGGTGTGTCAAACAGTTTGCTTACTCATGAACTGATGCTGCCAATAGACAATCAGAGATTTACTCAGTGAGTGAGAAGCTCAGTGGTCAGGCCATTCAGAACTGGTGTCTCCTAAGACAGCTGCCTGTTATCGTAGGTGACAGGATTAAAACCCTAACAAGAGAAGTATGGCAACTTGTTTTGCTACTCAGATATGTTGTAGAGCTCATTTGTGCACCAACAATATCTGCAAATCAGGTTACGTACCTTAAAGTGTTCATTGATGAGTACATTCACTTTAGAATCTTGATATTCCCATGTGACTCTCTGAAGCCAAAACATCATTATTTGTGCTATTACCCAAAGCTCATTACACAATTTGGGCCACTCCTTTGTCTCTGTACCCTGCGGTTTGAGACTAAGCACACACATTTTAAGCAATGTGCAAGAAAATTACACAACTTCAGGAACTTGTGTGCAACACTTGCTGAGAGACACCAGCTTTTTCCGGCCTATTTAAGTGCTGCAAACTTGTTTCAGCTGTGTTCAAGTTGACAAGGGCTCTGATAATTATAATGAACTGATCAGAAAGTCAATAACTTATTTAAATATTCAGTTAGGGAATACTCTAGCAGTGACTGAGATCACACTCAAAGTAACCAAGTACAAAAAATGCATGATTGTACTTCTGAACAATAAAATTGTTCAGAAAAAAATTGAGGGGGGGAAAAAATCCATCAAATCATAATGATAAACCACACGCGCGCATGCTATCTGTTTTGAGGCCGAAATATGATCCTTACGAGGTTCCCAAGTTACGATTTTTCGTGGTTACTACACATCTCCCATTTACTGTATAAAGCCTTGTTTGGACCTAAATGGTTCTGCGTCGTAAACGGAACTTGGTGTTTGGTGTGCGTGGCGTCAGGATTAGTTAAACGCAACTATGGATAAAGGTATTTGCCAAAAGGCTAGCTTTAGGATAGGATAACTGCGTATAGTACGTTATTTACGTACATACATGTACGTATGTTCCGATTTACACCGAAAATCGATTTACGACGGATCAACGTCGTAACCCGGGGACCGCCTGTATTTCAGACATTGGAAGAGCTACAGAGGTAGATGCAAGATAACTTCAGTATTTTATCTTTATTCTGATTAAGTTAAATTTTTATCAGAAATATAAGTGTTTTTTTTTGGTACAGGTGGTCAGACGATCTGGTTCATCCTGGCCGCCTTACGGCGTAAGGTGTAATACATGAACAAAAGCACAAAATGTATGTCCTAATAAACCAACACAAAATATTTATTAAATTTATTAAATTTTATATATAAAAACTAACTATAATCATAATACTTGTAATTCTTTTAAACTTTATTTGCATAATTTCTTTGAGTTGTCTGGTATCCTATAATTTACTAACAGTAATGAATAAATAATTAATTCGGAGTGTCTATTTGCACCCGGGTACAAGTAGCATTTGCCACACAGCGAGGCTATTTTCACCCCTTAATTTAAAAAAAAGAAAGCGAACCCATCTGCGCATGTCTACCAATGAATGCGCGGGAGCGAAAAGGCGCAAATTCAAAGGAACCGAAACGGAGACAGTAGGAAACGGTAAGCAGAATTTGGTTAATAGTTATGTATAAAGGTCCATCACTCAATTTAACTTTACATTTTAAGATATATATTTAAGAAATAGTGTGAGAATTATTATCCAACGAACACTGACATATTTTTGAGCTAATAGGAGCATAATAGTGGCGAATGTAAAGTGTTACCGGGTGGGGGGTGTAAAATGGACACAGCGAGAAAAAAAAGACGGATTGTGCAGAAACAGTCTAAATAGTCGTTTGAACTAACCTAGTGAAAACCGGGACATTAAATGAATTTTATTTTTTGCCGGGACCGAATATTAAAAAGAAGGAAAACCGGGACAAACCGGGACAGCGACGTGAAAACCGGGACAGGTGGCAACACTAAACGTAGCTCGCGCTACAGAGCTTGGAGGCGGACACAAACGCTGAGGAGAGCGAGATTTATTAAGAGGAATGATCATGATCAAAGTCGTTCAAACAGGCAGGGGTCATAACGGGCGAGCCATCCAGGTTTGACAAATAAACAGGCATGACGATACTAAGAATTAAACTAAGACACCGAACGAACACTTTAAACCAAACACGGGGTAAACGCATACAAACTAGAAAATCAGGCTACAGAAAACACAGACGATTGAGCAACGAAATGAGTAGAACTCAGAGACCAGGAAGCGTAGAACACTGAACAAAGAGCATGAATAACAAGAGCACAACACGACCAAAGAGCATGAATAACAAGAGCACAACACGACCAAAGAGCATGAATAACAAGAGCACAACACGACCAAAGAGCATGAATAACAAGAGCACAAACTAACCAAATAGAACAAAACAACTGATAACCGATATGTGAAACACTGGGACTATAAATACACAGAACTAAACTAGACACACACAGAACTAAACTAGACACACAGGTGAAGACACTGATGACACGGGCGTGTCAGACGAGGGGAAACCATGGAGACAGACACGCAGGGAACAACACAGACGCGAGGACAGGAACCCGAAGTGTCAGAGAGTGGGGCGTAGCCCTACGTGACAGTCGCATTGCTATCTTACAAAAACAATTTTGTCCAGTCTATTTTTTGAGTTTTGTGTAAAATTATATAATTTTGTCTTTTTGTTCTCTATTTTTGTGTTGTTTCAGTACACACAAAGTACATGAATGTGTATAACAAAAGATGTACAGTCCTTTTGAATTAAGGTTTTTGCATGACAGAGTCAATATGCCAGACTTATAATGTAATGACTATTTTATATAAGCTAATATTTGTGTTTTAGAAAAATTTAGAAAAGCTAAAGAACATTTGTGAAGGATACTCCTTCGACAGTTGTGAGGAATTCCAGAGAGCACTGAGATTATGGAGTGAAGAGGGCTACCATCCAATGCACAAAATTAAAATTTATTTAAACATGATGTAAATAATAAAAACCCCAATTTATTTCTTTAAAAAATGTACAAACCATCCAGAAAAAATGAATTAAAAAGTCAAATCTGTCTTCTGCATTCTGTGAAATTAAATAAAATTAAAGAGGCTGATAATGTACTGGCAGGAAGAATATTTGTATACATCATACTGTAACGCTGGCGACTGGGTGAAGGACGAGACACAGAATCCTGTTCGCTACAGACGTTACTTTATTTGTCTTTACACATATAGCGCAGACAGCGCACGTTTAACACTCATATAGAGACACGTAGACTCAAACAACGACGAGCACAAGACACTGCGCGAACGCACATTAAATAGACAAACTACATAAACCCCACGTGATGACGAGACGAGCCACAGGTAAAACGAATTATCACAGGACGCAACCGCACCCACGGAGATCCACTGACGCAGACGACGTAAACACACGCCCAAAGGGAGGGGTCGGGGACCGTAACGTGACACATACAATCTGGTGTACGTATCAGGGTGCTACAGACATATTAACTTGTGTTACATTTTGTTTTAACATTATTTATCACTGGCAGTGTATATTACATGTAGTATTTACCATGTGATTACTGCCATTAGCGGTAAGCGACTTAGGATAATAAAATTGCTATTTAAATTCTAAGCATGGTAAAGAAAAAGACTCACAAGTGAAAAACAAAATTCAAACAGGTCTACCCCATAACCCCAAATAAAAGTATCTTCACTTCTTGTAAAATAATTTGTAAGTAAAATGGAACACAAAAGAATAGTACTAATCTTTGATAAATCAAAATGTTGGGTGCAAATAGTACACACTGCTACGTATAGCCGGGTGCAAATAGCACACACTGCTGCATATACCCGGGTGCAAATAGCACACACTGCTATGTACACCCGGGTGCAAATAGCACACACTGCTGCATATACCCGGGTGCAAATAGCACACACTGCTATGTACACCCGGGTGCAAATAGCACACACTGCTGCATATACCCGGGTGCAAATAACACATACTGCTGCATATACCCGGGTGCAAATAGCATCTGCCTAATTAATTATGCCTGTTTTTAACATATTGTGTCTAATCTAAATCTTTAGGTTACAGCATTTTCTCAGATTATTAATAGAAATTAGTTTTTTATTTCACTATAATGATTACCTGAATTATTTATTATTAATTAATTTAAAGATTAATTATAAAATATTCTAAATATGGTACACAAACACTCCAACCCCCCCCCCCCCCCCCCCCCCCCCCCGGGTTAGGGCTTTTGGCATGTAGCAACTTATCAAACTTATATATATATATATATATAGCAAATGTCTCCAAGTAATTATTTTTATGTTTTTGCCATGTCACCCATCTTACTTACATGTGTAGGTACATTCTGTTTTTCATTTAATTTTTTTGCTCTTTAGCTCATTAGCCCTCTCTAATGTGTCGAGCCCATCATCTCTGAGCCTCTCAAGCTCCCCACCACATTCACCATGTACACCATCTCCTTCTCCTGCTGTGCCTTCAGCATCTTGTGCATGAGCTGAAAGTTTTAAGGTGCCTTGGGAAATAATGTCCTCAGGTAATAGGTTTGCCATTGCAAATAAAGAAAGACCATCGCCAGGTGATCAAAGGCAGCTAATAAGGATGGTCTTAGATGTGTTGCGCATTTGATCTCCTCCTCCCTTGCGCAGCATGTTTGTTGATGCAAAAGGAAAAATCACCAGTCTTTTGTCTTTTAACCTTTTATTAAAACCAAGTTAAAATACAGAGATCTCTGGAGAGTACACAAAAAAAGCCTAAACTACTCTACTCTGTGGTATTCATGTGGCTTTGTGTGTAGGTCTAAAACAGACTGTTTTCACCTCTTCTTTATAGTTAAAGGGGGAGTATCGGCCCCCACACTTTCTGCTCTACGATGGAATCTCCCTATGTCTGAAAACTTGTCTGCATGTTTCTTTAAATAGATTACGTCAGCCACTCTGCCCCCCGTGAACTTGATCTGACCTTTCTACTGTTTTGCACTTGCTTTCTGCCTCCGTCTCGCAGAGGCTGACAACCTGTTTTCATTTTAAAACATATTCTTTGAACTCGCACAGGTGTAACACATTATGTGGAACATCCTGTTTGTCTGTTACAGAGAACACACTAATGTGCTGCTTAACTCTTGTAATGCCCCCCAAAAATTATGAATATACTTTTGTAGTTTAATGCACCTTATGCAGCATTTCATTTGCACATTTCAGCATTCATATCTAACTTTATTGTCAAGTTTACTGGTAAGCAAAATATATTGTTGCTAATATGACTGCTAAGCAAAAACCCATTATCTCAACAGATGCAATGCGAAGATATGAACTGAATCCATCAAAAGCACAGTGCCAAGCTGTGGCACAGAATATTGTTAAGCTTTAGTGATGTTTTGCATGATGGAATGATCGTAGGTAACGAGTATGGCTCTTTGCTGTATCAGCTAAAAACTCGTGTGGAACACGTTATTCAAAACTCATACTTTCTATATGCGAATTGGCTTTTAATCTGCTCCGCGGGAACATTCCTCTGACCGCTAAACAGTACCATGTTTTGAAAAGACAGAAAAAGTGGATAAAACTTTTTGCGAATAAAAGGGCTTCTGTAGCTACAAAGAGAAAAGCTATTAACCAGCATGGAGGTTTCCTTCTCCCTCTGTTCAGCGTAGCCGTTCCCTTTATAAGCAGCCTGCTATCGGGCAAAGGATAAAAAATGGAGACTGCTGAGAAGATGTATTTGGTTCCTCAACATCAATTAGATATGCTTAAAAATGTGTCGACGGGTAAAGAAAATATAAGAAGGACCGTTGAAAACGATTTAGACGCGGTTATGCGTCACATTTTATCTAGGACGGACATGAATCCCTACGACAAGGCTAAACTTTACTCCGCGGCTTTGCAAAGATTTTTAAACATTGTTAAAAGAGGCGAAGAAGAAGAAAAGTCGTGATTAACCCTATCCCTCCCCAAGGAACCGATCAGCCAGATAACGGTTCAACCGGTAGATCTACGCGTGACCAAGGACGAGATGGTAAAAGAGGTTATCGAAAACGTACCGGCGAGAGCCAGAAAAAACGCCTCCTACATTCTGGACAAAATAGCTAAATCGGGTCAAACGGCATCGTGGAAAGATGCGGGAGAGCTTGTTTTCCAAGGAAAAACGATTAAAGGCTCGCACATGCTGGACTTGATTAAAAACCTCACAGCTACCCACAAGATATCCGACAACAGACGCCCCCTAGGCTGGAATGAAATACTACACGCGGTAGCTACATTAAATGTACCATATTCCACCATTCCTAATGACGCCGTACGTCAAAAAGTGTCGGCCATTAAAAACTCGACGAGTTTCACCCCTGCTAGTTCCGATTCATCTAGTTCTGATTCAACTAGCTTAAGTTCTGATTATGCTTTTAACTCTTCGGCGTGGGTGAATTTAAGGACATAAAGACAACAATAGGCGGTTGTATCGTTTATTTGTTCATTGTAATTAAAATTTATTAATAAAAATTCCTAAGACAAAATGGCGTCCGTCTAATCTTTTACAGAGCATTTAAACTTTTTGCTGGAACACGCTCGCTGATTAGAAGTAACGGAACATCTCTTATTCAGTCTAGTGAACATTTTTTTGACAAAAGTTACAACCATTTTATCGTTGATTTTTACATCGTCCTTATAATTTGATATAACTTGATTAAATGATCTTCCTTTAGCCCTTTGACATAAAAAGAAAATGCAGTGAGGGCCGCAGCAAATGGAATCAAAGCTCTGAACTTGTGTAGAGTTGTCTTATTTCTTTGCAGTTCTTTTTCATAAATGAATAAATAGATTTAAGAAAGAGTTCGTAGTCTGGAGGGTTACCGTAAGAATCAAAAAATTCTCCAGACCTTTCGTCGTTCAGACACAGGGCCAACCAGTGCTCCCCGGGCATATGACTGGGGTGCGTGTTTACGACAAACATGGCGGGAAAGCGTTTCAGCTTAACGCTAGGTAGCTGGTCGCAGGGAACCACTCCCGAAAAGACTTTCTCCAAAGCGCAGCAGCTTCTCATCACCTCGGTAAGTTCTCCGGTGTCCATGCGTTTTTATTGGTAGTCGATGAGCATGTTACGGTGGTTATTTATTTGCAGTATGGTATCAAACATTGCGTAAATAACGAGATTTATGGTCCTCGGCAGAGGATTTTTAAACCAGAGTTCCATTCTCATATTTCCGGACTTTATCAGCGACAGATGCTGCCCTCCTTCATTGTCGGGGGATAGATTGAAAGCCAGCAATGTGTAGCCTCCTATGTACTCTTGACCACCGATGGAAAGAGCTTGATCTTTAAGGTGTTTTCCCGAAGCCAGAATTAGCGAGTGATATTCGCGAACGGCGTTACCGGCTTGAAAATTCGGTTGAAAAGGCTTAGCGGGATGTTGGGTTCCGTCCACGTAGAGTGCGATAAACTCTGTGTCGTAGTGTTTGACATTAAAGGGGTTTTTATTGTAGGCTCCTACGTACGCGTCGTTATCCACCATTCCTATAACGACGGTTTTTGGAAGAGGGCCCAGGAACAGATTTTCTTGGGAGCATACGCGGCTCCCCGCAGGTAAAATGAAGGTCTTCATGCACACCCTTTCCACGGGGTACTTGGCTGTGGCGTTCAGAAGTGCGTGGCCCAACTTCACCGCGGGACACACGGTGACTTTTTTCACAAAAAGAGAAGCCGTGAGTATTTTTATAATGTAGTCCGCCTGTCCTTCTTTCATTAGACAAAACTCGTCTTTACGTCTTTACAGGATAAAGTAAAAATTTATCCTGAAAAAATATGTCGGTGTGAATGTATCCGATCAGGTCAAAGGGTCTACTTTCGTCGCTAAACGTGGCTCTGCTTCTGAGACCCATGTTCCGGGCCGCCGTGTCCGTAGCATCCATATGCCCCGCAGTGTCCTTGTAAAACATACCGCTTGAAAACTGAGTCTCCAGCGTGTCCTTGCCTGTTCTAGAAGATGTTCAGTTTTCTTTTGTTGTTGGAGGAAAGACGTTTACCGCTTCTTCGTTTGGTTTTATTCTTCACTTTGACCTTACTCGCGAGGACGTCGCGTTTTTTATACGATGACGTGAGGCGTCTTCCGGGAGGACACCTAGCGTTCCTGCGGGCAATGGCGGCGAGTCCTGATCCCTGTTGCTTCTTGGCCACAATGTTGCTAATCATGTCGCCTACTATATTTTTAAATGAGGCGTTGCAATAGAATCCTCTTTTGATAAGGGGAACCGCCATCCTAAAAAGCGATTTGAACATACCTCCGAGTCCCGCCCCATACATGACCGGAGACCCTTGGATCCCCGGAAGACCATTTCCGGCTTGATGCTTATAGTCCACATAGATCTGAGGATCTCCGTAACTCGTTTGATGCATTTTTTTTCTTTCTTTTCTTGAAATGCAGAATGAATGTTTTTAACGGTCTAAAGTGAAGTTTAGCTATAACTTTCCCGTATTGAAAAGGTACTTCGATATTTTGGTCGGATTTGATTTCGACGGTTATATCGTTTATGAGAGCTTTGGTAACACGTACGTAGTGTGGCTTATCATACGATACTGTGACGAAATTGTGTTTATTCCCCCCTATATGTACGCATCTCAACAGAGGCACAAAGCTGTCCCCCACTCTCTGATATTGTATAATATCGCTATACATGAATAATGAGTAAATCCCTCCGCGAAGATCCGTAGGGAAGGGTGCCTCCGGCTCGGTCTGGATCCCAGACCGAGAATAAGCGAAAGGTTACCTTTAGCCTCCAAACAATAGGGTTTGGTGGAGGCCGCAAGTCGGATTTTGTTTATCAACGGACGGTATTCTAACTTTAGTTCTGGGTCAAAAGATTTCATCTTCTTATTCATTTCCTTTACGATGAGGTTTATGTCATCGTAATACCCTTGCGGTATAAAAAAGTCTTGCTCTCAACGCCTTCCCTTCTAGCTATAAAGGTAGGTTCCATGCCATTCTTCTCATGCAGATTGAACCACGTGTTAGGATATTGCACCTCCGCGAGAGCTACCTCCCACTCACCAGACAACTCTATAGGTTTTAAGAAATGCGTCCTGTAGCACGAAATTCTGTTATCGGGGTATATGTCTCTTGAAGCGTTGCTCAGGAGAGTAACGAAGAATCCGCTTTCCTCCATGATTACGGAGTTATAATTTTATGCAAAAGTACAACACCTCCTTTTATCCTTTCACGATGTCGCGGACTTCCTCGGCAGGAATCCATGAGTTAAACTTGTCCGGCCATCCAACCCACTTGACCAGACAAATCTTCTTTCGGTTCCTAGTCTTTTCAGATATAATCTTTTCTATTTTAAAAGCCTTATCTTTACCGAGTATAATCTTTTGCAGCTCCTGCTCGTAAAAGGTTCCTTGTAAATTCTCACCGTCGTAATCTTGCAGTTTGTATACGGGAGGATCTCTCCCTATTCGGTCAGAAACGGTAAAATATTCATCCATAAAGTTCTGTACGTAACCTTTCTCAAACTGATGTTTTTATCGCGAAATTCTAACGGTATCGCCGACTTTAAACTTGAAACTCAATTTTTTTTTCTCTGCTCCCTCGGTGCAAACAATCCGTACAAGGTTTTAAAAACTTTGAAAGAGTTTCCCTCGTTCACTTCTGAGGGCTTCATTTTGATGCTGCTGTGATAGCTGCGGTTGTAGGCGTGAACCAGGTCTTTCACCACGTCTACGTATTTTCTCGTATTGACGGCCGTGAAGTATCTCCACATTCTAGTTTTTAACGTCCTGTTGAACCGTTCACACACGCAGGCATTCTGCCTGGTCCCGGTAGCAAAGTGAACGATGTTATTGTTTTTCATTAATGTCTGGAATCTGTTGTTAAAAAATTCTTTCCCTTCGTCGGTCTGAAGTTTTTTAGGAACCCTACCCTCCTTGAGAATCGATTCAAAGGCCTTGGTAACCTCAACGCCGGTCTTGATCTTTAGGACACGCACCCACGCGTATTTGGATAGTATATCTATACATGTTATCATGAACTTTGCGCCGTCGTTATGCTCCAATAAGCCGGACATGTCTACCAGGTCGGCTTGACATTGCTCGTCAATGTGTTTCACGACTACTCTGTTTCTTTTAAATTTCCCAGAGACCGGTTTGTGTAGTGTGTACGCATCCTGCGCCACTAACCAGGTTTTGATTTTTTCGGCATCTGCTTTTTTACCGGTCTTCTCCTCAACGCTCCTTTGCAGACCCACTACCCCTCAGTAAGACCCGGGGTTTGAGGGGTTATAGTAAATCTTTTTCAGCAAACGTTCGGTCATGTTGATCCGAATAAAATGATGCAACAAATACGTTGTTTCATGGTTTTATTATCAAACTTGGCACATGAGATTACATTGCTTAATAGTTTTTATAAAACAAAACTTGACATGAGATTACATTGCTTAATAGTTTTTATAAAAAGAAATTAGCAAATGAGGTTACAATGCTTTATGGTTTCATAAACAAACTTTTGGCAAAAGAGATTACATTTATATTATGTTCATTTAATAATGAAAGAGTATGTTCAAAGGCTTCTTTTACATCAACCTTTTCATCTTTACTTAGTTTCAAAACACACACATCGGTTACAAAGGTGAAAATGCATAATAGGTGAGCATCTCTACATACAAAGGGTTTTTCAAACATGCAAGAAAGAATGCGTGATATATATGTATGCGTCGGATAACTAGTATTATTGGCTTCGGTGATCAGAGAACTCCATAGACTGCTAGATTCCCGTACTACACACATCAGTTTTTTTAAAGCAGATAATCTCTCGCTCTCATCGGCGAGATCGTAAGCTGTGACGTCGATGGTGTTGCTGAACAAAGAGATCATGTCCCTTATTAATTGATTGTTCTCGGATGTAGAACCGCCACGCCTGCTGACAAGGTTTCCCATAGTTTAGAACATTTCCTCTCAATTTTCAGATTGTTGAGGCTTCTTTTCAGGCAACTCGTCAAGGGCCATGGTTTCTTGCAACGTCCAGATGTCCTTAAGGTGCTCCTGCAGGTCCTCGCACAGATCCTGACTTTGCTCTTCAATCTCTCTCGGAACATCTTTGATGTTACTTTCGTGTTTTAGCTCCATCATCATCGCCTCAGCAGCGGCGGAGATCTTGCTGTGAGGAGGTGGATTTGAGACACTGCACATATTCAGCGCTACAGTCACCGTTTGCGGGAACCACAGCTTGAACACTTTCTTAAGCAGCTTGGGTAGGTTGAGACAGAAATAGCTCGGGTCAGGGTCGCTCAGGCATTGGTGTTGACGTTGACTCGGGTGATCGATAGCGCATCCGTTGCAGTTTTCCTTGATATCCTTATCGATAATCCCATCCAGCAGGGTTCCGATCACGGTTCGAATGATCTTTAGCACCTTCGTGCTGAGAACGTCTATCTCTTCGGCCTTTTTTTCGACTGAGGGTGTTTCGGGAGGCACGTTCTCTTTATCTTCAGGATCTGAAAGAGGCTGTTCTTCGTCGTCATTGGAGCTCGACGAGGAAGAGGTCTCGAGATCCTCCTCTAGGAACGCCATGTCGATGATGACCAGTTTGTCTGGCTCGGCTATGGTCAGCTCATTTATATCGGATGATGAGGAGTGGGAGGAGTCTTCTTCGTAGGGTTCCTCGATGATTTGCGGCAGAGGCACGACTTTTTCTTCTTTGCACTCCTCAAACATGCCGTACAGATTCATCTTAATAGTTTCAATGCCCATGTTTTTCATCATATTCTTGAACAGATTATCGACCATGGCGAAATACTTTAGCATGTGGTACCAGTTGAGACGCCCGTACTTCACCTCACCATTTTTCCCAACGTCCTCTCCGGGAGCCCCGCGTTTACGCGAGCAAGTCAACTAGAGGTCAAAGTCGTAAATCACTTTTTGTCATATGCCGTACTCTACCAATATATAACGTTGCACCTCGTGCGAACCTCCGCAAACGGCGGAAAATTTACGTGACGAATTTCAATTGTGCATTGTGTTCCAGGTTTGAAAAGTGCTGGAATTTAGGCTAAAGTACTTGAAAATGCTTGAAATTGTAACTATTTCGATTCATAACAAATAGCTGACTGAACAGGGGGGTATTCCAGAAAGCAGGTAAGTAAACTCAGAGTTAACGAAAGCTCAGGTTTTCCGTTCCAGAAACCGAGCTTAGAGAGAACCTGAGTCAGCTGGGAAATATTGAAATGGACCTTGAAAGTGCCGTAGAAGTGGGGTCTGCACGGCGAAAATTATGTAATCGCAGTGGCGGAGGGCCTCACGCGCTGTTGATTCGCAAGGTCGTGCACCTCTCCAATTTTGTAACTTTGCACGCGCCGCGCTTCAGCGCAATGAACAAAGTCATGTTTGCAGGGTTCATACACCTTTACAAGGTGGAATTAAAGCATTTATACATCACTTTCAAGGTCCATTTCAATATTTCCCAGCACGTTAAACTTAATTAAGTTCAATATTTATACATATATTCGAAATGATCCAAAATTATTCGCTTTTTTTATCACATTATTTAATTGTTGTTTATTTTCAAAACGCCCAATCTTAACGTCTTCACGTTCTCTCATGTTTCGTCCTGGAATTAACGTAATACAAGTAAACTTAATTCAAATGGCTATTTGTTGTGAAACGAAGTAGTTACAATTTCAAACATTTTCAAGTATTTAGCCTAAATTCCAGCACTTTTCAAATCTGAAACAAAAAGCAACATTAAAATTGGTCAGGTCCTAACCCTAACCCTTCCCCTGTTTTTGAGGGGTGTTTCTTTATACCAACACACATCGTTTCGGAGAACACTGCACAGAATGTGACGCGGCAAGTATAAATGCCTCCGCCGTTCGCGGAAGTTTGCGTGAGGTGGGCGGAGCCACTGTGATGATGTCATTATTGTTTGTGTGGCCCTCTGACACAATTCAGGTTTCTCATGTGGCCCCTTGTAAAAATTAATTGCCCACTCCTGGTCTACAGTCTCTGCCATCTCGGTATCAAAATGACAAAATGACGTACACTTCATGTTCACGTGATCAGTTGCTTAGCCAATATTTTGAATTAGTTTATTGCTTACTTACTGAATGATTAGTGTTTTTGTCATGTTCCTTATGCATGGAAATAATTGCGTTATTATTCTATTTTTCTAGAGCAGGGGTGCTCATTACGTTGATTGCGATCGACCGGTCGATCGCGAAGGAATGTGCGTAGATCGCGTGACAATAAAAAGTAGTAGATGAATCGCCCATCTGCACTGACGGTTGTATTTTGATTGACATTCATGGTAGCCAATCTGCAATCCGCTCAACAAATTACGTTCGCCACCCCCCGCCACCTCATAACCCCCAACTCCCCGGTAGATCTTTCTGACTTGGTCATCTTCTAAGTAGCTCGCAAGCTGAAAACCTGTGGGCACCCCTGTTCTAGAGTATTTATTAATTTGCGGGATTTTCGTACATGTAAATGCGGGCCTGCTCCCACATTGCCTAGACTAATTTAACTCCCGCCAATAACAAATAAATTCTGTCCTGCGCCGCAAGATATTCTGATGGGTCCCGCGGGAGTGCAGACCTCTACTATGGCTTTCTGTAAGTCCTCAGTATGCGAGTTACAATGAACAGGAATAGCAGTGTGTAATTGCTCGTCAAATTCTGAACTAGCCCATGGGTTAAAGCAAGAAATTTTCATTTGACTGAAAATTTGTCCTGGCAAAAGACAATGCCAGCAATTACTGACAATGTGGTGTAGTTGGGATAAGGCCTCTTTTGCCTAATTCTACACAATAAACACATTTATAAAGTATATTTATCTAAACAGCCTGTGTAAGGAGAGAAGAGAGAATCTATGAAGCGACAAAAGGCAACACCTGAGCAATAAATGTTTATATAATAGAGTTATCTGGGGGTCCTCTTCCAGAAAATTATTTAAAGATCAAGTCAAATGTAGTGAATCCTGGTGAGTTTTAAAAGGTATGAAGCTCTCTTGTTTTTATCAGATTCACTATCGCAAAAATATAAGCCATAAGATTACCTGCTTTAAAGTAGGTATGTTACAAAAAAAATAAATGTCCAAAAATGGAAAATTAAATCACACCACTGGATAGAGCTTTTAAATACAAACAGAACAACACCATCCATGTTAAATTGGTTTAGAACTAAAAAAAGTTGACATTTTAAATGGAAGAAATGCGCCTTTTTTCTCCGACTGTATTAAAGCTAAATGAAGGAAAGTCTGTGATCGGTGGAGAGATTCTTCAGTATAAATAACCATAACTTCTATATTTCACTACAAATTCAAATAAAAATTGAAATGTAGTCACTTTATAGTATGGAAATGACATTATAATATTCAAAATGAATGAACAAATGAATATTTAATGATTAATCTTTAAATTAATAAATAAGTCAGGTAATCATTATGGTGAAATAATAATTAAAAAAACTTAATTTCTATTATTATTCTGAGAAAATGCTGTAACCTAAAGATTCTGTTAACACAATCAAGACACAATATGTTAAAAACAGGCATATAGGCATGATTAATTAATTCTTTATTTAATACTGTTATTAAAATGATCAGATACAAGACAACTCAAGGAAATGATGCCAATAAAGTTTAAAAGAATTGAAAGAGATAGCACGCGCGCGTGTGGTTTATTATGATTTGACAGATTTTTTGCCCCAAAAAATCAAATGACGAAAAAATCCGTCGTAGTGACGGAGAACTTTAACCCATGAACTAGCCTCAAATTCACTCTGAAAAGATACCTCAGAAGTTAAAACAACTCCAGGTTTAAAATCATCCAATGTGTGACTGTGTAACGTTTGTGATGGGCAGGCATGATGCAATTGCAGAATTTAAAGGGTTTTAATGAAGAGAGAGACAAACACGACTAACCACAGAAGGCAGAGGGTGCTAGGCTAACGATAGGGAGAGAACACCAACGACACGGGTAAGCTAAACTACAGAGAAACGTAAACGCAAAAACCACAATGGACCGAGAACTACAAAACATATGTGAGGGGAGGTATACAATGAAGGGAGCAATGATGCTGGGACAACAATAGCGTAGACTACAAACTAAACAGACAAGGAAATATAAACTACAAGAGATTACCTAAGACGAGGAACATGCACGAAGTAAACACAAGCACGAAACACGGGGGGGAACCAAACCAACATACAAAGACTAGAAACAAAACAGAGAGGGTACAAGGGCAAAGGCATGAACAGAATGCAAGGTACAACTGAGGAACAATGAGGAACTTACGTACAGGGAATGACCGACAAGGGAATGAAACACTTGGGGTTCTTTATACACAGAGACAAGACGGTGAAACGAGACTCAGGTGTGTGGGCACTAACGAGGGGGGCGTGACAGAGGGAGGAACGAATGGGAGCGGGGAGCTAGGCGGGACCAGGGAGGAGGGAGGGGCTGGACGTGACATAACCCCCCCTCAAGGCGTGCAACTCCGGGGCACGCCAACCAGGGAGGGCCAGACAGACGCTGGGGACAGAGACACCATGACACAGAGGGAAACGAACGGGCGAAGCCGGGGCAGGGGCAACAGACACGGGGCAGGATGGAGACAATGGCCCGGACACCGGACGCATGGGAGGACCAGAACAAGGAACGGGTGGCGACGTGGGAACGGGGCCAGACGAGACAGGACAGGGGGTTGACACAGGGGGCGAGACCAAGGGGGCTGGACAAGATGGGGTCAAGGGCACAGGACCGGACACCAGGGAGGACTGAGATGCAGAGGCAAACAGGCGGAGGACGACAGAGACAGGGACGGGAACAAAGTGGGTGACGATCTGTGGAACAGAGACGGGAACAGGGACATGGAGGACACTACCACGGATGGACACAGGGACAGGTACGTGGATGCGGACAGAGACGCACACAGGAACGGGGACCAACAGGAAACCAGGGAGGGGACAGGGCAAAAGAGGGAACACAGGCGAGTGTAAAACAGGGTTAACACGAGTGTCAGTGTCTGAACAGTTCAGCTTGGAGCCAGCCCCAGGCCCACAGGCGGGCAAGGCAGTCACTGTGGGGGCTGGCGTAAGCTGAGGAGTGTCCTGGGGAGCCGGCGGAGTCGGAGGAGTGCCCAGGGGAGCCGGGGAAGGGTCCAGGGGTACCGGCAGGTCCGGCTGAGGAACAGCGGAGGCCGGGGAGGCCGGCGGAGGGGCCGCAGGGACTGGCGGGGTCCGCAGACGGGCAGCGGGAACAGGCGGGGTCCGCTGGCGGGGAGCGGGAACAGGCGGGGCCCGCTGGCGGGGAGCGGGAACAGGCGGCGTCGCCGTGAAGTCGTCATCGGAGGGCGGCGTTGCCGTGAAGTCGTCATCGGAGGGCGGCGTCGCCGTGAAGTCGTCATCGGAGGGCATGTTCACCGAGCCGACGTCATCGGGGGGCGTGACCACCGAGCCGACGTCATCGGGGGGCGTGACCACCGAGCCGACGTCATCGGGGGGCGTGGCGGCGTCATCGGCGGGCGTGGCGACGTCAACGGCGGGCGTGGCGACGTCAACGGCGGGCGTGGCGGCCGGAGCGACGTCATCGGGGGGCGTGGCGGCCGGAGCGACGTCATCGGAGGGCGTGGCGGCCGGAGCGACGTCATCGGCGGGCGTGGCGGCCGGAGCGACGTCATCTGGGGCCCGAGCTGGCCACTCCTGGGGTGAGTGGCCACTGCGTCCCCCCAAAAAATTCTTGGGGGGCCGTTGGGGAGTGGCTTCCAGGATGCAGTCATCGGGGGGCGCCGGGCAGGCATCGTCGGGCGGCCGGGCTGCAGTGCTGGGTTCGTCGAGGGGTGTGGAGGTCTCGATCCAATTACTGACCAACTGATCCGCAGGTACTCCCTCCCCGTTGACACTGAGGAGCAGACTCATATAACCCTCCACCAAACCTCTCACATAATGTCCGGCAAAACCCCTCCACAGTCCATGCATCTGTAACCCGGTGCGCAAGGACGATATTAGCCCACTCCAGTGCTTTTCCCTTTAGTAGAGACCGCATGAATATAACCTGTATGTCCTCGGGTGGTGTGGGTACCGTGAGGAATTGCAGGTAGATCTTACACCGGAGAAGAAAGCTCCTGACCAACCCGTTTTCACCGTCATACTCCTCAGGCACGGGACAAAGGGAGGGCATCGCCACCGGCTTACCCTCAGCGTCTTTTCCGAGCATGGCTTGGATGGAGTCCATTGCTCCCTGAACGCATCCCTGTCGAACGGTTGTATAGACACAACCAGCGTATCTAAACTCTGCTGCGTCGCGTTAAACTGGTCGGTCATTCTGTAACGTTTGTGACGGGCAGGCATGACGCAATTGCAGAATTTAAAGGGTTTTAATGAATAGAGAGAGACAAACACGACTAACCCCAGAAGGCAGAGGGTGCTAGGCTAACGATAGGGAGAGAACACCAACGACACGGGTAAGCTAAACTACAGAGAAACGTAAACGCAAAAACCACAATGGACCGAGAACTACGAAACATATGTGAGGGGAGGTATACAATGAAGGGAGCAATGATGCTGGGACAACAATAGCGTAGACTACAAACTAAACAGACAAGGAAATATAAACTACAAGAGATTACCTAAGACGAGGAACATGCACGAAGTAAACACAAGCACGAAACACGGGGGGGAACCAAACCAACATACAAAGACTAGAAACAAAACAGAGAGGGTACAAGGGCAAAGGCATGAACAGAATGCAAGGTACAACTGAGGAACAATGAGGAACTTACGTACAGGGAATGACCGACAAGGGAATGAAACACTTGGGGTTCTTTATACACAGAGACAAGACGGTGAAACGAGACTCAGGTGTGTGGGCACTAACGAGGGGGGCGTGACAGACAGAGGGAGGAACGAATGGGAGCGGGGAGCTAGGCGGGACCAGGGAGGAGGGAGGGGCTGGACGTGACAGACTGCAATGTTTTCTATTTTTATGCGATTTAAATGTACAATATATGTTGGTCTTAAAGTTACAGCCTAAAAACATACAAGTGACAGTCTCGTTTCTTTTGAGATAGGATTTATATGGGAAAAGTAATCCCTTTCTGAAGCTAAATCATTGCACTCACAAAGGTGGCAACTGAAAATTCCATTCTGTTTTTGAGTGATCCCCGTTTTGTGAACTTTACTCTGATGAACAATAAGCACGTTCCATGTCTTAATGTGCATGGGCAGTGCACATATGTGCATGGGAATTGTGAGGTACGTCCAAAATGAGGATGGTTTAATTTATAGTGATTTAAAAGCTCAGATCTACTTGCTACCGATTGCTGGCACCCTTTACAGGTCCACATACCCTGCAACAAAAAGTTTATCATTAATTACATTATGAAAACTCCAAGCTGTAATCAACACTTGAGAGAAAATATTGAATCACCTTCAAAGACACTACTACTTATTGACGTTAAAACAACCATCCATTAATGTATTCTGCATAGTTCATCTAAAAGAGTAGGTCTAAATCAGTGGCGATTGCTCTAAGACTACAAGGGAAGCTCAGCTTCCCCTAAAATGTCAAAAAATAAGTGATCAAACATATACTGTTGTGTGTACGTCATTGACTAAATATGCGCTACAACGCGCTAAACTTTTGTTCAGAATCAGTTTCTTATTGCTGGTAATGACGCAGCTTTCCTCTCACTCAGTCCCGCAGCTTCACGGTGCTTTAAACGGTGTGGACGCTGAGCGTCTACAGAGTTCAATAGCGAAGCAAAGAGTGCAGCGAAACGAGTCGAGCCATTGGATAAATGCTGGGCTTTGTCCCGCCCATCGGACGCTCAGCGTCTCTGAATTCTATGGGGTAGTGGGCCGGCCTCGGCTGGCCTGGACGCTCAGCTTCTGCATAATGATTGGATGATCTGTCTGAGGCTGAATCCCTTTTTGATTGACAGCGAAATGAGAAATCTTTTGGCGTAAACCTCCGCGGGAGTGTTTAACACTAGAAGTCCCAGAGAAGGGTCTTTCAACACTTCTACTATCGGAACCCAGAGAAGGGTCGAGAGAACTGAAGGATTTTAGCTAACACCCTATTATCAGCTGTAAGCAGGCACTTTTGTTCTGTAAATAAGGCCATTACTGGCGCACCACAGGAGGGGGCATGCTTCAGCTCACAACTAATTGTTGTTTTCCATTGAGTTTAGCCATTTAGTTTCTAGTTAGTTCTATTCAGTTTATTGTATTTTATAATATAAAGGTTATATATATTGTATTTAGTTTAGTTTTATCTGAGCAACAAAGCACAAACAATAAATTATTTTTTTATATTTTAAATAGAAAATTAGAAATTTTATAGCCAGGTACATGTGAGTAATGACCAGAAGCATTTGTGTCTAAGTCAGGAGGACTGAAATTTCAGCATGAGAAACATACAAAAGAACAACTGTTATGTTTCCATGCTTTTTTATGTTCCATGCTTTTTATTATTGCCATAAAATTATACAAAAAATACAAGGAATAAAACAATTCCACACATATTTACAATAGGCTGCAGTGCAGGGCTGTGTGTGTGTGTGTGTGTGTGTGTGTGTGTGTGTGTGTGTGTGTGTGTGTGTGTGAGTGGCATGTCCTTCTTGTGTGACTAGCACTTTAGCAGTCACTCAGCAGTCTGTCAGAACATGCCTGGCACTGCCAGGGTATCTCCCTGGTACATTTGCCACACGTGTATCTGTAGCAGTCCACACATCTCACATTTGCACAATTGTTCATGAGTGTTCTCATCAGAGCATTCACATACAACTATCTACCCAGTCTGCCAGTCCCTCATTTGGGGAGAAAGCTACAGTATTGTGGCTATTCCCACTTTAGTGACCCCATTTTGTTTCTCTTTCACTCAGACAATAAAATATTCCAATACAGTGAGGACATGCACCTAAGACGAAAATTTCAGACTCCTCCATGATTAAAAATTGTCTAAATTGTCTAAAGTTGGGAATAGCCACAATAGTGTAGGTTTCTCCCCAAATGAGGGAGTGGCAGACTGAGTGGATAATTGTATGTGAGTGCTCTGTTGAGAACATTTCAACTTTATTGTATATATTTCTAAACTTACATCATGTCCTCTGTAGCTGCTGCTCTCAGCCAGGCCCTCTGACTGCCTCTCTCACCTTATGCATGTCCCCTGCACAACAATGCAGCTGGGGGATGGGCAGACACACTCAGGACCAGCTTACAGACTTTTGCATGACCTTTTTTGAGGTGGATCAACACAATTAATTTGGTAATTTTTTTCAAAAATTGTTATTTTGAACCCACTTATCTTTTTTAGAAGAAAAACATTACTAACATTACTACATTTCTACCTGAGCCTGCCAAAAGCCAGTGCTGAGGTATTTTGGATCATGAGGCCATGAGGCCATCCTTTGTCATGCAGCCACTTCTAGGTAGACGGGGGGATGGGTGATAGTGTGAGCTATGTTGATCCATTGACTCAGACGGAGAAGAAAAGACCCTTTCAGAGAAATCTGAACTTTAGCTATTTTGACCAATAATCATGTCACCTTTTGCAGTGAGAAAAAAATCCAAAATTAGTACAAAGGAGGCAGACTTGAGATGTTTTAGAATTATAGTTCAAATAATGTCTGTCAGTTTTATAATAAAGAGAAAGATGACTGTAGCCACCTACATGTGGATGAAAATTCATGTCACCACACATTTCACTTACTCTGTTGACTGAGAAGCAAGGATAGCAAAGGTTTCCAGTACACAGCAGGCTTTGGACATGATCCTGGAGGGGCCGTGGGCGGGTGGGGTTCCCTGGTCTTTCTCTGCCTGCCTCTGGCCTCTGGGGCCTTGCTAATAAGTACATTCTGTACATTTATCCTATGTTGCACTTACATAAACACACACACTCACACACACATACATCAGTCATTTGTGCTGTATGTCTTACTTTCTGCTCTTCATTTAGTAGCAGCAGTTGGTGAATCATTTGAGCTGTTTTTTCTGCTCTTCTGTCTTTTCCCTTTTTAGTTTCTCTCCCCCTCTTTTCTCTCCTGTCCTGTATGGTTCACCTAACCCCAATTGTTTTTATCACTATTGTACTGTATTATAAAGAAATGTTTTCTTTTGATCCTTACATGAAAACAAAGTTGTCCTCCAAAGGTGAAAGGGTGGAGGTGGGCCAAAAAAAAAGTTTGAAAAGCCCATATGAAGCAATTTTCAAGCCTAGGGTCACAAACGTCACACACAACACATTGTTAGTTTTCAGAGAGTAGTGAAAATCTGTAGTAGTGATATCTCTTTTGGTAAGATTTCCTAAATTTCCTATTTTTGTTTGCTGGTTATGGCTGTATTTGGAAGAGACACACATGCGAAATCTTGATCTTGAAGTTAAAATTGCTCAATAATATTATTCTATTTCAAGTAGCTGAGGGTTTTTTGTATACATTTATGTAAAAACATTTTTACCTATTAGCAGTTTTTCAAAAGACAAAACTACTTAAAATAAGGTTAAAAATATCAGAGCCATTTTGACTAATCAATATGCCACTTATTTGCCATTATAATTCAAATATTATGTTTGTGTCAATTTCACATTATTTCAACCTTTTACAAATCAAATCTCAAACATATGGTTCTGTAGATGAGGAGACTTCTTGCAAGAGATCTTGCACAGTCTCATATGGCAGCCAAGGAGGTGCAAGCTTTCAGCAGCAACCACCCATACCTGACACACGCCTCATTTACATAACACTGGAGGCAAGTTCAGCTCTTCTCCCCCCTGCTGATTCCTCAGGCAATGGGCACTTTTGCAAATGAATGGATGTTAATTGGAGCCACCAGAGGTGTCAGTTTGGACTAAGGTTCTTTGGACCCTCTTTTGGGACTTCAGGGGGGTGGTTGAAATTTCAGGGACTTCTAGTGTTAATTTAATACTTTTTTTTTTCATTCTGTTCTGAGTTGAACCGGAGATTTTCCTAATCCCCTTAGTGGAATTTTCTTCAATAAAAATGACTAGCGACAAATCGAGCTTCTATTTCTGGTGGTTTTTGTTGTAGCTGCTTGTGTTTGGAGACTGACTTCTATCACTCAAGCCGAAATTGAGCTTCCCCTCCTTGAAAGACCAGCATCCGCCACTGGTCTAAATTATAAATAAAATTAAGGAACAATTTATATTTCCCATCTATTAAACTTGTGCAGATTAAGCATTAACTAATATGGCAAATTAAACCACACTTACCACTGTAAAGTCTGTCAATGCTCTACAAGTAGAACAGTTCTACATAAAAAGAAAAGTTTACAATTAGACAGTGAACATCTTAGGGGATTGTTAAAATCAATATGCAGACATTCCCAGCTTCTGAAAACATATTCAGACAAATGTAATGTATATTCAGACAAATATAATGTAACGCAGCTCGCGCTGCCGAGCGAGGAGGCGGGCACAAACGCTGAGGAGAGCGAGATTTATTCAAGGGAATACCAAAACCATGGTCAAATGGACAGGCGTGGGTCAAACCGGGAGGGCAGCCAGAACAAGAAAGGTAAACAGGCATACTAGACAGGGAACCATCCACAACGGGGAAACACAGAACAGGCAGATAAACACGGATGACAGAAAACAGAGCAAACTCACGAGCGGGACCAAAACAGCGAACAGGGATGAACAAACAGGCTAAGAGCACAAGGCACAGACAGACAGAATTAACAAAACCACCGATACGGACATGGGAGAAACAAGGACTGATATACAACATAAGACACAGCTGACAACAATCATAACATGGGCGTGGTAGACAGACAAAAACCGGGGCAACAGACAAGCAAGGCGGGGCTACGGGCACGGAACAACAGAATCACGAGGAACAGAGACAGTGGAGTGACAGCAAGGAGAGGGGGCGTAGCCCTACGTGACATATAATTGGGTTGTGCTCGAATAAGCTGAAATTAATCATTAAAACACACAATATTTCAGGATGAGGATTGTTTAATTATTTTTCATTTAAATTTCTTTTGTTACCAAATTATCAGGTGTACATATGTATATGTAACCGGTCTTGTAGTGCGTGCAAGTATGGACTCTGCTACGCTACCCTTCAGACACAGAAGCTGGCTGGCTGGTTGGCTGACTTGCTGTCTGGCTGGCTTGCTTGCTTGCTCACTTTGGAAATTAAAGATAGTAGAACAAGAAGTCTCTTTTAAAATCCTTCCCTCAGAGGAGCTGCCTCCCGACTGCGGGGTTTTTATTAATTAGCACCAGTGATGTCAGTAACGCGTTACTTAGTAACTCTAATCTTACCACTTTTTTCGTAACGAGTAATATAACGCACTATTACTATTTCTATACTGTAACGCACTACAGGAGCCGGCAGACGGGCAGCGGGAACAGAAGCCGGTGCGGACGACCTCTCCTGGGTCGCGGGGACAGGAACCGGCGCGGACGACCCTCTCCGGGTCGCGGGGACAGGAACTGGCGTGGACTACCGACGGGCAGCTGGAACAGGTCGCTGAGGCAAGGAGACGTCCTCGGGGGGCGGAGCCGCCAAGTCGACGTCCTCGGGGGGCTGAGCCGCCAAGCCAACGTCCTCGGGGGGCGGAGCCGCCAAGCCGACATCCTTGGGGGGCGGGGCCGCCATAGTAACGTCATCGGGGGCGGGGCCGCCATACTGACGTCATCGGGGGCGGGGCCGCCATACTGACGTCATCGGGGGGCGGGACCGCCAAGCTGACGTGGCCAGTACTCCCCCCCAAAAAATACTTGGGGGTGTCGTGAGGAGTAGCTGGCGGGATCAGCGGCGGTAGGTCCTCTTCCTCAGGGTCCTGGGTGAGCCTGGAAGAATACACAGACACAGAAGCCCCTCGGTGGCTCTCTCTGCGACGGCTCCGCCTCCTCTGAGGCGTTGGGAGCTCACAGAAGCCATCGAGAGCCAACCGAGGGTTAAGCAAACGCTTGTCAGTGCACTCAATCCGTCTGCCCGTGACTTGTACTACAGGTTTCTCCTCCCTATAGTGATCACCAAGCCGGGCAGACACGTAGCGCTCAACAGGAGTCTCGACGCGCACCAACGAAAGCTCAGTCACTTTAGGTTTCGACTGGCTTTCGCGTTGAGACTCCTGTTGAGCGCTACGTGACTTTTGTGTTCCCATAGCGCCAGGGGAATTTCTGTCTCTGGTTCATTCACGCTGCGATATCGGAGAGTTGAACTGGACCGAACCAGCCAACATCTCACCAGAGTCTCGCTCCCTCGCTGTGTCCTTGTATGATTGGTCTTTATGTAACGTTCTGCGCGGGGCAGAACAGGGAGGCGGACACAAACGCTGAGGAGAGCGAGATTTATTCAAGGAAATTCCATAATCAGGGTCGTAATAACTGGCGCAGGTCATATTGGGAGGGCAGTCCATACACGAAATATACAAAGGCATATTACGAACAAGGGAAACGACAAGGCAGGTAACTAGGGAAAAACAGGCAAAACACACGGAATACGGGAAACACAAAAGAGCGAACTTACTAACAGGCACAAAGGCAACGAACAGGTTGGAACAAAAAGACAGATACAGACATGGGAAACACAGGGACTAATATACACAGGACTTAACAAGACACAGCTGACAAGGATCAAGACATGGGCGTGGTGAACAGACAGAGACCGGAGCAACAAGCAAGCAAGGCGGGGTTAGGGGCACGGAATAACAGAAAACAAGGAACAGACATTGGAGTGACAGCTAGGAGAGGGGGGGGCGTAGCCCTACGTGACAACTTTGTAGGTGCCGCTTATATTGAGGTGCACACTATAGTCGAGAAATTACAGTATTATGATATTATTATTATTATTATTATTGATAATATATATTATATAGATATATTAGATATTATATTGATATTATATTATATATATTGATATTATATTGATATAATAATAATTATGATATTAAATATTTATTTTTACATTTATTATTACATGAATCAGGCAATTTTTTTTGTTTAATTATATAATTAAATTAATTATAAATTCACAACAAAACAACACAACAACAACAATCTACTCTTCAGGCCTCTGAAAATAAGGGGCAGATAATATTAACAATCACCCCATCATTATGGGTTACATTCATTTTAAAGGGGAGTTGTAAAATCAGATGATCAATATCTCCACTCCACACATGTGGAGGGATGGAGAGTTCCTCCATTTGGGCTGTCAGAATCTTCACTGCCGTGGGAGTGGTGCAGATCCCTACAACCTCGACCTCTTCTGTCACTTGCGCCATCTCCAATTTCTGTGAATAACAGGAAATATGATGGTTGCATGATTGTGAGCTCAAAAGTAAATGCTTTGAACAATATATACCGAATTTACAAGTATTAGTCTTATAAGGGCAGATATACTTATTTATATGAAATTAATATAAAATACATATAATAAAAAAAATATGATACAGTCAGAAATTTGTTTAGATTATTAACCTTTTTGATGGTATTGACATGGCTGCAGCTCAAGTTCATCAGGATCAGTCATTGATATTTATATGTATCAATCATTGATATATTAAGATATTAAGTTACATTTCCAATTACTGTGTGAGCAATTCCAGTTACATAGAGCAATTCTGAAGTGTTAGAAGATGGCTAACCCACGTATGGTGACAGATAGTTTTTAATTGTCCTTCTACATGGTAGGTGTTTCTAAAGACCTTTCAATTTACCTTTACAATTGTGTAGGTACTTGAATGTAATTTGTTCTTTGTTTTTTATGCGGAGGTGGCTGATGTCCACATTTGCCGAGAGACTGAGGTCTTCCAGTGCAGGATCTCTCCACAGAGCCACCTCATATTTGTCCCTCCCCAATTTCAGCTCCAGTCGCCGGATTGGAACAGGCCTGTCCTTGGTGTTCTGGAGCTTTATAGTACTCAACTATAATGAAACACAGGTAATATAAGCAAAATAAAAGACATGACTGGTTAAGATTAAGGTTCAATGCATCACTTATGACACTGTGGGTCATAGCATAGATTTAAACAATTAATACTCACACTGGCTATTGTTCCTGAGATGGTACAGTAGCCTGCAGTCCAGTTTGGCACATTGTTGTACAGTGGGGAGGGAGGGCAGACGGCGTGGTGGCACTGTACCTCTAATTCAGGAGGCACTGCAACATTTGATGTTTGGAATACTATTGTTGATGGGGTAAAAAACATTTTTGAATTTCCATATTTCTCTGACAAATTGTACCCCTTGATAAAATAAGACTGATTGTCTTTAATTTTTTCACAATCTTCATTTTTTAAATGGAGCAAAACAAAATTTTGCCCATCGGACAGGGCGCAAGTTGCCACCCTCTTGGAGGCCTTGACTGCCACCACGCCGTCCACTAATTCAAATGACTCTGCCCTCTCTGCTGCGTATTTTGCCATGCACTTGACTTTCATTGCCGCTGGTCTGCCATAGGGGGTTGAAACTTTGGAGAACATGCTAAGGGATCAAGAAAAATAAAAGAAATTCAGCCTGAAGAAATGGATTACTGTATCACAAACCACAAAAGTTGCATTACTGTAATCACAATATTAAACAAGATATTTTAAGCTTGGCTAAAAGGGACTCTTATTTGTGAGTTTGCACTGAACATCCGAATGTTGCTATGGATAGAAGCATCTGTCTAAGAATGGTTAGCAACGAGGATAACAACTCTTGCGACGCTTAGTTTCCTCTCAGCTGTTAGCTAGCTATCTATTACACAGGCTATTTACACACTGTCGCTGTTTAACATAACTTTTCTGAGGTAAAATACTGTTAAATAAAATGATTATAAAACCATTCAGCAAGGCAGTTGGTTAGGTGCTCAGGTGCTAGAGATAATCAAAAAAATGTTGTCGGTGGTGCTCCGTAGACATCAGGGTCAGTCGTGAAAACAATGGAAACAGGCAACCCACCAAAGGAGTAAAAAATGGAGTAAGAGGTCCTTTATTAAAGCAATGGACCTGCCATAACTCTGCCTACCGGTTTCGGTGATCAATTCACCTTCAACGGGGCAATAAACTCATGGCACATAAAAATACACAAAGCCTATAAGGCACAGATAGGGTGATGATGTCAAATGTCATATCCAATCTGAGGACTCCTTCCTTCCTGGGACCATACTCCTTCCTGGGACCATACCATCTGATACAAGTGGGGGAGAGACTACTCCACGCCAAAATCAACACAGATGAAATGCTGAAAAAACACCCAGTAATTAACAATTTACAGGAAACACTTGAAATCTACCTCATCATTAAGGCCAGGATATTTGTCAGCTTGAAGTCTGATAATCCATCTGGTTTCTTGTTGTGTCAATTTTTTAGGTCGGTCCCCTCCTCTAGTTAGGGGGGGCACCTGTTCAATACCAATGACACTGATGGCATGAGTGGTTCCTTCTGGGGCGAGAGAGAGAGGTGTTATTTTTTCTTATTGCATACTTGTGGTCCCATAAACGATTGCGTAGCCATCTTCTAGTCTGCCCCACATAGAAAACATCACAGGTGCATTTTAAAAGATAAATAATGAAGCAAGAATTACAGTTTATGAACTGCCAAATCTGATATTCTCTCCCTCTTTTATATGTTTTAGAAGATTTATACTGTTCCACCCATTGACCGTATATATAATGGACGGTACGTCACCGTTGACTCCCATTGTGAGTTTTTGAAGCCACCAAGATGGCCGCACGGACGCTGCCATCTTGAAAATTGGAGCCAGAGCATGCACATTAGAACCGGTAGGCAGGACAGTATCTCCGCCAGAGACCGTATCTCCGCCCCGACATTCGTTAGGATACGCCCACCAGTATAGAACCTTTTGACGTTTTACAAAATAAACAAAGGTAAAAGGCTTTAAGCAGCTTGGTTGTAGATGTGGCAACAAACCCTCTACAGTCAACCTCGACCGGAAGCACCTGGGCACGCCACCTGCGTTGTTCGGCGTCTGCTGTTAAGTCGGAGTACTTCAGTCTTTTCTGCTCATATGCTTCACCAACTGCACCTTCCCAGGGTACAGTTAACTCCACAATGAAAACAGACTTCTGCGAGGTTGACCATAGGACCAGATCAGAATCAATATGCCAGACTTATAATGTAATGACTAAGCTAATATTTTTGTTTTCTCCCAAGAAGGAAGAAAAACTAAAGAACATTTGTGAAGGAGACTCCTTCGACAGTTATGAGGAATTCCAGAGAGCACTGAGATTATGAAGTGAAGAAGGCTACCATCCAATGCACAAAATTTAAATTTATTTAAACAATAATAATAATAATAATAATAATAATAACAGTAAATAATAAAAACCCCAATTCACTTCTTTAAAAAATGTACAAACCATCCATAAAAAAGTCAAATCTGTCTTCTGCATTCTGTGAAATTAAATAAAATTAAAGGGGCTGATAATGTAGGCTACTGGCAGGAAGAATATTTGTATATATCATACAGTGTGGTGTACATGTGAGGGTGCTACAGACAGATATTAACTTGTGTTACATTTTGTTTTAACATTATCATTTATCACTGGCAGTGTATATTATGATTTAGTATTTAGCATGTGATTACTGCCATTAGCAGCAAGCGACTTAAGATAATTAAATTGCTATTTGAATTCTAAGTATTGTAACACCTGGTGGTGATCAGGCTGTGAATGAGGATCCATGAGCAGAGTGTGCAGGCAGAGTTCCTTTAATTAAAGGAGGACAAAAATACACAAAAAGGGAATAGCAAAGGGAAAAACAGGCCACGGGAAGACAGGACACTAGCAGCCAGATCCGAGGACTCAGGTGAGGTCAGGCAGAAGTACCGGAGGGCTAGACAGGGGCAAACGACAAAACCAGAACAAGATCAAGTACCAAAAAGACAATCAGAGACTTCACTAGGAATACGCTCAGTAGGCACTCGTAAAGAGATGGCAATACTTCGCGAGGTAGGGCTGGGGGAGACGGGCTTTAGTACTGGGTTCAATCAACTTTGGTGGCGGACAGAGGTAGTGACTCCAGGTCTGACAAGCATGGTAAAGAAAAACAAAGAAGAGAATCACAAGTGAAATACAAAATTCAATAAGAACAAACTGAGGTCCACCCCATAACCCAAAAAAAAAAGTATCTTCACCTCTTGTAAAATAATTTGTAAGTAAAGTTTTGTCACAAAACACAAAAGAATAGTACTAATCTCTGATAAACCAAAATGTCGGGGCAAATGTATACACTGCTATGTATACCCGGGTGCAAATAGCACACACTGCTGCATATACACGGATGCAAATAGCACACACTGCTGCATATACCCAGGTGCAAATAGAACACACTGCTATGTGCACCCGAAATTTAAGGAGCATTTGACATATACAGTGGGTTGCAAAAGTATTCATACCCCTTGAACTTTTCCATATTTTGTCACATTACAACCACAAACATAAATATATTTCACTGGAATTTAATGTGAAAGACCAACACAAAGTGGTATACAATTGTGAAGTGGAAGGAAAATTATACATGAATCAAAACATTTTTTACAAATAAAAAACTAATAAGTGCGACGTGCAAAAGTATTCAGCCCCATTTTCCCTGAGTGCAACCAATTGCATTCAGAAGTTGCCTGATGACTGCTAATGACTCAAAAGGGTCCACCTGTGTGTAATCTAATCTCAGTACAAATACAGCTGCTCCGTGACAGCCTCAGATGTTGGTTAAGAGAATATTGGGGAGCAAACAGCATCATGAAGTCCAAAGAACACACCAGACAGGTTAGGAATATGGTTTTGGTGAAGTTTAAAGCAGGCTTAGGTTATAAAAAGATTTCCCAAGCTCACGGAGTACTGTTCAATCCATCATCCGGAAATGGAAAGAGTATGGCACCACAGTAAACCTGCCAAGACAAGGCCGTCCACCTAAATTTACAGGCCGAACAAGGAGATCACTGATCAGAGAGGCAGCCAAGAGGCCCATGGTGACTCTGGATGAAATGCAGAGAGCCACAGCTCAGGTGGGGGAAACTGTCCACAGGACAACAATTAGTCGTGCACTACACAAATGTGGTCTTTATGTAAGAGTGGCAAGGAGAAAGCCATTGTTAAAAGAAAACCATAAGAAGTCCCGTTTGCAGTTTGCCAGAAGCCATGTTGAGGACACAGCAAACATGTGGAAGAAGGTGCTTTGGTCAGACGAGACCAAAATTGAACTTTTTGGCCACAATGCAAAACGCTATGTGTGGCGGAGAAATAACACTGCACATCACTCTGAAAACACCATTCCCACTGTCAAATATGGTGGTGGCAGCATCATGCTCTGGGGGTGCTTCTCTTCAGCAGGGACCGGGAAGTTGGTCAAAGTTGATGGGAAGATGGATGGAGCCAAATACAGGGCAATCTTGGAAGAAAACCTGTTGGAGTCAGCAAAAGATTTGAGACTGGGGTGGAGGTTCACCTTCCAGCAGGACAACGACCCTAAACATAAAGCCAGAGCTACAGTGGAGTGGTTTTAAAAAAAGAATATTCATGTGTTAGAATGGCCCAGTCAAAGTCCAGACCTAAACCCAATTGAGAATTTGTGGCAAGATCTCAAAACTGCTGTTCACAAACGCTCTCCATCCAATCTGACTGAGCTTGAGCTGTTTTGCAAGGAGGAATGGGCAAGAATTTCAGTCACTAGATGTGCAAAGCTGGTGGAGACATACCCTAAAAGACTTGCAGCTGTAATTGCAGCAAAAGGTGGCTCCACAAAGTATTGACTCAGGGGGGCTGAATAATTTTGCACATCGCACTTTTCAGTTTTTTATTTGTAAAAAAAATGTTGATTCATGTATAATTTTCCTTCCACTTCACAATTGTATACCACTTTGTGTTGGTCTTTCACATTAAATTCCAGTGAAATATATTTATGTTTGTGGTTGTAATGTGACAAAATATGGAAAAGTTCAAGGGGTATGAATACTTTTGCAACCCACTGTATGGCTCAAATTTAACTGTCCAATGTAGGGGTGACATACAATAGTCGGTGATTCGACTATAGTCGACTATACCCGCTAGTCGACTATGAACGTCATAGTCGAATGTACCATTCTAACTGCATGGGGGTGCCCAAGGATGCTGCTACGCATTAGTTGTTATATAAATGTCTTTGTTTTCGTTATATGTAACCTTTTGTCAAATAAAATCATCCTAATTTCTGTTAATAAATATTTTTAAATGATGTGTGCGCAGTGGTGTGCACACATAGACCTCACCAACTCTGCCCTTTATCAACGAAAGTGCCCTTTTAAACTTCGTTTATTATTATCATTTTACTGAGGTCGGTTTGAAATGATCTTTTGGAAACCTGAGCGATTAAAAACAATGCCCTGAAATGAGCCACCACATCGCACACACCCGACCTCTCTCTTCCTTTAACACCAGATGCGCTGCAGCAGCAGTTCAGTTCAGCGAGTGGAAGGAAGCGTCTTCAGCACAGCACACACGCTCACAGATAGACTTCTTCCCCCGTGCCCCACCAGCCAGGTCACATACACATCAAGTCAAATCGTACCGTTTGCCCTCTAAGCCCAACGTGAAATCATTTTGTTGTGCAGTAAAATGTCTCATACAGCATCAAACTACTAAGCATTTTTAGCCGGTGGTCACGTGATAAACTAGTCGCACTAGCCCAAATCAATGATAGATAACGTGAGGACGACCACATACAAATTAAGGTAGAGTTTGCAAATCTATGTGTTAAGCTGAACGTTTTCTGTTGTATAGGTTTTGTTAGGCAACATAAATTAACACATTCGTTTGTGAAAGAAGAAACGGGAAGTTCCCCATTACCTGTGAAAAATGCCCATCTGCATTCATGTAATGGCAACACTCAGTAGCCTATAACTCCTTCTCCTACTTTTTGGTCTTTTTACTGTCTTAATTGTAGGCCTATATTGATTGACTAATTGCAAAATATATGCAACAATGCCTGCAGACAGTGGAGGGTAAACAGAAGTTAACTGAAGGACTTAACAATGACTATATAGTTAATATTGGATATGGATTTTATCAGTTGGCGGTGTGACTTTTTCCATTGAAAACTCACGTTTAGAGAATGTTACTAATAAGTCAAATTTCATTCAACATGCGCTTGTAATTTTTTTTATAATTGTGGCAAGCAGAACTAACAAAACCCAAAAAGAAGATGCACGACTACGCCACCTAGGGGAATTTCACCCCAAGGAATTATACTGGGGCAAATGAAAGCCTCAGCACCAACTAAGACCATTAAAGAAAAGGACACAAGTTCAAGACCACTGGACCAGAGAGGTAGTTCCAATAAATTCTTTAATATAAAAATATAATTTGATCACTCTTTATGGATCATATAAAAATATATAATTTGCACAGACTCACAATGACAAGTAAAACAAGAGGGAACAGGGCTGCGGCCTTGGTAATTAAGATGGGAGCTAGCGGATCACCTCTATACTGTACGCTCACCGTGACCACACTTCACACTCAATACTCTTCACTCCCTACCAAACCCGTGCACGAGATTCCACCACCTGGGACATCTGCCTCTGTCCGGCCTGCAGCTCCTGCCCTGCACAAACAATCAAATAATTAAACAAAACCCCGACAATGAGAGGACCAATAAGTAGACAAAAAGAAAAAGTTCCTCACAAACACACCAACACAACACCCTTCACAAACACAACATGAAAAACCAAACGCTTTGCAGTGCAGTTTGGCACCAACACTATTTATAGAAACCACGAAAGGAATCACACCACCAAATCACTGCAAACGGAAAAGGGATAAAGAAATAAAAACCACACGCTCAACCAAATCAAACATGTAAACTAAGAAAAAAGTTGCCGCCAAACTAAGCCTAAAAACGTAGCAAAAAAACAAATAGAAAACACGAAACACACGATCACTTGGACAACATGAATCACAAACGCCCCCAAACAAAACACAGCACAAAACAAAACTGAATAAAACGAATCAAAGCAAAACAAAACAGCAGCACTGCTGGCTACTGGAACCATGCAGCAAACTATCCTTGGGCAAAAGTCTATAATGCTGTTGTCTTCTTTCCCCCTTATGACTGGAATCCGCTCATTGCTCCGACAGCCACTGCGAATTCTTCAGAACAGCGTGATGACTAACAAAGGAAAATGAATTAAAAACAAATCCCTTCATTAAAAGTGCCGATAATCAGCAGGCCTACCTTACCTAACCAGGTTGTTCTCAAAGGGCATATAGCAACTGCCCACCCGTGGTAGATCAGCGCAGTAATTCTCATGACGCGCCCACCGAACTGTGACGAAACAGCAGAGCATGTTAGTTCTCAGCGCACCGCACTCACCGATAAACAGACGCCAAAAGAAGCGCCATACCCCGACGGTATTAAGCTGGTCCACCAAAGGAAGCCAGGCCCAACAACAATAACTTGGCACCACTAAAGGTGCTGGAGAAGCGGGATGACAGAAGAGAGTCTGCCCCAGTAACCACACCCCCGCTATTTACAACGCCAGGATAAACCTGCCCCGCGACTCGCACGGCTCCACCGCAATTTATAATTAGGGAGGGAATTAGTG
The DNA here is from genome assembly GCF_052324685.1 of Brachyhypopomus gauderio. NCBI lineage: Eukaryota > Metazoa > Chordata > Actinopteri > Gymnotiformes > Hypopomidae > Brachyhypopomus > Brachyhypopomus gauderio. The sequence continues at coordinate 4,864,103 of NC_135228.1, forward strand.
AGATTGCCCCAACAATCTCACTCTACCACATAATGAATTGTTCCAAGTGCGCTAAAAAGTCCCTCCCCCAGCACTTGCCCCCCAAAATGTCTGTGCACGCCACTGTAACCTCAACATAACTCGTTATTTTTATGAGCTGAAGCGTGTATGGTACAGAGAGCGCGGAGCGGAATTTCTTTTCTGAAGGACTTTTCGAGGTTCACCTTACGGCCTATCCCTTGTCTTCAAACCACAAGATACATGAAGCACTTCATGGTTTTGGCCACCAGATGCCGGTACTGTGCACTGTGGCATGAAGCTTCGAGTAAGGAACCTTTTTTCAACTCATTTCGGAGGAAAGCTTCAGTGCTTCACAAAGCTTCGGTTTGCCATCACTACTACTAGGACAAGGTAACTAAACACAACGGAGAAACACGGAACAGGCAGAGATAAACATGGATGACGGAGAACACAAAAGAGCGAACTTACGAACTGGAATGACAACAGGCTAACAGCACAAAGAGAACAAAACCACAGATAACCAGACTGGGGATTCACAGGGACTATATGAACACAGAACTAACAAGACAGACAAGGTGAGGACGATGATGACACGGGTGTGGCAGACAGACAGAAACCGGGGCTACAGACAAGCAGGGCGGGATCAATGGGCAAGGAAAACAGACTCGAGGGAACCCAGAGTGACAGCTAGGAGAGAGGGCGTAGCCATACGTGACAGTAGGCCTATAAACATTTTTTGTTGTTGTTTGCTTTTGTGAGAGAAATGATTGATTATTGACTAATCATCATTGATTAGATCATGTTTAGTTATTATAAGAGATCATTATGAACTTTATGATTTAGGACATGTCCATTCTGACTAAGCAGAAGGACTACAATAATGAAATAGTGTGATTCAGTGTAACCATGTTTAGTTCATATTATGCATGTGTGCTATACGTGACCCAGGTCAGGGAGAGTGCTGAGGGTAAGAGCACTCTGTTAACTGGTAGTCACTAGGCTACTAGTCTTGGGTCATTTAGCTTTCTCTGTGTTCAACTGATACATCAGTTGCTTCCGCTAACTCTAGGGAAGTCCATATTAGGAGATACACACATGTGAGACAAAGTAGCCTGCTGGACGCCTATGTTTTGGAACATGCTGTGCTAAAGATAACCTGCTGTTAGAACGGCTGAAATGTGTTTAAGATTGTATATAAGCAGGGAGAGCGCCCCCCTGCCTTCAGAGTTGTCATGCTTGAATGAGACTCTCATGTCTGTGTCTGTCTGTGTCTGTCTTGTATCTGTCTTTGTCCTATTTATATATATTTATATTTTTGTAATAAATTAATCATTTAACCACGTCTGAGTCCTCATCCATTTATTAGAAAATTTCCACGACACTTTTTAAACCCCGTTACTTGAACCTTTCCTTATAATTTTTTTGCTGTTGTGTGGCAATTTAAAAAATATTTTTAGGCAGGCATCTTTTATTCAAAATATTTTTGACATTTTGCACAGTGCTTGTCTGACAGTTCCATGTGCACTGACGGTTAATGTTCTCTAACGTTTCATTAAAAAAAAGTAAATAAATAAAAGCTGAATAAAGACAACCTACCATGTTTATTCATTTATCTGAGTGTTTTAGGTTTTTACTTTGAAGTGGAAAAAAGTCCCGAATGAGAACGCGATCCTGTTTAAGGTGCTCTAGATAAAAAACAAAAAACAAAACCCTGATTCGACTATTAGTCGACTAAAGGGAAAATCTGACGAATCAGATTCGACTATGAAAATCCTTAGTTGAATACACCTCTAGTCCAATGCAAACAGTGTTTGCCGGCTACCAAGAAGTTGTCCACGTCGAAGCAATCTATGACAAACCTAAGGAAACATTTAGGGCAGATGCTATTTGCTCTCGAGTATATGCAATAGTGTGTGCTATTTGCACCCGGGTGCAAATAGCACACACTGCTATGTACACCCAGGTGCAAATAACACACACTGCTTCTGGTCTGGTTGTTTCGGTTCAGTTTCTCTAGTTGTTTTGGTGTTGTTTAAATGTTTTTAAGTAGTGATGGTAAAAGTGGGGCTTTTGGGAGATCTAATCAAATGAACCAATTGATTCGGAAAATTATTTGATCTAGCGAAACGTTCAAATCATCACACGCCACAGTGACATATAGTGGGCAACCAGGGACTAAATCCACAACTTCTTAACAGAAACAGAAGTAATGTGTTTTTTTTAATGATATGAAATATTCCCCCATAGCATATTGTGTCCCTAAGTAAATTTTAGTCATAAAAACCATATCATTTTGCAGAGAACAGGGTTGTTTTAATTGTTATTAAGATGTATTTTTCATTATGATACACTGTTAGTCAGTGGATTTATATAGCTCACATTATTCATTTTACATTGTAAGGTAGATAAATGCTTGTGTAATCATTTATTTATTAAACATTACAAGTAATCAGTTGTAATCACAACAGATTACAAGTAATCAGTAAACATTCTGATCTCAGACCAGCTGCTTGAACTTAAGTGCGGACAAAAACGCGCAAAAAGATTCGAAACGTATCGAAACTACGTGACGTAACGAACCCAGTTTTTTAACCGTCACGTGACTTTCCCCCTTTGATACGGACTTCGAAGCAGTGTTCGGAACACCGTGATTCAAATAAATCGATTCAGCTCGATTCCGCGTTTCGAGTTTGACTTAAAGTCCTGTGAGTATTCGCCCTTGTATTAGTCAGCCTTGTATCATGTCCTTACGTACTTTGACTATTTCTAAAAGTGTAATCTGTGTTAATTCTTAGTACGTCCTAGTTCTTGTTCTTTGCTCTGTTTTGCTCTTTGCTCTGTTGTTGTTTGCTCTGTCTGTTTCAGCGTTCGTATCTGTTAGTCTTCTTGAGTGTCTCATTATGCCTAGTAAAGTACGCAGTCTCCGTATGCGGGCTGTTCATATAGAGGAGGCTAGCTCCGTTAAATTATGCGCCAGCCCTTTATCGCGTTTGTGTCCAATCCCAATTCCCACAACGTTACAGTAAAGTGAAAGTAAAAATTCCAGCGCTCCATTTTTTTGTGAAGCGTTTCTACATCTTCAGGAGAGAAACTAGGTGAGTTTCTTAATCGTAACTGTTATTTAAGAGCAATACGAGGAAACCATACAAAGAACATTTCTGTAGGATTATGTGATAAAGAGCAAGATGTGAAAAATGGAAGTGGTGAAGACTTGTAATAACATCGCGTAGTAAGATTATACTGAAGTTGTGAAGTTTGGCTTGTTCCTCTGAATTTTGTGGCCACGGATCACCGACGTAAAGAAGCTGGAGAGGATTATGAACAAGACTAATGATTCCGTGTTGATTAAGTAGTGGCGTTGTGGCATGAGAGAGGGATGCGAGTTTGTTTTAGTTGAGCTGTTTCAAGCTATTCGCACTTTTTTCTCCGCAGGCAAGGCCAATAAAACACCAAAACGGACTCTTTCACGTTTTGGTGTAGACACGTACTTTTACTAAACTTATAATTACAAAGTAAAGTTTACTTAACAAACACGAGCAAGTAATGCAGTAAAACAAACATAAACCCTACAAAATGAAACAAACAGAAGAACGTGTGGTAAATGTGGCTACTTTTTAAATATAGAGTAGCCTATATTGTGTGATGAAGAGTGGTGAAGGTACACTTTGAATGGATTTTGCATCATTAAAGTTAAAACGTTTAATTTTATCTTTAATTTGCTGAAGTGCTCCAAAATAAAATAAAAAAAGTGTACGTGTCATAGTAGAGGACACAGGTGCAAAGAGCAGAGCTTGGGTGAGGTGACTCATATGGAAAGTGTTTAGTGAGGCCACATCACAAGAATGTTAATGATTACTAGTTTAATTAGTGAAGAGAAACCACAGGGTGCACAAGTTGTTTCACAAAAAAACATGACCAAGGGTTTCAGTGGAAAGAGTCACTTGGAAAGAGTTGTGGCCTGTGGAGTTACATGTAGAGAGTTGTGGTCTATGGAGGAGAGGTGTGGTAAATATTTTTTGCCGAAGAACCTTGTTTTAAATATATTTTAGCCTGTTTTATCAGCATGTAATGTAACGTGTCGAAGGGACAATGTGCATGGAGACATACATGTCTCACACATAGAGATGAAGTGTTTGGTACTGATATTAAAGGCAAAGGTTTGGTTTGTGCGTGAGAGCAGCACAGGATTTAAATAACAGGGTTGAAGCGCCAGATTGGAGATTGGAAAGTGGATGTCATGGGAGGAGGAGACCAACATTAATAGTCCTGATGATCCTGATAGGAGGAGACGCTCCAGTACAGACTAACATTAATAGTCCTGATAATCCTGATAGGAGGAGACACTCGAGTACAGACAAACATTAATAGTCCTGATGATCCAGATAGGAGGAGACACTCGAGTACAGACAAACATTAATAGTCCTGATGATCCTGATAGGAGGAGACACTCCAGTACAGATCAACATTAATAGTCTTGATGATCCTGATAGGAGGAGACACTCCAGTATAGACCAACATTAATAGTCTTGATGATCCTGATAGGAGGAGACACTTCAGTACAGACCAACATTAATAGTCCTGATGATCCTGATAGGAGGAGACACTCCAGTATAGACCAACATTAATAGTCTTGATGATCCAGATAGGAAGAGACACTCCAGTACAGACCAACATTATTAGTCCTGATGATCCTGATAGGAGGAGACACTCCAGTACAGACCAACATTAATAGTCCTGATGATCCTGATAGGAGGAGACACTCCAGTACAGACCAACATTAATAGTCCTGATGGTCCTGATAGGAGGAGACACTACTGTACAGACCAACATTAATAGTCCTGATGATCCCGATAGGAGGAGACACTCCAGTACAGACCAACATTACTAGTCCTGATGATCCAGATAGGAGGAGACACTCCAGTACAGACCAACATTATTAGTCCTGATGATCCCGATAGGAGGAGACACTCCAGTACAGACCAACATTAATAGTCCTGATGATCCTGATAGGAGGAGACACTCCAGTACAGACCAACATTAATAGTCCTGATGGTCCTGATAGGAGGAGACACTCCAGTACAGACCAACATTAATAGTCCTGATGATCCCGATAGGAGGAGACACTCCAGTACAGACCAACATTACTAGTCCTGATGATCCAGATAGGAGGAGACACTTGAGTACAGACAAACATTAATAGTCCTGATGATCCTGATAGGAGGAGACACTCCAGTACAGACCAACATTAATAGTCCTGATGATCCTGATAGGAGGAGACACTCCAGTACAGACCAACATTAATAGTCCTGATGATCCCGATAGGAGGAGACACTCCAGTACAGACCAACATTACTAGTCTTGATGATCCAGATAGGAAGAGACACTCCAGTACAGACCAACATTATTAGTCCTGATGATCCTGATAGGAGGAGACACTCCAGTACAGACCAACATTAATAGTCCTGATGGTCCTGATAGGAGGAGACACTCCAGTACAGACCAACATTAATAGTCCTCATGACCCCGATAGGAGGAGACACTCCAGTACAGACCAACATTACTAGTCCTGATGATCCAGATAGGAGGAGACACTCGAGTACAGACCAACATTATTAGTCCTGATGATCCTGATAGGAGGAGACACTCCAGTACAGACCAGCATTAATAGTCCTGATGATCCTGATAGGAGGAGACACTCCAGTACAGACCAACATTAATAGTCCTGATGGTCCTGATAGGAGGAGACACTCCAGTACAGACCAACATTAATAGTCCTGATGATCCTGATAGGAGGAGACACTCCAGTACAGACCAACATTATTAGTCCTGATGATCCTGATAGCAGGAGACACTCCAGTACAGACCAACATTAATAGTCTTGATGATCCTGATAGAAGGAGACACTCCAGTACAGACAATGTTTGTCATTTCACACACCACATTACATGATATAGTTATTATAATTTACACACTTTATAATGTGTAAATACATTTTTCTTTGTTATTCCAGTGTAATAATCATGTAGTACATGACCACACTATCAGTTTAAAGGTGGTGAGGATGTTGGACTATTGTGAGTGATGAGAGACAACAGTTCACGTCAAAGTAGAGATTCAGTCTCTGCTGTGACTGACCAAAGCTGCCTGTAGACCTGCTGACTGTAACTACTGTCTCATATGGAGGTGCACAAAGTGATACTGATTTTACGTTAAATCGTATTTAATTATGAAATGTTAAAATGCAACAAATGTTACGTTCTGTAGCCTCTTGCTCTGCCCAAGATCCAGATAAATCTTCTTAAAGTGAGCTGATGTTCTTCTCAAGGTCAAAGGGAGATCATAGAGTGATGAATAATTTCTCCTCAAAGTCAGAGGGAGATTACAAAATGATGAATCATTACTTCTATAGGTCAGAGTGAGATGATACAGTGATGAATCATTACTTCCCAACTTTAATGTTTAATGTTTTAATTTCACCTACAGTTGTGTACTCTGTTGACATTTGACTCATTTGTAAATGTGTTAATTTGTTAATGGATTTGTTCAGATCTGTTCAACATGCCATATGAAAAAAAAACAGGCATTACATTTTTACATACTGATCAATAATAAGGAGTGATATACCATCATCAGTAGGGGAGGAGCTAATGAGGAGAGGTTTACCCTCATCAGTAGGGGAGGAGCAAATGAGGAGAGATATACCATCATCTGAAGGTGAGGAGCTAATGAGGACATATCATTATCAGTAAATTAATTTACCCGTTCTTAGCTTCTCATTAGTCTTAAACAGAGGTGGGTATAGTATTCAACAATTTTACTCAAGTAAAAGTATGCTTCCAAAAATTTACTTGAGTAAAAGTAAAAAAGTACTTTGATTAAAAGCTACTCAAGTAGTGAGTAAATGCAGAGTAGCCTACTATCTCATGTCAGTAAATTACATCATGAAAAACATGCCATAAAACATGCCAGAAAGCTATCGAACACGTAATAGCACAAACGGAACAACGTACATAATCACAGTAAACTCACGCTATAGACAGGAACATCTATACAACATGTTAAGACAAACCAAGGGGACTACAAGACTTCAAGGGCTACAACACTAAAGAAAAGTAAGCGAGAGCTAGACAGGACAGGACAACGTTAACTAAATAAGAACACGCAACGGACTCTAAAGATCTGAACCAGGAAACAGAGGAAACGGGAGGCATAAGGCACAGGGCTAGACCAGACCACTAAGCAAAATAAAACAGTGAATTAACATCGAAAGCAGGGCAAGGAGAAACATCGACACATATAAACAGAAGAGACCAGGCAAGGAACAGGAACACAGCATGAATACAAGCGAGTAGGAAAGAGCAAGGAAAACACAGTGGGATTCACTTACAAACAATGACCGACACGGAGGACTGAAACAGAAGGGATAATATACTCTGGAACAGGGGAGTGTAACGAGACTCAGGTGCGTGCACTAACGACAAGGGCGTGACAGACAGAGGGAGAAACAATGGGAATGGGGAAGCTAGGCGGGACCAGGGAGGGGCTAGACGTGACACTCGCGCAGTGTCCTGAGCTCGTCGTTGTCTACAGTTTACTCGTTGTTGTGCCTGTTTCTTGTTCTTCGTGCGCTATAGGCGCTATTTGTAATAGAAATAAAAGTGACGTCTGTCGCAACCAGCGGATCTGTGTCTCGTCCGTCTGCCGCCTCCCAATGTCACAGGACGACGAGCCGTTGTGAGACACGATGCCAGGTTACAGAACCCGGCCAAAGAAGGGCAATCGAACCAGCAAGCGGCGCCATCGTGCCTCTTCTCCTGGCCAGTGTTGCCAAGCCACCGCCAACCTCGAGCTAATGGAGCAGGACCCCCTATGCGCCTATATGCTGCGTATGGATCGGGAATCCTCCATCCCTGAGATAGCGGACAACTTCCACGTAGTACCGTTCTGTAATATTAGCCCTTCATTGTTTAGCATAGTTCCAATCTGTATTCTGTGTCTGTCTAGTGCTTTGTCATTCCCCTTTCAATAAATATTCATTCAATTGCAATTGCATCACTCCTGCCTCCGACAAACGTTACAATTACACTGTGTTACATTTAATAATTACATCATACAAAATAATGCCTCCAGTTGTAAAAGAGATATAGCATTACACAAAGTAGTCAAAATTGTACATACGGCAAACTTATTGCAACATATTTCCTCAAATTTGATATCGAGTTCTTGTAGGCTGAAAATGCTGAAGTTTTGGTAGACACAACTGACAGCACATTATATAACTGTCCTTATTACACATTTGTAATGTAAACATTGGCTGTATGAGGCCACGGATGCTCGGGAGGTTTTTCTGTCACTTTCTTGCTACTGGTGGAGAAAGTTTGCGTAAGCAATCACGTGACTGACCGGTTTCATTTGATTGGTCACACATACTCACGTGACAAGACGTTGGTCAATCTTCTCACTGAAAACACTAATTATTTACAATACTAAATTAACGGTGGTGCGCAGCAAAAATCCAATTGTAACGGAGTAAAAGTCGCATTTTTCTCACCACATATTTACTCAAGTAAAAGTAGAAGTCTTTCGTATTAAAACTAGAGGTGGGCCGCGATTAAAAAATCGAAATGAATCACATTTTAATCGCATTTTAGTATTTAACATGAGAAATACTATTTTAAGTTTGAATGATGAATGAATCAATGAACATAATCATAAACTTCAACATCTTGTTTATTTTTCCACCAGTCTACTACACAGACCAATATATGAGTGCAGAAAACAGTTCAGAACACTGGAAATTCTCACCAAAAATGTTGTTTCATTTTGGGAGTTTTGCTCAGGATATTAGAAGAATTGAAGTAAATCAGAAGATGTTTTTAAATACCATTTTAGATGGTATATTTTTCTTTAATTTCCCAGGCCTCTGCCATAGGCATCTCCATAGTGCCTAGAAGTGGTCTTCTGCATGCTCAAAGCAAATGACTGGATCTTCATCATCTATAGATTCATCATCTATAATATGAGCTGTCACACCAAGATAATTCTTGTTGCTAACAGAGGTCCAGTGATCCCCAGTCAGAGCCACATTTGTGGCGCTCTTCACAATAACATTGTGACATTGTCTTTCTGGACGGCAGTTCGTAACTTGCATCAGTTGACGCAATGTGCGTACATCTTGTAAGTTTTTATTTTCGACCACAGAGAGCGAACAACACAAATAATGTGACGCGTCACATAAACGCGTGCAGAGTCGCGCGCTACGGCCACTCACGAAAGTTTAATCCAGTCTTAATGGTCCAATGAAGGTAATTCCATAATAAAACCAGGACATTTCCTCACTTAAAAAAAACCCGGGACGCCCGGGACAGGATGTGAAATACGGACATGTCCCGGGAAATACGGACGTTTGGTCACCCTATCGCACTAGTAATACATTTAGCAGCTAAGTTATCATTACTGACCTGCGCGTTAGCTCCAACATGATTTGTGTTGAGGTGGTAACGAAGGGTGGAAGTGCTCCTGTGATAAGCGAACTGCTTCCTGTATAAAGTGTAAATAACACTATTTTTGTTTGTACTTCCATCTGGAAGTTTCTTATATTTAAATTTCCCATCCACCAGCGTAGCCTCTTCAGTCATCTCCATCATGCTCATCTTATTGTGCGTCCATATAATCTGTATGTCTGGAACTCGTGCACTGAGAAACATTCCACGGTGCGAAAGTGTCTCATGCGTTAAATGCGTTCAAATGCGTTCATTTTTTTAGTGCGTTAATTTTCCTGTATTATGAAATTAACGTGTTAAAGTCCCACCACTAAAACTACTCTCACAAGTACATTTTTGTCCAAAAAGCTACTTGAGTAAATGTAACGCGTTCCTACCCACCTCGAGTCCTAAATATAAAAGATTATTTTAAACATCATTTGATGGGTTCTGAATTAATTTATTGTATTTGTAAAATTGCCTTTGGATTAGTGTATTATGTGTTTTTATGTCTGCACCAATAATATGAACCTGCTCACAAACAGACTGACTGAATAACCCCTGCTCTGTGCATTTAATTACACAGATCAGTAATTATTTAATTATACAAATATACTGTTTCCATTACTATGTAATAATTGTTTAATAATGCAAACTACAGATTTCCATCAATAAATAGACTGAATATGAGACACACTGGCCTGCGACCTTCTCTGAGTGGTGCTATTTAACATGTGCAAGAGTCTCACTGCTATACAAGGAGAATGAGCATATGTGTTGTAAACTAAAAAGACAGAATACTAAGAAATATTCATATTCTACTTTGGGTTCATATTGTCATGCAAGTGTATTAGATGATGTAGGTATGTTGTGAACCATTACATTATTTTAAATAAATTATTTAGTAGGACTCACTGAGTTCAGTAAATCCTCTACCAGTAATGACATCAAACTGTGATGTTTAGTGGTTTTCATGAAGTAACACCTGAATAGAAGATGGAGGCTTCCACACCAATCCAGGACATCACAGATCAGACCAACATCACAGCCCAGGACAACGTCACAGATCAGACCAACATCAAAGCTCACACAGGAGGGAACATCTGTGCTCCTCAGATCCATGGGAGTCACTTTCATGCACCAGTGACATTGATCTTTCCATGTGGAGGTAAGAGATGAATCTGAATGCTTAGATTGAACATCAATCAGAGATCACAATTAATATTTATTTATAATTACTGGTTATACATACGAGGTTCATGAATATAAATATCATACTGGTGAATCTTAATTTCTAAGATTAAGGAGACTATAATTCTACAAAATGTCTGACTGTGCAAGTGTTTCTAGAAGAATTGAAGACATAAGGTGATCACACCAAATATTGATTTGATTTAGTTTATTCTTAATCAAATTGACAAAAATTGGCAAAAATAAACTATTAACACATCTATAAAACATCTATTACTACATCTATTTTTCAAAGCATTCTTACATTGTCTTTCCCGCACACCTCTCTCTCTCTCTCTCTCTCTCTCTCTCTCTCTCATAAAGGCACTACAAATTATATTGTTGATTTATGCATAAATAAGAGCTAGACATTATTTATCCATCTCAGCAAACAACACGGCATTATTTATGTCCAAAGCCACACTGGCTCAAGGGTGTTTATTATTTTAAATAAAATATCAAATCAAAGTTTATTTGTATAGCGCTTTTAACAACTCAAGTTGTCACAAAACAGCTTTACAGGATTTACAAGGTTAACAATACTATGAGTTGTAATGAATGGAAGACACGGAGAGGGATCCTGGTGCAAAAGCTCAATGTTTTATTTTGAATGGTGTAGGTGTAAGCGCGTGTCGTTGTGTTGCGGTAGTCGTTCCAGTCCGAGGTCGTAGGGGGTAAGCAGAGTCCGGGAGGTATCCGTGGGTCAGGCAGGAGAGGAGGTCTAGGGAACAAGCAGAGGTCGGTACACAGAAGGAGAACAGCCAGAATATAACGCTCGGTAGTCAACATAGTCGGCAATACTTCACGTCTAGGAAGTGGGATGGGAGTGATTAAATATGCCAGGAATGTGGGCGTGGTGATAGGCAACAGCTGAGACTAGGCGCAATCAGGTGACATTCCTGACATGAGTCCAGAACCCTAATGAGCAAGCCAAAGGCGACAGTGGTGAGGAAAAACTCCCTATGATGGAGGGGAAAAGGAAGAAACCTCGGGAGAACCAAGACTCAAAAGGGAACCCATCCTCCATTGGGCGGCCCGTTAACACACAAATTACACAAATACAGACAAATACACAAGTCACACACAAATCACACAATCAGACTAAGTAAAAATGACTAGGTAGAAATGAAAGTTCTGGGTTTTGATATTGTCACTGTAAATGTCTGTTGATGAACGCCAGGCTTTCATTCCGTGTCGGAGCAGTGATGCTGGTATTTTAGGCTCCGACTGCAGTGTTACTCCCCAGGTGAACCTTGGAGTAAAAAAGATATGTGATGTGGTAAATATGTAACAGATTAATCAAAGGCCAAAGTAAACAGATAACTTTTTAGTCGAGATTTAAACATTGAGACCGTGTCTGAGTCCCGAATAGAGGCAGGAAGATTATTCCACAATTGTGGAGCTTTAAAAGATAAGGCTTTTCCACCTGCTGTGATCTTTTTGACCCTAGGAACAGTTAATAACCCTGCGTCCTGCGAGCGAAGTGAACGCGCTGGGTTATATTGTTCAATAAGTTCACTAAGATAGTCTGGAGCTAAGCCGTACAGTGTTTTATATGTTAATAAAAGTATTTTATAGTCAATACGGAATCTAATTGGCAGCCAGTGTAATGACGATAGTACGGGACTAATGTGATCAAACTTTTTAGTTTTTGTTAAAACTCGTGCTACTGCGTTCTGAACCAGCTGGAGTTTGTTTATTGATTTACCAGAGCATCCAGCCAGGAGACTGTTGCAATAATCTAAACGAGAGGATATGAATGCATGGATTAGTTTTTCCACATCACTAGTATTGTAGTATATGTTTCTAATTTTAGCAATGTTGCGTAAGTGAAAGAACGCTACCCTAGTTATATTAATAATGTGTGTATCGAATGAGAGATCTGGGTCTATTGTGACGCCTAAGTTCTTTACCTCTGCGCTGGGGGTTATAGTAAAAGAATGTAGATTCAATGCTACATTACGTATCTTGTCTCTCGCGGCCCTAGACCCGACTATTATTAGCTCTGTTTTATTGGGATTTTGTGCTAGAAAGTTATACGCCATCCAATGTTTTATCTCCTCTACACATTTCTCGATTTTACTGTTTACGCCTAAATCATTGGGCTATAAATATAGCTGAGTGTCGTCTGCGTAGGAGTGGAAACTGATGTCGTGCTTATGCATAATCTCGCCTAAGGGTAACATGTAAAGTGTAAATAGAAGTGGTCCTAGGACTGTCCCTTGTGGGACACCATATTTAACCTGAACAGATTTAGATGTTTTATTATTAACACTTACACATTGGAAGCGGTCGGTCAGATATGATCTAAACCAGGAGAGTGCGACTCCTTTAATACCTACCGTGTTTTCTAGTCTATCCAGCAAAATGTTGTGGTCTACAGTATCGAAAGCTGCACTAAGATCTAACAGTATAACGAACGAGACGAGCCCGTTATCGGCCGATATTAGTAAATCGTTCACTATCCTGAGTAACGCTGTTTCAGTGCTGTGGTTTGGTCTAAATACTGATTGGAACTTTTCATGGATATTATTTGATTGGAGATAGTGGTTTAACTGATTGGAAACTGCTTTTTCTAGAATTTTAGAGATAAATGGGAGATTAGAAATGGGTCTATAGTTGGCTAGAATCTGTGGATCGAGATTTTTTTAATCAAGGGTCTAATTACGGCGCATTTTAATTGTTTGGGCACGTACCCTAGGTTAAGGGAAGAGTTAATCATATTAAGTAAGGGCCTAGCAATGGCTGGGAGTAGGTCTTTAAATAGACAGGTTGGAACTGGGTCAAATATACATGATGTGGGCTTAGACAAATTAATCAGTGTTGTGAGCTCTTTTTGTGTTATAGGATCGAAGCCATTTAGCTCAGTAATATTTTTGGATGCATAGTTACTAATAACTAAACTACTGGGGTTGGATTGGAGGTTAGGCTGCGATGTGTTTTGACTCTGTAGTCGGATATTATCTATTTTATTATTAAAAAAGTTTTAAAATTCATCGCTAGTGTGTGTAAGTGCTGTATTAGAACTAGTGTCATTGATATTTCTTGTTAGTTTAGATACCGTCACGAAAAGAAATCTAGGGTTATTTTTGTTGTTTTCTATTAGTGTCGAATAGTATGAGGCTCTAGCTTTTATTAGGGCATGTTTATATTTGATTATGGCGTCTTTCCATTCGATTCTAAACACTTCTAGTGAGGTGGATCTCCATTTGCGCTCCACTGCTCGAGCTGCCTGTTTTAGAAGACAAGTGTGGTCGTCATACCATGGAGAAAGCTTTTTTTCCCTAATTAATTTTGTTTTAACTGGCGCTACACTGTCTAAGGTATTGCTGAGTGTGGAATAAAACTGTTGTGTTGCCTGTTCTAATTCATTGGGCTGCAGTGGCATAGTGTTCGGTAGCTCTGGTAGTACGTTTATAAATGTTGCTGCAGTGTTGGATGTGATAGTGCGCGTGGTTTTTATATAGCGCATCTGATGTACACCGTATAAAGCTATTTCATATATTAGTAGGAAATGATCTGAAATGGCGTCGTTTTGGGGGATGACTGCCAAATGTTCTATGTTAAATCCGTAAGTAAGTATTAAGTCTAAGGTGTGTTTACAGCGGTGGGTAGGCCCCGTCACATTTTGGGCTATACCTACTGAATCTAGGATTTAATCGAACGCGATTTTCAGTGGGTCTGATTCATTTTCATAATGAATGTTGAAATCACCCACAATTAAAAATCTCTCAATGGTTAAGACTAGTTCCGAAAGAAACTCAGCAAATTCCTGAAGAAATTCTGAGTAGGGACCCGGCGATCGATAGATGGTCACTAATTTAAGCTTTGTTTTATTGCCTATAAGATTATTGCCTATTTCACCTATCAAAGCCTCGAATGAGTTAATAGAGGTGGTTGGTTTTACAGTAAAACCTATATCTGTGTCATATATTGTGGGTACTCCACCTCCACACCCTGTGATACGGGGCTGATGAACATAACTGTATCCAGGAGGAGCTGCTTCATTAAAACTTACATATTCGTCTACTCTAGCCCATGTCTGTTAAACAGAGTGCATTTAGTCTGTTATCTGAGATTATTTCGTTTACTATCACAGCTTTTGATGCAAGCGATCTAATGTTTAGAAGTCCTATCCTTAGCTTAATATTGCTGCTCACTTCATGTTGATTATTTAATTTAATTTTAATTAGATTTTTAAAACATATCGCCCTGTTATTCTTATACCTGCCACGGCTAACAGACACAGTCTCAATGGTTTGGTAGTTAGGGAAGTAAGTTCTACTTAGCTGATTTGCGTGGTTTGTTGTGGCTGGTCAGGCCCGGCGTAGCACGTCCTGGATGTTCCTGGAGAGGACTGCCGAGCCTAGGTGACTGGGGTGAAGTCCATCTCGGCGGTAGAGTGATGGATGCTCTCGGAAACTCTCCCAGTTGTCGATGTAGTCCACGCCGGCGCTGCTACAGGTGTCCCGGAGCCAGCTGTGGAGACAGAAAAGACAGCTAAATAACTCGCACCCTCGCCGGAACGTTGGAAGCGGACCGGAGACAACAAGCTATATATATATATATATATATATATATATATATATATATATATATATATATATATATATAGATAGATACACACACACACACACATCTCATTACAGCGATTGAACTCACCAGAGTCTCGCTCCTTCGCTGTGTCCTCATATGGTTGGTTATTATGTAACGCAGCGTGCGCTGCGTAGCGAGGAGGTAGACAGAAACGCTGAGGAGAGCAAGATTTATTAAAGGGAATACCAAACTCAGGGTAATTTAGTCAGGCAGGAGTCGTAATAGGAAGGCAGTCCAAATATTAAAGGTAGACAATAACGAAACAAGGTAGGGTAACACAGAACAGGCGAGAGTAACCACTAGAATGAACAAACCGAACAACCCTTAGTTCTTCCCCAGTCCTTGTCGGTCTTTGTGTTTGCTAACCCGTATTTCTCTCATGCTCTGTCGGCTCGATATCCTCTCCCATAGTTAGTTCCCTGCCTTCTCTGTTTCTGGGTTGGTTGTCTCCCTTTCTCCCTTGTTATTCTCCCTAGCTCCTTGGTTTATTTTTATGTGCTTCCTGGTTTTTTAGCTTTCTTTGTGTCATGCATATATCTGGTGTCCATGTTGGTATATTATAAATGTGTTAGTTTGCGTGTCCTCCTGTAAGTTTGATACTTTTTTGGTTCTGCTTTTGTTTTGTGTACTTTATATCAGTTCGATTTACTTCCACAGATCTCTAAGTTGTTTTAGTAAACCAATGTTGTCTATTTCCCTATGTTTCCTTCATGATATACCGTCGTTTAGAGTTTTGTTTTTCGTTTCTTTATGCGATATGCCTAGACGCGCACGTAATCATCGCTGTTTCCCATGATGTCAATAAATATGTTTTCTCTCTGCAGTTGTGCCTGCCCATACCTCTGCATGAACCTGATACATTACAATATGAAAACAAATGAATACAGGACAGGAATACAGTCTGGACCTCTTTTTTACTCTATACTTGATGAAGTTGATTATGTTAATAACGTTGGGATTTTCCACTGTTGTCTCCTCCAGTTCAGGAAAAGTCCAATTCCAGCACCAGCCCAGTTCAGACTGGAGGAACTTCAGAGACTCCTGCACTCAGTGAAGGTCTGTTTATACACATCACTGATTATTTACTGAAGATCACATCTGAATATTCACATCATTGATTATGTACTGATGTATACACATAGTCTATATAGATACATACACAGTCTATATAGATGCATATACATAGTCTATATAGATGTATACACAGTCTATACAGATGCATATACAGTACATAGTCTATAGATACATACACATATTCTATATAGATACATGCACAGCCTATATAGATGCATATACATGGTCTATATAGATACATACACAGGGCCTGAATTTCAATGCGGGATTGCGGGAATTGTGCACTATTTCTTCGATTCCCGCAATTTTAGCCTTAATAATGCGGGAAACTCCCGCACACATTTACAGCGAAAACATTCAGCAAAACAATAGCTCAGTTTGTATTGTGAGACGGACAGATAGTCGGACAGACCGACTTCTGTATTGGACGCTGCACTCGGTGCACTCACTCTTCCTCCCTCTACAGAGCTACGAGAACCTTCTGCTTTAGAGGCATTTCTCCTAGTCAAATCAGAACCAAACACAGTCACTGATACGAACTAGAGGCACGCAAAAATGGAGCGCTGGCTAAAACACAAATCTCCATCATCTGAAATTTAACCCGCTCAGAAAATATCACCGGAACCCAAGCGGACTAGCACAAACAGCAGCGACAATGACATTGACAAAACTAAGCCTCAGGATTCACAGACAGGTGACGGTAGTAAACTAAAGCAGCAGTCCAAAGATAAGTTTCAGGCCAACTGGCCAAGAATATATCCTTGGCTCGAACCTAATAGCGGTGAAATGAGCTGCTCGATTTGTAAAATATATGGTAAAATATACGGTGATGTACCAGCCGATGCTACAAAACGTCGACTTTAAGTCGGCACTTGGCTAGTGTCTCTCATACAGCAGCACTGAAAAGAAGTGCAGCCAAGTCAGCTGATTGTGATGTGAACACAGTTTCAGTACACTACGCGCTTCCGTAGAGATTTCGAGAGTTTGTGAGAGATACGCTGGTGTGTATTGCTGCCGCTTCTCCTACCGTGAAATTGTTTTTGTATTTATTTATTGTTGTCTTCAGTTCTTTTAAGTACTCTGATTTTTTTAGTGTTTTATTTATTATTTTTAAACTCGCCTGGGTTCCTGCTACTGAACTGGAGTTTGGTCTATCGCTTTGTATTCTCCAATCACTCCAAGTACTGGTCTGTATGGATGTTTACTTGCCTGGTTTGTGATATGACGATATCATACTCCTTCAATCAATTGTATGCCCTACGAAACATTCGCTACGAAACTCCGGTGTAACATTTGCGGGGGACAGGTGTGACGCAAATGCAAGTTTTGGGGGAGCCAGACAATACCAGCCAGACAATACATTAAAGGGAAACACTCAAAGAAAACAATATTACAAAAGACCATGAACAGGATACAGCGCTTACACACAAAACAAAGGCTAATTTTAACTCTAGGGAGAGGATACAACAAAAACGGGTAAGCTAACAACTGGGAACATGAATACATGAGGACGTACAACTAACAAACCATAAACATATGAGCAACAATGAACACAGGGGCAACGAGATATAAGAAACACTAAAGCATGACAGAATAACCAAACAGACAATGAGTACACGAACCACCTATAAATACTCAGGACAGGGAACATACAAACAAACCCACAAGCGCTAAACACTGGGAATATACATTAACAAAATGAGGAGAGGAAGCAAAACCAGCCGAGGATCCAGAGAGATGGGGAACTCATGCACAAGGAATGACCGACACAGGAGTAAAACACTAGGGGGTTTTTATACACAGAAACAAAACGGTGAAACGAGACTCAGGTGTACGAGACTAACGACGAGGGCGTGACAGACAGAGGGAGGAACGAATGGGAGCGGGGAGCTAGGCGGGACCAGGGAGCAGGGAGGGGCTGGACGTGACATCCGGAAACTCTATTGGAGTTTCGCCATCTTGGAATATTACGTCAACCTAGATACTTACACCAAAGCGTAGGTCGGACTTATAACTATCAGCATCATGTTAATAATATCCCTTCATTCTGGACGGTGCAGCGGCCAGGGAGTCTGCGGGTATTGGCTGGATCACCGGATCGGATTCGGGACTGGAATCTAATAAAAGTTCCATTGGAGAATGCACCTGCAATTAACACTTGCGCCAATATTCAGTGTGCTCTACTGAATCAGTCCCACCAGGATTTCGCGGGCCTTTTTTGTGATTGTTGCGGGCTAAAATGTTTGATGTTGCAGGTGTTTTTCAAAAAAATTGCGATGGAAGTTGCGGTGTGTTTTTGCTTTTTTGTGAGTACATTACAATAGGGAGTAAATGTTGTATGGTTTTCTCTATTTAGTAGTCCATTTTAATTATCTATTTACCTATTTATTCAGGGTTGCCAACTTTTCAAGATCGCTTGAAGTGAGATTTGAACCTGGAGGGGGTGGCGAACATTAATTGTTGATGGGGGGGGGGGGGGGGGGGGTTAGCGAACGTAAGTTGTTACCGGGCGGCCTGTAAAATGGACACAAATTAAGTATTATATCGAGATCGATCGCCAGTGGTTGGCGCCAGAGCGAACTAGTAACTCATAGATAAGGATCAGAGATAAATAAACTTTATCTCAGACCCTCGCCGCTTGCTTGAGCTGCAGTGACTTCGCGGGCTACCGTTGCATTGTGGGGAATGTAGTGTTTGTGCGTGCAAAACACCATCGGGCGGCTGTGGCCTGCGGGCCGGTTCTAATAGTAATTAAATATCATCCAGGGGGCCATAGATAATCAATTCGCGGTTCGGATCTGGACAGTTTATCCCCGCTTTCATGTAGTGTACCGGGATACTGCTTTTCCCGATCTTTTTGCCGTTATTTTCGTCGCTCATGCTGCTTTCAGTCTGCTCCTCTTGAACGTATATACGGAAGTAAGGCGGGAGTTTGTCGACGTCACATCAAGACGACATCAGTGATTGGTCAAATTTGCGGGAAAGTTGCGGTGATTGGCTGAAGTTGCAACACCGCCCTGAATTCGCGGGGTTTGCTTGAAGTTGCGTTGAAGTTGCAAATCGCAACATCGCGACTTTCTGGAGGGTCTGACTGAATGTTCGCTCTTTGAATAATAAGGAATTGCTCATTGCGGACCCCATTCGGGATCACAATATTGACATCTTGTTTTTAACAGAGACGTGGCAACAACCCTATGATTATTTCTCGCTGAACCAGTCTCTCCCTGTAAATTATAATTATCTGGACAAACCACGACTGGCAGGCCATGGTGGAAGACTTGCTTTAGTACATAATAAGAATTTGAGAGTCAACCCGGTGTAACGCGTTACTCCGCCCCCCCTCATTTACTTACGTTTATTCGTCGGTTTTAGTGTTTTGCACCGCCTAGTTCCAGCCCTTGGTATTATGGGTCTCACCTGTACCTCATTGTTGTTTAAATAAGTGGGTATTTAAATCCTTAGTTAGGACACGGTCTTTCCCAGCACGTTAAACTTAATTAAGTTAAATATTTATACATATACTCGAAATGATTCGAAATATTGTGCTTTTAATCACATTATTTAATGGTTGTTTATTTTCAAAACGCCCAATCTTAACGTCTTCACGTTCTCTCATGTTTCATCCTGGAATTACAAGAGGCTCGTATTTGTTAATGTAATACAAGAAAACTGTTCAGTCAGACAGATATTTGTTGTGAAACGGAAGTAGTTACAATTTCAACATTTTCAAGTACTTTAGCCTAAATTGCAGCACTTTTCAAACCTGAAACACAAAGCAGCATTAAAATTTGTCAGGTAAGTGTTCATTCCCCTGTTTTGAGGGGTGTTTCTTTTATACTACCACATATAGTTTCGGACAACACTGCAAAGCGGAAAGTATAAAGCCTCCATCGCTCGCGGAGGTTCGCGCGAGGTGCGCGCGGGAGTCGAGCGCTATGGTCACTCAACCAGGCTTTAGCGCCCTTCGTTGAAATGTTCCAAAAGCACCGCTTGCAAACGGGCTTGTTCATGTCCTTCGGTTTTCCATCTGTATCTGCTTCGAATCCAACAGCACTGCATTTGCTTTAGCTGCCATATTAGCATTACAAACTGTCCTGTGCATTACGGCAGCTTGGGTGGGTCAAAACGAAAGCGCATTTTATGTAAAAAGAATCGATACTTAAGGAAAACGAGTATTGTACCGTTTCAGAATGTTCAGTATCGATACGTATCGATATATCGATTTTTTTGACAACACTAATATGGACATCCCAGCCAATGTTCAACCTGCACATATCCTGCAGCATTCTCTTCACTGGCAATGTGAATGGCACAAGAAACTCTAAGGGGTAAAACACAGAGGACACAACAGACAATATGCCACGTCATGTGGGAGGGCACTCTTTTAAGGCTAACCTGAAAGTCAAGACATCAGCATCAATACACCAGTGCAGGCCAAGAGCAGTTTCAACAGCATTTGCCTTTTGATCTAGGTCAAGCCCCCTAGTAGTCTTTGATCTCTGAGCATCTGGAATGCTGGCTAAGACTTCACTGCTGTTGCTTGTCCACTTCAACAAGTGGAACCCCCCTTTAGCACATGTTGGGGTCAGTTGCCTGTTCGAAAGCTCTGATAAAGGCAGCATACTTCAATGGGTGTCCATCAAACTCCGTAATAACTCTAGGTGGAAGAGAAGCTAGAGCTTAATTATTAACCAGCTGAGCCGTGATGTTATTCTGATGCTGCATGAGATCATACACTGTTGGTAGATGGTTATGGGGGGCTGATGGTTACCAAAGGACACGGCATGGCTTGCCTGTGTCCGATTAGATGGATTCATATGTGCAGATGGAGGTAGCTGATGCTGCATCGGGACTGGATTATTGCACCTGGGTCCACAGTTATCACTCGATACAGCCGGTCCGCGTGATGGTGTCTGCACTGAGGGTAGAGGGTTATTAAGCCCATATGAAATGCATTTATCTTTAGGCCTCACCACCAGTGAAGCTACATTATCCTGGTGGTGCACCTCAGGCTTAGGGTGCCAAACAGGAACATTAGATGACTGCAACTGTGCATGAAGATAGGCGTTTATAGCATCCCCCCCCCTATCATCACCACACCCACCACCTCCATCATTTTCTAAGACATACAACTTGGCTGTTTTAGCTTCCAACTTTGCCTCCATTTCCAACCGTTCCTTTTTTCTCCTCAGCCTTGCCCTCTCAATTTGCAGAGCTTCTTCCTCAGCTGCACAATCATGCATCCTTTTTAAGACAGCAGCGGATTTTAACAGAGCAGCCCTTTCAGCCTGTGTTTTTATATGCATTGAAGAGATGCAGGAGACAACATGCAGACAGCTGGCTTTTGTGTCTGGAACCTTTACTTGAAACGTTCGAATTGCTGTCCTCTGGCCTTACCTCTGGTTCTACGTTTTCACGTTCCGATTCAGTCATAGGAACTGCATCCGCCAACCATCGACACACATTGCTTTCGAATTTTTCAATTTCCTTAGTTTTCTCTATTAGCCAGCTTCGTTGTGTTTCGTATTCAGTGTCAGGCATTGGCATTTCCAACAGAGTAGTCTGGATCTCTATAGCTTCCTTGCACAGAGCAGTAAATTCACTCAAATTCCTCTTGACCTGGCTGATCGTGCGAGAAGTAACCTTTACCGAAAGCAGCTAATTTATCTTTCATTTTATTTTGCCTGCTTGCTTAAACTTTGATTTCCAATTCTTCTGTAGGTTTTCACATGCCATTAAAAACCCTTTGTAGTTAACGTTCTCACATGTTTTTCTAATTCTTCAACTGATCTTTTTGGTGTGTTGGCTCTCTCCGATATGGGAGCGGCGGCCGCAGCCTTGCCAGACTTATCTGTCATGTTGCGCAAAGCACACACCAAACGCAAACCCACTAGGTAAGCCTTCAAAATTTATTGTTTGAAGGTGGCACTGACAATAGTTGAGGTCTATACAGCACAGCAATTTTACGCAACAGCACGGTGAATAAAAATGAAGTAGGGCAATGCCGCTACGCCTTTTCTCTTTGCAAAGTCCACATCGAACATTCTCAAAATGATAGTGTCACACACCGGCTTAGGGGAAGCAGCTTCGTCTTTCATAGACATAAGTTTACTCACTCGCAGCAGATCAACACCACCAGTAGGCACCGCAACAAGCAAGTAATCTGATTTCCTATCACGGTTACAAACTTCCAATTCATGCAGGCGTAGGTCTTAGCAGATCCTCAATCTTACCAATTGATGTACGTCCGTTTGATGAGCCACAAAGGTTCTTACGTTTGTGGAGGCTACCCTGTAAGCCTCGGCCTGGACTGAAGGTGTTCTCAACTCAAAGCAAAAAGTGAAGTTCCAGCCAATGATATCCCTTTGAGATTGTTCCCCCTTTATTGCAACAAAAAGGGTTAAATACAAAGGTTAGTTCACCTCGGTGCTGTTCAGTGCATTAAAAGGTGTGCTGTCTTGGCTGGTTCCCCACGGCTACGATAAGAACCGTGTGTTCCCCAAGTCAAACACAAGGGCCGGGCAATAATTTAAACAAGGAACCCTAATCGCAGGTCAAATGTAGTTGTTTTTTTATTTGTACAGGTGGAGAATAAGCAGTAAATCCAACAAATGAGGAAATGATCAATGCGTCAAAAATAGGTTGTCAAAAGAGAACAAGAATCTCACAAGAACTTCACACCATCTCTATCTCTCTTAGCCACACACACACACACACACACAATAACTCTAGAAAAGATAACTTCAAAGCAGGAAGGAGGAGAAGATAAGTCCAATATTTAAGAATGCTAAACTTCACTGGGCAGTGGCACTGGCAGGGAAACCGGCAGATGGATTTAAATTCAACTGGAAAACAGATAAAAATTGGAACATACTTTTCTAAGTATATGGATATGAATATGTGTAATTCAAGATAGTAACATATTCTTCTAAGTCCAGTATATGGATATGAATAGGCGCAGACAGGGCCGCAGTGGGCCCCTTTTTCAGCCCGGGAGGTTCATGCCCAAATCCGGCCCAAAATAATTTTTACCTCCTAATCGGCCCAAACTAGAGATTGATATGAGCCGGCCCATCGGGAATCCTCCCGAATCTCCCGATTAGCCACTCTGGCTCTGGGCCCAGTGCTTAATTTGTTAATCAAACGATGCCGGAATGCGAACAGCGGCATGAGACACGGGGTCACTGAGGCCAACAATGTTACCAGATTGCACACAAAACGCAACGCTTAGGCGCACAAATGTCAAATAACAAGCCAATTCATATATATAAATTACTTTTAAATTATTTATGTGTGTTTTATAAGTGTTTTAAGTGCAGAAATGCACTTTAAGTGCATTTACAAGTACTAGCCTAAATTCCAGCACTTTTCAAATCTGAAACACAAAGCAACATAAAAATTCGTCAGGTAAATGCTCCTTCCCGTTTTTGAGGGGTGTTTCTTTATACTACCACATATCGTTTCGGACAACACTGCATAGAATGTGACACGGCAAACGCTTCCGCCGTTTGCGGAGGTTTGCGCGAGGTGTGCGGAGTCACTCGCGAAAGTATAACTAGCTTTATAGGGGAGACACGGAAAGGCATCGCTAAAAAGGAGAGCTCTTATGTGATTTAGGAAACCTGAATGTGGATCTTGTGTTTAAAAAATGTCTTTTATAGAATTATTTGTTCAATTATTTGGTTTGATGCAGACAGATTTCTTCATAACTTATAATTTAGTAGGCTTGAAAGTAACTGGATCGAGACAGTTCAGACAGTTCCTGGAACGCACCCTTCAAAATGAAAGAGTTCACAGATCCTGTTCCGGCAGGATCCGGCTCAAATTAAGCCCTGAATAGGCCTATGCCTAGTTCAAGATGAGAATAATAAAAAAACACTTCTCTACCTTAGTGGGACTTCTGGCACTGGGAGGAGTCAGCTAGCTTCTCATAATCCGGGCAGTAGGAGCTGAGCACCAGCTTTAAACAGGCCGCGAGGTGGTCATCAGTCAATGTGGTTCTGTACTTCGACTTAATTATTTCATTATTAGTTCATTTACCTTTTCGGTTCGTAGAGCTGATTTCGCCGGGAAATCATTAGCATACCTATTGTAAACTGTGAGAAAATGTCGCTCCAAATTCCCCTTCTTCGGTATGGCCACAGTAGCATTACAGATAAGACTCACCGACTTTGAATTTGAAGTAAAAAAGTAGTCCTCTTCCCACTTGGGATGAAAGTGATAATTTTGAGCTTTTTTGGCTTCCGCCATTATCTCTTCAGACGCCACCATTCTGGCTTCTTCGTCTTCGCGCTTTAGAGTCCCTGGTTACAAACTAGCAACCGTGGCAAACCATACCCAGTATTCATCAGAAAAGCAGAAAAGTTTCTGTAAATAATTAATTTTATTTTTGTATCTTATTATTATGAAAATACATACTGGCCTCTCATGAACGATGGTTTGACGATGGTTTGATTAGTGTTTTTTTTTTTTTTGTCAGAGCCTTAAATACATGGTTACATGGTAACACTTATCGCGATCGACTGGTTGGGCACCCCTGGTCTATATAGATGTATACACATAGTCTATATATATATATATATATATATATATATATATATATATATCAGTAGCGAACCGTGACCATTAAACCTGGGTCGAAACAAGCTAGCGGAGGTATGCTAACGACAGCTAGTGTCGCCACAGCGGGCGGAAATTATCATACAGTTAAGCCCGCCCACTAAGAGGGAAGATATGATTGGTCAATTTTACTGTCATTTGATACTAGTATTGCGCTGAATTATAACTGCCAGGCCCTTTGTAAACGAACAGCGGGCATCACAGTCCTGATAGGGGGAGACACAGGTTCACAGGCTTCCACTTAACCCCTCACCTTCCAACACAGGTTGAATAGACACGGGTGAATAATTTATTTGCTTATATTTCTGTAATTGTTTAGATGTCGATTGTCAAACTGTAAGTAGATTTTTTAAAAATTGGATAAATTATATATATTTATGTTTTAAGAATATTTTAGGCCCTTTGATAGGGCGTAGAGGGCCCAGACGGTTCCCCACTGCTATATGCACACACTATACATAACTGAAGCACTGGGTGCTTGGTCACAATGGAAGCAGACAATGTGCCATGACAACACAACATCAAGCACTAAGCACTAGTCAGGGGAAAGGGCTGACAATTTTAAAACTGCTAAAAACAACTCTTTCACTCAAGGAAGAATGATGAGCACTTGAGTGTTCTTTAGTTCTTTGTTACTCTATACTTGATGAAATTGATTATGTTAATAACGTTGGGATTTTCCACTGTTCTCTCCTCCAGTTCAGGAAAAGTCAAGTTCCAGCACCAGCCCAGTTCAGACTGGAGGATGTTCAGAGACTCCTGCACTCAGTGAAGGTCTGTTTATGCACGTCACTGATTATGTACTGAAGATCACATCTAAATATTCACATCACTGATTATGTACTGAAGATCATATCTGAATATACACATCACTGATTATGTACTGAAGATCACATCTGAATATACACATCACTGACTATTTGCTGATGTATACATAGTCTATATAGATACATACACATAGTCTATTTGTATAAATACACAGTCTATATAGATACACATAGTCTATGTAGATGCATATACATACTCTATAGAGGTATACACATAGTCTATATAGATACACATAGTCTATGTAGATGCATATACATACTCTATAGAGGTATACACATAGTCTATATAGATGTATACACAGTCTATATCAGTGGGGAACCGTCAGGGCCCTCTACGCCCTCTCAGAGGACCTAAAATATTCTTAAAACATTATATATATATATATATATATATATATATATATATATTTTATTTTATCTACTTACAGTTTTACAATCGAGATCTAAACAATTACAAAAATATAAGCAAATAAATTATTCACCCGTGTCTATTCAATCTGTGTTGGAAGGTTAGGGGTTAAGTGGAAGCCTGTGAGCCTGTGTCTCCCCCTATCAGGACTGTGATGCCCGCTGTTCGTTTACAGAGGGCCTGGCAGTTATAATTCAGCGCAATACCAGTTTCAAATGACAGTAAAATTGACCAATCATATCGTCCCTCTTAGTGGGCGGGCTTAACTGTATGATAATTTCCGCCCGCTGTGGCAACGCTAGCTGTCGTTAGCCTACCGCCGCTAGCTAGTTTCGATTTAGTCCTTTGACGTCCTCATTTACATATACCGCTTCCGAGAACCACGGAGCTGTGAAACCTTATTTTGTTTGGAAACTTATTTTGCTTAACAAGTTATCTAGTACAAATGTTATTGTTTATTGCGTTTCTAAAGCTATACTGTCGTCTCGGTTTTTTTCTTTATTGCTGTTTATTAGGAGAGGAAAAAAAATCCGGTTTGGGGGGGGGGGGGGTAGCGGGCCCAGGTTTAATGGTCACGGTTCGCTACTGGTCTATATAGATACACATAGTCTATGTAGATGCATATACATACTCTATAGATGTATACAGGGCAGTCATGGCCTAGCGGTTAGGAAACTGGTCTTGTGACCGGAGGGTCGCAGGTTCGATCCCCAGACCTGAGGCCATGACTGAGGTGCCTCTGAGCAAGGCCCTTAACCCTCAATTGCTCACTTGTATAAAAAAAAAATTAGATAAAAATGTAAGTCGCTCTGGATAAGGGCGTCTGCCAAATGCCATAAATGTAAATGTAAATGTATACACATAGTGTAACGCAGGGATGTCAAAGTCAAATACACAGCGGGCCAAAATACCAAATTTGCTACAAGCCGAGGGCCAGACTGGTTCAATGTTTATTAAAACATATTGAAATGATAGCACATAGCCTATTGAACCAAGACCTAACACAGTGTATATTATTTTATGCTTAAATGAATAAAGCAATATTTTCTTATGGATCTGTCAGTAATTACAAGTGAAAACATTTTTCTACAAGCAAACAGATAAAAACAAACTTCCTTCAAAGAAAACATGTCCTGTACATTAAATGAATAAAGTAATAAAGGTTTCAAAAGTGCTGGAATTTAGGCTAAAGTACTTGAAAATGCTTGAAATTGTAACTACTTCGTTTCACAACAAATATCTGTCTGACTGAACGGTTCTCTTGTATTAAGTTAACAAATACGAGCCTCTTGTAATTCCAGGACGAAACATGAAGGTGAAGACGTTAATATTGGGCGTTTTGAAAATAAACACCATTAAATAAGGTGATAAAAAAGCGAATTATTTCGAATATATGTATAAATATTTAACTTAATTAAGTTTAACGTGCTGGTGCGCGCAAAGTTACAAAATTCGAAAGGTGCACGACCTCGCGAATCGACAGCGCGCGACGCCCTCGCGCACGGACTGAGCCACTGCGATTACGTCATTTTCGCCGCGTGGACCCTCGCCGCTTGTGTGCGCGCTGCAGTGACTTCGCGGGCTACCGTTGCATTGTGGTGAATGTAGTGTTTGTGCGTGCAAAACACCAGCGGGCGGCTGTGGCCTGCGGGCCGGTTGTAATAGTAATTAAATATCATCCAGGGGGCCATAGATAATCAGTTCCGGCCCGCGGGCCTTGACTTTGACATATGTGGTGTAACGTATCAAGGGGGCGGGTGTGATGTGGATGCAGGTGTTTGAATAATTTATTAAATAAAAAAGGTAACATACTAATGTTAGGGCTTGAACGTCTATCAACCACTTTAGCCCAGCGCAACCGTTTGATGCAAAAGGAGATAGCAGGAACAACATACCAAAATTATTACAATACCAAAAAGGTCTTTATTAAAACAGAGATATCTCTGGGGATCTAACACATTCTACCATTTACATCAGAGAGATCCAAAGCTTACTGGTAACAACCAGGTTTATATACTACTGCTACACCCCTTCAGTCCTCTTACATGGTCATACTTAGAGTTCTCAACCTACATGCATGACTCTGCATTATTTCATGTCCACTGTGTCCCAACCCAATAGGGTGTCCTTACAGGCAGTTGGTGCAAGTCACCTTCTGTGGAGCTTATCAGTATAGAACATATTCTACAGACACTTCACTCCATATAGACCAAACTGTTCTCTGTTGCAACAATATGCTATATGGCCCCTTGTGAGGCCCTTCTAAGATTATGAATAAACTTTTATACCTTAAAGCATTTAAGGCAGCAATTATTTTATCTAATTAACAATTATATATCTAATTTGAATATCACTTTTATTGATGAGCAAAATATACTTTTGCTAATGTTATTGCTAAGCAAAAACTAATTTTCTCAACACTAAACAGAGGAAAGTAAACAGGTATAGGGGAATATAGGCAAAAGAGAATATTCAACCAACTACACGGAGAATAGACAATAACACAAACAAACCTAACTACTACGAAGGACACACTCGATAACAGAAACGCTTAATGCAGGGCATTAAACACACAAACCTGGCAATACAAAACCAATGTTATAACTAAACATGGACATTCCTATCAGGAGGCAGACAGACAGGGAAGACAACGCATACATCAAAAGTGAGAAAACTGAAATCATTAACTAGAATAGAGAGTATTATACGTGGGGAATACACATGACCGGAAACAACTAAGGTAACATGACCAAGGTAACTACAATAGAGTTCAGGAGATCAGAGGACAAGATACAGTTGTGATCAAATTTATTCAACCCCCAATGCTGCGAAGGGTTTTATGGAATTCAGTGCACATTTGTAATTGTGTTCATAATGAAATCTTACAAGGACTTGTTAAAGAACTAAATGCAACTAAGATAGCATCAATTTTTTTTGTCATAAAGTATTAAATGGCCTTTTTGTGATTTCTTCATTGACACAATTATTCAACCCCTTTACGACTACCACTCCTAAGAACAGAGGTTCATTCCAGTGTTTTCCATCAGGTATTGAAAACATCTGTGGATGTCAACGAGCAGCAATCAAGCATGATAAGCACCAATTAGGCAGATTTAAAAGGACTGTGATACTCAGCTCCTTCTAGACATCTACTGGTGTGTTTCCAAGCATGGTGAAGGCAAGAGAATGGTCCCAGAAGACAAGAGAAGAGGTTATTGCTCTTCACAAGAATGGCAATGGATATAAAAAGATTGCGAAGTTGTTAAATATTCCAAGAGACACTATCGGAAGTATCATTCGCAAGTTCAAGTTAAAGGGCACAGTGGAAACGTTACCTGGTCGTGGCAGAAAGAAGATCCTGACCGCGACTGCTGTGCGCTACCTGAAGCGTAATGTGGAGAAAAATCCCCGCGTGACTGCTAAGGAACTGAAAAAAGACCTGTCAGATGTGGGCACTGAAATTTCAGCTCAGACAATAAGGCGCGCACTGCATAACGAAGACCTCCATGCCAGAACGCCCAGACGCACCCCCTTGCTGACTCCAAAGAACAAGAAAAGTCGACTGCAGTATGCCAAAAGTCATGTGGACAAGCCACAAAGGTTTTGGAACAGTGTACTGTGGTCAGATGAAACTAAATTAGAACTGTTTGGGACAATGGACCAGCGCTATGTTTGGAGAAGGAAGAACCAGGCTTATGAACAAAAGAACACCTTGCCTACTGTGAAGCATGGCGGGGGGTCAATTATGCTTTGGGGCTGTTTTGCTTCTAATGGTACAGGAAAGCTTCAACGTGTGCAGGGTACCATGAATTCCCTTCAGTACCAGGAGATCTTGGAGGAAAATGTGATGGAGTCAGTCACAAACCTGCGGCTTGGGAGACGTTGGACCTTCCAACAGGACAATGATCCGAAGCACACATCCAAGTCCACTTGAGCATGGTTGAACATGAAAGGCTGGAACATTCTAGAGTGGCCATCGCAATCACCAGACTTAAATCCAATTGAGAACCTCTGGTGGGACCTAAAGAAGGCAGTTGCAGTGCGCAAGCCTAAGAATGTGACTGAACTGGAGGCTTTTGCCCATGAAGAATGGGCTAAGATACCCATAGGTCGCTGCAAGACACTTGTGTCAAGCTATGCTTCACGCTTGAAAGCTGTCATAACTGGAAAAGGATGTTGTACTAAGTACTAAAAAATAATGTCACTAGGGGGTTGAATAAAACTGATAATGATGTGAGCACAGTAAAGACATTTGTGGTTATTCCATCATAAATATTATGTTATGTTTGTCTAATTTATAAGTGCCTCTTTGATATAATTGTAAATAAGATGACTGAAATGATCAAAATCAATGTCAAACTGGCCAAAACACTTTATTTCAGTGGGGGTTGAATAAATTTGATCACAACTGTACTTGCAAAGAGCAATGTGAAGTAGAACATAAGGAATGCAACATAGAACCAACCGAACCGGTGCACGGGAAAGGTGGGGGTGAAGAGCAGGGTAGCTAACACAGAAGGAACAGAATAGGAAAGGAATAAAGAAAACCTTACATAGGACAGCCTGATCGCTTGACCCGGTGACAGCGCCAGCTAACATGTTTATAATTGTCATGAGTAACTATACAGCACGTAAAAAATGTATCGGAGTAAAAGTATTAAACTGATGGAAAATATGTAGTGAAGTAAAAGTGTAAAAAAATAATACTCCAGTAAAGTACAGATACAGCATTTTAGTACTTAAGTACAGTAGTGAAGTAGTTCTTCTTCGTTACTGTACAACTCTGGCTATACTATATGCACACACTATACATAACTGATGCACTGGGTGCTTGGTCACAATGGAAGCAGACAACGTGCCATGACAACACAACATCAAGCACTAAGTACTAGGTCGATAACTAAAAATGTCAAAGGAAAGGGCTCACATTCTTAAAACTGCAAAAAACAACTTCCAATCAAGGAAGAATGATGAGAACTTGAGTGTTCTTTAGTTCTTTGTTACTCTATAATTGATGAAGTTGATTATGTTAATAACGTTGGGATTTTCCACTGTTCTCTCCTCCAGTTCAGGAAAAGTCCAGTTCCAGCACCAGCCCAGTTCAGACTGGAGGATGTTCAGAGACTCCTGCACTCAGTGAAGGTCTGTTTATGCACGTCACTGATTATGTACTGAAGATCACATCTAAATATTCACATCACTGATTATGTGCTGATGTATGCATATAGTCTATATAGATATGTGGAGTTCGTACTCGTATAAATAAATAAACATTAGATAAGGAGTCTGTGGTGGTTTATTACGTTACGTTCAAACACTTCCAGCTATACCACAATGATAACGTTAATCCCACATGTATTACCCTAAAGTTCCTCTGCTGTTCCACGCATGCGCACTTCATCTACATCTTATTCTTATAATAATAATAATAATTGTGACGGGCAGGGTGAGCAACTCAAAAAGGAAGCGATCACGCCAAGTCTCAGGGAAAGAGGATGGTTTAATAGAAAGTGTGCAAACCAAAAACCCGTGCATTGTTCCAAATGAAGGAAATAATAACCAGCAGTCAACTGGTACAAAGACAAGACGTATATAGACGAACAAACGACCCTCAGGTGAGACGGATCACGGGTCCCGCCCACCTGAGGGACGAACATCACGTGACCAAAAACAGGACGGCTGCCGCTGTAACCGGGGGCGACCGGTAGGGGGCCCCCCCACAACGTGACAGACCCCCCCACCAAAGCCGCACTCCCCTCCGGATGTGCGGCTTACAGCGGCAGCACACAAAACACATCAAAGGGGCGGGAGGGCGGGGACAAGACAGGGACCCGTTCCCTGCCGTCCTGAGCTGTAACACAAAACACAAAACACATAAGCTCCTCGTCACAGGACGCAGACCAGGCAGGGACCCGTTCCCTGTAGTCCTGGAGCTGAAACATAAAAACACATACAGGTTAGCTCGCATCCTGGGCGGGACCCTGGACCGACTGGGCCGTCAACAAGACGATAACCACGCCCCGGTCGGTCACAGGGCCCTCGCGCCCTAACCGGCCTTAGGCCGCTTAAGCCCCACCGCTGTGTGCGGACCGGGAGCACATGGCCCAACAAACGTCATAGGTGTGGATGTGTGCAGGCCGCTACACTGGGGTGCGGCCACGGCTTCCACCAACACCTCCCGAACCTACCTCCTCACTCGGAGCTGACCCCTGCCCTTTTCGCTAGGGGTCACCCCAGACTCCTGGGGAGTGAACCCCTTCCGGGGCCCCTCATCTCAAGGTGGACTCCTCCACCCAACCCAGGAGCGCCAGAGACCAGGGCCCTGGCAATCCGCATCAGGGACACGCTGGTCACCCCGAGCTTGAAGGGGAGGGTCTCCGCCTGGAGACCCCACTAGGTCCGGGAGTGCCGCAGTCCACCTCCAGGAGCGACCTGCAACACATCACACACACACGCACACAGACAACACATAACACAAAATGCGCACTGCTCCGACCACTGACCCCCCTTTTACACAGGGGGGAAGGGACCCCTTCTTGGCATGAGGAGACACCCTGTCCTTACACCCCAGGCATCCTCCGCCTACAAAGGGGTACAGGGGCTCCTCTTTGCTCAGGGGTCCCTCCCAACCGGTCAGGTCTCCTGAAGGAGCAGTGCCTTCTGAGCCACCTGTCGTGGCTCAGGAACCCCATATCTCCCCCCCAAAAACATATTTAGGGGGGGGCCCTCTGGGGAATAACAAAACAAAAAACACAGACACAACATACAACATACACGCACCCAGGATGCCCTCCGTGCCACATCCAGTGGCACGGGACCTCTAATGGGCCCCTCCCCACACACCGTGAAGAGGGGTGCAAGAGAGGAATTACATAAAACAAAGCACGCTACACTCTAGGACAAAATGAACACGCAAAGACAGAACACAAACAAACGGACAGGACCCACCGATGCACGCGCTCTGCGGAGCGTGACGCGCCTACTCCAGCTCTCTCTCTCTCTCACCGTTTTCCCCACGGGATCCGCAGATCTTTGGGGAGAGAGAGAGCTATACGCGAGCGGCTTGCGCGTCACGCCCACAGCGACGCGTCTCTCGGGCGCAGTCGCTCACCCCCGTCACCGCGGGATATCGGGTGAGCGAGGCAAAAGGCACCGAGAGACCCTCGCGTCTAACGCGGTCTAGCGTGCGGCACGCACCGGTGGACCCGACTACATACACACACGAACACCACCAGCGAAACACACACCACGGCACACTCACACACTCGCTCACGTCCGCGTCGTTATTAAAACACAACGTACATACACACACACATACAGACGATAACGAACAACGGACGTGCGCAATGTGAGGCACCGGTAGTTTCGCTGGGCGAGAGCGGAGTCTACCGGTCCCCAGCTCTAGTCACCGCCGTGTGATTTTACGGGTTTAAACACAAACAACATTTAAACACGGCGGGACGAGTGGGGACAGACTCAACACTCTCTCAGACAATACACGACAAACACACAGCACGTAGACAAACACTTACCACGAGACATGACCACGAACGAAGGAGAAAGCAAAGGAGACTGGCGGCTTCCGAAAGGTGGCTGGTTATTCTGTGACGGGCAGGGTAAGCAACTCAAAAAGGAAGCGATCACGCCAAGTCTCAGGGAAAGAGGATGGTTTAATAGAAAGTGTGCAAACCAAAAACCCGTGCATTGTTCCAAATGAAGGAAATAATAACCAGCAGTCAACTGGTACAAAGACAAGACGTATATAGATGAACAAATGACCCTCAGGTGAGACGGATCACGGGTCCCGCCCACCTGAGGGACGAACATCACGTGACCAAAAACAGGACCGCTGCCGCTGTAACCGGGGGCGACCGGTAGGGGGCCCCCCCACAACGTGACAATAATAATTTTATTTATGAGCGCCTTTCAGGATACTCAAGGACACTTTACATAGTGTACATAAATTAAGACATAGCCCATATTAAATAAATTAAATCAATAAAATACATTACAATTAAAATAAATTAAGAATTCATATACAGTAAGCAATCTCAAAAAGATACGTTTTTAAGTGCTTCTTAAAAACATCAATTGGCAAGTACGAAAATACAAAGTGATAGAGTTCCATAATTTTGCACCATGAACACTGAAAGCTCTTTGACCGTACATGCACAGTTTAGTGGAAGGAACTGAGAGCAGATGAGCATCAGCAGACCGGAGAGAGCGAGAAGGACAGTATCTGGACAACAGACTAGAGAGAGCGAGAAGGACAGTATCTGGACAGACTAGAGAGAGCGAGAAGGACAGTATCTGGACAGCAGACTAGAGAGAGAGAGAAGGACAGTATCTGGACAACAGACTAGAGAGATACTCAGGTGCTAAACCATTCAAACATTTAAAAACCAAGACGAGAGTTTTGTATTGAATGCGATATTGAACTGGAAGCCAATGCAATTCTTTCAGCTTTGGGGTTGTGTGTTCCCATGATCTAGTGTGTGTGAGAACTCTTGCTGCTGAATTCTGCACATACTGTAACCTTTTTAGACTTTTGGATGGGAGCCCGACCAGGACAGAGTTACAATAATCAAGTCTTGCTGAAATAAATGCATGTATATGGGTTTCAGCCACAGAGTTTGTGAGAGAAGGATGCAGCCTAGCAATGTTTCTGAGATGATGAGTTATTGATGTGGCTCTCAAGGGAAAGCGTGGAGTCTAAAATGACACCAAGATTGTGATTTTTGGCCACAGAGGACTGAATAAAGCCAGGGATAGATATTCTGGATTGACTCCTTTTCTTGAAAGTGGAAGCGGGTGCGATGAGAATAGCTTCAGATTTGTCGCTATTTAATTTAAGGAAATTCTTAGCCATCCAGTTCCTAACATCAACAAGACAGCTAACCAAAGAATCAGGAAGTAGTGTATCAGATGGTTTTGATGAGATGTATATTTGCATATCATCGGCATAACAATGAAATTGGAGGCCATGCCGTCTGATAATATCTCCCAGTGGAAGGATATAAATAACAAAAAGAAGCGGACCAAGAACTGAACCCTGGGGAACAACATAGGACAGTGTTGTGGTGCCAGATCTGAACTTACCCAGTGATACAAACTGCTGTCTGTTGGTAAGATATGATCTAAACCAGACAAGAGCTGTACTAGTCACCCCGGTTGATGTCCCTAGTCTGTGCAGGAGTATTTCATGGCAGACTGTGTCAAATGCTGCTGTAAGATCTAGTAGAACTAGAATGTTCATTTGACCAGAATCAGCTGCCAGAAAGAGATCATTATGTACCCTCAAAAGAGCAGTTTTGGTGCTATGATTTGCTCTAAAGCCAGACTGAAACTGTTCAAACAGTTTGTTTGCACTCAGATGTTCCTTCAGTTGGACAGAAACAGTACGTTCAACAATTTGCTGATGAAAGGGAGATTTGATATTGGTCGATAGTTATTAAAGTCATCAGGGGCAAGACCTGGCTTCTTCAAAATGGGTGTAATGGCAGACAATTTTAAATTGGGGGGAACAAAACCTGACGTAAGAGAAGTATTTATTATGTCCATGAAAAGATGAGAAAGTGATGACTGATGTAAGAGAAGTATTTATTATGTCCATGAAAAGATGAGAAAGTGATGACTGACAGGCTTTAACCAGGGTGGTGGGCAGTGGGTCCAAGGTGCAGGTAGTTGCTCTAGAACCCATAATTAGTTTAGTTGTAAAGTCATTATCAACAGGATCGAAAGTGGATAGAGGATTTGCAACTGTTGCACTTGATTCTGGAAATTCTGATAACATGTCAGGTTTAAACTCAGAGTTTATCTTCTTGACCTTTTCATTAAAGAACAACATGAAATTGTTGCAGAGGGCTGAAGAATGGAAAACTGTTTGCAGGCTGCAAAAGATTGTTAATAGTGGAAAATAAGGCTCTTGGATTTCTTCTTCTTTCTTTCTTATGTTCAAAGAATGAAAGTCTGCCTTAGCCTTATTTAGAGCAGTTTTGTATTTCAAAA
The DNA here is from genome assembly GCF_052324685.1 of Brachyhypopomus gauderio. Lineage (NCBI taxonomy): Eukaryota > Metazoa > Chordata > Actinopteri > Gymnotiformes > Hypopomidae > Brachyhypopomus > Brachyhypopomus gauderio. Next base: position 4,900,348 of record NC_135228.1, read on the forward strand.
TGTGCTCTTTATATGCAACTGCGTGTACTGATAGCTTAGTTTTCCTACAAAGGCACTCAAGTTGACGGCCTTTTGACTTCAGTAACCTGAGATCAGAAGTATACCAGGGGGCAGGGTGGCGAAAACACACAACCCGTTTTTTAATAGGGGCATGCAAGTCCAGTGTGTCAGAGACGATGTTATAATGGTTAACTAAATCTTCTGGTGATATGAACTGGAGAGCTGGGAATTGGTCTAGTGTGTTCATGAAATCAGAAGGGCTGACATTTTTTCTGAAAAGAAATAGTTTGTGAGCTTAGCTTTCTTTTGGAGAATGGAGACAGTGACAAATCAAAAAGGATTGCATCATGATAAGAAATATGTAAATCCTTTACATGCAGATTGGAAGGACAGACACAAAATATGTCCCCTTCTGTGAGTGGCAGTCGCAACATGTTGAGTGAGATCGAAGCGATGTAATAGATTAAGAAAGTCTGCAGAGTAAGAACATTTGACAGAATCAATGTGAATGTTAAAATCACCGAGTATCAGCATTGAAGGAAAAAGGGGACTAAGTGAGACAAGTAACTCAGAGAACTCTGAGAAATAAAATTATTAACAGAATTCAGTTTAGGTGGACGATAAACCAGTAAGATCAGTAGAGGTTTTAACCCAACAACTTTTAAAGCAATACATTCAAATGATGTTGACGGAACAGATATTGAATGCACCTTGTATTCACCTGGCTGTTGCCAAGTTTCAGTTATTAGACAAAAGTCAATGTTATTGTCCTTGATGACCTCAGCTATGAACACCGATTTGTTATTAAGGGAGCGCACATTAAAAAGACTAAATTTTGTAGACATGTCTGAGTCCTGAATGAGAGATGAGTCATGGACAGTGTTGGTAAGTTACTTTAAAAATGTAACTCGTTACAGTTACAAGTTACCTTGTTTAAAATGTAATTGTAGTGTAACTTTTTCGATTACTTTAAAAAAGTAATGTAACTAATTACTTTTGGATTACTTTTGGATTACTTTAAGGTTTAAATGAGTATTAATTTTTGAGAACTGACAGTGTGAACCTTAAAAGAGTACTAAGCTGAGAGGGAATTGCTGACAGGCTATCACAGGAGGTCCACAAGAAGAGATGCCTGCATCAGGCATGCAAGATTCTCAGACTCCTGTCATCGGGCCATACTCTTTTCTGCTCCTCCCCCAGGCTCTACCATTTTCACAGATTGCAGACTAACACAAGCAGGTTCAGAAACCACTTCTTTCCCACAGCGGTCACCTTATTGAACTCTTCCCCAAAGACCATTCTTTCCTTCCCCTCTATCCATACCTTACCATCCACACAACATCTGTACAGTGTTCCTCTTCAATTCACATCTGTATAGCCCTATCTACAGTGGTATAGGATAATCTGTATATTATCTGTATGATTCCATCTGTATTTATCACATTTATTTATATCATATATTTTTCTTTGCCCTGTGCATTGTACTGCCATACATTACACACACATGCATTTCCCTAGGTAATTTATCTACTCTGCACATATTTATTAACCATCTTTATTTACACTAGCTGTAAATAACTGCATTTTATCTCTAAATACTGCATTCTATACAATCTACCAGTGTTGCACTTGATTAGATACCAAACTGCATTTCAAACTGCTCTACTTTAGTAATAAATAACCAAAGTAAGACTTTCACATCACATTTTATTTTTCTTGTTTTTTTCTTTGCACACCCTTGCTTGTAAAATTAGACATGGCACAATACAGTCTATCAAGAATCATGATGAACGCAATGAAACAAATGCAATTGAAAAAAAATACACCTGAGTGTAGCAGCAATATAACTCTGGATGCTGCTATTTAGTGTCAAGAATAAAGTTAATGAACACTTGCGTACATTTGAACAGTCAGTAAAACGTTGGAAAAAAATTCTGACCATATCAATCAAAATGATGCTGGTTGTTGTCCAAAATCATAAAAGTCATTGGGTTAGATCAGCATGTTTGTTGTAGCGGAGCAGTAGGACCTGTTCCATGTGGATATCGGTCATTCTGTTTCGAGATGGAGTCAAAATTTTGCCTAAACAGACGCTCTACTGGAGCACTGGATGGCAATGTGGTAATGTACTTGATAAAAAGTTGCTTAATGATGGGAAATGCCTGAAGTGATTTTATGCTGTTATCTGAATCCTCCAAGTACTTCCTGACTTCATCATAAGCTGTATATGGTCAGATGTACTAGATGTGTCATGGTCAAAGACAAAAAACTCATCAGAGTCATCAGATCTTGCAGTGTCATCATTTGTCATTTCAGCTGGACCTTGTTGTTGTTGTTGTTCTAGAGCCCTCATACTCAAATAGCGGCCCGCAGGCCACATCCAGCCCGCGGGCTATCTATTTCTGGCCCACGAGCTGTTTTGAAAAGTGGTTTTTTTTTAGGAATCTTTTTTTTCAATCGCGCTATCCGCTCTTATTTTGAAATCGCGCACCGCGATCTCAAGACGATGCCGGTAATTGTTTTGTTGGCAACAACAAACATGTAGCAGACGCCCAAATGCGTTCACCAGGTAGCTAACTATCGAAACCACAGTGTTTGACGGTTAGCTTGCTTACAACCTCAATAGTGGTTGCCTTCTGATCGGAAATAAACCTTCAAACTCCGAAATTTACACAAAGGCTTGGCATAATCACAAATAGTTGTAGCGCAAACACAGCGGATAGCCTGCATGCTTCGTCTATCTGTAAGTTGCACTTACCTCTAAATGTTTTCTTAGGTTTGACATCGATCGCTTCGAAGTGGACAACTTCTTAATAGCTGGCAAACATTTCTTGCACTGGACAATAATATTTGAGCCATTTTCACTGATATATTCAATTTCCAGTGCTTGAAGGCATCTGTCATTTTTGCTATTCTACTTGAGATGAAACTAAAGCGCGCGCTTGCTGCTCCAGCACAGAAACAAGCGGGAAACAGCGATATAGGGCGCAAAACAATAAAAATATCATTAAATATTTCATAAAGGTTTTTGTTTATATTTTTAAAAATGTAACAAAAAATGTAATTCTTAATATTTCCAGAAGTAACTGTAACTGAATTACATATTTTCTCATTGTAACTGTAACGAATTACAGTTACACTTTTTTTGTAATTAAATTACATAACATCGTTACATGTAATCCTTTACTCCCCAACACTGGTCCTGGAGTCTGGGTACTTTCAACAGTAGAGAATGGTCCACTGAGCGGTGTGTTTTCGAGCGACGATGTCCCATGTTTAGAGAACATACGGAATAGATCCAGTGTTAGCGGTGTAATAGTTCAAAGTTGGTGTGTTGTGACAGAATCCATGATTTATATAGTGTGGGCGGCATGTTATACCCAAGCATACACAGTTCTGGTACACTGCAGAAGGTAGACTAGAGTATCTGCTGTTCAATTGTAGAAGTTCGCAGGCAGTATAAGAGACGGTCATTGTGACTAATAGAAGAACACAACAACATGCAAGAGAGTGGAGACTTACTTACATGGAGCAGGTTAATGCCAGGCAGCTATGAAGCGAGAAAGCTCATGTTAGACCTGAATCAGAGTAAGTACAGCACAAGACAAGCACAGGTGATCCAGGGCTCAGCACGCAGACACAGAATTGACATGGAAGGTAGGAATAAAGTAATACTAAAACGTTAAAAACTGAACTAAAATATTTACTAAAGAAAAATAAAAATATGATAAATAGAATAAGATAAAAATAAGGATAGACTCCAGAGCAAAGCGGCAGCCAAAATGCGCACAGTGTACTTGCAACCCAGAAGACGGTGTGGTGGAATTGATGGCACAGAATTCAAGATCTTATAATATATTAAGCAGTATTTATTTGATAGCAAGAGAGTTACAAAATATAAAAGTATAAAAGTATGATGTGAAGCGTACGCTTCATGCAGTAACTCTGAACTGTCTCTCTCAGTCCAGATTCTTATAGTCAAAGTGTGTGTGTAGAAAAAACTAAGGATGCCTGCTTCCCAGGAGCAGTTATCAGTTTCCCTAGGATTCAACCTTGGGTGCTTAGAAACAGATAAGCAATATTATCACTAACTCTGCTGCTGCACAGAAAACTTCAGTCTTACAGAAAAACATCTTCAATATGGTTACAGTTAACTACTAAGCAGTACTTTTCACACAGACCGTGCTATAGTGTCTGCATGGACATGATTAACATGAATCACACATGAATATAATCAATATTTCCTTCACATTTCCCCCTTTGATTCTCTTAATCATTCAACATAATCTTCATGCAACAGTAGTCATTCTTTCAGAAAGCTTTAGGAATCATCTGGTTCTGCAACCCAGTCGCCAGGAATGAAGGTGTGGAGCAGATGGTCTGCTGGTTCTAGCAACACTGCTTTCACCTGCTTAGACACAGTACATAGACTTGTACAAAGACAAACTTTTGAATTAGTTGTTCATTCAACAGGTGCATCTCCAGCCCTGGGGGTCCGAGACCTGTGTTGGGAGGCCTGCCAAAGACAATTTCAAATGCTGACAGCTCTGTCTTAGCTTGTGGTCTGGTCCTACACTGCCACAACACTAATGGCAAACATTTTGTCCAGGACATCCCTGTTTCCTGGCTGGTCTTGACAAGACCTGCTTTTATTGTGCTGTTTGCTCTTTGCACTGCGCCTGCAGGGTGGTAGCTGTAATGCTTGCACATGTCTATACCTACATATTTAGTGGACAAAGGGTGCCCCGTTATCACTGGAAATTCTCTGTGGCAGACCCCACCGGGGAATGATCTCTCTCAGGAACATCTTAGAAACCGCATCACGGTCCTGTTTCCCTGTTGGAAAAGCTTCCACCCACTTCTGAACATGCATACACATACTAGAAGGAACTTCTTTCCTTCAGTTGGTGTTAGTTCCACAAAGTCTATTTGCCAATTTTGAAACGGTTCTGTCTGGTGTCCCGAAGGGGCTGGTATTGTGTTGGTGTCTCTTCTAGTGGAGTTCTGTGTACAGATCAAATATTTAGAACAAAAATTTTGAGTATAAGTAGTGATACCTGGTCTATTCCCCCTTTGCTCATGTGACTCCTCCCATGAGCAATCTTAACTAGGCCTTGCATGTAAGCCTTTGGTAGGCAAGGTCTAGTAGTATCAGGGTGTACCCATACGCCTTCTGTTTTAACACAGCCCGCCCGTTTCCACTGGGCCTTCTCCTCTGAGGAGGCCATTTGTAGGATATCAATTGTAGTTATTGGGGTGGATGCATGTTCTTGTTGGGTGGCTTGTAAGTTAGGCGTCGCATGCGCTGTGGCTTTTGCAGTGGCATCTGTAAAAGCATCACCTCTCGCTGCCTCATCTTGGGATGAGGTGTGCGCTGCGCATTTAATGATTGCTACTTGCGCTGGTAGCTGGACAGCATCTAGTAGTTGCGCTACTAGTTTGTGGTTCTTAATTTTGCTGCCAGAACTAGTTAGGAAATCTCGGTCTTTCTATATGGCGCCAAAATCGTGCACTACTCCCCAATCATATCTGGAGTCTGTCCAGATATTCACTGTTTTCCCTTTGGCCAATTTGGCCTTGGTGAGGGCTACTAGCTCAGCTGCCTGAGCTGAATAGCTGCCTCCCCCTCGGGAGTCAACTCAAATGTTGAAGTGCTGGATCCTTTGGTGGGAATCAGTTATCTGAGGGGCCCCTCGTTCTCTGCATAGGAGAGAATAAAGGTGCAACAATATGAACACATGCCAAGAAATGATAACAGTTGTTTCTTAGTTTGCAGTTTGGGAAGCTTCAGTATGGTTTGTTGTGAGATAACGTGTCCTAAGAAGTTTACTTTCTCTCTGCAGTATCACAACTTTGATTTGGATGCCTTGTGGCCTTCCTCTGCTAAATAATTTAGCAGTGCCACTTTGGCCTGTCTGCAAAGGTCTCTGTTTGGAGCACAAACTAAGAGATCATTCGTATTTTGAACTAAAGCTGTTCCCTCTCGAAGTTTAAATGTTTCTAATCTCACACGTAGTGCAGCATTGTAAATGGTGGGTGATTCACAGTAACCTTGACATAATCTAGTGAATGTGTATTTTTATTATTATTTTTTTGAAAAGGCAAACCAAATTGGCTATCTGGATGAACTGGAATGCTAAAAAAAAGAAAAATGCATTGGCCAGATCCACTACACTGAACCACTAGCTGTCTGGGGGAACCTGAGAGAGAATGGTGTAAGGATTTGGGACTTCTGGGGATCTAGGGTGTGCTGCCACTTGACAGCTTGCAAATCCTGAACAAACCTCCATTCCTCTCACCCTGGCTTCTTAACTGGGAAAACTGGGAGTTCTTACTGGTGAGGTTTTGCATGGCACTATCACGCCAGCCTCTCGTAGTAATTGGAAAACGGACCTGATGCCTTTCATGGCTTCAGGTTTCAATGTGTATTGGTGTTGTTTGGGTCTGTAATCAGATTTGGGAACGATGCACACATCTTTTAATGAGGCCCACATCGTTCTTTCCCTTAACCAACAGAGCTTGCGGAACTTTTGCCAATTCTAATTCTTCCGCTGGGAGGAGGGTCATAGGTATGGCCTTTGTTTGTGTGTTGTCATTTTGGTCAAATAATTCCAGTGTGTTAGGTAGTGATATGTGGGGCGTGGCCCATGGAACACAATAGAGATTCATTTGTCCTTCACTCAGTCTCACTAGGCCTGCTGCCCATGTGTCGTTCAAGTCAGTCATGGTCATTAAGTCATGCAGCTCTGCATAGAACCTGGTCTCATACTCTGTATCTGGTCCGTCAGATATGTATGTGCAATGAAATGTGTCACTTGGTTTAATGTAAAAAATCTGCTGGTAACACATAAGTCACCTCTGTCATGAAATGCTTTCTGATTCCCCCTTCGGTGCCCCTGTACTGCCATTTATAGGCATAACCTGGTTGTCCTGATGCCAATTGAATTAATTGGGGCTCTCCCCAAAACAAAAATAGCCCATTCTGGCCACTTTGGAGTGTGTATTGCAATTTACACATCAAATCTCAAAACATTACATTAGCTGGGCACGTAGCGGAGATCAGGAAGCTATGTTCAAATCATTATTATCTACATTACACTGTATAAACACAGACACTCTCTCTAAGATAGTTAGCCCTCCCACACCCATTACTCTGACAGTTTTATCATGCTTCATTTCACAATTTATCTGGTCAGCCATTATAACGGTGTGTGTTGCTCCACTGTCTACCAAAAATTTTAGTTTTCGTTTTTCAACCATTATTTCTACCTGTGGGAGTGCTGCTGGGTTTTTACTAATTAGCTGGACAAAAGAGTAATCTAAATTTGGTACCTTCCTTTTGCTGTCTTCTTCCCTCAGTGGCCCGTCGCTGTCCTGCCTCCCTGCCGCCCGACAGTCCTGGCCTCTTTCCTCAGTGGTCAGATGGCCATCTTTGGACTCTGGACAGTCTCTAGCAAAATGTCCTTGTTTGCCGCAATTGTAGCATGTGTCTTTGTCTTTGTTTCTCTGTCCACCACGTCCTCCATCTTCTCCGCCTCTGCCTCGGCCTCTTCCTCTGCTACTGATTTTGGCTGGTCTGGACCATAGTCAGCATAGCTTGCTGCTGTATGTCGCTCTGTTTCTGAGTTTTCTTCTTCTCCTTATTTATGAGCTGTGCCTCGTGGTGTTTAGAGTGATCTTCTATCACCGACAGAGGAGCTCTGTTGTATCCAATGCAGTTGGCTCTGATGAGGTCGCTGATGTCTGTTTCTCATGTTCACCAGTAAAGTGTTTCTCAGATGGCCTTCCCACGAGCCGATGTCTGCCGGGCCGTTGGCATGTTGTGCTGGTGCTTCGATTCCGCAGTGGTCTGTATGGACTCTGGTTAGTCGAACGAGGAAGTCACTGATAGACTCTCCATCTTCTTGTTTGCAAACTGCTATCTTGTCTGTGTTGACGGAGACTGGATAGGCAGCTTCCACTCTTTCCACCAAACGTCTTATCATGTCTCTGTACGGTCCGTTCAGATCAGCTCCCTCTCCATCAGGGGCATCCCACTCAGGTAGGTGGAGACAGACATCACCTGGATTCCAGTCACGTTCGATCTTGTTGAACTGAGGTCCGAGTTTGACCACCAGTAAACGTTTCAGTTCTGATTGGGTCGGTCTACAGGACCGAGCAAAAGCCACAAGTTATTCTCCAAAGCACCGTCCTCCTATGTCAGATGGTTTGTCCATACCCTCGCCTGCTTTCATGATGTCATCAGAAGTCCAGTGTCTGGGCACCATGATAACTCTGTCCAGGCCGGAGACTTCTACCATCGGGAACTGTGTGATCACTGGTTCGGGCGTGGTTATCATCATCTGGTGGGCTGCCTGATTGGCAACGGGCACCATCTCATACCATGATCCAGTGTGAGGGCCTGGTGCTGTCATAAGGCCTCCTCCCTTCACCGCGGTTTGAAGCCTGGTGTGCTTACTGACAGGGGAGAGTACGGGGGCCGAGTCTTCTGACAGTTCACGTTGTTGTGCATTTTCTAAGGCAGCTCTGGCGTCAGCATATGGGGGTGGGTGTGTGTTGTGAGGCGGGTGTGGGAGTGGTGCAGCTGCAGCGGCTCCCTCTCCCCCAGGTACTCCGGGTGGTGGGCGAAGTCTCGTTGGGGCGGCATCGAGGTCAGGATCAGCTAAGGAGACACACTGGGACACCTTATTAGTATTTTCTCCAAGCCCTACCTGCCTAACCTTCTTTTGCATATTAGCTCTCTTTTGAGCCTCCTCTAACCAACACTTGCAACATATCTTCCTTATTGTCATCAAAATACGCATGACAGCATGCTTTCTTATTATCCTTTTTAGGTCTCTCTTGAACCCTCTGTATCAACTTTCCCAAATACACCACACTCAGTGAACCACTTGGCGCAAACCCACAATTTTCTATCCAGTATGGAACATGTTTGCAGCAGTCAGTACCATAAAGTCTATTCATCTGTTCAAAAATGCTATTGGGATGTTGGCTGACATCAAAGGCATATTTTTTACTGTTACTTAAACCCATCCTTTAAATGTTCAAAATACAAATTGCTATTAAAAATACAAATTGCTATCAAAAACACTTATTTACTGCTTAACATATATTGGATCTCAATTTAGTTCCAACAATGGCCGTGAATAGGTCCCTCCTATAGCCTTGCACTGAATCGACCCGGGTCCTTATACGTTAATGTACGTCTACAATAACGGCCTTTTCTCTAGTTAGGCGTCTAAATAGGCCTATTCTCTTAATAGGCTCTTTATTACTCCCAGAGTAATATTCCTTTCCTATTTCAATGCAGGCAGGGACGCCTATTCCGTGGAAAACTACAAACAAGTTTTTATTCACTTACGATTGTGTGCCACCACCACGTTCTTTTTGTTCGTTGGATGAGGCGGGAGTCGTCAACGAGGTCAGAACTTTCAGCTACACCCTGGCGGTACTTTCCCTTTAGCTTGTGGGGTTCCCATCATCCAGCTCAGTCCCAGACTGAGGAGCGTCCTCGGTGAGCTTCAGTTCATTCCTCCGCTACGATCCTCGCTCATCCTGCCGACAACGCCAAATTCTGTGGTGGAATTGATGGCACAGAATTCAAGATCTTATAATATATTAAGCAGTATTTATTTGATAGCAAGAGAGTTACAAAATATAAAAGTATAAAAGTATGATGTGAAGCGTACGCTTCATGCAGTAACTCTGAACTGTCTCTCTCAGTCCAGATTCTTATAGTCAAAGTGTGTGTGTAGAAAAAACTAAGGATGCCTGCTTCCCAGGAGCAGTTATCAGTTTCCCTAGGATTCAACCTTGGGTGCTTAGAAACAGATAAGCAATATTATCACTAACTCTGCTGCTGCACAGAAAACTTCAGTCTTACAGAAAAACATCTTCAATATGGTTACAGTTAACTACTAAGCAGTACTTTTCACACAGACCGTGCTATAGTGTCTGCATGGACATGATTAACATGAATCACACATGAATATAATCAATATTTCCTTCACAACGGCCACATAAACATACACATACATACACATTGTCTATATAGATACATACACATAGTCTATATAGATGCACACACATAGTCTATATAGATGCATATACATAGTCTATATAGATGTATACACAGTCGATATAAATACATAGGCAGCCTATATAGATTCATATACATAGTCTATATCAGAGGTCACTAACAGGCGGACAGCGGTCTGGATCCGGACCCGAACACAGTCCTGTCCGGACCCAATCTCATTCCTGATTGACTCTGCAAATTTCTATTTCTGTGGTCCGCAACCAACGAACCTCAGTCCGGATACGGACCCTAATGCCATCCCATCCGGACCCAGAATAAATTGTTAAAAATATTTTTTATTTTGAGAATTAATTTTAAACCGGAGCATTTATTTCAGGGTAGGAGTGGGCGATATGGGGAAAAAATTGTATCACGATTTTTTAAATAAAATCACGATTTTTATCACAATCTTCCATCCAAAAAAAAAAACAAAAAAAAAATTGGGGCTACAAAGCTTTCTTTTTAAGCAGATTTAAATGAATGATATTGCAATTTTCCATGTGCAAACATTGTAAACACAAAATGTAAACAACACACGTGACACTGTGTCATGTAGGGCTACGCCCCCCTCTCCTAGCTGTCACTCCGTTTCCCTGTTCCTCATGTCTGTTGTTCCCTGCTCCTTGAGCCCGCCTTGTTGTGTGTTTCTATGGTTTCTCCACGTCTGTAACGTATTGAACAGGCAGAGAGGGATCCAAATGCGGAAGAACACCGCTTTTATTGAAATGAGACGCTGGTACAAACAATGGCAGGTGAATCACGAGTACTAGGATCAGTAGTAACAGCGTTTTCTTGGCGTGGTCAGGACGGTCCAGGGTCATACCGGGGGAGCAGAAGTCAGAAGGTACAGAGGGATTAGGCAGGAGACAAGGTCGGGGACGTAAGCGAGGGTCAGAACACAGGAGAGCAGACAGGATATAGAAAGGCTTGGTACGCAGCATGAGTCGGCAATACTTCGCGATGGAGACGTGCTGGTGAAGTGCTTAAGTAAGGCTGAAAGGGGCGTGGTAATGAGGGGCAGGTGAGGCTGATTAAGGAGGATCAGGTGGCATTCCTGACAACGTCTGCCACGCCCATGTCGTTATTGTCTTCACCTGTTTCCATAGTTGCCAGGTTTGCATTTTTCACGCCAAATTGGGCTTGTTTGAAAATCCAGCCGCGGGTTAAAATTCTGGGGTCGCAGAGTGCGGTTCTTTGGGCTACTTTTGAGTTGGGCCACCACGGGGGTTACAAGTCAACACAAAGAATCGATCACGATATATTACTTAATTTGTCTCCATTTTAATCACTCGCCACCCCCCCCCCCCCCCCCCCCCCCCCCCCCCCCCCGTCAACTACTTTGGGCTTTGGGCTAGTTTAGGCTACTGAAGGGCGGGTTTTACACGGGATATTTTTGTAGGACCTGGCAACCCTGCCTGTTTCTAGTCTAGTTCAATGTATTTATAGTCCCGGTGTCTCCCATGTCGGTATCGGTTATTTTGTGCTACTTACCTGTTTATTCTCTTGCCTCGTTCGTGCTCTAGTGGATTTAACTGTTTCTGTTTCGTCTTCGTCGTAAGTACGTTCAGCCTATTCTTTGTTTCCCCTACCTTGTTTTGTTCTTTGTGCCACCATGCCCGTTTATATTATAAATATATACACCATGCCCGTGTATTACGACTCTGTCCATTCAATAAATCTCGCTCTCCTCAGCGTTTGTGTCCGCCTCCATGCTCTGTGTCACGCAGTTCCTTACACTGTTAAAGTGCACTATTGCACTAAATATTTCCCAGCACTTTAAACTTAAAGTTAAATATTTATACATATAGTCGAAATGATTCGATATAATTCGCTTTTTTATCACATTATTTAATGGTGGTTTATTTTCAAAACACCCAATCTTAACGTCTTCACGTTCTCTCATGTTTCGTCCTGGAATTACAAGAGGCTCGTATTTGTTAACGTAATACGAGAGAACTGTTCAGTCAGACAGATATTTGTTGTGAAACGAAGTAGTTACAGTGGGTTGCAAAAGTATTCATGCCCCTTGAACTTTTCCATATTTTGTCACATTACAACCACAAACATAAATATATTTCACTGGAATTTAATTTGAAAGACCAACACAAAGTGGTATACAATTGTGAAGTGGAAGAAAAATTATACATGAATCAACATTTTTTAATAAAAAACTGAAAAGTGCGATGTGCAAAATTATTCAGCCCCCCTGAGTCAATACTTTGTGGAGCCACCTTTTGCTGCAATTACAGCTGCAAGTCTTTTAGGGTATGTCTCCACCAGCTTTGCACATCTAGTGACTGAAATTCTTGCCCATTCCTCCTTGCAAAACAGCTCAAGCTTAGTCAGATTGGATGGAGAGTGTTTGTGAACAGCAGTTTTGAGATCTTGCCACAAATTCTCAATTGGATTTAGGTCTGGACTTTGACTGGGCCATTCTAACACATGAATATTCTTTTTTTTTAAACCACTCCACTGTAGCTCTGGCTTTATGTTTAGGGTTGTTGTCCTGCTGGAAGGTGAACCTCCACCCCAGTCTCAAATCTTTTGCTGACTCCAACAGGTTTTCTTCCAAGATTGCCCTGTATTTGGCTCCATCCATCTTCCCATCAACTTTGACCAACTTCCCGGTCTCTGCTGAAGAGAAGCACCCCCAGAGCATGATGCTGCCACCACCATATTTGACAGTGGGAATGGTGTTTTCAGAGTGATGTGCAGTGTTATTTCTCCGCCACACATAGCGTTTTGCATTGTGGCCAAAAAGTTCAATTTTGGTCTCGTCTGACCAAAGCACCTTCTTCCACATGTTTGCTGTGTCCTCAACATGGCTTCTGGCAAACTGCAAACGGGACTTCTTATGGTTTTCTTTTAACAATGGCTTTCTCCTTGCCACTCTTACATAAAGACCACATTTGTGTAGTGCACGACTAATTGTTGTCCTGTGGACAGTTTCCCCCCCCTGAGCTGTGGCTCTCTGCATTTCATCCAGAGTCACCATGGGCCTCTTGGCTGCCTCTGATCAGTGATCTCCTTGTTCGGCCTGTAAATTTAGGTGGACGGCCTTGTCTTGGCAGGTTTACTGTGGTGCCATACTCTTTCCATTTCCGGATGATGGATTGAACAGTACTCCGTGAGATGTTCAAAGCTTGGGAAATCTTTTTATAACCTAAGCCTGCTTTAAACTTCACCAAAACCATATTCCTAACCTGTCTGGTGTGTTCTTTGGACTTCATGATGCTGTTTGCTCCCCAATATTCTCTTAACCAACATCTGAGGCCGTCACGGAGCAGCTGTATTTGTACTGAGATTAGATTACACACAGGTGGACCCTTTTGAGTCATTAGCAGTCATCAGGCAACTTCTGAATGCAATTGGTTGCACTCAGGGAAAATGGGGCTGAATACTTTTACACGTCGCACCTATTAGTTTTTTATTTGTAAAAAATGTTTTGATTCATGTATAATTTTCCTTCCACTTCACAATTGTATACCACTTTGTGTTGGTCTTTCACATTAAATTCCAGTGAAATATATTTATGTTTGTGGTTGTAATGTGACAAAATATGGAAAAGTTCAAGGGGTATGAATACTTTTGCAACCCACTGTACAATTTCAACCATTTTCAAGTACTTTAGCCTAAATTCCAGCACTTTTCAAACATGAAACACAAAGCAACATTAAACTTCGTCAAGTAAATGTTCCTTCCCCTGTTTTTGAGGGATGTTTCTTTATACTACCACATATTGTTCGTGCGAGGTGTGGCAGAGTCGCGCACTATGGTCACTTGTGAGACGGCTGCCCGCATTGTTTCACTTTCGGCATATTACTTGGGATGTCTAAGTCTCAAGTGATTGAATAAATTTGTTGTACTGGCATCGGACGTTTTCACGTGTTCTTTGCACACTTTACATATCGCTGTAGTTTGGTCTTGGTCAGTGGAAGAAAATCCGAATCAATTTCAGATTACAGAGGTTTGGCTTTCAGCCGTCGTTGTCCACGCAGTTTTTAGTTTTTACAAACAAAACATGGAGGCATGGAAGACGCACAGTTTGCTGTGATTGGTCAGTCATACGCCCTACGTCTGACGCATCGGTGGGAACCAGTATAAAAAAGTCATTGCGCTGATTGGCAAAGGCGATCTATACGATTTCTCTAATTTGGTAGATCGCCTGCGATTCTCCACTCGTTATCGCCATTCACGATTTTATATCGTCATATCGTGCACCCCTATTTCAGGGCTATTGAAAAAACGAGTCACGAGTGTTACGTTGCCTCCACCCCCCCGGACCACAGGTCAAAGCTATCAGCCAACTTTGGCCCGTGGAAAAATATAGTTGATTACCCCTGGTCTATATAGATGTATGCACATAGTCTATATAGATACATACACAGTCTATATGGATACATATACATAGTCTATATAGATGTATACACAGTTTATATAGATGCATATACATACTCTATATAGATGCATACAAATTTAAATTCATCGATTGGTTTTAGAAATTATTCATATAAAAGCTGAAACCCTCCCAAATGAGATTTAATTTACAAAAATAAATTTGCTTTACTACAGAAATATTGATCATTTAATGAACACAGAAAGGTCCGATTTTGGCAAGACAAAAGTTTTGTCGCCTTGTCCAGTCCCACCAGGATTTCGCGGGCCTTTTTTGTGATTGTTGCGGGCTAAAATGTTTGAGGTTGCGGGTGTTTTTCAAAAAAATTGCGATGGAAGTTGCGGTGTGTTTTTGCTTTTTTGTGAGTACATTGCAATAGGGAGTAAATGTTGTATGGTTTCCTCTATTTAGTAGTCCATTTTAATTATCTATTTACCTATTTATTCAGGGTTGCCAACTTTTCAAGATCGCTTGGAGTGAAATTTGACCCTGGAGGGGGTGGCGAACGTTAATTGTTGACGGGGGGGGTTTAGCGAACGTAAGTTGTTACCGGGCGGCCTGTAAAATGGACACAAATTAAGTTAAGTATTATATCGAGATCGATCGCCAGTGGTTGGTGCCAGAGCGAACTAGTAACTCATAGATATGGATCAGAGATAAATAAACTAGATTTTTTTTTCGGCGTGAGAAATCGGATGTGTGGCGTGTGAGCGTGTGAAGACGGTCAAATGCGTGTGTCTCACGCTCAATGCGTGAGAGTTGGCAAACCCTGATTTATTTATTTATGGGTATTATGCTTCTTATAAAACCCCTGGTTTTAACACTTCAAGCAATCATTGAATGAATCATTTCGACTATATATATAAATATTTGACTTAATTAAGTTTAACTGGTGCGCGCAGTTACAAAATTCGAGAGGTGCACGACCTTGCGAATCGACAGCGTGCGACGCCCTCGCGCACGGACGGAGCCACTGCTTACAGTGCTGGTTATGTTAAGTGAAGGAGATTAAAAGTGTGAATGTTTACTAGTGGGCCACTGACAGGGTGTCATACACCTCACATATACAGTTCAACAGCTGTCATCTTCACCGCGCTGACCCTCGCCGCTTGAGTGCGCTGCAGTGACTTCGCAGGCTACCATTGCATTGTGGGGAATGTAGTGTTTGTGCTTGCAAAACACCATCGGGCGGCTGTGGCCTGTGGGCCGGTTCTAATAGTAATTAAATATCATCCAGGGGGCCATAGATAATCAATTCACGGGCCGGACCTGGCCCGCGAAAAAAACAGTTTATCCCCGCTTTCATGTAGTGTACCGGAATACTGCTTTTCCCAATCTTTTTGCCCTTATTTTCGTCGCTCATGCTGCTTTCAGTCTGCTCCTCTTGAACGTATATACGGAAGTAAGGCGGGAGTTTGTCGACGTCACATCAAGACGACATCAGTGATTGGTCAAATTTGCAGGAAAGTTGCTGTGATTGGCTGAAGTTGCAACACCGCCCTGAATTCCCAGGGTTTGCTTGAAGTTGCGTTGAAGTTGCAAATCGCAACATCGCAACTTTCTGGAGGGTCTGCTTGTCATATAATGCACCCAATCTTAGTTTACAGCCTCACCTGTGCTCACTAATTGATTGGTTAATTAGTGGATGTGTTTAAGAAGAATTCCAGCACCCCACACCTTCAATTGCACTGCAACTTTACCTCTGACAACATGCCAAAATCCATCCTGCGACCAAAGCCTTGATTATCAAGACGCTGAAGACCAAATCCACTGCAGAGGTGGCTGACACCTTTAATGTGTCTCAGTGTCAAGTACAAAGAATTAAAAAAAGATTTGAATAGACTGGAGATGTTGTTGAGAAGCCCAGGTCCGGCAGACCCCACAAGACAACTGCTCGGGAACGTTTTTGGTTAGAAAATCCAAAGCCAGTCCCTCTTCCACTGCAGCAGAGCTCCACCAGGCCTGGTCACCTCAAGTCCCTGTGTCAACTAGAACAGTTTGTAGGATTCTGTTTCGACATGGCCTCCATGGTTGAATCAGTGCCCAGAAGCCCAAAAAGTATTAGCTACATCTTACATTCCCAATCATAAAAGGGGTCATATTTTGCAGCAGGATGGTGCTCCATCTCATACATCTATCTCTACATCAAAGTTCCTCAAGGCGAAGAAGATCAAGGTGCTCCAGGACTGGCCAGCACCGTCAGCAGACATGAACATCATTGAGCATGTTTGGGGTACGATGAAAGAGGAAGCTTAGAAGACAAAACCAAAGAATTTTGATGAACTCTGGGAGGCATGTAAGACTGCATTCTTTGCTATTCCTGATGACCATCAATAAATTGTATGAATCATTGTCAAACCGCATAGATGCGGTCCGTTAAGCTCGTGGAAGTCACACAAAATATTAAATATGGCTCTAATAGCACCACTATTACAGATGATGAATCTATAGATGATGAAGATCCAGTCATTTGCTTTGAGCATGCAGAAGACCACTTCCAGGCACTATGGAGATGCCTGTGGCAGAGGCCTGGGAAATTAAAGAAAAATATACTATCTAAAATGGTATTTAAAAACATCTTCTGATTTACTTCAATTCTTCCAATATCCCGAGCAAAACTCCCAAAACTAAACAACATTTTGGTCAGAATTTCCAGTGTTCTGAACTGTTTTCTGCACTCATCTATTGGTCTGTGTAGTAGACTGGTGGAAAAATAAACAAGATGTTGAAGTTTATGATTATGTTCATTGATTCATTCATCATTCAAACTTAAATTTATATTTCTCATGTTAAATACTGAAATGCGATTAATTTCGATTAATTAATTACAAAGCTTCCGATTAATTCGATTATTTTTTTTAATCGTGTCCCTCCCCTAATTTGTATATGAAGTGAATTATTTGTTTGATTTTCACCTTACTTTCTGTGGGCGACATTTGTAAAGCAAATTTATTTTCGTAAATTAAATCTCATTTAGGACGGTTTCAGCTTTCATACAAGTCTTTTCTAAAACCAATCAATGAATTTAAAGTCAGGTTATAAGCTTTTGTTTCCATAATATGGATAATCAACAGAACTTGCCAGGGACTGTAGATACATACACTTCTATATAGATAAATACAGTCTATATAGATTAATATACATAGTCTATATAGATGAATACATAGTCTATATAAAGGTATACACATAGTCTATATAGATGCATATACAATACCCCCAGAGTCTCCTGAGAGGGGGGGCGGAAGAGAGACTCAAAGGGACAGACACACCGGTATCGGCCAGGACACGGAACATGACTATGACAAAGCTCAAGCAATCTACTCTGACCGGAGTGGAATACACCGTTAGGTGCCACTGCGGGAAGATCTGCAAAAGCATGAGAGGACTAAAGCAGCACCAGAGTAGGTCCAAGTGCAGAACACCAGCAGCTCAGGAGCAGCGCACAGACCCAAAGTCTGGTCAGACGAAGGAGAACTCCAGCCAGGAAGCACCCCACAGTGCTGAAGATCTCTCCGCGACTGAACTGCCCCAGCACCAGAGACCAACTCGTGTGAACCCCCCTCCAAACACCCCAATCCAACTGGCAAGGAGAGACAGGATTAATTGGCCCACAATGGCAGACAACAATGCTTGGATACAGACGACCTCGAAAAGACGACCTCGAAAACATACTGGAAGCAACTGTATCAGGCACCGCTCATAGGAAGATCGACGCACTAACAACCATAGTCTGGCAGGCATGGGTCTTCTATATAGATGTATACGCATTAGAATGTTACGCGGTGGAATGCGAACCCGCACACCGGGAAAACCCAAATGACAATCACAAAGTAAAACGGTGAACTGAAACCTCGGCCAAAAGGAATGCGGGAAAAGTGCCAAAAGAAAAAACCTCCGTAAAAGGGAAGTACGAAGGAATCTCAAAACAGAAAGAGAAAATAAAAGATCGAGGAATACTCAACACGAGAAAACCAAAACAAAATAAACAAACTAAAGACACCAGGGGAAGTAGCTGGCTCTCAAACCACAGTGGGGAGCAAACAAAAACCCTTCCCAAAATAACAAACAAAACTGGATAGAGAAATAATGGCTGGAAAACTTGAGAATGGCCAGAAATGGCGAAGAGGTGAGCAAACCCGGAAAACGACAGAGAAAACAGCGAATGAGGTAAGTACAACAAGGAAACATGGAACGCAAGGAGAGGCTGACTGAAAGCGCGTAGAGACGGCAACAAACAACTCAGCAATGAGACTGCAGCCGTCCTTCTAAAATAGGAAGGAGAACAGCTGCTGGTCATCATTGCTGATTGCGTGTTTGAGAACGCGTTCGCAAACTAATGTTGGTCTGTGCGCGAGCGCTGGTCCGCGAACGAGTGTTGGCTCGGATCAAAAATAGAAATTCCATACCGGATCGGTTGAGGCCCGGATTAACAATGACCACCACTGGTGCTGTTGGCCAACAGGGCATTAGTGGAAATTAGACTACTGTTGAGACGAGGAGGAGGAGGGGGGGAAGAGGGTTCTAAAGCTGAAGGAGAGGAGGCAGAGCAGGAAGGTGGAGGTTATAGTTGGTACGTTGAATGTGGGCTCTATGACAGGTAAAGGGAAAGAGCTAGCTAATGCGATGGAGAGGAGGAAGATAGATATACTGTGTGTACAGGAGACCAAGTGGAAGGGGAGCAAAGCCAGGAGCATTGGTGGTGGCTTCAAACTCTTCTATCATGGTGTAGACAGGAAAAGAAATGGAGTAGGGGTAATCCTGAAGGATGGGTTTAGTAAGAGTGTTGTGGAGGTAAAGAGAATAAGTGACAGGGTGATCTGTGTAAAGTTAGAGATTGATGGGGTGATGATGAATGTCATCAGTGCTTATGCTCCTCAGGTAGGTTACGATGTGGAGGAGAAAGAAGAATTCTGGAGAGAGTTAGATGAAGTTGTTTTGCAGGTTCCTAAAGAATAGAGAATGGTTATTGGAGCAGATTTAAATGGACATGTTTGAGGAGGGAACAGTGGTGATGAGGAGGTGTTGGGTAGATATTAGGCTTGTCACGATACTAAGAATTACAACTTCGATACGATACTTTAAAAAATTTTGAAATTCGATACCATTTTCGATACCAAAGTCAGATACGGTGCTAATTTCCGTTTTAAAGCCTTTTTATTTTTATTTTTATAAACAAACAAATGAATGTTGCTTTGTGTTTGAAAATGCTTGAAATTGTAACTTCATTTCACAACAAATATCTGTCTGACTGAACAGTTCTTTTGTGTTAACAAATACGAGCATCTTGTAATTCCAGGATGAAACATGAGAGAACGTGAAGATGTTACGATTGGGCGTTTTGAAAATAAACAACCATTAAATAATGTAATAAAAAAAGCGAATAATTTCGAGTATATGGATAAATATTTAACTTATCCCAACAAACATGCGACGTCAGAAAGACGTTAAAATCAAGTCTGTATCACGTCGGTCAGTCCAGACCCATTTTTGCATGTCTGGTGGACGTTCAAAACTGGTTCAAAATCTGACAGTGTGACTAGGACCTTAACCTTTTAACTTAACATGAACGTCTATGACGAGTTTTCTATCTGAACGTCTGACTAGGACCTTTATTGGATGTCAGGATGCGCAAAAACTGCAACTGAACGGCAGTAATAGACGTTTAAAAAAGACGTCGCTAAAACTTTCATTCTGGCTTTTCAGTGGACGTCTTTTGAACGTCTGACAAAGTGTCTTTGCTCGTGCTGGGAAATATTGAAATGGACCTTGAAAGTGACATACAAGTGTTTGAATTCCACAAGGTGTATGAACCCTGCAAACATAACTTTGTTCATCGCGCTGAAGCGCGGCGCACGCGAGGTCGTGCACCTCTCGAATTTTGTAACTTCGCGCGCGCCGCGCCTCAGCACAATGAACAAAGTCATGTTTGCAGGGTTCAATTCAAGCGCTTGTACCAATATTTCCCAGCACGTTAAACTTAATTAAGTTAAATATTTATACATATACTCAAAATGATTTGAAATGTTGCGCTTTTAATCACATTATTTAATGGTTGTTTATTTTCAAAACGCCCAATCTTAACGTCTTCACGTTCTCTCGTGTTTCGTCCTGGAATTACAAGAGTTAACGTAATAACGTAACGTGCATTTTTCTTAACGTCTTCACGTTCTCTCATGTTTCATCCTGGAATTACAAGAGGCTCGTATTTGTTAATGTAATACAAGAAAAATGTCCAGTCAGACAGATATTTGTTGTGAAACGAAGTAGTTACAATTTCAACATTTTCAAGTACTTTAGCCTAAATTGCAGCACTTTCCAAACCTGAAACACACTGAAACAAAAAGCAGCATTAAAATTCGTCAGGTAAGTGTTCATTCCCCTGTTTTGAGGGGTGTTTCTTTTATACTACCACATATAGTTTCGGACAACACTGCAAAGCGGAAAGTATAAAGCCTCCAACGCTCGCGGAGGTTCGCGCGGAGTCGAGCGCTACGGTCACTCAACCAGGCTTTAGCGCCCTTCGTTGAAATGTTCCAAAAGCACCGCTTGCAAACGGGCTTGTTCATATCCTTCGGTTTTCCATCTGTATCTGCTTCGAATCCAACAGCACTGCGTTTGCTTTAGCTGCCATATTAGCATTACAAACTGTCCTGTGCATTACGGCAGCTTGGGTGGGTCAAACGAAAGCGCATTTTATGTAAAAAGAATCGATACTTAAGGGAAACGAGTATTGTACCGTTTCAGAATGTTCAGTATCGATACGTATCGATATATCAATTTTTTTGACAACACTAGTAGATATGGTCAGTGTTGCCATAGTTACTTTGAAACAGTAATCCGACTACTGACTACTTCTTTAAAAAGTAACTCAGTTAAGTTACTGACTACTTCCTTTTAAAAGTAACTAAGTTAGATTACTTTTAGTTACTTTCAGCAGAGGCTGATCCCCCGCCCCTATAACATGAAAATGACTACAAGTTCTGCCAATACTCACTTGATTGACATGTATTTTAACCGGAACATCAAAAATGACACTGGCATTTGTAAACTTTTTCTTGAAATAGGCTTACATGTTTTTTAAATAAAAAAATAAATAAGACAGTTAAACTCCGCCCACTTTCAGGTTTGCCAACTCACACACGCATTTGACTGTCTTCTCACGCCACACTTCCAATATCTCACGGCAAAAAAAATCTAGTTTATTTACCTCTGATCCACATCTATGATCCAATGAGTTACTAGTTCGCTCTGGCGCCAATCACCGGCGATCGATAGATCGCGAAATAATACTGAATTTAGTCCATTTTACACCCCGCCCCGGTAACAATTTACGTTCGCCAAACCCCCCCTTTTTTTTCTGATTTGACATTGTGTTTTTGAAGGTAGACAGCACTCTGTTGCCAGCACAGACCTTAATGTTGTCATCCTTAGCCGAAGAAAAATAAAATAATGCCTGTATTTCCAGCTGCTAAAGGCGAACCTCTCTCCTTCCATATTGTTCACATCTGACTTTGGTGCTGCAGAGCAGAGATGACGTAACCGCGTAAGAAACGTGTAGCCAAAAAATAAGAATGAATAAATATAACCTACATTCCCCCGAAATGCAGAAATAGTAACGCACAATGTTTTAGATAAGTAACTTTATTCTGACTACTAGTTTTTAAATAGTAGTTGCGTTAGACTACTCGTTACTGAAAAAAGTACTAAGTAACGCGTTACTGGCATCACTGGATATGGTGTTAAAGAAAGGAATACGGAAGGACAAATGGTGGTAGATTTTGCTAAAAGGATAAAGATGGCTGTAGTTAACACTTACTTTAAGAAAAAGGAAGAGCACAGGGTAACATATAAGAGTGGGGGAAGATGCACACAGGTTAACTATATCTTCTGTAGGAGATGAAACCTGAAAGAGGGTTAGTGATTGCAAGGTGTTGCCAGGGGTGAGTGTAACTAAACAGCATAGGATGGTGATATGTATGATGGTTTTGGAGGTGAAGAAGATGAAGAGAGTGAGAGCGGAACGTAAGATCAGGTGGTGGAAGTTAAAGGATGAGGACTGCAGTGTAAAATTCAGGGATGAGGTGAGACAGGTACTGGGTAATGGTGGTGGTGTTCTGGATACCTGGGATAAGACTTCAAATGTAGTGAGGGATGTGGCTAGGAAGGTACTTGGTGTGACCTCAGGAAGATAGTCAAGGTGTTGTGAAGGTAGAATGAGGAAGTTCAGGAAAGTTTGAGAGGAAAGCAGTTGGCTAAAACGAATTGGGATTTTCTTCGAGATGAAGAAAGTAGAAAGAGGTACAAGGAGATGTGTCACAAGGCAAAGAGAGCAGTGGCAGAAGCTAAAGAGAAGGCATATAGCAAGCTGTATGAGAAGTTGGACACTAAGGAAGGGGAAAAGGATCTGTACAGATTGGCCAGACAGAGAAACCGTGATGGGCAGGATGTGCAGCAAGTTAGGATGATAAAAAATAAAGATGGAAATGTTGCCTGGTGAGGAGAGTGTCTTGGGAAGGTGGAAGGAGTATTTTGAGGAACGGATCAATCAAGAGAATGAAAGGGAAAGAAGGTTAGAAGAGGTAGAGGTTGTGAATCAGGAAGTGCCTCAGGTGAGCAAGGAGAAAGTAAGGGCTGCAATTCAGAGAATGAAGTGTGGTAAGGTAGTTGGACCAGATGATATTCCAGTGGAGGCATGGAAATGTTTGGGAGAGACAGCAGTGGAGTTTTTGACTGGGTTATTTAACAGAATCTTGGAAGGTCAGCAGATGACTGAGGAGTGGAGACGAAGCAAAATGGTGTCGATTTTCAAGAACAGGGGTGACTTTCAGAGCTGTAGTAATTACAGGGGAATAAAGTTGATCAGTCACAGCCTGAAAATCTGGGAAAGAATAGTGGAAGCTAGG
Source organism: Brachyhypopomus gauderio (assembly GCF_052324685.1). NCBI lineage: Eukaryota > Metazoa > Chordata > Actinopteri > Gymnotiformes > Hypopomidae > Brachyhypopomus > Brachyhypopomus gauderio. The sequence goes on from NC_135228.1 coordinate 4,923,725, forward strand.
CTTAGAGGAGAGGTAGAGATCTGTAAGCAGCAGTATGGTTTCATGCCAGCTGAGTGCACCACAGATGCTATGTTTGCTTTGAGAGCGTTAATGGAGAAGTATAGGGAAGGACAGAAGGAGTTACATTGTGTGTTTGTTGACTTAGAGAAAGCTTATGATAGAGTACCGAGACAGGAGCTGTGGTATTGTATGAGGAATTCAGAAGTAGCAGAGAAGTATGTGAGGGTAGTGCAGGATATGTATGCGAACTGTGTGACAGCAGTAAGATGTGCAGTAGGAATGACAGATGGGTTTAAAGTGGGGGTAGGACTACATCAGGGATCAGCCCTGAGTCCCTTCATGTTTGCAATTGTCATGGACAGACTGACGGACGAGTTTAGGCAGGAGTCCCCTTGGACTATGATGTTTGCTGATGACATTGTGATCTGTAGTGAGAGTAGGGAACAGGTGGAGGTGAGCTTGGAAAGATGGAGATATGCTTTGGAGAGCAGGGGAATGAAAGTGAGCAGGAGTAAAACAGAGTACATGTGTGTGAATGAGAGGGCAGACGGTGGACAGGTCCAGTTACAAGGAGTTGATTTGGTGAAGGTTGATGAGTTTACCTACTTCGAGGGTCGAGGGTACAAAGTAATGGAGGAAGCGAAAGAGAGGTATAGGAGAGAGTGCAGGCAGGGTGGTGTGGAGGGCATAGAGTGTCTGGGGTGATCTGTGATAGAAGGGTGTCGGCTAGAATGATAGGAAAGATCTGTAGGACAGTAGTGAGACTGAGCTATGTTGTATGGACTGGAGACAGTGGCACTGACAAAGAGACAGGTGAGGGAGATGGAGGTGTCTTCTGAGATGAAGTTGTTGAGTGTCAGAGCGGGAGATGTTGGAGATGGAATCCCCCGCGGATTTCTTAAGGTGGCAGACCCCAGCACCTTGTCCGTGCACTGAATAGTACACGCGCGAGAAAACAAAGCCACGTCGCGCTGTATTTTCAGTGGCGACGCCGAGAGGGAACTGAAAGTAATCGCAGAAGAACAACGCATATAATGGGGGAGAACAGAAAACAATTGCAGAAATACTCAATGCGTAAAGAGTAAGAAAAAAAAAACCAAAGAGAAACAAAGGACGCCAGGGGAAGTAGCTGGCTGGCTGGCAAATGCCACGAAGAACAAAAAACCCTTCCCAAAAACCAAAACCAAACAGATAGGAAGAATAACAGCGGGAGGAAAACTTGAGAGAGACCAGGGAGCGGCGCCGGAGGTAAGTACTCAAATAGACAGCATAATAAAAAAAATAACTGAAACAAGCAAGAGGCAGGGTGACGAGAAACCATGAATATACAACTGAGAAAAGGGCTGGAGGTTGACGACATAGACAACTCAGCGGTGAGGCACTGCGTCTGTCATCCTAATAAACCCAGGACAACAGATGCATGCCATCACCGCTGATTAGCTTGTGGTCTGGCTCGTGGGCTCCTCCTGGTGGCGACTGGAGGACGCGCCCTGAGGCCAGCCGAGGCCTTCAACAAGGCCCTCCGGGCCCGCTGCCAGGTCGACCTGCAGCTGCGGACCAGGGCCCTGGCATTGGGCACTGCCACATCCCCCTCCTGGTCAGTGAACATAGGCGGAGCGTAGCCGTAAAGGCACTTGAAGGGTGACATGCCCAGGGACGAGTGCCAGAGGGTGTTGTGGGCGTACTCTGCCCACATCAGCTGATCGGACCAGGAGGCAGGATTGGAGGAGGCCAGACACCGGAGCATTTGTTTGAAGTACTGGTTGATCCGCTTAGTCTGGCCGTTGCTCTGGTATTGAAACCCAGAGGAGAGGCTGGCCATGGCACCCAGGAGCTTGAGGAAAGCCCCTCAAAAGCGACTCGTGAACTGTGGTCCGCGGTTGGAAACCACGTCCACCGGGAAGCAGTGAGCACGCACCACGTGCTGCAGGAAGACGGACGCTGTTTCGCGAGCGGAGGGGAGCTTAGGCTCCGAACTTAGCGGATTTTGAAAAGCGGTCCACAATGACAAGGATTACCGTGTTGCCCCGAGAGGGGGGCAACCCGGTCACAAAGTCCATGGAGAGGTGCGACTACGGATGGGAAGGGACCGGAAGTGGGTGGAGCAGCCCGTGGGCTTGGGTCGTGGGCTTTTCCTCTGGGCGTACACCTCGCATGCAGCCACAAAGCTGCCGACAGATTGGTCCATGTTGGGCCACCAAAAGTGACGCTTAATCAGCTCAAGGGTGCGCTGAGTACCCGGGTGGGTGGCGAAAGGTGAGGTGTGAGCCCATTTCATGACTTGCCCATGCACCTGGGCCAGAACGTAGAGCCGTCCTACCACATGCCCTCACAATATGACACACCTTCTCTGGCCGATACAGGAGCATTTCCCCGGTCTTGTCCAGCCAGCGCCACCGGCTTTTCAGCTGCCCAATCACCCTTTCCACGACTGACCGGGTGTGAGAATGGTAGAATTGTATCTCTGCTCCCAGTCAGTCTGTGGATTACAAAGGGTCATCGGCCACGTCTTGAGCACATAGCCGCTGTTTCCTAAGTAATTTAACAATTACCCATGTTTTGTTGCTTACCAAGAAGCCACCCATCACACACTCTGCTAGCTTGTAATCTTATCTCAACCATGTAGTTTGTAAGGATGTACGAATCATTGGGTTGATCCAGGCCAACGTGCCACTACATTAGTAAGGCACATTTTTGCATCACAGATTATTTGCATGTTTATGGAGTTAAAGTGTTTTCTATTCACATAGGCAAATTCCTCCTCAGGTGGTGCCTTTATAGAAATGTGTGTGCAGTCGATCGCTCCGATTACATTAGGGAAACCGGCTATCGCTGCAAATTGCGCTTTAATGTTTGCCTGGTCAATCGCTTCATATGGGAACTTTATATACCTAGCTGACATGCAGATTATCCCATCCAAAACAGCTGGCATGGCATGGCACAAAGATGACTGGGATATCCCCGACCGGTCTGCCAGTTCTCTTTAAAACGAGCCAGTTGCCAGGAAGCCGAGCATTGTCAGCACCTGTAAAGGAACTGGCAATGTGCGACACCTCGCGTTTCTCTCTCCAAAACTGGACCCAACTCAACACAAGAGGACAGCTCTTGGAAATCTGAAATCATCATGGGCCAAAAAATAATAATGGTTACGGAAAACGCGCTCTCTGCAAATTCGGCCATTAGCAATATCTTCCAGTAATGCCAACGCTGCCATCTCCCAAGAACTCCAGCGCAACATTTAGTGCATGTTTATATAATCTAGGCTAAGTGGAAACATGTTGCATGATTATTTCAGTAAGACAATGAAATTGTCTGATTAAGGTCTCTTTAACTAACACTGACCACCAGGGGGCCTGTGAGCTGCTCTCCAGTAGGCTGGGTGACAGGTGAGGCTGATCTGTTTCTCCCTCTGGTGGCCAAAGATGACTTAGTATGGGCTGAGCTGTTGCAACTAGCTGGGAAACACGTCTGTAAATCAATCTGACTTATCTGACTGACGAACAATAGACAAACAACACATACTTGTGTTCATACTTTATCTTTACAAGACATTTGTTAAAGTGTGCATACTAGGGATGGGGAGATTCACCGATTCACATCGGTGAATCGGCACACATGTCTGCGATTCGACTGCACCGGTAGATTCAACGTGCATCGGGTTTAATTTGCGGGCGAATTTATGGTGCATCGACTCTAGCCTTTTTGCATTGGCAAATACCATGGTTAAATCGGGTGTTTTGTTTTCCAGTATCTATTCCTTATTCTAACAAATTTACAGAGGCAACATACTTTTTATTTTTATTGATTTTTTTTTTCGAGGCAACATAAATGCACCATCGTGTCCTCAGGTACTTACACAAACACGCAGACGTACACAACAAAGATGGAGGGAAACGAGAGCATTAGCAACAACAAAGATATTTAATGCACCAAAAAAGACACACAAATCAAACGTGTGGCAATATTTCGGGTTTTTAAGCGAGGTGGTCCACTTCACAAGATGCACGCAATCTGCAAACAATGCCGTGGGGCTATCAAATACGTTAGTAGCACAACAAACCTGGCGACACACATGAAAAGACTGCACGGTGTGGATATCTCTGCGGCCGATACCCCCTCGTAAGTCTAGCAGACAGTAGTGTTGCAGATCATAATTTTCACTATGTTAACACAGTACTTTTAAAAACTGTTCATCTTTTGTTTTAAACGTTTTGTATAAATATAGATGGAAAAAATAACTGAATAATTCACTTGAATAAATTAACGCTCTGTCTGAATATACTGAATTATGCATTTTATGCATTTTTTATATTATGTATTGGTTTTGCTCCATTGAAAACAACCAGGGGTGAGTTTCCCGAAACGTTCTTAGCGCTAAGTACTTCTTAACCTCATACGTTTCATACGAGGTTACGAAGCGCTACGAACGTTTCGGGAAACCCACCCCTGATGCAAACATCATTTAAATTGTTAGAGAGTAAAGTAGAATTGTGCTATTGAGTTAAGAAAACTGATGGGTTAGGCCAATACATCCTCAAACCTCAACTAACTGTATCGAATGATCATTTATCAAACCGAATCCTCATATAATAAGTCATATCGTTACCAATCATTTTTTATTCGCATCGTGAACAGGAGTGATTTGTATCGCATCATATCGACAAGGAGTTTCCGAGTATCGCAGTTATATCGTTTCGGTGACAGTGTATCGAGATGTGTATCGAATCTACCTTAGTGGTGAAGATATACATCCTTAGTGCATACTGATAGCAAATACAAATACTGTGGTCTCAAGCACAATAAATTTTTACTAGCACCTGAAATTTAAGTAAAGCAAAACATTCTACTAGTCATAAAGACAAAATATAAACAACACGTTCATGTCCAATTAAGGGTGGGTACAGACATTTGAGATCATGGATTAGAAGCAAGACAAAATATAAACAACACGTTCATGTCCAATTAAGGGTGGGTACAGACATTTGAGATCATGGATTAGAAGCAAGACATAATATAACATTACTATATTCTTTACCAGATTTTACTGGTAGGTGTAAAACAACTAATGTTTTCTGAAACAGAAGTTAGGAATTATATCTATTGTAATTATCATGTGTTGATTTCTATGTTTTCTGAACAGAAATTCTGCATACTTGTGGTCAGGGTGCGAATTATACAATGATAATTGGGGGGGTCAAGTTTTTTTCAGGGTGTAAATGAAAACCAGTACAGCGCAAGCGCGTGCTTCAGTAAACTGAAGTCTTACCATCCTTACAGTGTCTTGCTTTCTTACTGTAATGTCTACAGCACGTAAATGATAAATCCATTACATCAGCTGTATGTAGCACATATCACACAATAACCTTTATAGTCATAATATACAACAAAATCCACAGTTAAGTGCAGTTATCCACAGAAGTACATTTAAATGTTTTGACCCCCCCCCCCCCCCCCCCCCCCCCCAAATTATTGGTTATTTATATTATTGGGGGGTTGATGCCTTAAACGGGGGGGTCTGACCCCCCCAATCCCCCCCGTAATTCGAACCCTGCTTGTGGTGTAGATTATTTGTAATTCGGACTGATCAAAGGTATTTTAAAGATGAACAGAGATAATAATCACAAAATAATTGTAATATTTTTCTATTTTGTAGAGGGGGTCTATGTATATCAGCAAATGCTCAAAGATAAACTACTGGAGAAATATAAAATAATTAATGAAGGAATATCAGCTCATGGAAGCTCAACCCTTCTGAATGAGATCTACACAGAGCTCTACATCACAGAGGGAGGGAGTGGAGAGGTCAATAATGAACATGAGATCAGGCAGATTGAGACAGCATCCAGGAGACCAGCAACACAAGACACACCCATCAAATGTAATAATCTTTTTAAAGACAAATCCATCAGAAGAGTGCTGACTAAAGGAGTTGCTGGAATTGGGAAAACAGTCTCAGTGCAGAAGTTCATTCTGGACTGGGCTGAAGGAAGAGCCAATCAGGACGTCCTCTTCATATTTCCACTTCCTTTTAGGGAGCTGAATTTGATGAAGGAGAAAAAGATCAATCTGATGGATCTGCTTCATCACTTTTTCCCAGAAAAAAAACAGTTAAAATTAATTGACTGTGATACTTACAAAGTAATTTTCATATTTGATGGTTTAGATGAGTATCGACTTCCTCTAGATTTTCACAACAATGAGAGTTTGTTGAAAGTAACAGACTCTACCTCAGTAGATGTGCTGCTGACAAACCTCATCAAGGGGGATCTGTTTCCCTCTGCTCTCCTCTGGATAACATCTCGACCAGCAGCAGCCAATCTGGTCCCTCCTGAGTGTGTTGACCTGGTAACAGAGGTACGAGGGTTCACTGACTCACAGAAAGAGGAGTACTTCAGGAAGAGAATCAGTAATCAGATCCTGGCCAATAGAATCATCACACACATGAAGTCATCAAGAAGCCTCTACATCATGTGCCACATTCCAGTCTTCTGTTGGATTGCAGCCACTGTTCTAGAGACAATGTTGGGTGAAGCAGAGGGTAGAGACATTCCTAAGACTCTGACTCAGATGTTCACACATTTCCTGATCTTTCACATCAAATACAAGGACAAAAAGTACCATGGCAAAACTGACACTGATTTTGACCAGACTAGAAAGAATGTTGAGGCATTGGGAAAACTGGCTTTTCAACAGCTGGAAAAGGGCAACCTGATTTTCTATGAGGAAGACCTGAGAGAGTGTGGCATTGATGTCAAAGAAGTGTCAGTGTACTCAGGCGTGTGTACACAAATCTTCAGAAAGGAGTCTGGATTGCATCTGGGGAAAGTGTTCAGCTTTGTACATCTGAGTGTTCAGGAGTTTCTGGCTGCTATATATGCATTTCTCTCCTTCACCTCCAACAACACAAATATACTGGTACATCAAAACATTGCAGACAATAAAAGATCAACAATGTCTGAATTCCTTAAGAACACAGTGGACAAGGCCTTACAGAGTGAGAATGGACACCTGGACCTTTTCCTCCGCTTCCTTTTGGGTCTCTCACTGGAGTCCAATCAGACTCTCTTACGAGGCCTCCTGACACAGACAGGAAGCAGCTCTCACAGCAAAGAAGAAACAGTCAAGTACATCAAAGAGAAGATCAGGAAATATCCCTCTCCAGAGAAATCCATCAATCTGTTCCATTGTCTGAATGAGCTGAGCGATGATTCTCTAGTGCAGGAAGTACAAATATACCTGAACAAAGGAGGTAAGCGTCGTCTCCATGGGGCCAGACTCTCTCCTGATCAGTGGTCAGCTCTGGTGTTTGTGTTGCTGAACTCAGAAGAGGTTCTGGATGAGTTTGACCTGAATAAATATTACCCGTCAGAGGAATGTCTACTGAGACTGCTGCCAGTGGTCACAGCAACCACAGTGGTCATAGCTGAGTGAGTATTTTCATTCATAAATACATTACTGCACTGGGGGGAGTTTCCCAAATGCATCATAGAATCGGTACAAAATCATAAGTCTAAGGACACTTTCAAATGCAATTTATCACACAACTCTTTTTCTCTCTCACTTGCGCACACAAGTTTCCTCAATCTACACACACACACATACACACACACAGAGACACACACAGATTTTCACTGTATCTGTATGGAGTTTCTGTACTGGGGTTATTGATCCGTCCCACCAACAAAATGCCTAACCAAAAATGCCTAACCAATATAACATAATTACTGACTTTAGCATCTACATTACATAATGTTATCTAAAGAACATAGATAGCATAATCTAACTGCTCATTACAACTGATTATATGAGGCAATACAGATTATAAATAACAGAAATGCAGTATACAGAATGCTACCTGAATATTACCTAATAGGTGGACAGAAGGAAAGAGAAAGGCAAGGTTATAATAGTTTTGGATTTTTCATTATAGTTTAGTTTTTATTTAATTGTTACTTTTTTCTTTCTAATTCTGTTAGTGTTAATTAATTTTTAGAGCATGTTTGGTAGTTTGTTTGTTTTTTTAGTTTTAGTTTCGTTTTCATTAGTTCTAACATTAGGGTCATTTGTCAGGTGCAGGATTAAAAATGTTCAGATTAAATATTGTGTAATAATTCATCAAAAGATATCATTAAAAAATGCATTAAATTACTGTCCACAAAAATTGTAACAAAAGATAGCAGCCTTAAGTGCAAAATGTGTAATACTGCTGCTGAAAATTGCCAGACAAAGGACAGACACGAACATAGGAACGTAACCCTATTTTGATTCAAGTGAAAAGCTAAACCTTTTGAAGGCAATCGAGACACACAGTCATGTTGACATCTAGTCTCAACACATTAACTAGTGCTTCCTCCCGCTTGCGATTTTCCTGCATATTAACTAATCAGCAGCTATTTGATCACTGATGAAAACGGTTCATTATGGTTGTCTCCTTCCCGGTGCTACCTAGCCGGGATGTTGCTTCTCTTTTGGCGGAGCTACTCCGAGGCTAGCATGTCAAGGTACCGGCAGTTAGCCCTATTGTGTGAGCTTTGAGATTAGTGGGGTTTTTCCTCTTGAGAACTACTCCATATTTTTTATCACCTGTTTCCACTACAAGACATGTAGTCTTTCTCGTAGTCATATTAAAAATGAAACCCATACAGGACTCTTTTCTGGTAGACAGCAGTGCTGACTTTGGTCTTTATATAACACAATGGTCCTACACTACCAGGTGGAAGTCTATGGTGTTGTTTTCAGATGAAAGTAGATTTTGCATTTCATTTGGAAATCATGGTCTCAGAGTCTTGAGGAATAGTGGAGAGACACATAATCCAAGCTGCTTGAGCTCTTGTGTGAAGTTTCCACAATCAGTGATGGTTTGGGGAGCCATGTCATCTACTGGTATAGGTCCACTGTGTTATATCAAGACCAAAGTCAGCCCAGCGAGAGGTTTCTCCACTCCTCAGTCCACCAACTCTGTCCCAGCTCTACTGTTCATTGATTGAGCTAATTGTTGTTCATGCAGAAACACGTGTAGCTCAGACTGCAATTCAATGAGTCTTGTGTGCACTTTTCCCCTTGATCTCTCTTCAGTGTCTAGCAGATGTTGCAGGTGTTAACTGTTCAATACATCACAAACTACACTGAACAAACATGACTGTGAGGGTTGAGCTGTTATAAAGCAGTTTAGGACAGGTGTGAGATTCTCAGGCATTTCCTTGACTACCACAGCCTGGTCATACTGGCATCAGGCTTTTGCTGGATTTACACGTTTTATCACTGAATCTAGTGAGAATGATGAGTCCTCTAAGTGTGAGACTGGGAAACAGTGGGAAAGAGTGTTTGTGATTTTTTTAATTTTTTTTTTAATGGCCCACCTCCACCCCCCCCCCCCCCCCCCAATCTTTGGAGGACAACTTTGTTTTTATGTGCAGATCAAATGACAATTTTAACAATTATGTATAATATAGTGATACCAATATGCAAAGTGATAACTATTGGGGTTAGGTGGACCAAGAAAAGAGGGAGAGAGAAAGAATAAAAAGGGAAAAGGGCAGGAAAAAATAATAATAATAAAAAGATAAATAAAAACCCACAACCAGCTCGAATGACCACAGCCAAGTAAAGCAGAACGTGTACCCAAGACATACAGCACAAATGACTGTAATGTATATGTATGTGTGAGTGTGTGTTTATGTGTAACCTAGTAGTGCAACATAGGATAAATGTACAGAATGTACTTACCAGCAAGGGTAGAGAGCTGCGACAACATTCCCCCAGAGGCCAGAGGTAGGCAGAGAAAGACCCGGGAATCCCACCCACCCACGGCCCCCCCAGGAGTCCCAGGGCCGCACTTCCCAGTGACCCACGCATTCCCGCTCCCCACAGGCGGGAGAGGGAGACCCCGGACAGAATCCCCACAGCCAAGGAGCTCAGGTCCAGGGGAACCAGAGAAAACAGACCACACCCATATACACTCCTGCGCACATAAGTACACCCCCAAATGTACCCACACCCCAATATATACACACATATATTCCCCCCAACATGTACTCATTCATCTACCTATACAAAAAGAGACAAGGACAAAGACACACATTCGTCCAAACACACCCTCCGCGGCGGGGGCAAATGGCTGGACCAGCATGGATCGGTAGCAGTTCCAGGACGTCACCAGCCCGGCTCCGCGCTAGCGACCCACCCCCGCCCCGACAGGGAGCAGGAAGCAGGTGAAGGAAGGAAGGCCTTCCCACCCCTCCACCCCCAGTGCTGTGTTGTGCGTAGGTGTTGGTGTATATGCATGTGTGGTAGTGTGTGATACTATGGTGCAGTTAAAATTGAGGGGATAGATGCTAGGACAAACGTGGGCAAAGCCTCGGGCCACTGGTCAGTGTTCGTCCACACCGTCCCCTCAAAGGCCCTCAATGTCTAAAGTGCAGTAAAAACTGAGGGACAGACAGTGGTGAGGAGACGGGTGAACCATGGCAGCAGGCCCACCTCGTCAACCTCTGGGTACATGCCTGCCCCCCAGGGTCCTAAATGAGCAAGGATGTGTGTGTGTGTGTGTGGGGGGTGGGTGGGTGGGAATGCGTAGGTCCAGCGGAAATGGTCCTCAGGAAGAGGAGAGCCAGCTTGCTCGCTGGCTCATTGAGCACCAAGCTTACTGCCCCTCCACCCCCCCCCCCCCCCCCCCCGACACGAGGCAGGGAGTGGCCGACCCGGGGAGGCTGGGGGGACACCCCTCTCCGTCACCGCATCCAAGCCCAGACCCCCACCACCCCCACCACAGAGAGTATGTGTGTGATGTTTTAATGTAGTGTAGCATGACGTTTGCTTAGCCAAACGGTATGTTTATTCAACACTAAACATGCACTAATTGTGTTGTATTTATGCACACAGAAGTTTAAAGTATGATACAAAACAAACCATACTACGGGGTCATACACTTATATAATGCTCCGCCTAATTGTTTTCTGACACCAAAGATTTGCGTGTCTTTTGAAGTCCCCAAATATCAGACTCTATCAGTTTTGAAAACAAATGGGGGGAGAAGGCGTGTGTGTAGCTTTCAGAACGCTACAGTCATTTTGAAATAGAAGTGAAATTTACATTAATACCTTATATTAATGTTTACAATATTTTGCAATTTACTCTTTCTTGTCCAACACTGAAATTTAACATTAATGGGGTCCATTTTGCCATCGAGCCTGTGAACTCTTACAAAGTCTCTGAAAATAAGATGAGTGAAACAAATAACCTCTTAGGGGCAGTCGTGGTCTTGGAGGTTGGTGGGCAAATACTCGCAGGGTGGATAGGTACTTGCCCCTTGTCTTCCGAAAGCAACACGCAAAAGTCAGCAGATGTGGTACAATGGAGACCTTTTATTGGGCTGGGGAGCACTACTCTCATCACAGTCCAAAGCAGTAGTAGGTAGAACATACAGGCTACAACCTGAAGCTCCACCATGTACACATCTACCAGTTTTTATGTTGTGTGCATATGTGTGGTCTAAGGCACTTAAAGTGCCTTAGACCACACATATTCCCCCCAACAAGAAAAAAGCTGTCTACAAACTGCAAAGGGCCCGACTTCTTAATTTATACATACATGACATGGTATAGTTTGGAGCTTTTTCAGTGTCACCAGACCCTGATCCTGAAACCATTATTACTTGAAAAAAGTCTGTGAAATTCATTCAGGTATGCAAAAATTCAAGTTAAAATTCAGGTTCAGGTCCAAATTCGGGTCTGGAAAGCATCCGGGATGAGCAAACAAACTTAGAGCTAATCGAACTGTATCTGGCCAATCACAAAACATCTCAGAAGTCATTTGGAGGAGCGTCTTTCTGCTAAATTTCCTGTAAGGGTGCGATCTTTGTTTGGCGTGTAAGTAGCATGTAAGCAGCACGAAAGTGGCCTCTGTGCTACCCAGAAATAGCATCTTGTGGCAGCTGCCACATAATTGTGGCACTTAGTGTGACCTCTGCTGATGGGCATCTAAAGACTCTTATGGGTAACTCTGCATATAGGCCACTCGTTTAAATCATCCCGACAAGCCCCAAATCGCCATTTGTTGCATTTGTTGAAATGAAGATGGTTCATGTGTTTTGTTTGAAAATTATGTTGAGTGAAAAATACTAGCCGACATCCAGCTAGACAGCTCTATATTACTAGTTCAGAATCAGTGTTGTATAAAGTATTAGATACCCCTACTTGAGTAAAAGTACAAGTACTCTATAAAAAAATTGATTTGAGTAGAAGTTGAAGTGTTCTTTAAAAACTTTACTTAAGTAGAAGTACAGAAGTATTTAACATTTTTTGTACTTAAGTATTTCAAGTAGTTTATTCTAAAATGTAAGTACTGAAAGTAAAAAGTACAAGTATTGTGTTTTGAATTAATTAAAGAAAGCCGTCAAAGTTTGATTATCAATTGATTTTATATATCACTTACAAATCAAAGATGTCAAAGACCACAAATACAAGTGTACAAACAAGTAGGAACTTTAAAAACTGGGCTTAACACTTCGTACACAAAAAACAGATAACCTATGTCCCGCTACCTCGTAGGTTTGACGCAGAAGTACAAGTTCACCTTAATTTAGCTGAGAAAACGAGGTGTATTTTGGACATAAAATCCGTCCGTAGGATTCTAAGGGTGAGCCTACTGCCCTGCGTTTACCCTCAATAAATGCCCTTAACCTATAAAATCACTACACTAAAAAAATGGGCACATGATTAGTCAGCATGAAAAGAGACATGAAAACAGCTTACTGTTGCTAAAAACACAACTCAGCGTGACAGCCTTTATGATTGCCAGCTAATGTTAAGTGAATACTACAGCACATCATGAACATAATTAGGTTAGTTAGCTAAGATATCTAACCAATAAATAACGCAAACACTGTCTCTAGGTAGGGCCAGGGTGGTCTCCTTCCTCACCCTCACTGCCATGATCACTCCATGTTGAAGGTGTGGAAGGTGCCAATATATGCAGAAGCGCCCCCTAGTGGGCCCGCCGGCGGGCCCAGCTCCTTTACGGCGATATAAAACATATTAAACATTAATGAATCTCCGAACAAAAGCGCTTAAATCAAAATTTCCTATCCCATCTACATGCCTACCGAGTTTCAGCCGTCTACGTGCAGCCGATCGCGAGATATCCGGCTTTGAAGTTGACCACAAAAGTGCACCCCGCGAGGGGGTCTCCCGACATATCCGTTTACAAAACGGAAAAAAAAATATTTATGTTGTGAAATGTCTTAATGTTTTGTCACCTAAAAATCGTTTACTAATAAGGCTTTAATTTAAGACCTTAACAGCGTAGATCCGTTGTGGTTAAGTACCTTAAAAAGCTTGCTCACCTCACTGCAAAATTTTCTGAAATCCGCTTCCTGAATGAGACACTCCGACAAATCTGCCCCCTAAGCGTCACAGAAGCGTTTTTAACGCTGATTTGATCCCTCATTACAAAGCTGCAGCGGTTCTGCTTTGATTTGAGTGGTTTTTATTGGTCTAAAGTGGGGTAGTGACTTTGAATGACAGGTTTTACAACCTCTCCCCCGGCGAGGTGCGAAGGGGAGGGGGAGAGGGTGAACCAATAAGCCCACAGAGACAAGCTGGAGCCTCAGAAGTGATTGAAAGCTGTTCTAACCAATAGTTTACTTCCTTCCGAAGCTAACCAGCCCTCATATGACATGATTGGTCAAGTATATTTTTAAATTGAGCCCTCGGAAACTGGCGCTTCATTTCCAATTTCGGCCGCTAGCATAGCAACATAAGCTAACCTTTTGCTAACCTAAGCTAAGCTCCCCAGAACACACTGTTCGGCGAAACTGAAGCAGCCATGGATTATTTTGTTCGTTTTTATGCGGATTGTGGATACTTTTGAACATAAACGGATTACTTTGTGTGGAATATATGGGCAATTTTCTGAATTTTCACTAACCCGGAAGTGAGATGGTACACCGGCTACGACGCGATTCTACGTACTGTGAGTAACAATGGATAATTTTTCATAAGCGATATTGTACAAAATATATATTCTAATACTAAACATTAACTAAGCGTTAAATTATAAACAGTTGTAGAGCGTTTGAGTGCTGCAGCACTCTGTATCGTGTCGGATGCTACCGGAGTTGGCTACGGTAACCTAGCTTATGCTGTCGGACTATATTGGACATAAATATGATATCATAACGTTCATATTTGGACATGGAATTTATTCATTGGAATTTTCTGGTCTTTCTGTAATATGTGCAGCGTTGTTGTTTGAAATGGCTCATCGGTTTCGTGTATGGAATTTGTTAGCATGTTAGCTTGGTTGACTAAAGGTGTGTACCGGGTGTGGCACATACTTAGCACATTTGGACAGGGTGTGGTGAACTGGACATTCCTTGGAACAAAGTGGAATAACTTTGCAATGCTTGCATGGATTTGCTTCATTTTTTCTGTGTTGTTAGAAAAGACCCTAGCGAAACTTTTAGCAATTTCCAATAAGAGATTTGAATAACTATGTGAATATACATTCCAGTCATGTTCAAGTTCAAGTCAAAATTTTTGACATTCCTGGCATTTTAGCATTTGTAATAGAGGCTCTAAAATAAACCAAATTATGTGAATATGATATTGAAGTGAATAAGTATGTTCCCCCAACTGTCAGTTTGAGCCATGAATGATAATTTTCCTATATGTACAACTTGAGATATCTAGTGTTGAAGTGTACTAGTACCATTTGCTCAAAGATGGCTGCCAACCAGCGTTAAGCATCAAGGGCTAGTAAAACTGCAGCATAAGGTTAAAATGCCAACAAGCTTATTATGCAGCACTTATGCTGCTCTTCTGCTGTTTCCAAACACAGTACCATCTCTTTTAATGAGATAAAAAGTGAATTATTTGGAATTATTTTGAGTATATGTGTATTTGTATAAATATGTAAATTAAGCTGAAGGTGCTGGCAAATACTGAACTGGACCTTCAAAGTGCCATACAAGTGCATGAACTTCGCACGCACAAAAATCGAGAGGTGCACGGACTTATTATTATAGATAATGATTATCAGTAAATGTTCCTCCATGCCATCAGCATAATTTTAACCACTGCAAGCGAGTGGCATCACATTTGTAGTATTTGTGCAAATGTAGATAGTTTAGCTTTGTATTGGTTTCGATTGTTAGCCTAGCTATTTTGCTTAGCCTGTAACCAGTAGTGAAGAAAATAAACAGAAAACAAAGATCTTTAGACAAGATCTGATGACGATCAACACTGAATTAAAAGCCGCAGCATCAGCCATCAACCACCGAGCGGCTCCTGCCACTGTGTGACCACAAGCCGTTGGAAGTCATCGGCCAAATCACGCTGTCTCAAGGGATAACACCCATAACCAATAACTGGAGCTTTCCAGAGATATAGATAATGTAGATAATCACCCAACATGTCACACTTGGCCTCGTCCCCGCCTGTTTTGTCTCTTTCCCTCGTGTGTTTCTTAGTCACGCCCCTAATCATTCCGTGTTAGTGCGTCTTTGTATATATGTGTGTATATAAACTATACCCTTGGGATCATTGTTGAAAGTAACGGTGGAAGTAAAACACAGGATACGAAAAACTCGAGGCTACGAGGTCTATTAGGTAGCGTATTGGAAAAGAGTACCATGTGGCGGACTGGAAAACGACACACCACGGGCCACCATAACAGGAACAGGAACTCTTTAAAAAGGGCGTCCAATTTCAGAGGTAGATTTCAGAGGTAGCCAATCCCTTTGCCACCTCGTCACAGGGAAGCATCACATGTCCTCCATATCGTCTTCTCACACTGCCCTCTAGTGGATAGACTGTAAAACAAACCGCTAGCACCAACAACAAAAAATGAATGTCCAATATGTTCTGTATACAGATATTTGACCCTGAGGGTGTGTGTGTGTGTGTGTGTGTGTGTGTGTGTGTGTGTGTGTGTGAGAGAGAGTGAATTTATGAATTTTTTAACTTTATTATATATGTATTGTCTCATTTTGATTTGGTTGTATCACTTCAAGAATTCTATTTATTTATTTATTAATATTATTACTATTATTTATTAATAATAATAATTATTATTATATATTTTTTCTAATATTGCTTTGGCAACAGTTGTTATTTACAATTAATGCCAATAAAGCCATTTGAATTTGAGAGAGAGAGACAGAGAGAGAGAGAGTACTGGTGGATAGTTTCACTTTTTCACACAATGATTGTGCAGGGCAGAAATTTTTGTGTAAGTGTGTGTGTGTTGATTTGTAAGTGTGAGGAGTTTTTCTCCTTCTCTCTACAGTCTGTCTCAATGCAGTATTACAAAGGAAGGTTGTGCTGCTCTGTGTTCAGCTCTGAGGTCAAACCCCTCATCACACCTGAGAGAGCTGAATCTTAACTACAATAAACCAGGAGACTCAGGAGTAGAGCAGCTGTCTGCTCTACTGGAGGATCCACACTGTACACTGGAGAAACTACAGTGAGTTACTGACTTACTGTCTCTTTATACATATAAACAGACACATCATTACATGTCTCTCCTGAATACACACAGTGCCTGTGTCCGTGAGTGTGTGTGCATGTGTTGATCTGTAAGTGTGAGGTGTTTTTCTCCTTCTTTCTACAGTCTGTCTGACTGCAGTATTTCAGAAGAAGGCTGTGCTGCTCTGTGTTCAGCTCTGAGTTCAAACCACTCATCACACCTGAGAGAGCTGAATCTGGACCACAATAAACCAGGAGACTCAGGAGTGAAGCAGCTCTCTGCTCTACTGGAGGATCCACACTGTAAACTGGAGATACTAGAGTGGGTTACTGACTTACTGTCTCGTTATATGCACATTATGATGTAAAGCTCTGTCTATGTAGACAGCTCACTATGTTTTGGGACAGACCCACAGTGTCTGTGTGTGTGTGTGTTTATGTGTAAGTGTGAGGAGTTTTTCTCCTTCTCTCTACAGTCTGTCTGACTGCAGTATTAGAGAGGAAGGCTGTGCTGCTCTGTGTTCAGCTCTGAGGTCAAACCCCTCATCACACCTGAGAGAGCTGAATCTGAAGAAGAATAAACCAGGAGACTCAGGAGTGAAGCAGCTCTCTGCTCTACTGGAGGATCCACACTGTACACTGGAGAAACTAGAGTGAGTTACTGACTTACTGGCTCTTTATACACACACACACTCACACAAACACACACAACTTGCTTCCCCCTTTTTTCTGAGGTACATACCATCACTGTAATAATTAGATTCATATACACTTTCTGGCTCTTTCTCTCTCTACACACACACACACATCACTGCATGTCTATCCTGAATACACACACTGTCTATGTTTGTGTGAGTATATGTGTTGATCTGTAAGTGTGAGGAGTTTTTCTCCTTCTTTCTACAGTCTGTCTGACTGCAGTATTTCAGAAGAAGGTTGTGCTGCTCTGTGTTCAGTTCTGAGGTCAAACCACTCATCACACCTGAGAGAGCTGAATCTGGACCACAATGAACCAGGAGACTCAGGAATGAAGCAGCTCTCTGATCTACTGGAGGATCCACACTGTACATTGGAGAAACTACAGTGAGTTACTGAGTTCCTGTCTTTTTTTATACGCCCACACAAACACTTGTCATGCAGACACTACAGCTCCCAGAATACCCATCAACGCCTCACTCATTCTTCCTTCCCTTAGTATTAACACATACCTATTACACATCACATATCTTGTATTTGAACAGTACTTTCCCTTTCCTCCCTGCAAAGTATTGCCTACCATTCCTGAATCTCATAATGAACATTTATTTCTTACTACCTTCCCTGCATGGTTCAACTTGGTTTCTACTCTATTTCTCTCCTTTGGATCTGCCCCTCTGTACCTTTGCCTGGCTTCTACAACTACTGGATTAATCTGACCTGGACTGATATCAACACTGAGAATGTATTGTGTGGTTTTGTCTATTCTCTGGTTTTTCCCCTGGCGCTACTATCCAGTAAACCATATTGGTTTCAAGTCTGCATTCGTCTGCGTTCTTTCTTGTACACAATATCACAACACTCAGTAAATATTTTCCTCTCTCACACCATCAGCATCTCCTGACACACACAGTTACTATTTCGTCCCTCTCCATCTATCTATACACACAGTCCGTTTCTTCTCCCCCCTCTTTCTTTCCCACACACACACATACACACACACACACACATCACTTCATGTCTCTCCTGAATACACACACAGTGTCTATAGTTGCATGAGTGTGTGTATGTGTTGATTTGTAAGTGTGAGTATTTCTCCTTCTCTCTACAGTCTGTCTTACTGTAGTATTACAGAGAAAGACTGTGCTGCTCTGTGTTCAGCTCTGAGGTTAAACCCCTCATCACACCTGAGAGAGCTGAATCTGGATTACAATAAACCAGGAGACTCAGGAGTGAAGCAGCTCTCTGCTCTACTGGAGGATCCACACTGTACACTGGAGAAACTAGAGTGAGTTACTGACTTACTGACTCTTTATATACACACACACACACACACACATACACACACACGTGCACACGCTCAGGCAATATTTTCCTCTCTTGCACAGTCAGTACCTCCTCTCTCTCTATCTATATCTCTCTCTGTCTCTCTCACACACACACACACACACACACACACACACACACACACACACACACACACATTACTGCATGTCTCTCCTGAATGCGCACACAGGGTCTGTCCCAGTGAGCTTTGTAAGTAGGCAACATTCTAACTCACATCTGTCCTCATAAGGCTAATTATTGAGATGCTCTAGTTAAAGAGCAATTTCATCACATTTTCTTGCCCAATGTATGTGTCCAGTGTTTGTTTACCTCAGTGTCTACTGTTGCCTCTGTGTTTCAGCACAATGGATTCTCCTCCTGTTATTTTTTATCACAATCTTATTTGTCTCTTTATATAAGCTACTGATTGTGTTAACTAGCTATCCACAGCAATAGCTTGAAGTTTAAAACTCCACTAGCATAAATACTGCTAAATTATCACAAACTAAGATAAGAGGGAAAATAAAACATTTTTAATGTTTCTTGCATATTCTAGACACAGCAGAGACAATTAGAATAACATTCATTTGAAAATGACAAGTTGTGCTTGCGTTGAATTGTGGGTTGCCTTAGCGGCTGAGGAACCAGTCATGCTGACTTATAATTTGGTCAGATTAAGGTACCTCAGTAGGCAGCATATTTAAGGTGTCTAAGAATTGGGACAGTCTACTTGGCATATGCACATTATGGTGTAAAATGGCGTATGCACATTATGATGTATGTTATGTAGACTTATTTGTGTGAGTGTGTTGATCTGTAAGTATGAAGAGTTTTTCTCCTTCTCTCTACAGTCTGTCTGGCTGCAGTATTACAGAGGAAGGCTGTGCTGTTCTGTGTTCAGCTCTGAGGTCAGGCTCATCACACCTGAGAGAGCTGAATCTGTACAACAATAAACCAGGAGATTCAGGAGTGAAGCAGCTCTCTGCTCTACTGGAGGATCCACACTGTACACTTGAGAAACTAGAGTGAGTTACTGACTTATTGACTATACACACACACACACACACACACTCATACATCACTGCATGTTTCTCCTGAATACATGTACACACACACACACATACATACATACATACTTAGTGTGTGTCTCAGAATAAAGGGAGATCCAAACTCTCAGTGTAATAATTAGATTCACATAAACACTGCCAGTGTCCGTGAGTGTGTGTGTTGATCTGTAAGTGTGAGGTGTTTTTCTCCTTCTTTCTACAGTCTGTCTGACTGCAGTATTACAGATGAAGGCTGTGCTGCTCTGTGTTCAGCTCTGAGTTCAAACCCCTCATCATACCTGAGAGAGCTGAATCTGGACCACAATGAACCAGGAGACATAAGAATGAAGCAGCTCTCTGCTCTACTGGAGGATTCACACTGTAAACTGAAAAAACTAGAGTGAAAAACTGACTTACTTACTCTTCATATGTATATATACACACACACACACACACACAATTTTTATCCCCCTTTTTTCTGAGATACATACCATCACTGTAATAATTAGATTCATATATACTTTCTTAGACTAGACTATCCACACTGTACACTGGAACCCCCCCCCCATCCCCCCCAATGCCATGCTCACTTCTGATGATCCCTATAAGTGCACAAATCAGTCCACAGAGTCCGTGGCACGCAAGGGCAGACAGAACAGGGGAACGTTGTTGACGTTGTTGGGGCCGTGTACTCCAACGCTAAGTATCTAGCACTAGGACCCTGGAGCGGTTTTTTTCTGCATTAGCGCTAGATTCGGCAAAGTTCACATCGCGCCAGAACAACTGAACAACACACACTTATAATAATTTAATGCCTCCCCTCATAAAATTCCAGACATTTAAAGACATTTTTAGGCCTTGAATATGGAAAACTAAATTTAAGACATTTTAAGACTTTTTAAGGACCCGCGGGTACCCTGTAAACACTCGCCACCCCCCTCCCCCGTCAATAACTTTGGGCTTTGGGCTAGTTTCATATATGTAATGCTGCAGCCCGGAGCCCCGTGGGCGTGGGTAAAGGGCGGAGCATGTGTCAATCATTTTCGAATGCAGCCAATCAGATACTACACTTTCGTTGTCAATCAATTTTTATTAAGCCAATTATCAGCCAGAGTTAGCTGTCAATAATTTTTTACTGCAGCCAATCTTAACAGATCTGCCAAAAGAAGGCGGAAACTGCACGGAGAAGCTCTTTAAACAGAAGTATATGCCATTCTTGCACAAAAGTAGCTGAATAAAAACATTAGAAGAGCTATGACTTTAGACATTTTAAAATAAAAGTTTAAAATACTTCTCACTTGTTATTCTGGAACGGCACTTTAATGTTTTTTTTCCTTTATTGCACGTATTGCATCATTTACATCATATATATATATATGTGGCGAGTGTAAATTGTTAGCGGAGGGGAGGTGTAAATGGACACAAATTAAGTATTATATCGCGATCGATCGCCAAGTATAAACGCCTCCGCCGAACAGAGCGTTGAGGAGCGATTTCGATTGGAGGATCGTGCTCTATTTTTTATTATTAATTTTTTTGCTGATGCTGTTCCAGCGTGTCGCGTGCCACTGATTATGCCTCGGCGTGCCAACGGTGGCCCGCGTGCCATAGGTTGCCGACCCCTGCTGTAGAGCCTTTGAATATTAAAACCATTTCAGAAATTAAGTTCAGATGTGACGAGCAATGGAGCGCAAGTAAAAGAAGGACGCGATCACACAGTCTCATTGAAAATGTAGGAGTTAATGAATAAAGTGCACCAACGCAAAACCCGTAACATAATCCAAATAAAGTTTGAAGACCAGTATTTTTTTAAATAATCAGGCATTGCTTTTAATCGTCATAATTATGGAGAGCTAGCTAGCTATCGTATGCTCACCGTGTATCTTTTGCCAAGAGAAATTCGTGGGCAGAGTTTAATTACATCTTTGCGGGAGTCATTGAGTTGGATTAACTCTGATTTGATCAACTCTGTCCGATAACTCCAACACTCCATCGTCATTTGATCAAAACAATACTAGTCTTCAGACTTTATTTGGATTATGTCACGGGTTTTGCGTTGGTGCACTTTATTCATTAACTCCTACATTTTCAATGAGACTGTGTGATCGCGTCCTTCTTTTACTTTACTTGCTGAGCTTAATTTCTACAATGGTTTTAATATTCAAAGGCTCTACAGCCAGCGGGAACAGGAACAGGCAACAACCCCCTCGGGGTCACAGGAATGGGTGGCGGCCTCTTCTGGGTCACGGGAATGGGTGGTGGCCACTCCTGGGCCTCCAGCGCGTACTCTGGCATCTCTCTCGAGCAGGTCCTTCCTGGACCTCCCGCTCTCGCACAGGCCACTTCTGTGCTTCCGGCACTCGAGCTGGCCACTTCTGGGCCTCTGGTACTCAAGTTGGCCTCTCCTTGGGAGCATGGCCACTACTCACCCCAAATTTTTTTTGGGGTGAGGCTGGTGGGATCAGATGAGGTCTGTATCTGGGGATTCAGCTTCAGCTTATCTGGTTCCCGTGGCGATGACCTCTGGGGACGCTGTGGCAGCGGGGCTCTGGTCAGGGGGTGTGGTCCTCGCCACGGGGTCCTGGTTGCGCCTGGAAGAACACAGACACAATCACTTCTTGGTGACTTTCTCTGTGACGACTCCGCCTTATCAGAGGCATCAGGAGTTCACAGTAACTCGTCGCTAAAGCTAGTAGAAACTGAAAGTAACTTTTATGTAATGCTATACGTGCTGCGGAGCGAGGAGGCAGACACAAATGCTGAGGAGAGCGAGATTTAATAAGACGTGGTCGTAAGTGCAGGTGGGTCATATCGGGAGGGCAGTCAGAACATGACAGGTAAACAGGTAAACAAAAATCCACAAAGAGTATGAATGAACAAACTGAACAGGAGAACAAAACAACTGATAACAACATGGGAAACACTGGGACTATAAATACACGGAACTAAACTAGACACAGCTGGAGACACTGATGACACGGGCGTGGCAGACAGAGGGAAACCATGGTAACAGACAGGCAGGGAACAACACATACACGAGGAGCAGGGAAACCAAAGTGACAGCTAGAAAGGGGGGGCATAGTCCTACGTGACAAGAGCTGTCGATTGATAAAAAAAAAACTAATTAATTGCACAATTTGCTGTGCTTAATCGTGATTAATCTTTTTTTTTCCTTCTTAAGACTGATGTTTTTAGTAATATATATTTAAATGTAAAATAAAATAATAATTTTAAAAGATCAACACAATGTACTTGATTTGAAAAAGATCATTATGATAGGGTGTTTTGCTTTGATGTGATATGTCAAAAATTAATTACTTCTGTGATAATTAAATTCTGCTTTGCAGACTGTGCAAATTTCTTTTGTTTTCAGGAAAATATTCCATCTAAAACTCCATCCTTGGCTGAATCTGAAATGTCGTCCTTAAGCAGTAGACACGATATCTCAATGCAGTCCGTTCTGCTCAAGCATTAAAGCGATGCGTTCTTTCAGTAGACGACTGGTCAGCTTTCATAACCTCGGACACACTACCTGTTATTAATGACACTAGTTTTTACACTTTTGTTTTACGCTCACTAGGTTCCACCATAAACAGCTTAACTCTGTGATGTTATGGAGCTGTGAAAATGTAATAAGTCAAATTCTTTAGTAGAATGTGTAATTGTACCAAGAACATGGAGGTATATAGAGGTGTATAGTTTTTTTTTGTGTGTGTGTGTGTGTGAGGGAGTTGTGTGTGTGCGTGTGTTTGACTGTATATATGGGCAATTCTACTGAATTGGTTCAAATTATGGTCCCACAGCCAAAATAATATAAATTTTATTAATATAATAAGAATGACATATTGAGACTTCAGGTATTTACAATAATTATGATTATAAGGGTATTCACTGAAATAGAGGCAAATATAAACAAAATATATACAAAATCTTCATTCACAGGAGATTTTCTATTGTGGCTGTAAATGGCTGTCCCAAAAATAATGTGCATAATTTTCTTGGAATTTTTTTTCAATAGAATCTGATATTCTGTATTACTTTTATGAATTTGAATGATCATTTTCTGATGATGGTTTATTGTAAAGTTCATTTTAAAATAATTTTCCACATTTTTATGTCATTACTGAAACACAAATCATTTTAGCTCAAAAACATTGTGTAGTGGCCTCCTTGAATTTTAAACAAGGAGGCGGGACAGTATCCCTGTCTTTAATGGTGAGGTGGTGAGTA
This sequence comes from Brachyhypopomus gauderio, assembly GCF_052324685.1. Lineage (NCBI taxonomy): Eukaryota > Metazoa > Chordata > Actinopteri > Gymnotiformes > Hypopomidae > Brachyhypopomus > Brachyhypopomus gauderio. The sequence goes on from NC_135228.1 coordinate 4,947,489, forward strand.
GTTAGGTCTCATTGTTCTCAAGTTAATATGTTGCATAATCTTACAATTAAGATGTAACTTTAGAAAATGTCACCATCAAACACAATTTAAAAATAAAATAAAGTTTCTTTTAATGAAATGTTGTGTGTAAAACTGCTCAAAACTGTTTATGCTGTTATGTACTGAGTACCAGCAAAAAGCTCGTCAGGCAACCAGATGTCGAATGAGAACAGAAGGTTCTGCCTTCTTCTGATACTACATAGATACTAGTGATGTCATGATGATGTATTGGTCATGTAGTGAATGACAAGTCTACCAACCACAAGAGGGGAGTGGCAGGTGTAAATCTTAGTGACACATGAATGTACAAATCAAATGTAAGCATGGTTTTCAACCTCTATTCATCGGTTCATAACTCCTACTATGGCCAAAATTTTAAGGGCCAGACTTCAATTTCATGACGCATTTCAACAGCAGAACGCTATAGCTTTACAATTCGAGAACAGATGACATAAAAAACGCTGCAATGTCACTGAGAGGTCGAGAATTGTTTGTTGTTCTCAGGAAGGGAGAGGATTATGCAATTATTTGCAATGAAGTGAGCAAGCAAATAAAGGTATTTACCAACATTTTCTCTACATTGTTTTAGAGTGTGATATTGAAGCTTTGTTATTAAATGAATTTAAGGTGATAAAACATTTGCCCTCAAATTCATGCTGCGGGCCCTGCAGGGAGAGCTTCAGCAGAAAGGGGTAACCGCCTGTTAAGTACACAGTCAAGATGAGCATTTGTCTGTTCCGGCTGTTTCTAAAAGTCTGCTAGTGTAATGTGACCTATCCAATCTGGAAGTGCCACGTTAACACCGACTATGCCACCTAGGAGGAAAAGAGCCCTAGGACCTCAACCAAATATTCACGTTTTCACCCACAGGTCCCAGATCAGGTGGTGAGCAATCAAACCACTAATATATATATATATATATATATATATATATATATATATATATATATATATATAGCGAACCGTGACCATTAAAAGTGGGCCCGCTCCCATCCCCCCCCCCCCCTTTCCTAATTAACTGCAATAAATAAAAAATAAAAAACTCAGACGACAGTACAGCTTTAGAAATGCAATAAACAATAATATCTGTACTAGATAACTTTTTAAGCAAAATAAGGTTCCAACAAAATAAGGTCCACAGCATACATTTCAACATCTTGTTTATTTTTCCACCAGTCTACTACACAGACCAATATATTAGTGCAGAAAACAGCAGTTTTCAGAACACTGGAAATTCTGACCAAAAATGTTGTTTAATTTGGGGAGTTTTGCTCAGGATATTGGAATAAGAAGAACTGAAGTAAATCAGAAGATGTTTTATTTTCTTTAATTTCCCGGGCTTCTGCCACAGCCCTAAAGTCCTCTGCACAGGCATATCTATAGTGCCTAGAAGTGGTCTTCTGCATGCTCAAAACAAATGACTGGATCTTCCATTCATCATCTATAATATGAGCTGTCACACCAAGATCATTCTTGTTGCTAACAGAGGTCCAGTGATCCCCAATCAGACACACATTTGTGGCGATTTTCACAATAACCTGTTTTACTTCCCTTTCCTCATCATACAGCTGCTGGATTTTCTATCGCCATTAATCCATTGTTAAAGTTAGGTTGGGAGCTGGGTCAAAATAGGTAAGCAAACTATGATGACTTTCACCTTGATAGTTTAGCTCGGGTGTATTCCTAACCAAATTGCACAGTAGGGGGCGAGAACGAGTTTTCAAACCTGTGAATTACAAAGAAATTACTACCACAAGAAATCGCACATGTGCTTACATGGATGCAATCATGAAGCCGCCAGGTTTGCTTAATGGAAAATTAATTTTTGAGAAGCTTCCTAATGGAGACATTGACAAGACTAAAGTTGTTTGCCCCTTATGCAACGCGGAATTAGTTTATTATAGGAGTTCTACCATGATGCAGCCCAGGGGAAGAGTCGCTGCCACCGAAAACAGGTTAAATGTACTAAATGTTGGCTTACATTTCAAATCTCATGTTTAGCTGAATAAACATGTTATCAACCCCTTTTACTGTACAGTATGTAGACTTACAAATTCATGTTTGACTGAATATGCCCTCTTAAAGTATGTAGGCATACAGTACTATTTTCATGTTTAACTGAATAAACCGTTGAACACGAGTACATTTTATTGAGCATGTTTTTTTTTCTTCAAGTATCAAAGTAGAACAGCTTCCTCAAGCAGTCATTGATGCATTTTGGAAACAGGAGATGAGCCCCTGGTCTAATGCATCCTCTGTATTAGGAAACCCTATCTCAAAGACTGACTTTTAGTCATTAATTGGGTAGCATAAATGGGTATGCATAAATAAGAGCTAGACTTTAATTATCCAAACAGCACGGAATTATCTATGTCCAAAGCCACACTGGCTCAAGGGTGTTAATTATTTTAAATAAAATACACACTGGCTATACAAAGTTCACCTGTGACCACGACTTCGCAGTATTACAGCAGTATTATTATGTGTGTATGCGTATTATCCTCCCCTCCTAACAGTCCACACCAGGTAAAAATCCTGTCCATTAATGTTACAACCAGAATTGAACTAAATAAAGGACATTGTCAGTCATCACAGTAAGTCCCTAAAATTGGCTAAATGTGGAAAGTATTTGATTTATCTATGGCTGGTGTTGGATTGTTTGCCTGTTCGGAGTGTGGCATGTTTAGGTTAGACCGTTTCGCCACTGACAGTAATAGTGATTGTATTTGTGAGAGGTGACAGTTAGTTACTTCTCTTGTGACGAAAGTAGAAAGTTTAAAGTGCCCACTTATTAAGGCATTGAGAACAAGAGTCAGTAACAGCTGTGGAGGCATCAGGGAGAGCTAGTGCCTCCACAACTCCAGTGTCAGAGCCCTCACAACGGGGTGCATGGGTGACATCTTGGCGGCATATTCGGAGAGCGAGGGCTGCAGCTAACGCTAACACCAACGCTAGCCCACCAGTTCATGTGTCCAACAGTTTTGCCCCGCTCAGTGAAAGACGCGCTGAGGAGCCTGTCTTACGGACACTGGTCATAGGCAGTGTTGCGAATAACGCTGTTAAAAATAAAGGCGTTAGGTAACGGCGTCATTTTGACAGTAACGGGATAATATAATTAATTACTTTTCCTGTCGTTACAACGCCATTGACTTTACTGGTCATTAAAAGCGGTGCGTTACTATATATTGATATACTAACAGTAATGCGAGCGGACCGCTGCCCAGGCTAGTGAAGAGTAACAGATCTCGATAGGTCACAGTTCTCGGTGTAACACCTGTTTAACTTAACAAGTCAGTAAGTGATTGGCTAAGGCAGCGTTATGGTAGCCAATCAGAGCCAGTGTTGTTACACGCGTACTTTGGTACACGACACAAATGGAGAAGAGGCAAAAATGGCCAGTCAGGAGCAAGCCGAAGAAAAATGAGCATTTTCAAGGTGGCGATGTAAACATTATTTAAGAAAATACTTGAAGTTCCTGAATGTCTACCAGACTGGGTAGTTGATTTATTTAAGAATAAAGGTTTTATTGTTAAGTTTACTTCTATTGTGAACAAACCAGTTGTCTCAGGTTAAGAGAATGTAATTTAATTTGATAGATGTAAATGCACTTTACAACACGGTGGCTTGGTGGATAGCACTTTTGCCTCTCAGCACTGGGGTCTTGGGTTCAAGTCCCTATCTGAGTGGAGTTTCCATGTTCTCCCTGTGTTTGTGTGGGTTTCCTCCGGGATCTCCAGTTTCCTCCCACAGTCCAAAAACATGGAGGTTAGGTAAATTGGCAGTCCCTGGCAAATTCTCCCTGAGTGTGTGTCTGTGCCTGTGTCTCTCTTTGTTCAATAAAAACAAGTTGTTGTCTGAGTGTGTGTGCTTGTGTGCCCAGTGGTGGATGGTGCTCTGCCACTAGGGTCTGTCCTCTCTCCCCTTCCTGCACCCCATTCAGTCCCCCAGGGGGCTGTGGCTTCCAGTAGAGAGTACGCTGTGCGCAATTGGCTGCCGCTTCTCGCCGGTGTGTGTGTGATTGGTTGTCTGTGACTTGTACCTGTGTTAAATTGTAAAAGCGCCTTGGGTATTCTGAAAGGCGCTATATAAATCGAACATTCATTCATTCATTCATTCATATAGTGTAACTGTTTCTTTTTTTTAATCAAAGATTTGGGATTTTAAAGGATTTTATCCTGCACTGGTTTGTTGATGTGCAATAAATATCAAAAGTTAAACACCTTTCTGATCTACTCATTTCAACTGACTGTGAAAACTGCTTTTTCAAAAAATCCTTATTCATTGTAAATGTGCCGTATTTTGTCAATTGTGATTTTTACACCGCAATCGAAATTTGTCCTCCGCTTTTAACCCATCTGTGCAGTTAGAACACACACACACACACACACACACACACACTAGTGATTACTAGGGGGCTGTATATCACACGTGCCCAGAGCGGTAGGCAGCCCTAGCCCGGGGAGCAGTTGGGGTTAGGTGCCTTGCTCAAGGGCACCTCAGTCATGGCCTCAGGTCTGGGAATCGAACCCACGACCCTCCAGTCACAAGACCAGTTCCCTACCACTAGGCCATGACTGCCCCATACATTGGCATATAGCTTTTTTTTTTACTGTAATGCAAATAGTTACTTTCCCTGGTAATGAGTAACTTTTATTATAGAGTAATTCAGTTACTAACTCAGTTACTTTTTTCAACAAGTAGTGAGTAACTATAAGTAATTACTTTTTTAAAGTAACGTTCCCAACACTGGTCATAGGTGATTCTATCAAAGGATATCTCAGGCACAGCCCTTTCATGATTTAATTCTTACTTAGCTAATTGCTATCAGTTTGTAGAATTCAATAATATTCAGTCCAAACGCACAAATATATATATATATATATATATCATACAAACTCACCTGAAAATCCCAGAGGACACCATAAAAAAAAAAGTTTTCACCATGTTCAACGCCTGGGGGGAGAAACACCCATATGCGAGATGACCCAGACCGATCGTGGCAAACGTTGAACGCTACAAACATAAAGAGTTGCTAAAGAGCCACGGCCGGGAGCTGAAAGGAATAGACTTCAGTATTAATGACCAGTTCCCCAAGGAGATCCTGGAGCGATGCAAGGTCCTGTTCCCCATCCGCAAGAGGTTCATCCAAGGAGGATCCCAGGCTGTAATCTCTGTGGACAAACTTTACGTTGTTAACAGTCAAATCTACCGTGAGACTAGCATCACACCATGGCTGTTCTAACAAGGTGCTCTGTATTAACATCAACGCCTTTATCCAAACTCTTTATAATATATCACTTTTTGCCTAGTACAATACGGCATGTCTAAGATGAAATAACTAATGCTGGTCTAAACGGCATAGTACCGTATAATTTAAATGTTCTCCTTCTTAATTCTTAATTGTTTATCCTTCTTTTTGTTGTATATGCACTTTCAGTTTACGTGTCACCTTTTCCCTTTCCCTCCCCTTTTCTCTTTTTGCACTCATCCAGCGATTTGTTCACTCACTTTCAAGACTGCAATGTATTGTATGCGCACACACACACACATACATGCAGGCATACAGCACAATCTCACACTAACATACAGGAGACACACATACACAATCGATACATACAGACACATACACACAGCCCTGTCGACAGGGGGGGGCAACCGGGTCTGTTGTCCCGGGCCCCAGGGCCAGGGGGGCCCATCAAAGAGCCCAGCAATTTATTTTTTATTTAAAGTCTATAATTTTAAATAATCTTGAAATCTTTCATTAATATAATTTTTTTTTACTCAAAATAAGCTCAATGGCTAAAATATATGTTTTTTACCTATCTGCATATTTTCCATTAAGTGCATACACCCCTGCCTCCCACTAAAAAATGGTTTGATCCAGCATCGACCGTAGCTGGCTGGTACCCGTCCAACAGCGGGAAATACAGTGGTGGATAGTTAAAGTAAATACAGAAATCTGGAGGGCAGAAAAGAAAGTCGAATTTTAATGTATTTTAATGCATTGTGTTCCAGGTTTGAAAAGTGCTGGAATTTAGGCTAAAGTACTACTTCGTTTCACAACAAATGTAATTCCAGGACGAAAAATGAGAGAATGTGAAGACGTTAAGATTGAGCGTTTTGAAAATAAACAACCATTAAATAATGTAAATTATTTTAAAAAAGCAAATTATTTCGAGTATATGTATAAATATTTAACTTAATTATGTTTAGCGTTCAGGGAAATATTGAAATGGACCTTTAAAGTGACGTACAAGTGCTTGAATTCCACCTTATAAAGGTGTATGAACCCTGCAAACGTGACTTTGTTCATTGCGCTGAAGCGCGGTGCGCGCGAAGTTACAAAATTCGAGAGGTGCACGACCTGGCGAAGAATCGAGACCCTCGCACACGTTCAGTGCCACTGCGATTACTTCATTTTCGCAGCACGGACCCTCGCGCCGCTCGCAACACGTCAAGTATAAACCAGTCAGCTGTCAGAAACAGCTGATGTGTGGCTGTATTATATACTATATGACCTAACACAAGGATTGTCTGCTACAGAGAAAATTCAAATGACGTAAGCCGGGGGGGGGGGGGGGGGCACTTTCTTGAAACTTTCTTGTCCCGGGCCCCAGCAAGACTGTCAACGGGCCTGCATACACACATACATATAGCACAGATACATACACAAAACATAGGCACACAACACAGATGTGCAACACACACACCTTTAGCAACCATCCAACACTCAAACACGTAGTTTTAACATGAATTCACTGAAGTTTGTTACATGGAATATACGTGGAACTGGTTCGAGGGAAAATTGAAATTTTTTAATCGGCTAAACAGCTTACAAGCAGATATTGTCTTTCTACAGGAAACACATATGTCCAAGACACCCACATACACACTGACCTCTCCTCAGTTCCCACATTCATACTCAGCCTGTTACAACTCAAACCAAAGGGGGGTGGCCATATTAATTAACAGAAGGATAAACTTCTCCATTAGCAACAATATAATACTTAACCTGTCTATTCTAAATATGCATTTATGTATTGCTAATATAAAGGGGCCAAATGTTGAAAAGGATGAAAAGGATTTTTTTTTCTCTCACATTCTATCACAGCATTTAACTAGCTATGCCTGTTCTGGACAGTTTCTCTTGGCCCTCAGACATAATACGTCAGACGTAATGTAGGGGAAAAATCACTACTTGATGTGATCTCACCACTAAAATCCTCTACTTGTGAACTGGACCCTTTACCAACATGCTTTTTCAAGCAGGTTTTGAGCTCATTAGCAAATGAAGTTCTAACGATTGTTAATCAGTCTCTGCAATTGGGTGAATTCCCTAAAATTTTTAAAACTGCAATGGTTAAACCACTATTAAAGAACAGAAATTTTGATCCCACAATTCTTAATAATTATTGACCTATATCTAACCTTTCCTTTCTTAGCAAAATAATTGAAAAGTAGTGTCAATCCAGTTGAATGACAGTCAAAGTAAATCAAATAAATGACACTTTTCAATCTGGTTTCAGAGCTCTTCACAGCACTGAAACAGCCCTAGTTAAGGTAGTAAATGACTTGAGATTGACTAAGGATGCAGGCAAACTCTCAGTCCTTTTTCTGCTAGATTTAAGCGCCGCTTTTGACACCGTTGATCATGAAATACTTCTTGATCGACTACAGAGCTGGGTAGGCCTTAGTGGCTTAGTCTTAGACTGGTTTAGATCGTACCTAACTGGGCGTGATTACTATGTAGCATTAGGTACCTCTTCCTCCACACGTCAAAAAATAACTTGTGGCGTCCCCCAAGGATCAATTCTTGGGCCATTACTATTTAACCTATATATGCTTCCGTTACCACACATCATTAATAAACATGGTATTAGTTATCATCAATATGCAGATGACAATCAACTTTAAATTTCGCTAGAACCTAAAGCCCTAAAATCAATTTGGTCACTGTTTGACTGCATAGATGATATACAGACATGGATGTCTGACAACTTTCTGCAGTTAAATAAACAGAAGACAGAGGTTCTTGTTTTTGGCAGTGATTCACAAAGTAATGATGTCCAGACTTATTTAAATCAAATGAATCTGAATGTCAGACAATGTGTTAAGAACCTGGGTGTCACCTTTGATAATGAGCTCAGCTTCAAATCACACATCATGACTACATGCAAGACAGCTTACTTTCACCTTCGAAATATCGCTAAGGTCCGAGATATGCTCTCTCCTGCTGACAGTGAAAAACTTGTCCATGCATTTATCACATCAAGGCTAGTTTATTGTAACGCTGTTCTATCTGCTCTTCCAAAGAGCTCTATTTCGCACCTACAGCGAGTTCAGAACGCGGCTGCAAGGGTTCTGACCCGCATGAGAAAGAGAGATCATATTACACCTGCACTCTACTCACTGCACTGGTTACCTGTCAGCTTTAGAATAGATTTTAAGGTTCTAGTCATGGTTTTTAAATGTCTTCATGGTCTTGCCCCTCTTTACCTCAGTGAAATGATGGTTAGATATGTTCCAGTCAAACAGTCTTCAAACAGTAATCTACTGGTGATTCCTAAAAGCCAATTAAAGATTGCCCAAAGCTCTAGAATTCTCTTCCTGAAGAGCTCAGAGGCATTTCATCCCTGCATAGTTTTAAGAACATTCCTGTTTAGATCTGCTTTTAGTTAAGAAATCTTATTTACTTTATAACATTAGGTTGTCTATTATTTTCTAAATCTAATTATCTTAATAGTTTACTTTACTTTTTTACTTTTTATGTTATTTTTGTCACGTTGAGGACCCCGGCCCCTCCCTTTTGGGCATGTGTTTACGTTGTCCACGTGCATCGTCTGCATCTGTAGAACTACGTGGTGATGGTTGTCTTGTGATAATTCGTTTCACCTGTGACTCGTCTCGTTATCACGTGGGGCTAATGTGGTCTGTCTATTTAATGTGCGTTCGCGCAGTGTCCTGTGCTCGTCGTTGTCTACAGTCTACACGAGGGGTAATCAATTAAATCTTTCCACGGTCCATTTTTGGCAGATAGCTCAGAACGTAACACTCAAATGGGTGGTGAACGTAACACTCGTCTGAAAATAAATTCTCCGGTTTAAAATATAGTCTCCCGTTAAAATTTTTTGGCATTTGGGTCTGTATCCAGTTAATCAGGAATGTGATTGGGTCCGGACAGGACGGCGTTCGGGTCCGGATCCGGACCGCGGTCCGCCATTTGGTGATACCTGGTCTACACGTTGCTGTGTTTGTGTACATGTTCCACGTGCGCTATTGCGCAATATTTGTGTTCTCTGTGCACTATAAGCGCTATAATTGTGAATAATAAAAGTGACGTCTGTCGCAGCAGAGGATTCTGTGTCTCATCCTTCGTGACATCCCGGACGTCACAGAACGACGATCCTCTTCGAGACACCATGCCAAGCTACACCACCCGGCCGAAGAAGGGCCAGCACCCCAGCAAGCGGCGTCACCGGGCAGCTTCCTCCCCCCAGCGCCGCGAAGCCACGCTGACGCTGGAACAGCTGGAGCAGTTAGAGGAGGAGGATTACCTCCCTCCACCAGTGTGCCCTTCTCCTACCGCGGGCTACGAGGAGGAGGGGGAGGAAGAAGAGGATTACCCTCCGTCCGTTTGCTTCGCCCCCACCATAGACTACGTTGGGGAGGGGGAAGAGGAAGAGGATTACCCTCCGTCCGTTTGCTCTGCCCCCACCATGGACTACGGTGGGGAAGGGGAGGAGGAAGAGGATTACCCTCCGTCCGTCTGCTCCGCGCCTGCCGTAGACTATGGTGGGGAGGAGGCGGATTCATACACGGAGGAAGAGGAGGGGTCCTATACTGAGGAGGAAGAGGAGAGCCCTTCCCCCTCAGAGCTCTCCGCGGGGACCGCTAGGAGAGGGAGGACACCTGAGGAAAGCGCGTTCTCCAACCCGTCAGAGGTCAGCATCATGGACTACTCCCGGGATGGGAGCCCGGTGGAGTCCATGAGATGGAGCCAAGGCGGGGAGGAGGAGGAGCGGATGGAGATAGACAGGGGACTCCCACGCGGCACCCAGCACATTCGCCAGCCGCGCTGCTCCCGGCGGAGGGTTTGCAGCAAAGGCAGGGGGGGGGGGGAGTGCCCACCATGGCACCAGCAGCTCCCGGTCTCTCTCCCCTGTTAGCTCTCCTCCTGGCGCGCAGCCTGGCGCCTGTTTCATGTGCGTGTGTGTGCCAGTGTTTGTAAGTCTGCCCGTATGTCTACCAAACCCCCTCTTCCCGTTTGTGCCTATGTGTGTAAGCGTGCCTGTTTGTGTGTTTGTGACCGTGCCGTTGTCTAACGTCTTTTCCCCTGTATTCCCAGGGAGGGTGTTCTAGGCGGTCCATGGCAGACGCTTCACCAAGGGCGGTCAGCTCCCAGACGCAGGACTGAGCGCGTCAGATCCGCCCATCGTCGTGGGTTCGGGGCACTCGGTCCGGGACGGGTAGTGCCCTTGGAGGGGGCATCTGTCACGTTGAGGACCCCGGCCCCTCCCTTTTGGGAGTGTGTTTACGTTGTCCACGTGCATCGTCTGCGTCTGTGGAACTACGTGGTGATGGTTGTCTTGTGATCATTCGTCTCACCAGTGACTCGTCTCGTAATCACGTGGGGCTAATGTGGTCTGTCTATTTAATGTGCGTTCGTGCAGTGTCCTGTGCTCGTCGTTGTCTACAGTCTACACGTTGCTGTGTTTGTGTACATGTTCCATGTGCGCTATTGCGCAATATTTGTGTTCTCCGTGTGCTATAAGTGCTATAATTGTGAATAATAGAAGTGACATCTGTCGCAGCAGAGGATTCCGTGTCTCATCCTTCGTGACAGCCCGGACGTCACATTTTAATATTTTTATCTTTAATTTCTTTTAACATTTTCTTTTTGTCTTTTTGTCTTATCTCCTTTAATGTTTCTTTTTATTTATACTGTAAAGCACTTTGAGTTGCATGTATGTATGAAAGGTGCTATACAAATAAAGATTATTATTATTATTATTATTCAGGGTTCCCACACCTCGGTTAACATCAAATTCAAGGACCTTTCAATGACTTTCCAGGACCAACTTCCTCAAATTCAAGGACTGCACCTGGCACCATTTACCTACTGTTACCCCTGAATATGTTGTCAAAAAACAATGTTAATTCAATGCAAATTTGTGGGTTTGGGGGGCACTGCCTCTGGGCTCTGGGGTGTGAGGCCTTGGGTGCGGGGGGAGCAGGTGCTGGCCTTTAGCAGGGTGGCTGGCCTCCCCTGTGGGGCTGGGTGGCGGGACCTGGGGCCCAGTGCCTGGGACTGCCCGACCCAGTGTGGGGGCCCTGCCTGCGCGGGGTCGGTCTGCCTTGTGTCGGGGCATCGGGTCTAGGCCTTGGGGCTCTGAGGTGCCTGGGTGGTGGGGGTGGGGCGGTAGCTGTTGGGGGGTATCTGGGGTGGGCTGGGGGCACTGGGGTTCAGACTCAGACCAGCTTATCTTCAATCCTGTTGATTGGGTCGAACTCTCCCTGCGTGCAGTGAAACACGGGGCCCAATGAACCAGCTAGTTAGCTGGCTCTCCTCTTCCAGAGGACTCCATTTTAACTGCACCATAGTATCACACACTACCATACATGCATATACACCAACACCTACACACAACTGCTCATCTTACTTCAGTCCTGCAGCCACCTCTTTCATCCTTCCCACAACTATGGTGATGTTTCCTGTGGGCTCATCGTTAACAGGTATATAAGTACAACATCGGTCTCCTACCGTGGCGCATACTGCTCCTTCTTTGGCGAGGACTATGTCCCGTCTTCATTCGCAGTGCAGTCAGCTCGGTCTTGATGCCTTCTGTTGCAGCAATAGTGCTGTTTACAAATGTTGCCAGTGTGCCTCCCCTTAATGACCACAAGCAGCAACAGTTCTTTGTGAAGACGGATGGTTTATGGTGTAGCAAACTTATTTCCCATTGTGAGAACTACAAATACAGCAGATTGCAAAGATATTTGCTATGAATGACACAGATCATGACATTTATCCTTTAACTCCATTAATGTAAATAAAGCAAATCTAACATGTTCAATGCAATTCACGTCTCTTAAGAAATGCGATACACATACATGCATTAGCAGGTTAACATTTACCGTAGAAACAAATATTAAACAAACCTTGTTAACTGCTTTGGCTAAAGGAGAGTATTGGGTGGGGGGATATAGAGACGTGTGTATATATTGGCGTGAATGTGTGAGTACATATGTGGGGGTATGTATGTCCGCAAAAGTGTATATGGGTGTGGGTGAATGTGTGTGGGAATGTATGTTGAGGTGAATGTACATGTGTGTGTAGGTGTATATATGTGAGGGTCTACATATGAGGGTGAATTTGGGGGTGTATGTGTGTATACGTATGTGTATACGTGTATAAGGATGGGTGTAGGTGTATACATGGTAAGGGTGTATATAAGGGGTTGTGTGCAGGTATGTAGGGGTGTATATTAGGGAGTGAATGTAAGTAAGAGTGTATGTATGGGGACGGCTGGTTCTGGGTCTGGTTCTTATTGTGCCCGGTCTTCTCCCGGCTGCTCCCCTGAGATTACTGCTCCACTCCAGAGGAGGGGTGCCTTGGGGTTCCGGGGCCTGGATTGGTGCTCCGGCGTGGGGGCGGTTGGCCTGCTCCCCTGGGCGGTTGTGGTCCGGGGCGGCTCGGGGCTCCTCGGCAAGAGGGGGGCCCTCCCGGGTGCGGGGTGGTACCCGGGGGCGCGTGGCGCTGGGGCTTTGCTACTGGCCCATGGCGGGGGGAGGTTACATCCTGGGGGGGGGGGGGGGGGGGGGGTTTGCTCTGTTTTCTCTAGTTCCCCTGGGCCTGCACTCCTTGGCTGGGGGGGGGGGGGGGGGGGGGGGGGGGCGCTGTCCGGGGTCTCCCTCTCCCGCCTGCGGGGGTGGGCATGCGAGGGTCACGGGGAAGTGCAGCCCTGGGACTCCACTGCTCCTGGGGGGGCCGTGGGTGGGTGGAATTCCCGGGTCTTTCTCTGCCTACCTCTGGGGGAATGTTGTCGCAGCTCTCTACCCTTGCTGGCAAGTACATTCTGTACATTTATCCTATGTTGCACTTTTGTGTTGCACATAAACACACATTCATACATACATATACATCACGTCATTTGTGCCAGAGCCGTATAGAGAGAGAGTCGCGACAATGGAAGTTCAAAACGCTTGATGGTCACGTGATTCACGGGGGCTTCAGATATATGGAGTAAGAGCACTGTCAAAAAAAACATGCGCATACTCAGCAAAACACGTACGTAAATACATTTGTTGTACACAAAAATCTGTATTTATATATTCACGTACAGAATAAGCCATGCATAAAAACATTATGTCGTAACACTGTGTGTGTTTTGTGAGAATACAACTACAAAATCTACAACTTATGCATACAACTAGAATTTTTACGGGTACGACCTCTTAGTTATGATTGCGAATCCAAAGGTGAGAAACGACTGTCAAAAATACGTCATTTGGGGCACAGCCGAAATGCATCGAGTACAAGAGCAATCGATTCGTCACAATGCGCATGCGTCCTCAGCCGCGTCCAGCTTTCAACTGTTGGCGGGTAGAAAGATGGCTGATGCAAGCAGCGGGAGCTCAAATCAGGTACAGCTTAAATTCTTTCCTCGTCTAAGCTAAATAGTTTTACAATAATTTGTTTCAAATAGTTTACGTTTTGGTTAGGTCTTCGTGGTTTAATATACTATGTGTCTCTCACAATCTTTTTTTTTTTTGTACCCATATGTTTATTAGTTTTCAGGGTTATAACACAACACAGATATACAAAACCGCAGAACACCTGGCAAAAAATAAAGATTGGTATTTACAGAAGATAAATGACAAAAACTGTTTAACCCTTAAGAAAACCTACCCCAGAATCAAACAACCCCCCTCCCGTCCCCACCAAGCAAAAAAGACAACAGCAACAGAAAAGTAATACAATAAAATAAATAAATGAATAAGCAAAAAATAAAAATGAGATAATAATAATAATTATTATTATTATTATTATTAAAATAAAAAAATAAAAATACAAAAGGTAGAATTCGAGTTACATGTCTATACTGCAGGTCATTGGACAAACAGATACAACACAAATTTTATATTCCCCTCCATGGGGAGAATAGCTAAGAATATCTGGAACGTCATACCGGGAGGAAGTTCTGGTCATAAAGAACCGATAAAAAGGGCCCCCATGTCTCCTGAAAAGATTGAAGAACCCCAGATTTAAAAGAGCGCATTTTCTCAAGGTAAATGTATCGAATCACCTCATGGAGCCACTGGTTGTGAGTAGGTGGAGAAGATTGCTTCCATTTGAAGAGAATAGTACATCTGGCAAGCAGTGTGGTAAAAGCCAGGACGCGTCTTTCAGAGACGAGCATATTAGAGGTTTGTGGAATTCCAAATACAGCTGTCAATGGGTTCGGGGGCAGAGGGGTGTTGAAAACTTGGCCTAGTGTATCAAATACTTCCGTCCAAAACAATCCAAGCTGAGGGCAAGACCAAAACATATGAGGATGGTCAGCAGGGGAGTTCTGACACCTTGGACACGAGTCTGCTGTACCTGGGAACATCTTGGCCAGTCTTGCATTAGTGAAGTGTAACTGATGCAACACTTTAAACTGCATGACTTGGTGTTTAGCACAGATTGAAGCCGAATGAACAAGTTTAAGACTCTGGCTCCACTGACTGTCTGAAATTGGAGAGTTCAAACCTTGCTCCCAGAGCCGTCATCGGAGTTCTGTAGGTTGGGGAGTTGTCGCTAGCTGGTTATATACATAGGAGATTAGCTTCTTTGAATTGACATCAAGAGACAAAATGAAATCAAACTCTGTTTTGGGAGGATAATGTGGGAAATGAGGGAACAATCGTGCAAAATGGCGAATTTGAAAATAACGAAAAAGATGAGTGTTGGGCAGGTTGTATTTTTGGGCTAAAGCTGCAAAGGATGCAAAAACCCCGTCAATGTATAAATCATTAATTGATGTGATGCCTCTATTATGCCAAACAGTAAAGGCCTTATCAGTAATGGCAGGAATAAATTGATGGTTGCATAAAATGGGAGCGTGGGCTGAACCTCTGTGATAACCATAAAACTTTCTAAACTGGATCCAGATTTTTATAGTGTTTAACACGACTGGATTGTCCGAGACTTTTCTGTAGGAGAGTGGAAGTTGAGAGCAAATTATTGAGAACAGGGAGAGGTTGGCGGAGGTTGTCTCTAAATGGACCCAAGGCAGACTATCATCAAGGGGGGCACGACCTGACCAGTAGGCAAGCTTAGAGAGATTGCACGCCCAATAATAACGACGAAAGTCAGGAAGGGCAAGCCCTCCGTCAGTGACCGGCAACTGCAAAAAAGATTTCCGCAAGCGTGGGGGTTTGTTACCCCAAATAAATGAGGTAAGCATACTATCCAGATTGGTGAAAAATGACTTATTAATCAAAATAGGAATATGCTGAAATAGATATAGGTATTTTGGCAGCAGCTTCATTTTAATGAGATTAATCCGACCAGCCATGGAAAAAGGTAGGGAAGACCAACGAGTGACATCACATCTGGTCATCTCCAACAGTGGGGTAAAGTTGCCACTAAACAACTCCTGGAAAGTGGTAGTGAAGCGAATACCAAGATAGGTAAAACCTGAGTTAGTGACTTTAAAAGGTATGATGGTTGAGGAAAGTCCTCGTGCTGCAGCATTAAGGGGATTCACTCTTTTGAATATTCAATTTATAACCGGAGAGGTGTTCAAATTTGTCTAAAACTTCCAAAATTGAAGGGAGGGAAGATTGTGGATCTGATATGTAAAGCAGGAGATCATCAGCGTATAGGGATACTTTATGAAGCGAGTGTCGACGCTTGATGCCCAAAAAACCATTCAGATGTCGTAGCCAGATTGCTAAAGGTTCAATCGCCAAGTTGAATAGTAGAGGTGATAAAGGGCAACCCTGTCGGGTTCCTCTATGCAAAGAAAAGGGCGGTGATTGTGTACCATTTGTACAGACATGGGCGGTAGGTTGAGAATATAGCAATTGAACCCATGAGATAAAATTGGAAGGAAAGCCAAACTTTTCGAGAGTAAAAAAAAGGTAATCCCATTCAACTCTGTCAAACACCTTTTCAGCATCAAGGGAAACCACGATCTCAGGAAGGTGTGAGGGGGGTGAGTAGATTATATCGATAAGCTGTCTGGTGTTAAAAAAAGAATGTCGACCACGCATGAAGCCAGTCTGATCAATTGCAATTAAATCTGGCATAACAAATTGAAGGCATGTGGCTAGAATTTTTGAGAGAATCTTGAAATCAACATTAAGGAGGGAGATGGGCCTATAGCTACCGCACAGTGTTGGGTATCCTTTTTTAAAAGGAGGGATATTAAAGCCACATTCATAGATGGAGGTAACTTACCCAACAGGCGAGCATCATTAAAAACACGAACAAGGATGGGAGCTAATCGGTCTGCAAATTCTTTATAGAATTCTGTTGTAAAGCCGTCTAATCCAGGCGATTTTCCACCCTGTAGAGTTCTAATAGCAAGCAGGACTTCTGCAGTAGTGACAGGAGCCCCAAGAGCTGCCATGACATCAGTGCCAATTTGAGGAAAAGGAAGCATATTTAGGGCATCAAACGAAACTTGCAGGGGTGAAGTATGGTCCGAAGTATAGAGGTTGATGTAGAAGTCTGTGAAGACCTCATTAATAGACAAGGGATCTGTGAGTATCTCACCATTTGACCTTCTAACAATGGGGATTGACCTTGAGGCATTAGCAGTTCTCACCTGACTGGCTAACAATCTACCTGCTTTTTCTCCAGATTCATAATAGGTCAGTTTCACAATCTCACAATCTTTAAGGGACAATGCTGTTATATGGCACGGGCTAACCGCAATGGTGCCCTTTGAGATTCTCCTAGATGCGATCTTTTAGTAGTAATGGGCTTCATGAATCACTTTTTACTGCTTCACTTCTTCCTTTTTGCTTTTCCCACCGCTACGACAATGTTGCTTTCTTATTCGTGTATGGCTTTAACGTTATGCTAGCTTCAAGATTATGGTTCACTCAAGCTAGGTTTAAACTTGACGCGCGTCAAAAATGATCTAATCGCGGTGGCTCCGCACATGCTATTGGAGAAGACTTCATTCATCTGTTCTTGGTATGAAAATGTTTGTTTGTCAGGTGCCTTTAGCAGACATCATCAGCACTGCTCAAAATCTTGTTACAGTACTGAGCAACAGTTTAAGCTCAGCAGGAAATGTCAGGCCAGCCAGGCAGGGTAGGGCAGATCCAGGTTGTGGACAGGGAGCACAGACAGAAAAGGCCCAGTCCAGTCACCACAGCCAGTCAGTACAACAAGAAATGGCAAGGTATGCGACAGGCAAGTAGGCTGTTTTTGTGTTACTTTACAGTTCCAGTACTCTAACCCAGTCATGTTTTTAGGTCTTTTCCTGGATTTTTCCGCAAAGAGGTCAGGGGGAAAAGACGTTTTGCACCATATACACGTCAAAAGAAAAGCTTTTTGGTCAACTTTTTCCTACTTGACAAACAGCGTGGGAAAACTCCCAAAGGAGAACTAGAATTACGACTTATGCTGGCTGGACTTGGGAAACGATCATTAACTATAGATGAAAACATCACTCATTCAGAGGTATGATAGTATTTGCTACTTTCCCCAGTTTGCTGTCAAAATGAAATAAATGTAATGTAAAATATAACGTGGTATATTTCATACACATTTATTAACCACATTTTTTGTTAGACTATATGCTCTGCAAGACTGCTCCAGTATTGAACAGTGGTGGACGAAGTCAACATAGCGTCACATCAAAACCCCTACAGTGGGCAACAGTTAAAAGCAATTAGTGGGAATGGCAAATGTATCATGTACATTGCTCCTTTACAAGAAGAAATTGACAGTACTGCATTGCCACCAGAAGCAAAGGAATTTGAACAAATGCCCAAAGCCCAGTGTACATCATGTAGAAAAATGTTTCCTCTTCAGGCTCTTCCAATCCATATCCAGGAATGCCAGAAGGAGCAGGTTGATTTGTGTATTTCATCTGACAATGTATGTTGAAGCTTAGTTAAATCTTTTTGGGTTATTTTTCGGTCCCATGATTTAACATGTACAAAATATTACATCAATTGGCTGTTAAAGTTTCATCTGCAGGAAAACTGTACAGAAGAAGATTCAGTCTCAAATGACCTGGACATCCAGAGGGAGATGGTAAGATGTTTTGTACAAATGTCCTGATAAGTGTTTTAAAACTACAAAACTGAAGTACATGCATCTGACTGTGGATTACGGTAAAAAAATGTCACCGTACCTTGATTTCATGACTGCGGTCTATATATGTATATGAGTTAATTTTAATTTCCTCATATCAAAAGGAGCTTGCATCATAAAATGCTATTAAACTTTATAAATATATTTTGTTAACACTCTTATTCATTAAGGGGAGTTGTATTTTTGTCTGTAGAACTGCAGAACATGGGGTTAGCATGTCGGATCACCCTATAGATTGCTTCCAGAGGTAAAACCACAAGTATCTTTTCAGAAGTATGTTGTCCATTATTCATTTAGTTATCTCTCTGCTGTCAGTATAACTTTCTTCCATTTTTTTCCAGTTCTGACGACATACTTAATTGGATTAGTGGCCAGGTGGAGGAAACCAACACATTTTCCATCTGTGTATCTCGAACTGACCTCTTCACCCGTGGCATGCAGCAGTGGCAACGTCAGAAGAAAACATCTCCTAAATGTAGACTAAGGGTTACCTTCTTTGGGGAAGCAGGCATTGACACTGGTGCCTTAAGCAAAGAGTTCCTAACAGGTTTAGAAGTAGACAATTTGTGAAATCACAGTTTTATAATTTATAATTTTGCTGTTTTCTAGAAATGCTTGCAGAGATTGAGAGAAAGCTCTTTGTCTGTAGTGCAGATAAAAAAGGAAAAAATCCTCTTTACTGTCTGAACAGTTTGGATCAAAACTACTTCAGGTGAGTCTAATCAGTAGTTCTGGTTATTTTATATGTATTGAGGAAATAACCTAAAATATATTTAAATACATTATACTATTTGATTTTATCTTATTAGGAGTTCTGGAGAAATCATGGCAGCTAGCTTGGCGCAAGGGGGACCTCCACCAGCCTTTATGTGCGAATGGTGCTTCAGATATCTCTGTTCTGGTGATTCTGACAGCATTCAGGTGTCAGCTACTGATGTCACTGATCGGGAACTGTCGCTTCTTATTGAGACGGTAAAAAAATTATGAAATCAGGCGGGTACTGAAAAGTAACTATGATTATGCACTTATTAGTCTACAAGTAAAGGTGTCTTCAGTTTCATTTGAAGTATTTTTTGTTTTGTTATTAGTTATATTGGGTTAATGTCTGTTTGGGTAATTTCTGCTCTTGTACTGTGATCCGTGACCGTGCACAATAATTTCTCAAATGTACCATTGAAACACTAGTACACTATTCTGATATTGTGGATGTTACCGTCGTCTAATCCAGTGTACTCATTTCTCTAACAAATGTTTTCCTCATAATATTGTAATCATGTCTTTCCACTGTATATATTGACATTGCTGATTTAGGGGACCAGATCCACATTTTTGGACAACCTTATTTTGGACAGTCTTCTTAAGAAGTGGAAATTTAAATAATTCAATTCAATATTGTGTTTTCAGATTAGCAGTGCAACTGATGATGAGCTCGGTGAACATATTGATGAAATTCTAAACTGTGTACACTGGAAGGGTGTCTGTAGAAAAGAAAGATTACATAATCAGGTATTTATTAGGTGTTTCTTTGTTGACTGCTGAAATGGTTACTACTTTTAACACAAAACACATGGACTACTTATGTGCAGTTACAGTTTCAAAACCACTATATTTACACTATATTTTCCCTGTTCCAACACTCACTCACTCAGTTAATTCAGGGATGTCAGGTTTTATAAATTTTTTTTGCTGTTTAAAAAAAAAAAAAACGTGTATTTCTACTGTTTTTGAAGGGCCGTTATACTCCACTCAACCATGAGAGTCGTTCCGGTGCTTGATCAGCTTAGGAAAGGACTGCTGCTTTATGATCTTCTTAAGATAATGAACTTGTACCCAGAACTTTGTCTACCACTTTTTGTACCAGGAGATTTGTACCAGGACTGTTTGTCCTGTGAAGGACGAAGACCTGGTAGAGCACCTCAGGACCATCCAGTGCTGCAAGCTTTTAAATGCATGGAAATGTGAAGGTATTTTAATTGCATTTCAAATTTAAGAGAAAAAATACACTTTTTATACATGCAAATATAAGTGGGCAATATTACATGTTTTATCATTAGCATGATAAATTGCTACAGTATCCTTTACTAAGAATATCATGGACATTGTCTATGATATATCATATATATATTGTCACAGTGGGTCAGCCTGGATGACACCAGAGGGCGCACACACGCACCCCTTCTCTTACACGCATGCCCACAACCACACAGAGCACACCCTCTCATACCAGGACACTCCTCCCATCTCAATCTCCAGAATACTGACACCTGCACCTAATCAGTTCAGGGCTGTGTTTATTCCCACAGGTGGCGCTGTCCAGTGCTGCGCATTCAGCCTGCACCCTCGCCTCTTGTCGTGGGACATCCTGCCCTGTGTTCTGGACTAACTCGCCCCGCCCTGTTGGTTTTTGTTGCTATTGCTTATCCTTTTTGTTATCGTGTTGAGTTATTTCTGCCTTGTGGCCTGAGTGTTTCTGTTTTCCGTCATGGATAATAAAGCCGCTCACTCTCAGCCTCTGCCTCCTGCTGCTTCTGTCTCGGCGTCACATATATGATAAAGGACACTGAACAACTCCTAGTGCAGCGCAGTATATGAAACATGGAATACAAATTATTGAACTCAGTTTTGGTAATATTTGTTAAATGTTATAGTAAAAACATAGTAAAAAAGCCTCGTCGTGCCTGCCTCCTCCCCACGTTACAGTCACAGTCAGTAATTTCACGAAAGTAAAGCAATTTTTTTGTTTTTTTACTACTTTTTATACTATACTATAAAAAGTATAGTAAAAACTTTTTATACTACTTTTATACTATAACTATAATACTCTACAAAAATTTAGATGGTTATGTTTTAAAATGTTATTCCTGTCTAGTAGGTAGGCAGCTATCTTCCCTTGTGAAAAAGTTGTATATTTAAACATAACATTAGTATACTTGAACTATATGCAGAATAATTAAAGTATACTTTTTCTTCTTATACTTACAATTTTACCTATTTAATCAGCCTTTCAGTATACTTTGAAAAAGTATACTTTATTTGGCTGTGCTACTTTTGTACTGGCTAGGTATTTCATAAAAATATACTTAGTATTAAACTGTGCTTTTTTATGATAAACCTATCCTTTTACTAAATGTGTCCTATGAGCCTATATTTTTGCAATAGAACTTATTGTGCTGTACTTCAGTGAAAGTATCTATGGGTATTTACAATTTCAAATGAATATTCCATGACAAACGTTGTGATAATAGAATTTAACATCTTTAACAAAATGCAATTTATAACAAATGATTCGGAAATGTGAAAGCATATGTGTGAACTCATTTTTAATACAACATACATAATAATACATATTAGGGCTGGGTATTGATTCAAATTCCAAGAATCTACCCGATTCCGATTCTGAAGGTTAAGAATCGATTTATTTCGATTTAATCCGATTTAATCGATTCGATCCAATTCGGGGTTTAGTGTTATTAAAAATGTATTTGAGCTGTTTCCTGACTGTGTACAGAAGCAACATGTTAAAACTAGTATTTTATCGAGTATTTAATCAGCAAATAGTTACTGGTAGTTGGTAGTTACTGATGGCTGGAAGACTGGTGAAAAGGGTAAACATAAATCTACCTTCAAGAAAGGTATTCCAGGACAATAAACACATCTTTGAGGTGTCTATATCTGCAACAGTGAACTCCTACTGGGACACTAACCAGTGCATTATTATTATGATTGAAATAATTAAGAATGCATTTTTATTTTAAACCAAATGCATTTTTATTTTTAAAGTGCTCACACTTAATAAACTGAAAGTATAAAATGTAAACATGTATTTTTCTTTAAAGTGAGAATATAAGACAGAACTGTCACGTTACGGTCCCCGACCTCTCCCTGTTGGGCATGTGTTAACGCTGTCTGCGTCTACTCGTCTGCGTCGGTGGGTGCGGGTGCATCTTGTGATAATCCGTCTCACCTGTGGCTCGTCTCGTCATCACGTCGGGTTTGTGTGGTTTGTCTACTTAATGTGCGTTCGCGTAGCGTCCTGTGCTCATTGTTTGTTGTTTGAGTCACACATGTTCTATGTAAACGTGTTTTATGTGCGCTGTCTGCGCTTCGGTAAATGTAATAAATGTAACGATTTAGAAAGTGCAAAGGATTCTGTCTCGTCCATCGCCTTGCGCCCAACGTTACAATAACATTTTAAACTTTTTTAAACTGTAAAAACACTGGGTAAACTGTCCTTCTGTTTTTAGATTTCTGATTTGACTATCGTCGTTAACGGCACTGTCCGACGCCATGTTGTTTTACAGTTAGTTAGACCGAGCACGCCTCCGTGAATTCAGTGACTTCAGTGACGAGGCGGGGGTAAAAGTTCACTGGGGGAAATATAAAAAAATATTTTAATTTTTTTTTTTAATTGATCTTTGGACGTACTAATCGATTATCAGAAATTGAACACATTTATAAAGCACAACTAGAGCTGAGAGCAAGATCTGATTCCAGTACTCTGTTCTCAATATTGATGCCTGAATTACACTTTATTTTTTCTTGCAAGCAGAAATAAGATTGAGATACTAGTGGTTGCTGTATTTTATTGACTGCAGCAGACTTTATAATAATTACAAAATAATGTTATGCTAACCCATTCTAAGTTATTCAGACAATCAGTCCTCAAGAAAAATGCTTATTGACTAACCGATGCGGACTTAGTTTACATGAAATCTGGAATTTTTCAATATTCTGTACAAATACAAATAATTCAGAAATTACAATAAAAGTACTAATTTCAGTGCCTAAGCCTAGGCATACCTGCATGTTGTTAAAGACTACATTTGTGCAAATGCAGTTCCTTGACTGTTCTAATCTCTTTCGAATGGATTAGGCAGAGGAATTATGAATGTGTTTTCTCTAACCGAGACCACAATACATTTATTCCTTAATGTTTTAGGGTAGACAGCGATTACATTATCAGACTCCTCAACTTCATAAACAAAAATTGATGAGATTTGAAGCTCAGAATTTCTACACAGTGTCCGAGGTAATTTCGTAAGCTCCTTTACCACCACACAGCATTCCTGTCTACAGTCACAATCAGCTGAACTGCCATGAATACATTCTACTTTGAATGTTATAAGACCCTTAATAGCACAAATCATTCCATTATCTAACCTCACTACTGAGTTATTCCTTTTCACCATCTTTTTTCTAGCTGAATGAAATAGCACATTGTTCGCAACAAAGCGACTGTAGTGCCACCTAAGACTGATCTTCAAACCTACTAAGTGTTCCGCAATTCTATCTATAACAGAGATACTAGCTTGTGCTGAAGGCTTACCAAATACACGAACATCTCCATTTAAATGTTTTGACCTAGCTGGCTCTCTGGCTCTGTATTTCACAGAATAACTGCTGAACATTGTTGTTACCATTGGACGTGCATGTTTTAGCTCTTTTTGGGATACTCCTCCACCGCATGAATCGCTTAACAATCTGTAAAGGAACATGAGTCGTTCCATTAAAGAACTTCAAAAGTACGCCATTAAATGATTCAAAGGTAAAGGTTGAGGTTGCCCAAAGAGGTCCCCAGTTTCGAACGCTTTGAGTTAGATGCATTAACAAATGTACATTAAAGGTCACATTTTGTGATCCATAAAGCTTCTGGAACTCAATTACAAACTTCCTCAGTGCCTTTTCTGCAAGGTCTATATCACACTGCTTGACTTTGTCTTGAAGAAGAATATACACCCTGAAAACCAAAAGGAAAAGGTGGTTCCAGAATTTTCTTGGTAGAATACACTTCATTGTTGGCAATGCATAAAATATGAGAAATGCTCTCCATTCAGAAGCTTTCCAGTATTTACGTTCCTCCACTGACCTAGGAGTTCTAGTAATCTCCACTGGAGGCTGAATTGCTAGCAGCTCCTTGTCTATCGTCTATCAATTTTCTTTTGGTACCAATGTACCATTGATTTTCATGGTGATAAGAATCAAACCAATGACCAGCAAGCTGTTTTGTTACACCTAAACAGACACTGTGTTGATATTCAAGCACAAATCCATTGATCATCTGAAACTTGTCAAGTTTAATCAGAGGGGATGGACATTTAACCCCTAACACTGGACATTTGGGAGTGGCTACTAATGCACTGCTGTAATGCTCACTTTCAGTCCTTTCAGCAGGCTCTGGTAGATAATAGGCATAAGAACCACCCCCTTTGTGGTAACAGAAGTCACATCCATAAGTTCCGTTGAACTGCTTAGTATTCCGGAGCAAAGGCCTTGCAACTGAATCTGAACTACAAACAAGTAGATGTACTTTTGACACATGTACAGTATTTAGTTTGTCCACCCATGTAATGCCTTCATTTTGCAGTACCAATGCTTCATTTACAAAGGGTGTCAGCAAAGTCATCATATTTGGTTTTTTAGGTCCAAACCAGAGACATGGCACACATGTATTATGTTTGCGATCATGGGGACCTAACTCTATTATCTGGCACTGTATAGGCCAAATCTGGTATTATGAACTTTTAAATACAGGAATTCCATCGCAATTCCACAACAAAGTTAGGTCATCTTCACCTATTTCACCATTTATTATCAACTTTTGGTACAGTGCTCCATTCTGAATATCATTAATTGTATCACTTGCAGTGACTTTTGTAAGTAAATTTACCTCTTGGTTTTCCAGAAGTTCTTTTATCTGGGTAGACAAACTCATGACAAGAAAAAAATTTGCCCTTTTTTAGGCTTACATTAGCATCAAAAGGTGAATGGCAAATATCACACTGAGATGGAGTACTCTTTGTTGCTCCCAAGTATTCACCATAGGTTTTGTGAAACATATACTGTGTTTCAGGCACAATACCTGGAAATGGGCATTAAACATTCTAAGGAGATGTTCAAGAGCTTGTCCAGTACAGTTGTGTTTGAGAACATATGCCATCAACAGGAGCAAGCTCTGTGCCTTTGTAATTGGAGCCCCAGGATAGGCAGGTTCATCACCACTGTTCTGGAAAATGGAAACAAAAAATTTAGATCTTCCCCAGATCTCTAATAAATTTGTTAAATAACAAGCTAATGTAACATCTAGTGAAAGTGTCAAATTCATATACGGTGATGTAAAATTATATAAAGTACTGTAGTGCGTATAAAAAAAAACAAACAAAAAAGCGCACGAGAAACACTCAAACACGCACACAGAAACGTGTAGACTCTAGACAACGACGAGCACAGGAAACTGCGCGAGCGCACATTAAATAGACAAACCACATTAGCCCCATGTGATTACGAGACGAGTCACAGGTGAGACGGATTATCACAAGACATAGCCATCACCACGTAGTTCCACAGATTAATTACAATGATACATAGAAATTTCATTCAAAGAATATTTATAGAAAATTAATTACCTGACCATAAATTTCTCCAGTATCCAAATGAAATTCTTCTACACCATTGCTAAAATCGTATGGTGCACTGGACGTTTCCTAATTTGCCAACTAAAAAAAGTAAATGTTTTAACTGGACAATAAAACAAATTCACTGAAAAGTTTAGTCAAAGAAGTTGCAATATTGGTAAATAATAATAAATGGTAATTATTGCCAAAAGAATTCGCTCACCCATTAAAATCATTGAATCATTGGTTCCAATCACTTCCATGTCCACAAAGCTGCAGCTAATTATACAGACTGCTTATACAAACATTAGTGAAAGAACGGGGTGCTCTCAGGAGCACAGTGAACTCCAGCATGGTATCATGATAGGATGCAGCACCTGAGCAACAAGTCCAGTCGTAGAGTGTAGAGTGTACAGACACTCATGGCTTTGTGTTTCCATGGTCGAGCAGCTGCTTCCAAACCTCACATTACCAAATGCAATACAGGTAAGCACAGGCATGAAAATCTGTCACCTTTCGGCGAATTTCGCCGTTTTGAAGTTGAAAAGGGTGACCTACGTGAATCGTGTAGATCCGATGAGTTTTTTGTTTGGGGGGGGGTAGTCGGGAGATTATATGTATATATTTTAATTATCATATTGACTTAATAAGCAAACAGAGCACTTCCGAAATTGGCAATTTCAATGACAGTGGAAGCAGTTTCCGTCCAGAACCTTCATAGAGGCCAAATAGCGTTTCAATCATACGAACGTTCTTCATTCATGTTATTAATTTACTGCTAAGCGGGACGAGAAGCAGGACCTAGTGCTACACCGGGGACAAGTCAGAACAGCGTACATTTACCACTACATTTACCAGATCGTACATTTACCACTACATTTACCAGATCGTACATTTACCACTACATTTACCAGATCGTACATTTTAATTGGGTGGATTTAATTGGGTTATTAATGGTCAATCGTTTTCATATTTTGCGGTAAAACAAAGTTACTGCCGTTCGCTACAGCGTTGAACACTGTCAGATCTAGCCACAAGCTCTTGTGATAAATAGGTAGATAGATGGGCCTATTAAGTTCGTGTCAACCCCGTGTAGTTAACGGTGACATAAAATAAGAATCAAGATTTTTTTCTAGTGTGTCTGTAGTTGTAACTGGTGAATCCAGGGACGTGTGAGGATCACATTCGCACCAGGGCTGAAAAGGTTGAAGATGAAGTTGTAAACTCTTGTCGTTTGAGTCTACCCTGTGCTTTAGCTCATGTTAGAAAATAAAAACACGTGAACCCTGATATTTTTACAATAATTTTCGCCGCTGATGTATTTATTGGTTCATTAAGACGTAATGGTTTTGACTGAGCCAATGGCGAAAGCGGCTTCGTGCGTTTACGGATTGCGTTTACATTGAATCCATTGACATGACAGTCAAAAAATTTTTTTTATGGATTTTACTATATTTTACGGAGCCCGTAAGGTGACATCATGTAAAAAATAAATAAATAACGCGTGGCCACGACTTATTA
The DNA here is from genome assembly GCF_052324685.1 of Brachyhypopomus gauderio. Taxonomy (NCBI): domain Eukaryota; kingdom Metazoa; phylum Chordata; class Actinopteri; order Gymnotiformes; family Hypopomidae; genus Brachyhypopomus; species Brachyhypopomus gauderio. Next base: position 4,974,762 of record NC_135228.1, read on the forward strand.
ACGCGTGGGAATGAGATACTAACGTCGCCTTTCACACGCGGCAACAAAGTTTATTTTTTTCACAGTAAAGCAAGCAAATCCCAGGGATGTTCGCGAACTGACTGCCCAAGGAAGGTAAACCTGGCTTTATATAAAGTAATACTTAATTATCTTGTTCGCACGCGTTAGTAAGTCGTTCGCATGCGTTAGTAAGTCGTGGCCACGCGTTATTATATTTTTTACATGATGTCACCTTACGAGCTCCGTAATATTTGGCATCACCTGTCGCTGTATCCCCGTACACCAGCAGCCACCCCCAACCCCGTCGCAGTATACCCATGACGTCACATGTCAACGCCCCCCCCCACATGTCAACGCCCCGTCGCCGTATCCCCATGACGTCACATGCCCCGCCCCCCGGTCTTCTCACCTTTTTAACCCCTGACCCATTTTCATGCCTGTAAGCAGATGCTTTTGGCAATATAGTATATAGTATAAACATTCTGGCCTTCTGGACTGAAATTAGCATTTAGAAACTTGACATACAAATTCATATTTTTTTTTGGAAGTATATGTAAAAGCCAAATTAAAACACAAAACAGTAATTTAACATTAACAATTTAACATTAATAACAAATTCAGTTACATTAAAAACACTTTTAATCTGTCTGCGCAGTCATCTCACTGTAAAGATTCTATAAAACATACCCAACCGAGCATCTTCATTAAGTGCACATACCCTGTATCTCCACTTTTTGCACATTTTATGAGGTTCACTTACCATAAATTTACACTTATGCATTTATAGATTTTAGAAGATCTGGATCTCACGTATTTAGTTTCCCTTTACAAAGTTTATCAACTGTCAGGATTCCCACTGCATGTTTGCACATCAGTGACAATGCTACTGTGGCCCGTGTAGCAATAGAGCAAACCCGACTACGCCACCTGGGGAATTTCACCCCAGGACATGTATTAACCCAAGCCAATAAAGGCACCTAGGCACACAGGTAAACCTGAATAAAATGTTCAGAGATGTGGATTTAAGGTAATCAAAGGTTTATTCACAACCCATCCATAAAATCACTTCATTTATTAGTATTATTTTAAAAACAACAACAATGCAGAAAACAGTAAAGAAATACAGGAGCTCCGACGAACTGGCTGTGGGTGTCAAAGAACTAGCGGTCTCGCCCGGTCTATATTCTAAAGTCTCCAATACACACATACACGCAAAAGTGCAATGCACATGAACTCACACCACTGCAAATTAAGGTGCCAAACCACGAGTGAATGGACATCCAGATGTCCTACAGAAAGAAAAGATACAATTAGAATATGCAATTGCTCCGACCTCTAGACCCACAGGACGCCCCCACAGTCAATATTTCCCAGAAGTCAAGAAAAATGCTTTAAAAACAAAACCACTAAACCAGAAACTGCTGCCAAAATAAACCATAATCGGTTAACAGAACAAAAACATTATCAACCCATCGGTTAATAATCAAATAAAAATATCACATCAAGTACAGCAAAACAACCAATAAACGAATTAGACAACACGATACATAAAATTACACAGAAAAACCAAAATAGAAAAAAAACAAGGAACCTAACCGACGGCGTATCCAACGCAGCCAAAAGGAAACAAAACAAAACCAGCACAAACAAAGCAAAACAAAACAGCAGCGACTCCAATTTCACTAGGTAGGTATGGAAACATTTCATTAAAACATGAATTGACGAATAGCTGCTTCCAGGCCCGCTCGTTCCAATCGCAACCCGGACCAGTCACTGGCGATACTCACACAGGACCTTCGGCCGCTGCAATTCACAGCTCACACCCTGTTAGTTGTTGCGCCAACCCACGTTACTCCTCCGGATCAGTGCTGCTTCAGCACACCCGGGTTAAAGTAATAAAACCGCCGTGAAGCCACAACAAATGGCTACAATGTAAAAGCCGGTTTAGGGAGCTTTGCGCCAGCCATCAACACGGAGTGGAAAATAGAAGCTTGCATGAACCAGCCAAACAGCACACCCATTCAATGACTCAGCCCAGCCACAGCAGACCACAACAGAGTGAGGATATTGCCTACCAGCAGCACCACCATTCGTGTGTATATATGCTAGAGCCAACACCCACTCTTAATTGGACACACCTGGCGCTCACGTAGAGGGAAGGGGGGAGGAGAATGGAAACACCTCACACTGACTATAGTTGCAATCACGACTCGCAACCCACTCGTAGCCCATCACAGGCTTCACCTGTTACACTACACAGATACTAGTCCACCAAGCCAATATTATCCACAGGTCACTGCCATGTCAGTGTTACTGGTGTAGAGAATGGTTCACCCAAATAGTATTATCTCAGGTGTGCCACAGTGGAAGTCCTGACCACTGAAATGAGGACTAACAAATTATGTAGAGAACCAGATGTGCTACAATCTGTGTGATTTATGGTAAGTGGACCTGATAAAATGAACAATAAGTGTAGATACAAGGTAGGTGTATTTAATGAAGTAGCTCATCTATGTGTATAATCATACAAGAAATAACTTTACATTTACTTTACATTACACATGCAGTACATTCTAAACAAGTAATGTATTGAAAATATTTAGAGATGTATTAATTAATTATGCTTATATGTATAAATAGTAGTGGTGGGACTTTAACGCGTTAATTTCGATTATTTAATTACAGGAAAATGAACAAACTAAAAAAATTAACGCATTTTAAGTAGGTGAAAACAACACGGCGCTAGTAGGAGGTGGTGAAAGCGGTCAGATGACCGGCCCTCTGCGCTTCTAGGTATAAGTATGTAAATGAGGGGCGGCGCTTCTAGTGTTAAAGATTTTATTTGAATTAAATATTACAGGATATTATTAGGTCTCAGCAATTCCTCCAATGGTGTACTCAGATTAGGCATGACATTCTACTCATTTTCAAAAAACATAGGTCTCAGTTTCAGTATATCAGTAACAGCTTAATTGTTCAAAATCTTAACCTGTACTTGCCATTATATAGATAGCTTAATTAACGGTTGTGCCAAATGTGGCAATGCAAATTTCTGTAAGCTGTTTTTTTTATTTTTTGCCTGTCATACTGTTAAACATTTGTTATTAGGGCAAAGCCATGTTAATCAGCATCCAATCAAAAATGTATGACGTGATGACATCAGCATTAATGTATATGCCCACGCGTATCACGCACTATGTTCGAATAAACGGCTGACTTAAGTGAGTTGAAGTTGTGCCAGAAACAGAGAAGGTTGTCCAGTGTTTTCTCTTAGCTAAGCTAATTGCTTATTGTGTACCCTAAGTAACACACGAGTGCTGCTGCGCAGGGATGGCGAATATCCCCACAGGTTATGGGCCCAGTCACTTAGGCCACAGGTGGAGCAGACTTTTATTCGACTGCGAAGAGAAAAATTATGAACTTTGGGAAACAAGGTTCCTCGCTCACATGGAACTCCGTAGTCTCAGGGAGACCATTACGGAAAGGCCAGATATCGACGAGGAGAATGAAAGAGCTCTCACCGAAGATGAGGCAAAGAATGGTGAGGCGTATGCGGAACTTGTACAGGTTTTGGACAACAAAAGTTTATCGTTAGTAATGAGAGAAGCGGAACGAGACGGAAGAAAGGCATTGGCGATTTTGCGAAAGCATTACGTTGGCAAGGACAAGCCACGAGTCATGAGTCTGTACTGTGAACTGTCCTCACTCTGCAAAGCTAGCGATGAGACAGTTACCGAATACATAATTCGAGCAGAGACTATTTTCACGTCATTAAGGAGAGCAGACGAACAAATTAGTGATGGACTCATGATTGCTATGGTAGTGAAAGGGCTACCCGAGTCCTACAAACCGTTCGTTGTGCACGTTACGCAGACAAATGAAGTCGTGACGTTTGGCGAGTTTAAAAGTAAACTACGCAGCTATGAGAGTACAGAAAAATATGGAAGAGGAGACGTGAACGAAGACAACGTGATGAGAATGAGCGGGGCGACGAAAGCGCGCGGGAGAGGCAGAGGGAAGAAAGTAGACTTGGCTGACATGGAGTGCTACGCGTGTGGGAAAAGAGGACACATGGCCCGAGCATGCCCCAACGACGTGCAACAGAGGAGAGATGACCTAGCATGGGACACACCAGAGCGAGGAAAATGGCGCGGCCGTGGACGCGGCCCAGGTCGTGACAAAATCAAGAAAGCTGACGAGCAGACAGATACACAGTCGTCGTTTTTCTTTAAGATGAGTGACTGTCACGTGCAAGGAGAAAACAAGAAAGGGCTCATGGTTGACTGCGGCGCCACATCACATATGATCAATGATGCCACCAAGTTCAAAACGGTGGACAAGCGCTTCAGACCCGAGGACCACATGATCGAGCTGGCCGACGGAACCAAGGTGAGCGGAATGGCGAAGATGAGGGGAGACGCCGAGGTCTATTTGCAGGATAGCGAAGGACGTAGAGTCAGAACGAGACTCAAGCAGGCGCTCTACATCCCATCGTTCCCACAGAACATCTTTTCTGTCAAGGCAGCAACAGGCAACGGTGCAGAGGTCCGTTTCAAAGATGGTGATGACTGGCTAGTCAACAGAGACAGTACAAAATTTAAAATGAGTGTGTGTGGTAGGTTGTATTACCTTAGCACAGTTGAGAGTGAAAAGATCGATGAAGTGTATAGTTGTCATGATATGAAAACGTGGCACAGAATATTAGGTCATTGTAATTTTGATGACATTGCAAAGCTGGAGAATGTTGTTGAAGGGATGTCTATTAAGGGCAAAAATGAGAAGTCAAATCAAAACTGTGAAATATGCACTCAGGGCAAATTCACACAAAGCAGAAACAGACAGGCAGATGCAAAAGCTACATCCATACTTGAGCTAGTCCACACAGACTTATGTGGCCCCATAGAACCAGCAGATAAAGATGGATATAAGTATGCAATTGCATTTACTGATGATTACAGCGGGATGATTTTTCCATACTTTCTGAAGGCAAAAAGCTATGCAGCACAAGCTACAGAAAAATTCATAGCAGATGTAGCTCCCTATGGTAAAATTAAGTGTATAAGGTCTGATAACGGTACAGAATTTACCGGACAGGAGTTCCAGTCCTTACTCAGGATTAATGGGATAAGGCACGAGACAAGTGCACCTTACTCACCTCATCAGAACGGAACTGCCGAAAGGGGATGGAGAACGTTATTTGAGATGGCACGATGCATGCTGTTGGAGAGTAACCTCCCAAAGAAGTTGTGGACATATGCAGTGCAAACAGCAGCTCAGATTCGCAACAGGTGTTATAGTAAGCGTCTAGAGCAGACACCTTACTGTGTTTTCACAGGGAAAACACCCAACCTGTCTAACATGAAAGTATTTGGATCTGAATGTTATGTATATAAGCAGGATAAAAAGAAGCTGGATGCTAGGTGTGACAAAGGGATCTTTGTCGGCTATGATAAGTATAGCCCAGCTTACAACATCTACTATCCAGAAACAGGAAAAGTCCTAAAACATAGGCTTGTGAAAACAATCACTAACAGCAACACAGATAGCCAGACGCAGACCAATTGTGACATGGAGGATGACGCAGAGAGTTATGGAGATGCAACACCAAAGGTAGTGAGCCAGGGTCAAGAACAGTCTGAAGAGACTAGAGAGCCTAGTGTGGAGATAACTGAGGCAAGTCCAACCCAGGTAGATGGTACCGAGAAAGTGCAGGTAGAACAGAGATATCCTGTGAGGGAGAGAAAGGCCCCAGAATACCTGAAAGAGTACCAATGCAAAGCAGACTGTGATGAGCAAATAGAAAATTTGGATTATTTCTATAGAGTGACCTATGGTGTACCTAAAACTTTTAATGAGGCAATGAATTCAGAGAAATCCAAATTATGGGGCGAGGCAATGAAAGAGGAGATGCAATCCTTAACTGAGAATGAAACTTTCACTCTGACACCACTGCCACGGGGCAAACAAGCAGTGGGAGGCCGCTGGGTGTATGCAGTGAAAGAAAGCATAGATGGATCTGAGACTTGTAAAGCCAGATATGTAGCAAAGGGGTGGAAGGGACTGACTATAAAGAGACTTTTTCACCCACCGCCAACATGACGTCTGTCCGAGCATTGATGCAGGTAGCTGTGCAGGAGGATCTTATCCTTCACCAAATGGACGTAAAGACTGCTTACTTGCACGCTCCCATGGACTGCGAGGTATATATGGAGCAACCGGAAGGTTTTGAGGTTCAGTCAGAAACAGGTGAACATCTTGTGTGTAAACTCAACAAGTCATTGTATGGGTTAAAACAGTCCGGTCGCAACTGGAATATGTTACTGCATGATCACCTTACAGGGAATGGTTTTGTGCAAAATGATGCTGACCACTGTGTCTACACCAGAGGATCTGGGAGTGAGAAAGTCACACTGTTAGTGTGGGTTGATGATTTAATCATAGCAGCTAGTGACAACACCATACTAAGAGATGTGAAAGAAATGCTGAAGAGAAGGTTTAAGATGAAGGATATGGGTCCACTTAAACACTTCCTAGGTATTGATTTTAACTGCAGTGATGGAGAAATCAAAATGACACAAATGAGACACATTAAGAAAATGTTGGCAAGATTTAGAATGTCTGAATGTAAACCGAGATCCACCCCATCTGAACAGAAACTACATTTTGACAATGGTGGTGATGTAATTGATCCGACAGGTTACAGAGAGATAGTGGGTAGCCTGATATACATCATGACATGTACCAGACCCGACTTGAGTTGGGTAGTTAGTAAGCTATCGCAACACTTAGCAGAACCAAAGTAACAACATTGGAAGGCTGCAAAACATTTATTGAGGTACTTAAAAGGTTCTATGGATCAGGAATTAAACTACCGGAAATGTGAGAAAAGATTACAGCTTGAGGGGTAAAGTGATGCTGATTGGGCAGCTGACACAAATGACAGGAGAAGCACCACTGGATATTGTTTCAGTTTAACTGAGACTGGTGCAGTAATCTCATGGAAGGGCAGGAAGCAGCCAACAGTGGCGCTATCTAGCTGTGAAGCAGAGTACATGGCTCTAGCAGCCGCTACTCAGGAGAGCATGTACCTTGTTCAACTACTGAAAGGGATGGATGATGGTAACCAGCATTTACCAGTAAAAATCTGTGAGGACAACCAGGGGGCGATAGCACTTTCTAAGAACCCAGTATGTAGACAGAGAAGCAAACATGTGGATATAAAATATCACTTTGTACGGTCTGCACCCACAGAGGGGAAAATTAATGTTGTCTATTGTCCTACTGCATGGTAGCTGATGTACTTACCAAACCAGTGTCAAAGGTAAAACTTGAGAAATTCATGGGTTATTTATTTGGAGAGTAATGGAAACTTTAAAGTAAAGAAGGTTTTTTTTCTTTTATTTAAGTTTTCAGAACTACCAGTGTTTGAGATGTTTTTGTTTTGAGTTATACTGTAACAGTACAGTACAAGAGAGTTATGTATCTCTTTGGTTTTGTTATTACTATAGAATAAAGAGAGCTGTAAACATGTCTTTGAGTGGGAGTGTTAAACATTTGTTATTAGGGCAAAGCCATGTTAATCAGCATCCAATCAAAAATGTATGACGTGATGACATCAGCATTAATGTATATGTTCGAATAAACGGCTGACTTAAGTGAGTTGAAGTTGTGCCAGAAACAGAGAAGGTTGTCCAGTGTTTTCTCTTAGCTAAGCTAATTGCTTACTGTGTACCCTAAGTAACACGCAAGTGCTGCTGCGCAGGGATGGCGAATATCCCCACACATACCTTGGTTACAGAAGGACAGTGATTCAGACAGTAATGTGGAGATTATGAGGCCACGGAAAAAGTCAAAACCCTGCACAGTGGAACTTGATGAGGAGACTGCTCAGGGACTTAAAGGTTGTACAAACACTGTCCTGCTTAGTGACTTTGTCACTTAACTAAATATGTGTTCCTTAAATATATTTACATTATTCTGTTTCAGCGGCTGAATCGAACACACATGTCAGTTTATGCTCAAGAATTGGCTGTCCTGGTGTTTGGAAAGGAAACACTTGCAAAGTCTTCAATTACAGGGAAGCACAGCCATGCCTTTAAAGATCTTCCTGAATAGGCCCAGCTTGATCCAGAGAAGGTCAATGTACTGATTGGTAAGTTAATTTTACAATATTTTTTTACAAATACTTTTATGCTTAATCTGTATCATTATTGCAGTTTTAAAGACATTTAGCCAAATATCAGCCTAGGTGTGTTATGTAAACTTTTTGATCTTGTGGTTATGTAAGAAAACCCTGTGAGACAAATCTTTTTTTTTTCTACGAATGAAATTGAGTATGTTGTAACTTTTCTGCCCCAGAAAAAATGTTCATGGTGATTGTATGTAAACCTCTGAAGCGACTGTATATTGCAGGGATCACTTTAAAAAATATATATCTGTGTATTAGAATTTATAACAGTCTAGGACTGTAATGTTGCCTTTGAAAATTGTCATTGTCCTGATATATAAATGCAACATTTTTATACATTTTCAGTTTTAGAAAATAATAATATCTAACACTAGTGTAATAGCTAACAAGATCAAGCTAAACATAAAAATGAGCTGTTTGCTTATTTTGAGCTATGAAATCCAACATGTTAGATTAAGTAGTAGTAGGCAGTGATGGCCTGGTGATTAGGGAACTGGTCTTGTGACCGGAGGGTCATGGGTTCGATTCCCAGACCTGAGGCCATGACTGAGGTGCCCCCGAGCAAGGCCCTTAACCCTCAATTGCTCACTTGTATAAAAAAATTAGATAAAAATGTAAGTTGCTCTGGATAAGGGCGTCTGCCAAATGCCATAAATGTAAATGTTATGTAAGTAGTGAGGCCGGATGTGAGTTAACATGGACTGCCTGGTCATTTGTCTGATTTTACATTGTATACATTTTCTGTTGCACCACATAGTGTGCATTATTAGCATATTTTTAAACTCTTAAACTTGGGATGGCTAAACCTAATTCTAGAGTATGTTATTTTAAAGTAGTGACTGTGACTTTCTTCCCACAGATTGTGTGATAGGACAGTTTCCATGAACTACAGTCCAAGATGTTAAAAACATCTTAAGGCGAAAGTGCAATAATGAGAGTTACAACAGAAAGAAGGCTGTGCAAGTGTGAAAGGTTACTCTACAAGCAAAACAATATAATGGTTCTGTCACGTTGAGGACCCCGGCCCCTCCCTTTTGGGCGTGTGTATACGTTGTCCACGTGCTTTGTCTGCGTCAGCGGAACTCCGTGGTGATGGCTATGTCGTGTGAATAATGTGTCTCACCTGTGAATCGTCTCGTAATCACGTGAGGCTAATGTGGTCTGTCTATTTAATGTGCGCTCGCGCAGTGTCCTGTGCTAGTCGTTGTCTAAATCTGCACGTTGTGTACCGTATTCATGTGTCTCGTCCTTGGCATAGCCCGAACGTCACAGGTTCCATATTTAAATATGTTCTATTCTGCTGTTCTGGTTTTCTGTGTTTCACAATAATGTTTTAAGAATTGTGTGTGGTGCAGCTTATATATATATATATATATATATATATATATATATATATATATATATATATATATATATATATACACTGTAAAAAAATCTTTGTTTGCTTATGTTCTGTGAATATAAAAATTTATGTGGGCAAAGCATGAAACATAAAAATAGTTACTCCAAAAACAAAAAACGAGTTGTGCCATCAGCTGCTGCATTTTTACCATTCAACTTAATATTTTGTGTTCAGTGAATGAGCATTATGGTTCTCAGTCAACATGTCAAGTCCAAAGTAAAAAACTGTGTTGGGCGAGCAATAGTGGTAGTGGTGAAACTAATGCACATGCTCGAGAGATTTTCTCTCCAAGATCCAAGTTTTGGATTCATGCCAGAGTGTGAGAGTTGTTGAGGGGGGGGAACGTTAATTGTTGAGCGGGGGGGGGGGGGGGGGTTGTATACGTTGTATATCGCGATCGATCGCCAGTGGAGGGCGACATAGATATGGATCGGAAGGTAAATAAACTAGATTTTTTTTTCTCGCCGTGTGAAATCGGAGGTGTGGCATCTGAGCGTGTGAAGACGGTCAAATGCGTGTGTCACACGCTCAATGCGTGAGACTTGAGAGCCCTGGTTTCACCATTTATCTAAAGGACTTCAAACGTTCATTGAGTGAAGTTAATGTGGATCTTTACTAAGCTAACACAAGTAACTTGGTGGTGTTTGTTGAGTTTGAATTTTGAACTAGGTCGTATTTCAACATATTTTCCAAACGTATAGTTATCAAAACTAGAGCTAAGCCAACAAGTTGTTTTTCAGTGTTTAACTTTGCTATGAGTTTAGTAATGTTAGTGTTAATACTGTTGTAGTTGGCAAGGACAAGCTACCGATTAACGGTTAATTAACCGTTACGCGTTAACTGTCCGTTTGGAATTTAACTACCTCACGTCGGCAAACTTAGCATGCGGACTAACGTTAGCTACCTAGCTAGCTAGATCTGCGTAGTAATTAAGCATTAAGCGTTAATCCAAAACTACCTTCTCATCTTCTGACTCCAACTATGACATCATACCCAAACACCTTTGTGGTTCCTGCTTCTCAATCTTACTGCTGATTAAGCTTCTCACTAAGCTTCTTCTACATTGGACAACAACATTCACCTGTAATCATAAGTCAAAAACATACCCACAGAAGTTAAAACAGACATAATAAGACCATAATTCAATTATCTGCTGTCGTGTCCATTTAGTATAATCTGATCCATGAATGCCTTATATCTTAATTTCTAACGTATTGTCCAGTGATGGTCCCAGTGTTGGGGCAGGTCTAAACCATACTATGTTTATCCTAATTAGGCCTAAGGGGTCTTAACCCGATTGGCCCACTCCTATTACTAGATATACAGTACACGACCTGTACTAGAGATGTGCCAGTACTCCAGATGAAAACATCCCAATTCTATTGATAGAATAACTAGGTTCTTGGTACGATGTGCGTCTCTCTGAACAATAATGCTTACCTTTGAACTTTATTATTGCTAAATGGCCGTCCCAGCCGGCCAGTAGTATGATTATCAACTCCTAAAGCTTTATGTGAAACTCTCCAAGGGATCTCAGTTATGCAGCTACTATTACAACAATATTGGCATGAGCTCAAACGAAGTGAATCCTGCAACAAAATTCACTGAAGATCTTCTGGCCAACCATATAAATACCTTTGTGCACATATCTTTACCTTTACCATTACCTTTATACTTACCATATATAATTTCCATTTTAGCCTGAGATTGAGAATGATAAACCAACCCACATTTGTGTCTTAAACCCGAATTTTATTCCACAAATTTTAGCTCCTAGCTGGTAAAGTGCATCCCATTATCTGAGCATACTTAATTTAGTAAACAATGGTGCAGTATCCAGTAATTTTTATCAACATTCTGCAGACTGACCTCGAGTCATCTGCCCTGGTGGAAATGCTTCTACCCAACCTGAGAATTTATCCTCAGCCACTAACAAATAGCTTAATCCCCGTATTGGTATTTCCATACCCATGTAGTCAATCTGAACTTCATCTCCTATTTTCATTGCATTTGTACATAGTCTTACATATGTGTATTTCCTTACACAATTCTCTGCTGCTGTAACAATGCAAATTTCCCCACTGAGTGATTAACAAAGAATTATCATATCCTATCTTAGCTCCTTTGGTCCAGGGAGCCTGCTTAGACCTTTCCTTAAAGCATGACAGCTGTTATGCATGTTTCAAATATCACATTACTCTGTCCAGACTGCTATTATGTCAGTATAGGTGCCATCAGTTAACCAAAATTTTTCTTCATTTATTTCTACCCACGTGCTACCCTGTGTGCCTCAGTTAACACTGGTTTGATCAATAGATTCTATAAAATTAGTTTCCCATTTGGTCCTTTCCAGACTTCCTTATTTCTTACCATATTTACTCAGCAATGCTATTTTATTTTAATAATAAAATTTTTATTTAAAAGTACTCTATTTCTTTAATTTTTTCTCTGGGGTCAATTTTTCCTGTATTTTACATAGCTCTAGGTCCTGTGGTCTGCCTTGCAAACCATCTAATGTGCTCCTATTTGCCTCTGTCTCTCAGCTTACCCCCTTTTGTTATCATGTCACTCTGTACGTACAACCTCTGCTTCATGCTGTGTGCATGGTGTTTTCTAACAGGTGTATCTCCCCCTTTACTGAAATATCATTCAGGAATGTATTTCAGAAACTTCTAAAAAGAGTAATAAGTTTTAATCAGTAATTTGCTAAGTCCACAGCCTATGCCAATGTCTGTTTTTGTTTAATAAATTTAATTAAACTTTCATAAATTAAATTTAAAATAAAATAAGTCTTTCTTTGTGATAGAAAATACTAGCCAAATAAAGTTATTTTAATACACTAGTTATTACCAGATTTAAATTAACTCACACTCAAAAAGATAGTTGTTACCCGATGCCTTGTACTGGTTTCCTATCATGTTTACCTACTCCTTACCCATGTGACCAGGGTGTGAAGATAATTAGATTTGTAGAGTGGCGGAATCTCCCATTATCTACCAGCACTGTTGCCCATGTCTCAGCTTTGCAGGGTTGCCGCCCCTCAGGCCCCAGTAACCTAGTGTAGTGGTGCCTCGGCACCACTACGGGTGCTGCAGCCATGCCGCGTCATGGGTTGCGTCATCACGCTGCTCGGGCATCTTACGTAGGGCTGGGCTTTAAATTCAGGGCGCCGACACTGTCAGATGCACGTTCTGGCTGCCCTACGCCGTTCTGTCCGGTCATCGGCATTAGTTTGCTGTGTGTTATCTGTGGGCAATTTCTGCTGAGGCTGTGTTGGGCTCGTTTAAACTACACTTTTCTGCAGGTACGTAAAATTGCTTTCTCCGGGCATTGAAGGCTAGGTTAGTTATCACTTGCTAACGCTAGCGTTATGTGTGTTCAGGTGATTCACTCAGTGGCCGGCTTTCTGCCGTGGCTTTGAGAAGTTCTTGTGTCCTGCGCTACGCGCTGGTAACCCATTACAGCGGGTTATCTTATTCGTGGGCTCCTCGTGGCTTGGTAGGTGATCACTTGGTCACGTATTCGCTAAATGCTACCGTTTATAGCGTCGAGGCTAACGTTTCATCCTCCCTTGTAGGCTCCATATTTGTGCCTGTTAACCCCGAGACTAGCACTCGGGTTGGGCGTCTAGTCACACTGGATTGGGGTAAGTAGCGTTTTAATATCGCCGCACCAGGCGTAGTAATTATGGAGGGGTTGGCTAATCTGGTCGCTTGGTTTGTTATAGGTTACCGGGTGGTTCCAGCTTCTCTCTCTCTCTCTCTCTACCGGACCTACCATCAGCCGCGCGGTGCTGGGCTTCGCTCCGGCTGTTGTTCTGCTGCTAGTTTTATGTGTTTATTATAGTGCACTCGCACATGGTGTTGACCCCGCCAACGGCGGTATTACGGTGAGCGGGGCCGAGTGTCGGTCCCTGCGTACGACAGCGTGTGCGCGCGTGTGTGGGTGTGTGTGCGCGCGTGTGTGGGTGTGTGTGCGCGCGTGTGTGTGTAAGTGGGTATCCAGTTCTTGTGTTTATTGCTTTGGTTGGGTTAATTTATCGCTGTGTGGATTTGCTTTGTTTCTTTGGTTTCAATTTCGTTGGGCCTTGGGTTCCTCCTGGGGGGTGGTTGGGCCGTTTGTGGTGCCCTTGTTGGGGGGTGATATCTGCGGTGCCGCTGGGGTGTACTATCTGTATCACGTGCGTAAACTCTTGTGTGTGATCACTGGGTTTTGGGGGATTATCGTGCTGCTGCTTGGGGTGCTCAGTCATTCTCTGGGGAGGGCAGGCATAAGGCCAGAATATTTCTTTTGTTCTTTATTTGAGTTATTTGTGTGATTTGGAGCTGAGTATACCCAATGTGTGAGTGAGTCGGTGTGTGTTTGGGAGTGCGAGTTTTAAATAGATTTATAAATTGTAAATAGATTTATAAATTGACCTTGTTATTAATAAACATTTCTATTCTGACCCTGTCTCTGTGTATTGCAAGAACCTGAAGTGTGCGGGAACCTGGGTAATTTGGGACTAATTTTGGGAGGTCGGAGGATCAAAATTTACTGTCTCCCGGGAGCTTATACCCCCGGGGGTGGCGTAGTCGGAGTTACTTTTTGGTTTTGGCCATACCACTACATTTGGCCTATAGTCGGCAGGATACGCATGAAAGCAGAGACATTGGTTTTGTTTAGATCTGTTTCAATTTTGTAATATAAACTGGTTATATGGTTGACGGAGTGTATGTGGATGAATGTGTAAATGAACAGGTACTGTAGAGGGAGCAGCGTGTGTTTTCATTTCTTTTTAGTAGCAGAACAGCAGCCGGTGCGGAGATTGCAGTCCTCTTGAGTCCAGTCATTCGTTGTGAGTTTCAAACACTAACACTTGGTTTGGTGTTCTGTACAACATGTCTGAGGAAACGCAACAGCTTAGGGACCAGTTGGCCCAGTTGAGAGCAGAAAACGAGCGCTTAAAGTCTGGTCATTCAGACCAAGCCCCAGGTGCGAGTATAGCCAGCTCTAGTGTCGTAACCGTACCTACTACCGAACGCTTAGTCTTTGTCCCTAGGGAAAAGAAGTGCCCATTGTTTCGGGGAAATACAGGCATAGGTATTGAGGCGTGGAAGGAGGAAGCGGAGGCCTGCATGCGGGCTCGTCGCCTTTCTAATATTGACGGAGCCTATTTTCTCTTTGACCACTTGGAGGGCGAGGCACGGGAAGAGATTCGGTATAGGTCAAGGGAGGAAAAAGAAAATCCGGATAAGATCTTTGATATCTTGCAGGAGCTCTATGGTTGTCCACAGTCATATGTTGCCTTGCAGGAGGCATTTTTCTCTAGAAAACAACAAGAGGGGGAGTCACTACTTGAGTTTTCGATTGCTTTAATGACCTTAATGGATAAAGTGCGGCGGAGTGCGCCAGAGGGGATTCTTAATGCCGAGGTTCTTTTGCGTGATCAGTTTGTGGAGCAGGTAAGTGAGGGTGCTCTGCGCCGTGATTTGAAAAGTTTTATCCGGGTTAAACCGTTGGCCACGCTGATCGAGGTCCGTAAGGAAGCCATTCGTTGGGAACGGGAGGGCTCCGCTGAGCCCCCACGGCCGCGTAGTTTCTCGTTACCTACCTGTGATCGAGTGTTTGGGGTTCCCGGTACATCTTGCGCCGTGAGTAGTGATTCTCGTGGTGGGCCCCCGACAAGGTCTGATTTGGAGAAATTACAGGCGGACATGGCAAAGCTTATGGAAATGGTGCAACAACAACAAGCTCAGCTTCAGAGTTTTGGTTATGGGACGGCTGTTTGGGGGGAGCCACAGAGGCGTACTCGGTCTTCCCGGGAGGGGCCCATCATCTGTAGACGTTGCCGTCAGCCAGGCCATTATGCTGGGGACTGCGACGGGGAGCGAGTGGTCGGGCCCTGGCCAGCCCCCTCTACTAGGGGCCCTCGGCCTCTGGAGCGTCTGCCTCCTCACCTGAACCCACTGTCGGAAAACTGATGCCCGCTGGACTGAAGAGTCACAGTCCGGAGGGGGCTTCTCTTGGCTCAGGTACTGTGCCCGATCCCCTCACCGTTACCAACGCCTTACTTTCCAACTGTCCACATTTGCTTGTTTGGATGGGTGGGGTTCAGGTCCCATGCCTTATTGACACCGGGTCCATGGTATCGACCCTTACTGAAAGTTTCTTTTCGGCCCAGTTTGAACCTCAGGGGCAGGAGCGTTTACAATCATGTCATTGGTTACAACTTCGAGCTGCCAACGGCCTAGAGATTCCATATTTGGGCTATTTGGAGCTGGATGTCGAGCTCTGTGGCAAAAGTATGCGTGATTGTGGGGTTCTGGTTGTCCGTGACCCCCCCGGGGGTATGGCCAATAAGGTCCCAGGGGTTCTTGGCATGAATGTGATCAGTAAATGTTATCAGGAACTGTTTGGACAACACGGTCCTACGCTGTTTGATCTCCCATCTGTGTCCGCAGCCCCACAGCCGGTGGTGAGGGCACTGCAGCACTGCCATCAGGCTGAAGCCCAGCCTATGCTCAGGACCAGTGGTGCCGTGAAGGTTGGGGGTCGTCGGCCGTGGCGGGTTCCAGGGGGCACCATGAAGTTGATCTCCGCTACTTGCCCAGAGTATTATTCTGAACATGGCACGCTTTTCGAGCCCACTGACCAGGGGTTGCCAGGGGGGCTGTTGATTTCTCCAGCCCTTGTGCAAGTGATGCGTGGGTCAGTGCAGGTCCCCGTAGTTAACGTTGGTTGTACGGATGTTGTGCTTTATCCCCGTACCAGGCTTGGACTGCTGAGCACGGTGTCCATTGTTAGTTTGCCACGGGATGTGGTGGAGGTTCATTCGGTTACTGCGAACCCGAGTTCTCCCTCTCCTGCCCTGTCAGTGGAAGAACGAATAGGGGCCGTGGATTTGTCACCTCTATCGGCCGAGGAGCAGGCAGAGGTTCGTGCATTGCTTGTGAAGTATTCTTCAGTTTTCTCCGCCCATGAGGGAGACCTGGGTTGTACTACCCTAATTTCTCATGAGATCCCACTGCTAGATCAGACTCCGGTTCGGCAGAGATATCGCCGCATTGCCCCCTCTGACTATGAGGCTGTAAAAACTCATATCAATCAGCTTCTCCAGGCGAGGGTCATCAGAGAGAGCAGTAGTCCCTTTGCTTCTCCTTTGGTTCTCGTAAGGAAAAAGGATGGAAGCTTACGGCTTTGTGTGGATTACCGCCTGTTAAATGCGAGGACTCGGAAGGATGCTTTCCCTCTCCCTCGGATTGAGGAGACGTTGGACATGTTGGCTGGATCCCGCTGGTTTTCCACCATGGATCTAGCCAGCGGGTACAATCAAGTCCCAGTGTCTGAGGGTGACCGGGCCAAGACGGCCTTTTGTACACCGTTTGGGCTGTTCGAATGGAACAGAATGCCATTTGGTCTTTGTAATGCGCCAAGCACGTTCCAAAGATTGATGCAACGAATGTTCGGTGACCAGCAGTGTCAGTCTGTCCTTCTGTATCTTGACGATATTGTGATCTTTTCGTCCACAGTAGCGCAACATTTACAACGTTTGGAGATGGTCTTGACCCGGTTACAGGCCGAGGGACTGAAGGCCAAGCTAGGGAAGTGTGCGTTCTTCAAACCAGAGGTTTGTTACTTGGGGCATGTGATTTCTCAGCAGGGGGTCTCTACTGAACCTGGCAAGGTGGAAGCAGTTTCCAAATGGCGGCGACCCACCAATGTGTCTGAGTTACGTTCGTTCCTTGGCTTTGCCAGTTATTATCGGCGGTTTGTCGAAGGCTTTGCAAAATGGGCAGCGCCATTGCATCGTCTGGTAGCAGCATTAAGTGGGAGCCGATCCCGACGGGCCGTGGGGCAGCCATTTCAGGAGGCCTGGTCGGAGGAGTGTGAAGCCAGCTTTGAAGGGCTTAAAAACAAGCTGGTCACTGCGCCAGTGCTGGCGTACGCAGACTTCAGCCGACCCTTCATCCTGGAAGTAGATGCCAGCTATAGTGGCTTGGGTGCAGTACTCTCTCAGGAGGTGGAAGGTAAGGTTCGGCCTGTGGCATATGCCAGTAGGACCTTAAGACCAACAGAGAGAAACATGAGCAATTATAGTTCAATGAAGCTGGAGTTTCTTGCCCTGAAATGGGCAATTACAGAGAAGTTCAGGGAGTACCTAATGGGACAGAAGTGTTTGGTTTACACCGACAATAACCCATTGAGCCATCTCACCTCGGCAAAGCTAGGGGCCGTGGAGCATCGATGGGCCGCGCAGT
The DNA here is from genome assembly GCF_052324685.1 of Brachyhypopomus gauderio. NCBI lineage: Eukaryota > Metazoa > Chordata > Actinopteri > Gymnotiformes > Hypopomidae > Brachyhypopomus > Brachyhypopomus gauderio. The sequence goes on from NC_135228.1 coordinate 4,992,592, forward strand.
TAGCATCGTTCGATTTCGAACTGAGGTACCGATCGGGGAGGTCCAACCGTAATGCCGACGCCCTTTCGCGGCAATACCAACCTGAGGGGGAGGGTGTAGGTGATCTGGCCTTGAGCATTGCGGTCCCTAGGGCGCTGCAACAGGTAGCCGCTAGTGAAGATCGCATCACCGCTTCTCAGTTGGTGGTCTCTGTATTGCCATCTCATTCTTCCCCAGATTTGTGTGCGTTACAGGCCAGTGACCCCATCATTCAGTCAGTTCTGGTCTTCTGGAAGGAAGGACGGCGGCCCACTCGTGAGGAAAGGGGGACCCTTTCACCCTTGGCGCTTCTCCTGCTGCGCCAGTGGGATCGGTTGATTGAAAATAAAGGTGTGCTTTATCGACGTGTCTGGCACCCCAGTGGTCGTGAGGAGTGCCGTCAGCTGATCCTACCAGCTGAGTTGCGGGCAGAGGTTTTGAGAGAACTTCACCAACAGCATGGCCACCAAGGGGCCAACCGTACCCTTGAGTTGGTCCGGCAGCGGTGCTATTGGCCACGAATGTCTGCAGAGGTGCGCCAGTGGTGTGAGGAGTGCCCTAGATGTCAGGTAGCCAAAGAGATGGCCCCGTCGGCCGCCACGTACATGGGACATCTGTTGGCATCTCGGCCTAATGAAACCGTTGCTATTGATTTCACAGTTTTGGAGCCTTCGACCGGGGGGGTGGAGAACGTCTTGGTGATTACTGATGTTTTTAGTAAGTACTCCATAGCAGTCCCCACCCGGGATCAGCGGGCTCCAACCGTTGCCCAGGTCTTGATTACCGAGTGGTTTTATAGGTTCGGTATCCCTAGCCGGCTTCACTCCGACCAGGGGCGTTGTTTTGAGGGCATACTGATCCAGCAACTGTGCAGTATGTATGGGATTCAGAAGTCGCGGACCACCCCGTACCATCCAGCGGGGAATGGGCAATGCGAACGGTTTAACCGTACGTTGCACAATCTGCTGCGCACTCTGCCGGCCTCTCGTAAGCATGACTGGGTCACTTGCCTGCCACATGTACTCTTTTGTTACAACACCACCCCGCATCAGTCCACAGGAGAATCGCCACACTTCTTGATGTTTGGGCAGGAACCACAGTTGCCAGTGGATTTTCTGCTAGGGCGTGTTCGGCCGTCGGTGCCGGGGACCGTGTGCGATTGGATACAGGAACACTAGACCCGGCTTCAAGTGGCATTTGATGGTGCTAGGGAACGTCTGGCTGCAGCAGCGGAGTACCGTAAGGACAAACACGACGCACGAGTGCGGAGCCCGGCTTTAGCAGTAGGACAGCTGGTGTATGTACGTGATCATGGTGTGAGGGGTCGCAACAAAATCCAAGACCAGTGGAGCTCCGTGGTACATGTGGTGGTGCGGGTTCCTTCGGAGACGGGGGCCGTGTATGCCATCGCCCCTGTTGGTGACCCCACGAAAGTGAGGCATGTGCATCGCAGCATGCTGAAAGGGCTGGTGGGGCCCTATGCCCTGGACAACCCTCAGGGGTTGATTCAACCAGGTCAACCAACTTCTACGGACCAAGGTGAGTTGTCAAGCGAGGAAGATATCCTCCTGGGGGAGCCGGTAGGTGGGGTTGACCCATACATTCCAGCTGGGTCTCCCCTACCTTTAGGTCATGCCCCACGGGGTGACGAAGGGTTGGGTCTGAGCATTCAGGATGCCCCTTCTAATAGTTCTGCGGTGGGCCCATCGTCCATTCAGCCGCTAGGTTGCAGTCCGGGTCGGGTGCAGGAACCGTCGCGTCGTACTACCCGGGCCACTGCGGGGCAACATTCCAATCCTTATCGGTTGCCCCGGGGGGCAATTCCAGACGTTTAAGGCAACTCATTTTTGGACGTGGTGGTATACATGTTGTATCGTCGGGGCGACGATAAAAGATGTGGGGGGTAGATTGTAGTGGTGCCTCGGCACCACTACGGGTGCTGCAGCCATGCCGCGTCATGGGTTGCGTCATCACGCTGCTCGGGCATCTTACGTAGGGCTGGGCTTTAAATTCAGGGCGCCGACACTGTCAGATGCACGTTCTGGCTGCCCTACGCCGTTCTGTCCGGTCATCGGCATTAGTTTGCTGTGTGTTATCTGTGGGCAATTTCTGCTGAGGCTGTGTTGGGCTCGTTTAAACTACACTTTTCTGCAGGTACGTAAAATTGCTTTCTCCGGGCATTGAAGGCTAGGTTAGTTATCACTTGCTAACGCTAGCGTTATGTGTGTTCAGGTGATTCACTCAGTGGCCGGCTTTCTGCCGTGGCTTTGAGAAGTTCTTGTGTCCTGCGCTACGCGCTGGTAACCCATTACAGCGGGTTATCTTATTCGTGGGCTCCTCGTGGCTTGGTAGGTGATCACTTGGTCACGTATTCGCTAAATGCTACCGTTTATAGCGTCGAGGCTAACGTTTCATCCTCCCTTGTAGGCTCCATATTTGTGCCTGTTAACCCTGAGACTAGCACTCGGGTTGGGCGTCTAGTCACACTGGATTGGGGTAAGTAGCGTTTTAATATCGCCGCACCAGGCGTAGTAATTATGGAGGGGTTGGCTAATCTGGTCGCTTGGTTTGTTATAGGTTACCGGGTGGTTCCAGCTTCTCTCTCTCTCTCTCTCTACCGGACCTACCATCAGCCGCGCGGTGCTGGGCTTCGCTCCGGCTGTTGTTCTGCTGCTAGTTTTATGTGTTTATTATAGTGCACTCGCACATGGTGTTGACCCCGCCAACGGCGGTATTACGGTGAGCGGGGCCGAGTGTCGGTCCCTGCGTACGACAGCGTGTGCGCGCGTGTGTGGGTGTGTGTGCGCGCGTGTGTGGGTGTGTGTGCGCGCGTGTGTGTGTAAGTGGGTATCCAGTTCTTGTGTTTATTGCTTTGGTTGGGTTAATTTATCGCTGTGTGGATTTGCTTTGTTTCTTTGGTTTCAATTTCGTTGGGCCTTGGGTTCCTCCTGGGGGGTGGTTGGGCCGTTTGTGGTGCCCTTGTTGGGGGGTGATATCTGCGGTGCCGCTGGGGTGTACTATCTGTATCACGTGCGTAAACTCTTGTGTGTGATCACTGGGTTTTGGGGGATTATCGTGCTGCTGCTTGGGGTGCTCAGTCATTCTCTGGGGAGGGCAGGCATAAGGCCAGAATATTTCTTTTGTTCTTTATTTGAGTTATTTGCCAATTTGGAGTTGTGTGATTTGGAGCTGAGTATACCCAATGTGTGAGTGAGTCGGTGTGTGTTTGGGAGTGCGAGTTTTAAATAGATTTATAAATTGTAAATAGATTTATAAATTGACCTTGTTATTAATAAACATTTCTATTCTGACCCTGTCTCTGTGTATTGCAAGAACCTGAAGTGTGCGGGAACCTGGGTAATTTGGGACTAATTTTGGGAGGTCGGAGGATCAAAATTTACTGTCTCCCGGGAGCTTATACCCCCGGGGGTGGCGTAGTCGGAGTTACTTTTTGGTTTTGGCCATACCACTACACTAGTTTACTTGATCCTGTAGCTGTTCTTCAAATTCCTCCCATGAATTGGATCCCCTCCTATGTCATAAGACAAAATAACATGAAATGGGTCGGGTCGCAGGACAAAGGTTCAATCAAAGTGATCTGGCTTCCAGGAAATGAGCTGGGAGTGGACGCCCCTCGCGGCTCATGAGTGAGACTTCAGGAAACCCCTGTAGATAGCAACCGTGGAGGCCAGTCTGTGGACTTCAGGTGCATCAGGTGTCTGCTGTCTGTAAACAGTGCATTTGTAATGTCTCTTCCACAGGTTAACAGGTGCAGTCTTTGATCTCAGGAACCTGTGTTTAGTGGCCTGCTTGCCGCATTGTACAGTCATTAGAACAGTTCTGTGCAGACTTTGATATTCTCTATCAGAAATGATAGTCTTTGAGTACCGCCAGTGAGGGACAACATAGGATTTGCCGTAGCTTTGCTGTCCGAGTTCTCATCAGGGCCCCGCCATTGCCCTGGTACTGCAGAAGGGTTTGGTGCTGGACCTCTGACCTCTGGCCCTCCTTCATCCTACGGTTTTGTGGGGACTCTCTTTCGCCCAATGACTCTCCTGAACAGAAAGAGAACATCCACCCCTCCTGCCACAACGAAGTTGCCAGGATCACTGTGACCTTCCTTGCCCCTTCCCATAACCCCTTCTTCTAAAATTTAGGTTAAACCCATACTGTTAATACTACTGCATAAAATAATACACTTAACGGACATATTGAGGTCTCTGGGGCGGATCCCCTGTGCTCTGAGATCTTTTAGAGTGCAACAGCTTGCTCAGAGACATTTTATCTCTGCACAGCTTCAAGAAGAGTTTCAACACCTTCCTGTTTAGATCTGCTTTTTTTTAAATTAAGAAACTCCAACTCTATTCTAATTGCCATCTTACTTTCTTTATTGCAATATTATCTTATAATTTGTTACTCTATTACATTATTTTATTATGTTTGATTTCTTTTATCTTTAATTTCTTTTAACATTTTTCTTTTTTGTCTATTCTATAAAACACTTTGAGTTGCATGTATGTTTGAAAGGTGCTATACCAATACAAAGTATTATTATTATTATTATTTAACATTTCCTAGTCACTTTACCTGGCATCAGGTTTCTCATATTAAACTGACAACATACAGACCTATTCCAACATTAGAAAAATATAGAAACCTTGATTATTATTCAAAAAGCTACTTTCCTAGATTATCTTTTTAAGGCCCTCAGTATAAACGATTTCAAGTATTTATTTTTATTATTATTATAATACTCAACACCACAAGTCTCCCAGAACCAAGCTCTCTAGCTGCTGTCAGCTTGTCCAGTTTTAGCTATCCAAATACCTCACCGTTTCACTGACATTTCCACCTCACACACTCGCTTCACTTACCCCGGTGTGTGTGTGCTATTTATAACTACTCCATCCAAGTCTCTTTTAAAATGCAGTTTACACTTCACCCCACGGCATGCGTTCCCTTTTTTAGCCTTAAATACTAATATCCAGTGTCAAGGGTAACTCGCGCGTTTTAAACTCCACGTCGTCGATTTTATCTATTTGTACGATTCCTGTTTTTACATTAATTCCTGGATAACTTAGTTAGTGGGCATTACCGAGTTTAACTCATACGGTGGTGGTGTATCTTCCTGAATATCTGCTGTGTAGACCCCACTCCTTCTAGTTGATTATGAACAACCCCCAGCAAACAGTATTTGTACATGCGTCACAGAGCTAAATCTTCTCCGCGTTTGATAATTTTGCGAGTTAAACGTGTGCACTTTAGCCAGTTGGTCTATTTTGCGATGATGTAACAATTCTCGGTTAAGAGTCGGAGGCAAATACACGAATGAAATTTTACTTTTTACTCGCTTGTCTGCTTGTCTAGGCACACTGTCCCTACACAACAGGTGCACGCGCTGAGGCATTTCTCTAGACGTTCAACTAAGATTGATTACTTAGTTACTAAATACAGAGGAGGGACAAAATCCATACTGTGTACAAACAATCCTGATTTCAATACTAAATGACATAACCTAGCGTTAAGATATAAGAACTTATGAGGAAATTAAATACACCCACTTACAATCAAAACTAGAACACCTCAGACAAAGCACATACTATGCTATTTGTTAAACAACGAAGGAAGAAATTTATCCGATGACTTATAGCCAATATATATATGGGATACAGAGAAACAACTGACATTAACAGAACAAACCCAGCGACCATTTAAAGTATAAAAAGACCGTCAGCATAGCGAAGCCAACTTATTCAACACAATAAACGACACACGAACTTATTAACAACCGGAGTTGTTTTATGATCCCTAAAGTATAGTTTTAGACTATGGGTTGGCCTGAAACATATTCAACACTCAATGACAATATATGAACCTACAAAGTATAGTCTGAGACTAGGGGAGGGTGCAAAATTGAGAAATTTAACTCGGAAGTAAAACACAAGTAATCTCAGGACGAGAAAATATCCACGCACGATCACTAAGCTTTACCGACCAGACACAAGGAGAACTTATATACAATATGCAAACAATGCATGGAACAGAAACAGATGCAATAGACTTTATTATACAAAATGACCCACAGCACACCTTACTTACTATGCAAATGAATACTCAACGTAATCGCCAAAGACACAAGGTACAGCTGATACTAAATATATGCAGGACCAAACCAAAGGGGAAACCTGAATAAATTAAATACGAATGAGGGATGGGTCACATATGACATACGAGACTCTAAATGTTTTATAATTAATTACATCTGAGGACACACGATTCTGTGTTGGTCACCCATACTGTCACATAACAGCCAGCCCTTCAAATATCACACTGCTTATGATATTCTTCAATAAATCACTTTACTAGTCACACTCATCTGTTCCACTAAGGTATTCCATACCCTTAAAACCAACATTAAATTCTACTTAAAACCATTTATAAAACTTGCATTTTCCTCACCAGTTACATACGTTGATAAAAACAGATACTCACCGGGAAGTTATAAATATAGAACGAGAGTTCCGTTCTGACACCGTGAGGTTTTACCATCCTCAATCAATTCAGGTGCATTATCCGGCTTTTTGCTTTATCGAAATAATATTAATTTATGGACTCCTCAAGATCCAAAGGTTAATATCAATACCTAGCTAGCAAGACTCAAACTTGCGTAGGTCTCGTTCCTCTCGTCAAAGGAACGGATCGGTCGCCACACCACGGAATAAACCTTAAATAAAAACTTGTTAGTTTTCATTATTACACAAAAACTTGTTAGCTTTTATTTTGCCGGTAGGGACTTCAACCCTAGAATCACCTTTATGGGACTCAAACCCATTTCCATAGTTACATATACTTTTACCTTTTTAGACAAGACTGTATTTAATTTAGAATCATCCAAGTACTGTCAGTTCACCACAATTTAGTTGCAATTCAAATTTTGCAGATTTGTTTTAACAGGTTCTGCTTTACCACTATTGTTGTGCCGGCACGGTCAAACTGTCAGTCATTAGATGAAAAGAAAAAAGTTTCAAATTATTTTGCAATCACGTCGGGGTCACCAAAATGTTGCGCTTAACCTTCTTACCTTAGCGCAGCGTGTTTGTTGATTGCAAAAGAAAACATTACCAGTCTTGTCTTTACCCTTTTATTAAAAAATACACATAGGCCTATTAATTAATTTAATACAGAGATCTCTGGAGAGCTCACATTACCTAATCATGTCACCCCATGTGCAGCTCTGAAGCTGTCTGCTCTCTTCACCATTATATATGCTTTCCTTCCTAAACATAGGAACTGCACATTCCATAGTTTAACCTACAGCTGTCTCTATTCTGGAAGCGAGGTCTTACTACCTGGCCTTACCACATAAGGTCACAGTGAGCCTTCTCTTACACATCCCATTTTAGCCTACTGCAAACGCATATTGGAAGTGTCACACAAGCGCTTACACCGTCATTCTTACTAACAAACAACTTGATCAATAATATAATGTAAGCAAAACATATAGTGATTAATATTAGAGATTTGATTAATACTTTGACTATTCAAAATATATAAATTATGATAAGCTGTTGATTCTATACTGTAATGTAAACAAACTATGAAGGGATGAAGATGAAAATCACAACAATATATATATATATATATATATATATATATATATATATATATATATATAGAGAGAGAGAGAGAGAGAGAGAGAGAGAATAGAGAGAGAGAGAGAGAGAGACAGACAGAAAATAGATTATCTGAATTTTGATAACTACACAAAAATGGATAAAATTGGAATTCTACAACAGTAGAACAGTACTACAGTCAGCATTATAGAAGTATGTGTCTTATCCTACTGGAAGTGTACTAGAAGTTGATTAATTATACTACATTACATTTATTAGAATTAAAGGATTTGTACTACAGTAAATTATGAGTACATTAATTATACCACAGTTAGTGTATTAGGCGTACATTAATTATACCACAGTTAGTGTAATAGAAGTACATTACTTATCCCACCTAAAGTGTACTAGAATTACATGAATCACACTACAGTAAGTGTATTAGAAGTATATGGCATTATTTCACTGCCAATAGTCGAGAGCACATTTTTAAGTGCGAGAGCATGATTCACGCAGCTCTCATGGATTTTCTTTGTTCTTGCGCAAAATATTAATGTGCGCTCTCATATTTACTCTGCTCTTGCTCAGATTCGCTTTGCTCCACTACAGAACCGCTCGCGCACACTCAGATATATCCTGCTCTCGCACGAACTTACTCTTCTTCCGTTTACTGGAGCGTGCGTGCACACTCAAACCCCTCCCGCGCGCTCGCGAATCTTTTTATGCTCTTTCGCTCGGAATTCACAGAAAACACCCAATCAGAAAGCAGTAACGGATTTTGACCAATGACATTGTTCCTGCTGCTCCTCTATATTCTCATTGGTTGGGAAAGGCGCGATGTACACATCTGTAGCTGGCTTCACCATGGAGCGACAGAGTCAACGACCTCAGGCACTGCAATTAATTGCTTAAATATACATTATATCCTATGTTAGATGACTATAGAAATGATATGAATTTCTGGTCAATATCCTGTGTAAACAATGTTCTGTTTTTTTTTACTTGTACGGGTAATAATTATACTCTTTTATCCCTACAGGTCTTGCTTAGCAAGTTTTGGAGGGGTTGTTGAATAAACTGTAGAATGTTGTCAGCAATTCTGCGTCAGGGGCCTCATGTACAAAGACTTGCGTGGATTTCTTACAAAAAATTGGCGTACATACAAATCGTACGTACAAATCCAGAAAATGTATCAAACCGTGCGTACGCCGGAATCCACGCACGTTTCTTTTGTACATCCCAATTGTAGAATATTGACTGTGAATACAGTAATATTGAGTATTGTCCTCACACGAACACGGTAGGATTGCTGCTGCGCATGCACTAGGCGGTTCTTATAAACGAACGACTAAAAGCTCATCTCTGGTTATCTGTTGGATGTCTCCTACGGAATATCTTGAATAAAAGCCAAGCTTCGGTTTAAGGCTTTTCGTCTTTATTTACGCAAGACTCAACATGGTATCAGAAGTCTTGGACCTGCCATTTTACATCGACTACTGCATATAGTTTTTACGAACAGTACCTTTGTGCTACCACGCTATTTTTTTTTCGCGACATGGTTCGCTTCAGGTGGCCCGACCCTGTCGTTTGAGGTCAACATAGTGGAGAACTGGCGCATATTTGAACAGGAATACGACATTTTCATTGCTGCAGCGCACTTGGAAAAGCCTGCGCGCACTCGTGCCTACATTCTTCTAAACTTCGCCGGACCTGACGCCATTGAGCGCGAAAGATCTTTTGTTTACGCGGGGGAAGTGCGCGAACCAGGAGATGATGGACGTGTCCTCATTCCCGCGGAATCCAAGGAGGATCCGGAATGCCTCAAGAGGAAGTTTAGAGCAATGTGCAACCCTCAAACGAACGTAACGATGGAAAGGCACAAATTTAATACACGCAACCAAAAGGCTGGTGAGTCCATTGAATCTTATGCAAGCAATTTAAGAATCAAAGCTAAGAGCTGCAACTTTGGCGAGCTTAGTGAGGATCTCATCAGAGACAGACTAGTCTGTGGCATTAGTAATGACCACCTAAGAAAAGTTCTGTTGAGTGACAGTGATCTGACTGTAGCTAAGGCCATTTCAGTGTGTCAGATTCACGGAATGACTGAAGAGCATAATAAATTACTAATGTCCCCACATAGCTCTGTTACAAATGTGGATGCTCTTCAAACCAAGCATGTGAGGAGACGAGAGTATGACATGGCCAAGTTCAACAGCGCACCAAACACGTCACAGCTCATTACCAACTGTGATAATTGTGGTGGTAGTCATGTGACGAAGAGAAATAGATGCCCGGCTTTTGGCCAGCACTGTAATGCATGTAAGAAAATGAACCATTTCAGAAAGTGTTGCAAATCTGTACCTCGGCTTGACGGGCAAAGTCACAGAAAGCTGGTCCACCAGGTGGACATGGATCAAACAGAGGACAGTGATGGCGGTACCTACTACGTAAATGGAATATCCCTGGACATAGCGGTAGATTCGACTCGCACACAGACGCAGTGCCGAGAAGAAGATTTCACTACCATAAAGATTAATGACAACACGATTGAAATGAAAGTTGACACTGGTGCCAATTGTAATGTTCTCTCAGCGAAAACCCTCGACAGGGTGAGAAAGGGCGAACAAATAAAACCTTGCAATAAATCTACAAACCTCGTTGCATACGGAGGTAGCAAAATACAGACTCTTGGGTGTGTCAACCTATCCTGTCATCTAGGGGCTAAATGTCATTCCTCACCGTTCTTTGTTATCAACGAGGATGTGCTGCCATTGCTTGATCTCAGTGCTTCTTTACAGATGGGGCTCATATCTCTCAGCAAAGAGGTCCACCAGGTAAGCATCTCCACAGCTCAAGATTTTACTCAGCAGATCAAAGAGGAGTACAGTGACCTCTTCACAGATGAGCTAGGAAAGTTGCCAGTTACATACTCCATGACACTTGACCCTGAGGTAAGACCTGTGGTTCGACCTGCACACCGCATCCCTGTTGCAATGAAAGACCGAGTCAAAGCAGAATTGGACAGGATGCAAGAGCTAGGTGTTATCACACCAATCTCAGAGCCCACTGACTGGGTATCCTCTATGGTCGCTACCAAGAAAAAGGACAAAAACGAAATCAGAATCTGCATCAATCCAAAGGATTTAAACACAGCGCTTAAAAGGCCACATCACCCAATGCGCACAGTGAATGAGGTTGCGTCACAAATGGCCAACGCCACAGTTTTCTCAGTCTTAGATGCAAAGAACTCTTTCTGGCAAATCTCCCTTGACAACAAATCGTCCATGCTAATTACTTTTAGCACCTGTTTTGGTCGATATAGGTTCCTGCAGATGCCGTTTGGAATCAGCTCTGCCAGTGAGGTGTTCCAGCGTTCCATGGAGCAGATCTTCTCTGGATACCCATGTGCCATTATCGTGGACGATGTACTCATCGGGGGCAAGGACATAGAGGAGCATGACGCTAAACTGAGAAAAGTACTCAGTAGAGCCAGAGAGGTCAATTTGAAACTGAACCCTCTCAAATGCAAGTTCAGGATGAACCAGGTCAGTTACGTTGGTCACATATTCTCTGTCTAGGGTTTAAAAGCAGATCTATCTAAGACTAAAGCAATCAGCGACATGCCTGTGCCAACCGATGTTCTAGCCCTGCAAAGATTTCTGGGCATGGTCAACTACCTCGGGAAATTTATTCCCAACTACAGTGAGATAACCACCCCACTCCGACAGCTCACACACAAAGACACTGAGTGGTCATGGCAAGAACAGCAGCAATGCACTTTTGATGCTTTAAAGGGGCACATGTCAAACCCACCAGTGCTGTCATACTACGATGTTCACAGGCCTGTCACACTTACTTGTGATGCTTCACAATATGGACTTGGTGCAGCATGCCTGCAGGAAGGCAAACCTGTGGCATATGCCTCGCGCACCCTTACGGACACAGAGACACGATATGCCCAGATAGAAAAAGAGCTATTGGCAGTCGTGTTTGCTTGCTCGAAATTCCACGATTACATCTATGGCAAACTGGTCACCATCGAGACTGACCACCAACCTCTTGTAACGATTATAAAAAAGCCCATCCACACGGCACCAGCTAGACTGCAGCGCATGATGTTAAGGCTTTAAAAGTATAGCTTTAACCCAGTGTATAAAAGTGGGAAGCAAATGCACTTGGCCGACACGTTGTCGAGGGCTCCCAGGAGCACCACAACTCAGCTTGCAGACGAAGTGGACGATTTTGATGTGATGACAGTCTGCCACGTGTCATCTGCTCGCTTGCAGGAATTGAGAGAACACACTGCCACTGACCCGGCTCTTCAAATGCTCAGTAATACTATTGTAGGCGGCTGGCCTGGCAAACTGCACAGTCTCCCGCATGCATTGCGTCCCTACTTTCCTTTCATAGATGAACTGGCTGTCGAGGATGGCATTGTCATGAAAGGACTGAAGACTGTGATCCCCACATCCTTGCAGAAGATGTACTCAAGCATTCTGCACAGGGGCCACCCACCCAGGTGCTGAGGCCACGAAACGGAGGGCGAGGGGCATCGTGTTTTGGCCAACAATGACAAAAGACATTGAAGAGGAGGTGCAGGCGTGTTCCGTGTGTAACAGTACAAAACCACACCAACAAAAGGAGCCACTTCATTTGCACCCTATTCCTGAGCTGCCATGGTCTACTGTAGCAGCTGACATCTTTGATTGGCACAATCGGTCATACCTGGTCCTCGTAGACTCCTTCTCAGGATGGTTCGAGATTGACCTGCTGCATGATCTAACGTCTGTTACAACCACTGGTAAACTGAAACGTCACTTCTCAGTCCACGGTGCGCCTCACACTCTCATAACAGACAATGGACCACAGTTCACAAGTCAGAGTTTTAGGGACTTTGCAAGACAATGGGACTTCACTCATATAACAAGCAGCCCCGATTATCCCCAATCCAATGGCTTAGCGGAAAGAGCTGTCCGTAGTGCTAAAAGCCTCATGGAGAGATCTCACAGGGACAAAACCGACGTCTTTCTCAACCTACTCAACCTACACTGTAAAAAATGGTCTTGCACTTTAGTTATCTGAACTAAAAATGTATAGTCAATATGACTACAAATTAAATAGACGCGGACTTCTCAATGCGCAAAAGAAAACAAAGTAAACCAAGGACGCCAGGGGAAGTAGCTGGCTGATAAACGGGGAAAAAAGAGGAACTTCACTGAATGTGAAAGTAGAGACACTCCTGAATGAGGTAGAGGTGCGGAAAAAATGTTTGTTTGGCACGTTGTGGCATTACTGCAAAGCGCAAAAGGTCTGAGTGGGACAGCGTGTGTGAAGCTTTAAATGTTGTGGGGTCAGAATAATGCACACTGGCAGAATAATATAATGCACCTAAAAATATCAGTGATGCGCTCACTAGCATCAGTGACTCAATAAAAGAATTGGTTAAAATTTGCGCTGCGCATTAATTTGTCCTGGCTCTGGGTTCGCTGGGTGCTCCACCACCTCCAACCATGCAGTTTGTAAGGATGTATGAATCATTGGGTTGATCCAGGCCAATGTGCCACTACATTAGTAAGGCACATCGCTGCAAATTGCGCTTTAATGTTTGCCTGGTCAACCGCTTCATATGGGAACTTTATATAACTAGCTGACATGCAGATGATCCCATCCAAAACAGCTGGCATGGCCCGGCTCAGAGATGTCTGGGATATAAGTGTCGCTAATTGACGAAAACACATTAGAAACATGCATACGCCAGAGGTGAAGGTGTCGTGGGTGTACGCACTTTCTCACGTTCAAATCACATTTTGTACATCTGACAGTTTGCGTGAAACATAGCGTACGCAATGTTTTTGTGCGTACGCACCGTTCGTACATGAGGCCTCTGGTCTTGACCTTGACTATCTCAACTTTATTTGTACACACGAGCTGATTATTATTGATGCCCTGGCAGAACAAATTGATATACCTGAAGTGATAGTGAATGCTCTCAGAGAGCTGTGTACCTTGGTAAGAGGGCAGGCAAAAATAAAGCATCTTTAGTTAAACTTTCTGAAATTCCTGGCCGAGATGAAATGCTTCCATTATGACAAGTTTGAAGTTTTCATAAGTTAACGTGTTTAACAGGGAGTGTAATTGTGTTGGTGCATGCAGCCACAGTTGGATAGCATATCCTGTGCTCACCATATTCTGCATCACAGTAATGATTAAATTTAACGGTTATTCTGAAATTTGCCTTCTCCTGTGCCAGAATAAGAATGTGTCCCTGACTGGCACATTAAAACAGCCTGGTGCAGCGCGGCTGGCGGACACGCCTGGTGCAGCGCGGCTGGTCTTTCCCCTCGGTGGGCCGTAGGGCATTCCCGCTTCTCCTCGCGACCGCCCCCTGGAGCCGGCAGTGTGGTCTTCTCCCTCTGTTTCCATCGCCTCACTGCCCTGGCTCCAGCTCATGGGCTGTTCCGTGCTGTCACCCCGGGAGCAGTCCATCTCGCCTCCTCGGAGCGATCGGAGGATAGACCCACCTCAGGAGTTCATCTCCCCTTCACAGTCCCGGCAGAACGCTCAGAGGGGGGTGAACTACCCTCGTCCTCGGTGTAGAGCTCGCTGTCCGTGTATCGTCTTCCTCATCGTCCTCCTCCTCCCCACTGTTGTCTACGGGGGGCGCGGAACACACCGACGGAGGGTAGTCGTCTTCCTCTTCATCGTCCTCCTCCTCATCGTAGTCCACGGTGGGCGCGGAACACACAGACGGAGGGTAGCCGTCTTCCTCTTCCTCATTCCTGCCGTAGTCAACGGTAGGAGCGGTACACACCGACGGAGGGTAGCCGTCCTCCTCATCTTCCTCCCCACCGTAGTCTACGGTGGACTCGGAACACACGGAGGGCGGACGGTCTTCCTCCCTCTCCTCCTCCTCGCTCGGAGAGTCCTCCTCCCCGAACTCGCTCTCTGGGGTCTTTTGCGTTGCGCAGAGCTCGAAGGAGCCCACCCACAGGGAGGAAGAGGGGTGGCGCGTCTCCCAAATCCGCACCGCCTCCTGGCGGAGCTTCTCCGCCATCTCCGGGACGGGGATCTCCCGAGCCTGACGCAGCAGGGACGCACACAGCGGGTCCTGCTCCATCTGCTCGGGGTTGACGGCAGCATCACGGTGCTGGGCAGGGGAAGAGGCGTGGCGTCGCTTGCTGGGACGCTGGCCCTTCTTTGGCCGGGTGGTATAGCCTGGCATTTTCTTGGTGTCTCTACAAAGGCTCGTCTGCCCTGTGACCCACTGAAGGAATGTTCTAGGTATCAAGGAGGGAAGAGCAGTTTCCTCCAGCTCAGATGAAATTACATCTAAATAAAAAGGAGAAAAAAGAAGACACTCAGGAATTAACGACACCACAAATATGTGAGACATCACAAACAATTATTACTTGTTTTTTCCTGATCAGAAACACCATAGTTTGTGTGATACCAACATGGAATCTTGTCAAGTACAGGACAAGCAATAGTAAAAGATAACATTTGTATAGTTGTCAGTCACTGCTTCCCCTGAAGCTGGTTTAATAGAGAATAATATCTGAAAACTCAATTGAAGCTCCAGTTCTTGCAGCAAGTCTTGAAGATGGTTCATCAAGGTCACCTCCTGTAGTTCCTTATTTGTGCCTCTCTCACTAAACTCTGCCCGGCAAACTGAGATGACAAAGTCCGCATCAGCCTGTTGAAATATAAAGAAAAATCAATAACGAAACCAAAACTTCTCATGACTATCATTATTGTTAACATAATACATTATGTAAAATATATATAAATATGCTTTTTTAAACATATTGTGGATATCATGGAGATCACTGAACAACTGTATACTTGATGTTAAAGAGACATAAATAGGCCTGTTTGCTCCTAGTTTTTCTATAGTGTTTTTTAATGTTCTCTTTTCCAGCTCCTCAAATATCAGCAAAATTTGTTTAATAATGTGACGGCGGTGGAGCGGCGAAGGACGAGACACGGAATCCTTGGCTTAGCAACAGACGTCACTGTTTTATTAACAGATAAGCGCAGAAAGCGCACGAGAAACATCCAACAGAGACACGTAACGTGCAGACTTTAGACAACGACAAGCATAGGACACTGCACGAGCCCACATTAAATAGACAAACCACATAAGCCCCGCATGATTACGAGACGAGCCACAGGTGAAACGGATATCACAAGACATAACCGCACCTACGGAGATACACAGACGCAGACGAGTAGAGGAAGACGACGTAGACACACGCCCAAAAGGGAGGGGCCGGGGTTCTGAACGTGACAAATAACATATGAGTTTAGAGATATTACTTTTTTGCTATATTGCCCACCCCTAGACAGATTTTCAGGTATTTGCCTATGAGATCACTTAGGCCATAAAGCTGCAAACCATTCCTTATCTGCTGCAGTATGGGGAACAGCTTCAGAGTTGCATGGAGAATAACAGCACTGTTTTGGGACAAACACATACATACACACACGTATATACAGTGGGGGAAATAAGTATTTAGTCAGTCACCAATTGTGCAAGTTCTCCCACTTAAAAAGATGAGAGAGTCACAATTGGTGACTGACTACTTATTTTCCCCACTGTAGTTCTTTGAAATCTTTTAAATGTTGCTCTATTAAAAGTTTCAGCCTTGAAAGAGTTTGGAGAGCAATAATAGGTGAAAACAGAATTCTGGCTATCCCTAACAACTTGAGGAGCATTTGCGTTACTCCTTGTCTCCAATTTTGTCAATAAGAACAAAACCAGCATCTGCCCTATTTCAATTTATTGTCATTTGATGACAGTGTATTGACATATATCGGGCAAGGCTTATCTCTTGCATCCACTAATAATTGCACTGTTGAATGTGTCTAACTCCAGTGGTGCAAAAAGGGGGTATGCAGCGTATGCGACGCATAGGGGCGCTGCACTAGAGGGGGCGCCAAATCGATTAGATATAATACTGAATTTGTGTCCATCTTACATTCGACAACCCCCGGTCAACAATTTTCGTTCGGGGGGTGCCAAAAGTATGTTTGCATACACCTCAGAAGGTAAGTAATTGCAACCCTGTCTAACTCCATATGCCCTGAAAGCACAAGATGCTTTAAAGCTCAGCTCCTACAGAGAGCATACAATCTTTTTTTTTTGGTTATATCTGAATATAATCCATACATTGCATGCATAATTTATTTAATGTTTGTGGACAACAGTATCATGTATTATTGAGTATCTTGTTTAGTTTATAACGTGTCCTTTAATTTGGATTTATCTAATAATAAACATAAGTACAGAAAATGTTGTATTTTGTTTATTTATTCATTTATTTATTTATTTGCAATTTACCATAATTCCACAAATGTTTTATGTCACTATACATACAGTGGTTAACTACCTTACCTACAGTGGAATCAGTTTATAGTAATATTTTAGAGGATAGGGTGGGCTTTGATTTGATAGCAAATGTGTCCCCCCCAATGTCAAACCGCTCCTACGCCCTTGCACGGCACAGGTCGTTTGTGCAGGTGAGAGTGCGGACCGGCTGGGGAGCCGCATGAAACCAGGCAAAGAGCCGCAGGTTCTAGACTGATCAAAGTGAAGTCAATACTGAACCCAACACCAACTGCAAGCACAATTTCATAATCAAAGGAGGAAAGTAATTCTATTCATCAAAGATGACATCCCAATAAGACCAGTGTTAAGCTTTATATGGAGTAATTTAGGGAAACTATAAAACTGTAGATTTTAAATAAATGTTCATATGTAGGTCAAAAAACATCTAAAAAAGGTGTGTGTGTCCAGGTCAGGTGTGTGTGTGTCCAGGTCAGGTGTGTGTGTGTGTGGTGTCCAGATGCTGGAAGACGTGGGGAGGACACACAGCCCTGTGCTGCAGTCATGATCACACATTCACACTAACACACACAACCATGGAGAATCATATGTACAATCAAGTGTGTCTTTGGTTGTCTTCTTCTCCATGTGTGAGATTCAGACTAGATCAGTGTGGAGCTCAGACACTGTAAGACAGAGAACAATACAAAATTATCAGACATCAGACTATATACAGAATATTAAGACACACACACACACACAGGTATGATTCTTATTGGTTTGCAACTTTAACATTAATCACCCAATTGCATTAGAGTTCTGTATAAGTATAACTGTATAACTGTAACCACCCAGTTCTAAATAGATCATACTGTGGTTGTGTCCCCACATGATAAATCCCCAAAATATACTGTGTTACTGCAGTTAAAGATGAGATTGTGTCTCAGTAAATTCTTAGTGTTTGTGATTTTAAACCTACTTTGGAACCATGTAAATCCTCATTCTGTCTTTAACATCACCACACAAACCCATTCAACCCCCCCCCCCCCCCCCCCCCCGTTTAAAACTACAAACCCCACATATTCACATATGAAACCACTCAGATAAAGTGTGTGTACATGTTAGTAGCAAAGGTGTCAAAATTATTCATATTCATAACTTGCGTAGAAGTATAGATACTAGGGTTTCAAAATACTTCTGTAGAAGTTGAAGTTATCAATCTTTTTACTCAAGTACTGGTTTCAAAACTACTTAAAGTATAAAAGTAAAAGTAATGTATTAACACTAGAAGCGCCGCGCCTCATTTGCATACTTATACCTAGAAGCGCGCCTCTACACAGCGCCTCTACAAAACCCACAATTATTAAAATGATACTTTTGATGGCTTCACGAATATAGTTGCCTCTCTCCTCTCTATAATGTTCACTTTGTTCTTTCGCCGTATTGCGTTACCGTTTAAAATGGAGAGGTGTTTGATCGGTGAATAGCCGATGTGTGATCCCATGTCCTAATGAACGTGTCACCAGTTGTTTTAAGATGTTTCCCTCACAGTATGGAGGTTCACACGCAGCGTTATCACCATTCGGCGATTTACATTAAGCTTATATTGCATAAGTTTCGTCCCCCAGCTCAAATTAAGTTCCCTTTATGTAGTGAATTGTGAACTTGAGAATAAACCTCCGCCACTGTGGTTAATGTTCATGCACTGTTTGAACAATATTTGTGCATTTATTGCAGCTTGAATAAATTTCGTTCCCCACCTCAAATTAAGTTCCATTTATGTAGTGAATTGTGAACTTGAGAATAAACCTCCGCCACTGTGGTTAATGTTCATGCACTGTTTGAACAATATTTATTTATTACAGCCAGGTTTAGGAGGTTGTAGAACACAGCTACAGGCCAACGGGTGCCTCCCGTCTCTCTTTTTTTGATTTGTGTGTCAGCTTCACACAACTCAACATTCAAAACACAGCTTAGGTGCAGTCTTTGCACATTTGCCACAGACCAGTCGCTTACATGTCTGGCAGATGTCATACGTTTTGTTCCCTGAACATCTGCCGACTTGGTATTGTTTTCTTTTTGAGGGCGGGCAAGGATCTTCAGGTAAAATTCGCTTTTGTGCCACTGCCCTAGCCGCTTTCGCCATTTTCTGCTGTGCACACAGCTCCTTTACCAACTCGAGAATAAACCTTCGTCTGCTCAGGTTAACGTTCATGCACTGTTTGAACAATATATGTGCATTTATTGCAACCAGGTCTAGGAGATTGTAGAAAACCGCGACAGGCCAACGACGGGTGCCTCCCTTCACCGAATAGTCAAGTCAAGTCAAGTCAACTTTATTTATAAAGCACATTTAAAAGCCATAAGGGCCAGCCAAAGTGCTGTACAATGCACTCATACATACATGAATAAGAATTAAAATAAGAATATCAAAAATATCTTATATTTTCAACTGTGGATTTATGGAAGATTACATACTCCTCACACCACTCAGAAGATGGTTTAATAGGGATTTCCTTAGAGGGATTCATTACTGCATTTATTGTATTAAATAAGACTTTTGGGGTATGGGAATGTTTACTAATAATAGCAGAGAGATAGTTTTCCCTTGCGGTTTTTACAGCAAGTTGATAACTAGCCAACCGCTCTTCCAAGATACAATAAGAAATCTGTAATTTATCCTTCTTCCATTTTCTTTCTGCCCTCCTGCATTCTTTCCTTAGCGCTTGTGTCCCACTATTTAACCAAGGCTGAGATTTTTCTTTCAGTCTCTTGGTTTTAAAAGGGGCGACTACATCAAGAATATTACTACACGTGGAATAGTACTGGTCAACCAACTGATTAGTGTTATTCGTGTGTGAGCATTCATGATAGGTAAGAGGGGCAGCAATAAAAACTTCTGAGAACTGCCTAGCAGTGGTGGGCGTAATGACGCGAGTGCGGCAGGTCGGTTTGCAAGTAGCAGATAATTTAGGAGCTGAGATATTAAAAAGGACAGGCTGGTGGTCAGACATAATAAAATCAGATACTTCCACATTCTCAATAGCAAGGCCATAGGATAAGATAAGGTCTAAGGTATGACCGCCCTCATGTGTAGGGCCAGAGACTGACTGAATAAGATTAAAAGAATCAATGAGGTGCAAAAAATCTTTAACTAAAGACTTTGAAGGACAACAAACATGAATATTAAAATCTCCAAGAATAAGAGCTTTAGCAGACTTAGTCAAAATAAAAGTTAATAAGTCAGAAAATTCCTCAATAAACAACTTGGTAATTTTCGGTGGTCTATACACCAGGGCACAAAGCAGAGGACTTAAAAGATCCAATCTACAAAGTTGCACTTCAAAAGATGAGTACCTCTCAACAGGCAGTGTCTGATATTTAAACTTCTGCTTAAAGACCATCGCTAATCCTCCTCCACATCCCGTAAGTCTAGGAGTGTTGATAAAATTGCAACCTGGGGGACAGAGCTCAACTAGTCAACCCGTATCGCCACTAGTAAGCCAAGTTTCGAAAATAAAAAGGAAGTCCAGTTCACGTGAAAGAAAAAAGTCATTTAAAATAAACGTTTTGTTGGCCAAAGATCTCGCATTCACAAGTGCTAGTCTGAGCTGATCTAAGGTTAGGTTGGGGGTGGCAGCAGGTGTATACTGAAGATAACGTAAATTATTAAAATTCACTGATCTGGTTGTTTTAAATGGACGGTGACCACGCACAGACCAGCAGGATTGAATCCAGCCGCTGTCACATGCATTTTCCTGTCTGTTCCATTTTCGTCACGAGCCCCTGTGACAGTAGCGTGGGCGTCTGGCAATCCTCGCAGCAAAACACCATATACACTAACAGGCAAAGGCGCTGATGATTTTAATCGTAATAGCTCCGAACGCGAATATCTGTGCAGCAGATCACCATGCTCAGCGAAAGTTGATTCTTATAAGCGCAACAGAGCTCAGAGGTAACCCCAACAAAAACTAATAGAATCAGCAGCAGAATTTGGACCCACATCATGGCTAATGCTGCATAATAAAACAAAAATGGAACAGGGAAGAGAGGACCCACGTCAAATGCAGCCGGGCTAGGTGATGAGCAGAGTCAAGCAGCAGTGATGTAGCAGTCGTGTCATTTGATCAATAACATCAACGTAATATGAAACAGTTTCAGGAAGTTTTTTGCGTCATTATCAATTGAAACTGTCTGATGCATTGAGCTCAGGATGCATACATTTTTTTTAGGTTTTGCCTGGTAAATCGTTAGAGTTATTTTTCCAGCCCGCAACACCTTGGTGGAAAATCTTTCAGACTGTGCATGTGTACATGGGGGCATCTCACGTCTGATTTTATTCATCGTACCAACAATAGTGGTTTTGTTCGCCAAAAGGGTGTTTGCAAGTGCCAATGAAGTGAAGAAATTGTCAGTCGTTACATTTCTTCCTTTACCCGTGAAAGGCTCCATCAAACGCAACACAATATTTTCAGACAACCGTTGACCAGCCGGCCTGCTTTCATCTTTCCCTAGATAGGGAATGGCATTCAGCATATATTTTGTTTCAACATCAGCGGCCACCCAGAACTAAATCCCAAATTTATCGGGTTTATTGGCCATGTACTGAGTGAAACGACAGCGAGCTTTAGTTGGGAACAGTTGCTCATCAACAGTTATGTTCTCACCGGGCGTGTAAGAAGCAATACTGTTTTTCACAAATTTATCAAATATCTCCGAGATCATAGCAAATTTATCAGTCGCAAGGAGGGCAGCCCTTGTGCTCTTGTCATCAAAGCGCAGATAGCGCATGATATCTCTGAATGTCTGTCTAGACATTGTCTCTTTGAAAATAGGATTTCCCAAGTCAGCAGACCAGTATTCATCAAGTTTCATGCTTTTACCGGCTGTTATACCTCTCAAATAAACGAGACCCACAAATGCTTTCAGTTCGTCAGCTGTTAGTTTGAACTGAGCATTATTTCGTTCAGCCTCTGGCTCTGTGTATTTCAGAATTGCGCCCCACATTTCTGTGTCAATCAAACACAGTAAGCTGTTTAGGCGTGAGGACCGTAACAGTGGTGTATGTGAACAGCAGTGCGAATGTTAGTGATGATGGGACAACAGGAGTGGGTGGTTAAAGGTGTATTATACAGAAATTGTAATTTACAAGATATATACATACACGTAACTGGTCTCAGCTTCAGGAGTGGCCCAGGCCAACATAACAAACAGAACTGAACTATAAAATAAACCAAACACTAATTACTCTAACAGAAAACATACAGTACTACACTAACTCCCTAACAAAAAAACCATACAAACAAACCCAAACCCCAAAACAAAATGGCAGCCACTCCCTACTTACCAGAACACCAACAACACGTAGAATATTTACAAAATGTACAACCGGCAGACAATCCAACAGGGGCAAAGGCAAAAAGCATAAACAAGTTCAAAGCAGTCAAAAACCAGAGTTCTAAGATGAGGTACAAATGCAAAATACTAATTACTAACAACCAACACCAACCACGGAGCAAAAATGTCTCACTGGGAGGCACTGGGAAGGGCCTTATATAGTGCAGGGTGGAATGGAGTCTGGAGCGGAGTCTGGAGCGGAGTCTGGAGCGGAACAGACAGCAAACACAATACACAAACACTTTCATAGGACATAACAACAAATTTATCAAATATCTCCGAGATCATGGCAAATTTATCAGTCACAAGGCGGGCAGCCCTTGTGCTCTTGTCATCAAAGTGCAGATAGCGCATGATATCTCTGAATGTCTGTCTAGACATTGTCTCTTTGAAAATAGGATTTCCCAAGTCAGCAGACCAGTATTCATCAAGTTTCATGCTTTTACCGGCTGTTATACCT
Organism: Brachyhypopomus gauderio; assembly: GCF_052324685.1. Classification (NCBI taxonomy): domain Eukaryota; kingdom Metazoa; phylum Chordata; class Actinopteri; order Gymnotiformes; family Hypopomidae; genus Brachyhypopomus; species Brachyhypopomus gauderio. The sequence goes on from NC_135228.1 coordinate 5,015,405, forward strand.
CTCAAATAAACGAGACCCACAAATGCTTTCAGTTCGTCAGCTGTTAGTTTGAACTGAGCATTATTTCGTTCAGCCTCTGGCTCTGTGTATTTCAGAATTGCGCCCCACATTTCTGTGTCAATCAAACACAGTAAGCTGGTAAGTGGACTTTTAATTTTGTCCTTGGCATAACACGTAGGCCCTGGGGTTTCTCTCACAATATTGCACTCTTGTGCTCTACCCCGAGGTTTGCCAGCAGTTTGTTCAAACCACACCGTACCGTCTTTGGCCTGAAATGAGTCACCACCACACTCAGTTTCAGAGTCCGATTCTGAATCAGATTCAAGATTCAGATCCATTTCACTTTCGTCCTCTCCATCCGACACCTCACATTGTTGGCCCTCCGATTCCATCTCATCAATATTCTCATCAATGTCCAGCACTTGCTTTGGGGTGTACATGATTCTTTGTGCCATTTTTATAATGCACTATGCAACCGTTCAAACGCTCAAACCAAGGAGTCACGCAAACTGTGTTGCTGTTCGATCACCCAAACCGAGCTTTCAAGCAAACTGTGTTGCTGTTCGATCGCCCAAGCAGTTTTCACTCAAACTGTGTAGCCTCGTCCCGACAAATGTATAGCTCGTGTTGCCTCATGAATGCTATTGTGAATAAAGTGTTCATAACAGCACCGCCCATGCCATCATCTCAGTTTCGCTCGCAAAGGTATGCATTTACATACGGAACTTGCATTCTGCTTAATTCTTTTGTAATGCCAGTGTGTCAAAAGCAGCCATACATAATGTATCCCTTGTGAAAAAAAAGTATACTAAAATTATGCTGAAATATATATGTACTTAAGTTGTGCTATTTTGGTACTTAATTACTACTTATTTGTAATTAAAGTGATATAAATCTGCACTAAGTGTATACTAAATATACTAGTCATATGGTATTTTCGCCACTATTTAATATAATTTAAGTATATTTGTGTGAGCTGTCCAACAGAAAATTAAAAACATTAAGTGTGATTAAATTAATCTTGTGATATACTTACTTTAGTATAGGTAATGTAATCCTAATATACTGAAGTATAATTGACGTACACTTTCTGTAGGATGTCATGTACTTCTATTACACTATTATTAGTACAAGTAATGTACTCCTAGTATACTTTCTGTAGAATAAGTCAGGTACTTCTAATACACTTACTTTAGTGTGATTCATGTAATTCTAGTACACTTTAGGTGGGATAAGTAATATACTTCTAATACACTAACTGTGGTATAATTAATGTACTCCTAATACTTTACTGTAGTACAAATCATTTAATTCTAATAAATGTAATGTAGGTCTAGTCATCAACTTCTAGTACACTTCCAGTAAGATAAGACACATACTTCTATAATGCTGACTGTAGTACTGTTCTACTGTCATAGAATTCCAATTTTGTTATAATACACATTGTGTAGTTATTCTCAGGGTATCTGCACATTTTTAAATCTCAAATTCAATGACTTTTAAGACCTTTTTAATACCTCTCACAAGAAAAAATAATACTATTACTGGGGATGCAGGAGTGTTCCACATCGTTGACGGGGGGGGGGGGGGGGGGGTGTGTGTGGCGAACGAGAATTGTTGACGGGGGGGGTTGGCGAACGAAAATTGTTGACGTTGTTGTATACTCCAATGCTAGGAATCTAGCACTAGGACCCTGGAGCGGTTTTTTTTCTGCATTAGCGCTAGATTCGGCTAAGTTCACATCGCGCCAGAACAACTGAACAACACACACTTATAATAATTTAATGCCTCCCCTCATAAAATTCCAGACATTTTAAGACATTTTTAGGCCTTGAATATGGAAAACTAAATTTAAGACATTTTAAGACTTTTTAAGGACCCGCGGGTACCCTGTATTCTGGAGCATTCCTAATGACACATTGTAAAGAGCCAGATTCACATTACAGTGGAAAACAGTAAAAAACTGTAACTGACATACAAAGTTGTATGTCAATATGCAACCTTCGAACACAACTGTGATATAAAACACATACAGGAGTGTAATGAATGCAGAACACTTTATTTAAACATTTCTTTTTTACTTCTGCCAAAATCTAAATTCAGATAATCTATTTACCATCTATATACACACACATACATACATACACACTGCTCAAAAAAATAAAGGGAACACTTAAACAACACAATGTAACTCCAAGTCATCCACAGATAGGAAGCAACACTGATTGTGAATCAATTTCAACTGCTCTTGTACAAATGGAACAGACAACAGGTAGAAATGAGAGATTTTCAACTGATTTCAAAAGATTTTTATTAATTGAGATCTAGGGTGTGTTATTTTTAGTGTTCCACACAATTCTTAAAACATTGTGAAACACAGAAAACCAGAACAGAACGTATTTAAATATGTAACCATTATATTGTTGTGCTTGTAGAGTAACCCTTCACACTTGCACAGCCTTCTTTCTGTTGTAACTCTCATTATTGCACTTTCGCCTTAAGATGTTTTTAACATCTTGGACTGTAGTTCCTGGAAACTGTCCTATCACACAATCTGTGGGAAGAAAGTCACAGTCACTACTTTAACACTCTAGAATTAGGTTTAGCCATCCCAAGTTTAAGAGTTTAAAATTATGCTAATAATGCACACTATGTGGTGCAACACAAAATGTATACAATGTAAGATCAGACAAATGAGCAGGCAGTCCATGTTAACTCATCCGACATCACTACTTAATCTAACATGTTGGATTTCTTAGCTCAAAATAAAAAAACAGCTCATTTTTATGTTTAGCTTGATCTTGTTAGCTATTAGACTAGATATTATTATTTTCTAAAACTGAAAATGACTGCATCTATATATCAGGACAATGACAATTTTCAAAGGCAAAATTACAGTCCTAGACTGTTATAAATTCTAATACACAGATTTGGTTTTTTAAAAAAGTGATCCCTGCAATATACAGTCGCTTCAGAGGTTTACATACAATCACCTTGAACATTTTTTCTGGGGCAGAAAAGTTACAACAAACTCAATTTCATTCGTAGAAAAAAAAAAAGATTTGTCTCACAGGGTTTTCTTACATAACCACAAGATCAAAAGGTTTACATAACACACCTAGGCTCATATTTGGCTAAATGTCCTTTAAAAAGTTACCTGCACCAGATACTTTTTAAAGTCTTCAACAAGTATCTGGCAAAAATTCTGTTTACATAATGAATTGCTCATTCTGCCTCAAATTAAGTAAGAAAAAATTATCAGATTTAGTATAAAAGTCTTTGTAAAAAAATATTGTAAAATTAACTTACCAATAAGTGCATTGACCTTCTCTGGGTCAAGCTGGGCCTTTTCAGGAAGATCTTTAAATACATTGCTGTGCTTCCCTGTAATTGAAGACTTTGCAAGTATTTCCTTTCCAAACACCAGGACGGCCAATTCTTGCGCATAAACTGACATGCGTGTCTCTTCAAAACTTTAACAGTTGAACTGGGAAGCACAACCTGAAACAGAAAACCTTAAATCAGGGGTGGGCAATCTTATTCACATAGGGCCAGTGTGGCTGTTTTTTTTATCCTTTTCTAACCAAACAGGTCACACAATCAGTTAACTAAGACCAGCTAATTAAACTAGTGATATAAGGTGTTGTCTGGCCTGGTTGGACTAAAATCCAGCAGCCACACTGGCCCTTTGCAAAGCACACAAAATTCACCATGAGCAAAGCCAAGAAAGATTAGTGTTTTACCACATCAGGGGATTGCAGTTTGCTGGAACGTGGCTGGGCCTCATCCACCGTTGTGTCGGAACTGCGCCTTGCATCTGATCGGTCTAACTTTTCCAAGTACTGCCTCACTGTTTTAATGAATGACGGAAGTTCTGGGGAGAATAATGTAAATATATTTAAGGAACACATATTTAGGTAAGTGACAAAGTCATTAAGCAGGACAGTGTTTGTACAACCTTTAAGTGCCTGAACAGTCTCCTCATCAAGTTCCACTGTGCAGGGTTTTGACTTTTTCCGTGGCCTCATAATCTCCACATCACTGTCTGAATCACCGTCCTTCTGTAACCAAGGTATGACAGGCAAAAAGTTTACAGAAATTTGCATTGCCACATTTTACACAACCGTTAATTAAGCTGTATGTATAATGGCAAGTACAGGTTAAGATTTTGAACAATTAAGCTGTTACTGATAGACTGAAACTATGTTTTTTGAAAATGAGTAGAATGTCATGACAATCAATATTTATGTTTTGAAAAAGTCATACTTTTAGGTAAACAGCAGCTTGATTTATGTGGTTAGAATGTTCCTAGATTTATCATGGTGCAGTGGGCAGCATCACAACCTAATGAAATTAATGGTTAAATGTACGTGAATCAGTGGTTCAGTTTTTCGACCTGTGATGTCTTTCCAATGCAGATGGTGAGGCGGAGTCAACAAAGAATTACTTAAAACTTGTTTGTAAGTTTAGAGACCAAGAAGGCCTTTGGGAACCCGGCGCAACATTGCCATTCTTAAAGTTCTTTGTAAACTGCTAAGCTCAATTGATATAGAGAAACACACAAAATTGTGTCTTATTTTGCTGATGATTTTTATTATATACCTGTTTTGGAAAATTAGAAACAGTTTCAATAGTAAATCAGAATGACTGTTTAAAGGACATTTGGCAGCATCTATAGTTTTAAGGTTAAATGCTTCAAGTTAAGCAGTACTTTGTGAGTTATGAATAGGTCAAAACACTCTTAACAAACTGGTTTAAGTATAAAACAAATAAAAATAAAATAATAAAAAATTACAAACCTTTTTGGGTATGCCAGTTTTTATGCTGGTTTCTGCAGACAGAAACTTTTTTCTTTTAAACATTCCTACAGCCTCTGTCCAAATGTCTTCACCTCTGATGAATCGGTTTCTCTTTTCAATAAGCACCTTCTGATAGTCTAAAACAAGAAATTCAGAGTTTATATTATTTTTCAAATATGTTCTGGGATTAAAGTTATTTAAACAGGTAAAGGAAATGCCATGGTGCATGCTTTACCACACAGCAAAAATATTCTAATTTGTTCTTACATTTTAGACTAATGTTACTGGTGGCAGTGTGCTACAGAAAGCAGTGCAGTTTTAGATGTAATTAGCTAACGCTAGCGAGCTTAGCGAGTTAGCTGGCATGTTTTAACTAGCCAGCTAGCTAGCTAACTCAATTTGTTCACCCAGCTAGCGTTAGTTGGCTAACCCCATAGACTGCAGGCATGATTCCAAATGTATAACGACAAATACTACACAAAGTAAATCACACCATCATTTAGCTACACTTACCTCCAAACATCAGTATTTTTGCGGCATGTGTTTCAGTCTTCCTCCTTCCTTTTCTGATGGGCCATTTTACCTCTATCCAGCCATCCTCACTGGTTAAATCTGGGCAAGCAGTGACCTGAGACAGTGGCGTGTTCGATTTCACTATTATATCTGAGCTCTCAACCTCCACAGACTTGTCCTGAAAATAAAATAACGCGATTTTTCCGAGCATTACTGAAGTGCTAACGGTTGAGTTGCAGCACTGGACAAACTTCCCAAGTTCCACGAACACTGAGGCTGAACCTGATTGGCTGATTTTTGGCACTAAATTTAAACAGTTCTCTGGCGCTATTCCTGCATTCAGCGCCCTTCTCATTCAGTCTGCACAGCGCTTAACAGGTAAGTTCATTTTCCAGCAGTAAAATGAATATGAAGATAATATAGTGTAAACAACTACATATGGAACTACACATGGAAGCCTATATATAGACTTGTTTTGATCATTTAGATATTATTTTGTAACCGTTTTAATTCAAATGATAATGATATTGTCTTTTTTTCATACAAGAATTGAAAGGTCATAGCCAATTTTTTCGATACAGTTATACAAAGACCAATAATATGTAGATCCCTTCATGTGTGTGTGTTTGTTTGTTTGTTTGTGTGTGTGGGGGGGGGGGGGGGGTGGGGGGTCATGTGAGTGTATGTGTTAGAGACACAGAAGCAGAGAGAACATAATGAATATATCTCAGTCATGATCCCTATTGGTATATCTTTCTGAAGTATATAGTTTGTGTTGTTACAAATCTCAAATAGGAACAGAAAGAATTACAAACAAGCAATTAATTGTATAATTACATGTTTGTTTTTTTCATTTCAGGATGGCTAAAAAAGGGGTCAATATAAGGCATATCTAGAAGAAGACTGTCCAACTCCAAGAAAGCGTCTTAAGAAAAGAAATACTGACCAAGTAATATACTTCCATTAGAATAGGAATAGTTGTCATACTTTTGACCTTATAGTGTACTTTTGAGTTTTCAATTTTATTTTTATATTAATGTATATGTATTTGTTGTATTAAAAATGAGTTCACACATATGCTTTCACATTTCCGAATCATTTGTTATAAATTGCATTTTGTTAAAGATGTTAAATTCTATTATCACAACGTTTGTCATGGAATATTCATTTGAAATTGTAAATACTTATAGATACTTTCACTGAAGTACAGTACAATAAGTTATATTGCAAAAATATAGGCTCATAGGACACATTTAGTAAAATTATAAGTTTATCATAAAAAAAGCACAGTTTAATACTAAGTACATTTTTATTAAGTACATAGCCAGTACAAAAGTAGCACAGCCAAATAAAGTATACTTTTTTAAAGTATACTGAAAGACTAATTAAGTAGGTAAAATTGTAAGTCCATCCAATCCAATCCATTTTATTTATATAGCACTTTAAAACAACAAATGTATACCAAAGTGCTGTACACATACTGAAAGAATAAGAAACATAAAACAGCACAAATATAAAATTTAAATTTTGTGTCTAAATAAAAACACCAAATTTAGGAAGAAAACACACAACACAACCCAAAGCTATAGAAACAAATAAAGCACTAAGAAAATCAAATTAAATCAAAAGCCAATGAAAAAAGATGTGTTTTTAAATGAGATTTAAAAACGGCGAGTGACTCGATCTGCCTAATGTGCAAAGGAAGGTCATTCCACAATTTTGGACCCGCAGCTGAAAAGGAGCGATCACCTCTGCACTTTCGCAGTCTCCTCTGAACAGTAAGGAGGCACTGATCTGTTGACCTAAGCGAGCGTGCTGGGCTATAGTGTTGTAATAGGTCGGACAGATACTGGGGGGCGAGACCATGAAGAGATTTAAAAACAAATAAAAGAATTTTAAACTGAATTCAAAAAAGGACCGGAAGCCAATGCAAGGATTTTAAAATTGGGGTGATGTGCTCTCGTTTTTTTGTATTTGTTAACAGCCGTGCAGCAGCATTTTGCACAAGCTGGAGTCTGGCAATGGACTTCTGGTCAAGACCAAAGTAAAGCGCATTACAGTAGTCCAAGCGATTAGTAATAAAAGCATGAATTAAAATCTCAAAATGGTGACGAGGGAGGACTGATTTAATTTTGGCCAACTGTCTAATTTGAAAAAAGCTTGCTTTAACAACAGTACTAATCTGCGAGTCAAACCTCAGATTACTGTCGAAATTCACACCAAGGTTTGTCACAGTAGGTTTAACATATTGTGTCAAGGCACCTAGATCACAGTCATTAACTCCAGTGTCATTTGGGCCAAACACTATTACCTCAGTCTTCTTTTCATTAAAATGTAAAAAATTATTAGTCATCCACACCCTAATTTCCTCAACACATTGTAAAAGTACTTCCAAAGAGTGGGTATCCTGTCGCTTTAGTGGCATATAAATTTGTGAATCATCTGCATAAAAATGAAAAGAGACACCATGCCTTCTTAATATGGAGCCAAGAGGGAGCAGATACAATGAGAAAAGAAGAGGCCCAAGAATAGAACCCTGGGCCACTCCACATGTGAGAGGGGCTATGGAAGACTCAGTGGCCCCCAGACGAACACAAAAGCTTCTACGTGTCAGGTAGGACTTAAACCACTCTAGGGCAAGGCCCTGGATACCCACACAGTTATAAAGACGAGATAATAGAATTTTATGGTCCACTGTATCGAAAGCTGCGGTTAAATCCAGCAAAATAACTATGACCCCTTGACCCTTATCAATGGCTAAAAGGACATCATTAAAAACTCTCAGTAGTGCCGTTTCCGTGCTATGCAGAGATTTAAAACCAGACTGGAATTGTTCAAGAATTTTGTGCTCATCTAAGAACACGGTTAGCTGCTGATGAACAACCTTTTCTAAAATCTTAGAAATGAACGGAAGTTTAGAAATAGGCCTGAAATTAGAGAGGACAGAGGTGTCCAGTCCAGACTTCTTGATAAGTGGTTGTACCACAGCATGTTTAAAACTATCAGGTACAACACCATTTGCCAAGCTGCTGTTTATAATATTAAGGACATCAGGGGCTAAAATTGGAAAAAGTTCTTTAAACAAACAAGGTGGAAGTGGGTCATTAGGTGAGCCAGAGGGCTTCATGTGACCAATAATTTGTTCCAATAACTTTAAACTGACAGGCTCAAAGTTATCAAGAACAGCAGAGAATGTGGCAGCTACAGGTAGGTCAGACAAAGGTGGACCAATAAGGGCCCTAATGCTCTCGATCTTACCAACAAAGACATGCAGGAACCTCTCACACAATTCAACAGAAGCTTCCGGACAGGCTGCATATGGGGCATTAAGAACCTTATTCCGTGTTTCAAACAATACACGAGGTTTGTTTTTATTTGCCAGAATAATATCAGAGAAATACTTAGATTTTGCAGCTTTCACTGTCTTCTGATAAAGACGCCATTTGCCTTTTAATATCTGAAGGGAAACTACAAGTTTGTCATTTTTCCACTTTCGCTCAGCTTTTCTACACTCCCGTCTAGCAGCACGAGTGCCATCATTCAGCCATGGTTCAGTACTTGGTTTGGAGTGTCTTATTTTAACAGGAGCCACGGTATCCAATATAGACTGACACTTAAAATTAAAGCTAGTCATCAGAGCCTCTACATCAGTAGCACCACAAGGAGTATCTGATGTAAAGGTAGAGAAGACAGCGGAGAAATTTGCAACAGTGGACGAATTTATAACGCGACATTGTTGCACAGTAACACACTGTTTATCCATATGACAAGGCAATAAAACGTCAAAAATAACAGGCATGTGGTCTGAAAACGTAGCAGTACAAATCTCTAGATTGGAAACAGAAAACCCATATGTTAAAACCAAGTCAAGTGTGTGCCCCCGTTCCTGAGTGGGACCAGTTACACACTGCACAAGGTTAAAAGAGTCAATGAGGGTTAAGAAGTCTTTAGACATAGGCTTATCCGGGCAGCAAACATGGATATTAAAATCACCAAGAATTAAAAGGTAATCATACTTCGGCAGTATTTCCGTCAAAAAGTCGCTCAGTTGTCCAATAAAGTCTTTGTTATATTTCGGCGGTCTATAGATAACAGCGCATAGCATTTGACAAGTGGTGCCAAGCTCAAACATGTTCAGTTTAAAGCTGGAATAAAGCGGCACTGGAGTAAGCTGTTTACAATTAAACTTATTTTTGTAAATCGTTGCTATGCCACCCCCGCGACCAGTTGTACGAGGAGAGTTAAAAAACACACACTCTGGTGGTACCAGTTCACACATGACACTGGACTCACCTACGGACATCCAGGTTTCTGTAATGCAAAGAAAGTCCAGCTCATGCGTCGTGAAGAAATCCTTTAGAATAAACGTCTTGTTAGCTAGCGATCTAGCATTTACCAGGGCTACTCTGCCACTGGTGATCACCGGGGCTTTATCCGTCACTATAGCGCGGCCAAGGGGCTGCAGATTGTGCAGGTTAACTCTTCGCCTAACAAGTCGACAGTATGGGGAACGAGTCTGTAGCACTTCAGTCGAACCAGCCACCGAAATAAGGCTGGAATTCATGGGATCCCAGGTGCGCCACGAGACGGAGCGGCGCACCAACGGTGAGATCGCCTCAGTCCAGTCCGTCATGCCCATCAAGCCCGCAGAGGAACGATACAAACCGGCCTTGATTTTCACCAGCTTTCCGCTACGTCTCCCACGACAGCGTCTCCGGCGTACAGGTAGAACCGGCATGCGGCACAGGTAAGCCGGTAGCAGAGAGAGGCGGAGGGTCATGTTTCTGATCACCAGAGTTAAACTCACAGTAGTTAACAGTGTAACGCAGGTTTAGTAAAGTTTGACGATCGTACCTATATAGCGAGTTAGCTATTTGTACAACCATAGACATACAAAACATACAATCACAACACGGAACGATAGATAGCCGGCCACACACACTGGCGCCATCTTGCATCAAGTATAAGAAGAAAAAGTATACTTTAATTATTCCGCATATAGTTCAAGTATACTATTATTATATTTAAATATACGACTTTTTCACAAGGGATGTATCTAACAGCTAGCCCTGGCGAAGAGGGATTATACCCGAGAGATCATTCCTTTGAGATATTGACTTGATACCCAGCAAACATGGCAACAGTGGCCCTCTTTGGGACCACAGCGGGCTTAAAATGTGGCCCTATTTGGGCTGCCCACATTGGACCCCTTCCGGTTTGAACGTGGGGGCGTAACAGGGCCCACTGTTATGGACCCAAATGGGCTACCCGCAATCAGCCCAGTTATCCGAGTTTGCCCAATTCAAGCCCTTTCTTAGCCGACTACTTAGCCCACAGTTGCCTACACTGGCCCCACATATCCCAGCAAACATGGCAACAGTGGCCCTCTTTGGGACCACAGCGGGCTTAAAATGTGGCCCTATTTGGGCTGCCCACATTGGACCCCTTCCGGTTTGAACGTGGGGGCGTAACAGGGCCCACTGTTATGGACCCAAATGGGCTACCCACAATCAGCCCAGTTATCTGGCTTTGCCCAATTCAAGCCCTTTCTTAGCCGACTACTTAGCCCACAGTTGCCTACACTGGTCCCATATAACTTGCCATTGTTCAGCCTATAGCGGTCAATTTGCCACTTTCCCACTCTGAGCCACTTATGGACCCAATCAGGGCCACTACTCAGCCCACAGCTGCCTACACTGGCCCCACATATCTTACTCACATTAAGCTATTGCACTGTTCCACCCATAGCCACCACCACTTTCCCATAGTTTGCCATCTGTGTATTCTCTTCTTTAAACTACAAATAGATTATCCAGAAAATATTTTTTTTGCCTCTTTTGGAGCCTAAATGCTTACCTCATGTAAAAACCACCAAGAGTTTGGAAAAGGGTCAAGTCATTATTTATTTTACATTGAAAAAACATTAAGTTTAAACTTAAACTAGCATTTACATTTGAACTGCAGATGCAGATGTCTTTTGCATTCAAAAGATTCTTATAATTTATAATGTCACATGCTTGCTGAATATTCTGAGCACAGCAAAAATTATGAGTAATATAAAACAGTAAATGAAATATCTTTCAAGTGCAAGAAAAAAATGACACTGAATTCACTAAGAATATTTTAAACAGAACGACTGGAAAACCATAATCAATAACATGAACATCATAAATCAGACTTGGTTCTGTGTGTGTCTTCTCAACATTCTTTCTTTTCTACCTCCATCACGGTCTCTAGCGTTCCTCAGCCACACCTTGATTGCAGCCTCAACTGCAGCATTGGTCACTTGTTCTGGTGCACTTCTGTGGACTGCCGCTATGTAGTTGTACAGCACAAATGTACAAAAATATTCTGAATGTTTCAGATTAATAAAACAGGTAGAGACTAAAACACTTTCATAAAATTCTATAAAATGTAAAATACATTTTAAACATCTATTAAGTGTTGCCTTCATCCACTATCACTTTACCACAAAAGTGAAAAAGTATTGACTGAGCAATTTCCAGTGAAAACTTAGACAAACTGTACAGATGAATTGCAAGCAAAAGAAATAATAAACCAAAATATCAAAATCCTTCTCACCTATGACCACTTTACAGAGGATGAGATCTTGAAAAGATCTCTTCTCCCCAGAGCCTTTCCAAGAGAGCTGCAGAGCAAGACTGTTGACTAACAAAGATGACATCACCCTCCTGGTCGTTGTTTGGACGTCACATCCTCCAACCGTTCCTAAATATACAATCTGTGAAAGAAAAACAAAAAGAACAACTGTGAAGAGACATAAGGTGTGTCACTCTATCACACACTCCCTCAATTTTTAAAGCCCACAGGTACCGGCCATCTTTGCTGTGCATTTCACCTGCCAAGCTTGACGACAGTCCCTGTGCTGATTTATTTTATTTATGCTGTGTCAGTATTTGAGACTCGCTTCTGGATCCAACTTGAATTCTTAAAATCTTTGCTAATTCAATTTTCACTTCAACCCTCAGAACTGTAAACCTAAAATAAATAACTTTTACTCACCATCTCATTTTTGTAGTCTTGATCCTTCAGTAGAGTCTCCAGGTGATCAATATCTAAAATTGTGTTTAGTGGCAATGTAAGATCCTTTGGTGGAACTACACCAGCTGTCTGTTTTTTTAACACCGTTGTTAGCATTCGCTTGACAACTGCAACTTCTTCTTTAAGTTCAGCAAGTGCAGACACAATGTGCCGGTCACAACCTATGGAAATGACAACATAACAACCAAAACAGAGTCAGTACATGCTCCTATATAGATTCTCTATTATAATAAAGAAACTTAAACTTAATACCTAAATGAACCTTATAAAAACATTCAATAGTAACAGTTGTGGAAATCTTTGTTAAATTACTTTGGGTGTGGGAATGTCCAGTAAATGAAGCTGATGGAGAAGACAGAGTACTAGCATGAACTGTCAAACATGAAGGACTTGGAGTGGCTGAAGGACTTGGAGGGACTGGTGGAGGGACTGGGGGACTTGGAGGGACTGGCAGACTTGGCAGAGAAGAGTGAGATGGGGAAGAGGATGAACCAAAATAGCCACGAGGTCTTTTCGCACAGTCTTCCTCATCAGTGGAGTCAACATATCTTTTGTTGGGTCTAGTACGGTAAAAAGGGGGGTTTGATTTAGAGTGCATACAATTGATCTAATAAACAATAACAAAAAACAACAATAATGTAATCCTAATACCAAAGTCTCCTCAGTTAAATAAAACATACTGTTTTGAGCGATGTGTCCTCCCGAGCTGTTTATCTGCATCACTTTGCACATCAGTCATTAATTCAGCTTCTCTTGCTTTCTTTTGGGCCTTTTGTAAGCATGCTAGAGTAAAGACAATTTCACCAAAATAAAGAATAAATAGAATGAACAAGAGTAATATATCAAATGCTCTGAATTTGAAAAACTTGGAAATTAACAATAAAAGTGTACAATTAACATGAGATTTCAAAATTTTAGTTTGTTTATCCATTTACAATGCGGAATATGTACAATATAAATACAACATATTTCAAAACAAAACATCAGCATTTCTTCAGCACCTTGGGTAAGAAAATATCAATTTACCACTTTTGTATATAGAGCAAACTTTGTATGTATTCCATGTAGATTCTGGTTCCTCATGGCACAATAGTGCCTTTTGAACCTTGCTTTGAAAAATGTAGGGAGGCCAGAAACAGGAAGAGTCATCTTTCATCCATCGACTGCTCACCACACCTACTTCCTGTAGCCCTACAAACTCCACCACGTGGTAAAGTGCCATTCTCTAAAAATAAACTGAAAACATTTACAATTAAAATATTTACTATTTTAAGTATTTAAAAGTTAGAATGACTTGATCAGCTGAATTACTAAGACAATTAAATTGGTTACCACAAGTGCTTAGGTGAATATTAATGCCTCAACTTGCTGGATGTTTTGATCCACAACAGTATATATTAAGCAGATGGTATACTGCTCAGTGCGTATGAAGCATTGGTATAGCTGCCCATCCAACTTCTTGAGGAATGAGCACATATTTCTTCTCTATGTCTGTGACGCGCTGAACACAGAGTCTAGAGTCAAGCTGACTTGCTGAAAAAATGCCTACTTCACTTGAATTCATTGGGGTTGTGAACAATGGAGTCAGCTGAGAAAATTTTCTAAAAAGAACAAAAAACGACTGGTTGCCATTGGTCAAAATGTTTTCCACAATTCCAAGTTCTCCATTGATCATTACTGCATTGTTCCCAGTTTGGCATTTGATGGTGAATTTGGGCAAAATAACCATCTTGTGTTGCGTCCATAAAGCAAAGTCACTTGTCAGCGGTCCATTACTATGTCTTCCTTTCACCATGATCAGACCTGGCTCTGACTTTTTTTTGCTGTTGCCTGATCTCTGAATTTCATTTGCAATTTGTTGCAGAATATGCTGTGGCTTCCTAATCTTCCTTTTTAATTTACTCATATAATTTTCAAATGGAAAGGCCGAAACTTTATCCAAAGCACCATATTTTTCTGCATCCTCTGCTACGTGGCAAAGACAGTGAAAGTTGTATACTATCTCTTCAACACCATACAAATGTTCAAACTGAGTGAGAAAGTGCTTCATGAGTTCATTTGCATAGTTGCTGTAATGTGCACAAAGAGCTGGACACAACATCAAATATGTCGCAAGAGATAAATCTAAAAAGTTCTCATAAATGGAAGTGCAAAGGTGTCCTTTCATAACCACAGGTCCAGTATATAAAAGAAATTGGCGAAATTCCGTTGCTTTCCATCTGTCTACTTCAGTTAATCTTCTTGGTTTGCGCTGGAATTCACATGGAATGTGGCAAGCCATGTTTGCTAAAGTATCTGATATCCTTGTGACAGCATTAGATCCAAGTCTGAACTTTAGGTCTCCTTTTAGCCAAAACATCAACAGTTTACGAGTAACTCCTAAACATATGAGATGCATGTAATCCAAAACAAACTGTGTGACCATACCCAATTTCAGTTGATTTAACGGAGATCGGCCTTTGTGATGATCCTCATCTTTTTGCTGAGCAAAATCCGCATCTGTACGTGGTCTTGCATTTTTTTCAGGGAAGGTCATTCGATGGTTTATGTATATGCCCTCTTGAGTGCAACGCTCACACCCACTGTAGCCATTGTGGCCTTTGGTCTTCTTCAGGAAAGCCCGAGCAGGAGCATCACATACAAAGCAGTCAAGATGAAAGTGATATGAACTTCCCTCAATGGTGAATCCATTCTCCAAACCTATTACTTCTTCAACAAAGTCATTTAGATATTCATCTAAGTTCAGTGGTTTATTTTTACCAGCAAAAACACAAATGAACCATAACAAAAGGTTCATTCTCAAAGTGAAGCTTGCCTAAAATTGGCCATAACTGCATAGAAGAACTTTTAAAGAGGGGAAGTCCGTCTATGTTCACTTGAAGGAGTACCGTATCAATACTGGAATCACGCATTACATGAACACGACTAAGAATATGAGGAAAAATACCAAAATGAATGTATTCCCCTCCTTCAATGTTTCTGACATTAAACTTTTGACCAGATGATTTCAGAAGTGTACGAGCACATTTTGGC
Organism: Brachyhypopomus gauderio; assembly: GCF_052324685.1. Classification (NCBI taxonomy): domain Eukaryota; kingdom Metazoa; phylum Chordata; class Actinopteri; order Gymnotiformes; family Hypopomidae; genus Brachyhypopomus; species Brachyhypopomus gauderio. The sequence continues at coordinate 5,030,812 of NC_135228.1, forward strand.
AACTGTGGCACATACTTGCCCAGCACAGAGAGAAGGTCATCCACTGCATTTTTTGGGACAGCAGGATTCCTTTGAAGGCGTCCAATGAAGGAGGTCATCCTGTAGTTCTGAAAACTGACGTCTCTCAATTTCATCATCATCATCATCAGTATCATCATCAGTATCTTCAAGTTGTGCTTCATTATGTTCTGTGAGGACGTCTTCAAATGTGTCATAACAATCGGCATCAGAAGCAACAGATTTGTTTGAAAACTGACTCTCATGAAAACTGGATGGACTCTGTATGTTATTTTCATCTTGGTTACAGGTATCTTCATCGTCAGAAGACAAAACACGTGTGAACTGACTGTTCTTGCAATGAATTTGTGTGGCATTTGTTGGTACAGCAGACAAACTTGTTTCAGGTGTAAATAATTCATTTATAACTTTTTTAATATGTCTTCGTTTTGTGGAATAGCTCATTCCAAACGCATCCATTTAACCACATATATTTGCTAACTTACATGAAATGAAGTTGAGGTGATGGAATAAGTTGTAGACACCTAGAAAAAAATATAGATATAAATTTACCTACACATATTCACTGTGTATACACAGAGTTGTATATAAAAGCCAGCAACTAGACTGTAGGTGCTTGAAATCTCGAACGCGGCCTATATTTCGTGTTAAGATATATCTCACAAACAGCATGCTAATGTGTAAATGTTTAGCTAGCGGGTCTTGTCAACTAACTAAATTTACGGGCGCACTGCAAACATTATATATACAGTGTGTGTGTGTGTGTGTGTGTGTGTGTGTGTGTGTATGCGCGAGCGCGTAATAGGTTTGATAAGACACCCTAACAGCAATGGCGTTTATAACGTGGTAGGGATTACACTATGAGTAAAAATGTTAACTGCTTCGAAATTTTGTGCATAATTATTCGAAATTTAAGTGTACGTATCAAATGATTGTATTGGTCAAAACATACCTTACAAATTCGTAATCGATGAACAGACGAGAACCGAGAAAGAGCTGGCAATCTTCTCAACAAACGGTCTGCGCGTGTTCTTCTTGCCGCGATTTAATTATGTGCCTGTTATGTGCCTGATGAAAAATGTTAAGGGCCATCATACAGCTAATTGACTGAGGCAAAACGCCTGTTTTTGAATCACAAATCATTTAAGTTTTGTGTTTTTGTTTCACTCAGTATATTTTTTATAAGATGAAAAGCGAACAATTGTGGCTGTTGTAATTAATTGTTTAGACACCCAACACTCGCAACAAAAAATATAAAGTGGGATGCAAAATAATATTCTACATGAGTGTCCACCAACTGCTGTTTTAACTACAATTCATCAGACTACAATACACAAAAGTGGGACTGAGGACTTGTTTAGTTTTAAAGTGCTACTTTTAAAGGTGTGGCATATGATGACCAACCATAATAACCACATCTGATGTGAGACTTGAAAAGAGACACAATGCAGCATATTCAAGTAAAAGCAGCTGGGCTGCTGTCCTTAATTTTCTTTACAGTAATCAAACATGCATTTCTTAGTGTGGGGTTGACTATGGGCAAGCCCTGGTGCACTGCCCACATTTAACCTGTAATGGCCAGAAGTGGGCTAATGGGCACGGGCCCAGAGTGGGCTAAACTATTTTGTGCCCTCATGAGGTTATCAGTGGGCAAGCCCAATGGTGCACTGCCCACATTTAACCTGTAATGGCCAGAAGTGGGCTAATGGGCACGGGCCCATAGTGGGCTAAACTATTTTGTGCCCTCATGAGGTTATCAGTGGGCAAGCCCAATGGTGCACTGCCCACATTTAACCTGTAATGGCCAGAAGTGGGCTAATGGGCACGGGCCCAGAGTGGGCTAAACTATTTTGTGCCCTCATGAGGTTATCAGTGGGCAAGCCCAATGGTGCACTGCCCACATTTAACCTGTAATGGCCAGAAGTGGGCTAATGGGCACGGGCCCATAGTGGGCTAAACTATTTTGTGCCCTCATGAGGTTATCAGTGGGCAAGCCCAATGGTGCACTGCCCACATTTAACCTGTAATGGCCAGAAGTGGGCTAATGGGCACGGGCCCAGAGTGGGCTAAACTATTGTGTCCCATCATGAGGTTATCAGTGGGCAAGCCCTATCCCTCACTGCCCAAAGGAAACCCAAAATGGGCCCAAATGGGATTGTTTGCTGGGTAGGTAGGCTAATTACCATTCGCAGAATTCCTGCAAACTACTAAAGCATTAATTAGGCAAAGCAAGACTCTCTCACGGTTTGAAAACCATTGATGTAAACTTATATATAGTATATATTAAATAATATTAATAAATAAAGTATGTATTTCAAGACTTTGGAAAGTGAAACACTTTCACTTTCGTTCAACGGACGAATTCCGTTTTGTCTTTACACATAATCAGTTTGAACTTTGTGAATAATTTAGTTTTGAAAACTATTGATCTTTATTTAGTTATACTAAATATTAAATGACATACGAATCTTTGCGACACACGCTGGCAGAAAAGAGAATCACAGTCTTGAAGTGTAGGTGACGACGATAATATTACAGAGATACGAGCGAAATCGATTTAAACTAGCATGTGCAGGGTTTCTTTTAACAATGTAAAAATACTAGTTTATTAAAAGGACAATTCTGGGAAAAGTCATGAAAGGAGGGATCTGAAATTGGATCCAGTGCAAAGATATTATTTATTTTTTTGAGCTGCTGCGGTCAAGTAACCGGTGCTCGGCGCTTCTAGGTATAATTAGGTCGACCAGAGGCGGCGCTTCTAGTAGACGTCACAGCGGTCAAATGACCGGTGCTTTGGCGCTTCTAGTGTTAAACACTGATCACTTTAATATACTGAATCATCTGTTTATACCCTAATATTATGATAGTGACATATATCTGCTTTGTTATTTCAATAAACAAGCTTTCATATACAAAATCTTCTCACACTTGAACACGAGGAACAGAGATACCTGCTACTAGAACACAGAAGTTCATGCCCATTTTGAGTTTGTGTGTTTAGTTCATGTTCATTTAGTTTGCCAGATGGTTCTTTCTCATTACCTCATTACATTGTATGTGAGCTTTGTTTTAATCTCTTTAAACAGTAAATGAAACAAGAACAACTGTACTCTGGTCTGCTGAATAGCCAAATCAAACTTTATTGTGGGATCCCACAGTCTCTCTGTTGCACACATCACACATGCATCTGCGAGAAACTGAGAGAGAGAGAGACCAGAGCTCAGTCTTATACTTTTCATACTTTCATTTTTCTCTGACCTTCCTGTGTTCTCACTACTCACTAACATCTGTGGTTTACCAATGAGCATCTGACCTCAGACATCTTCCTGTTTCTTTGCTAACCTTTCGTACTTCACTGCACGTATACATTCATACATGTTCATGCACGTTCAGTTCTCTAAAACATTATTTCCATCATTTAAACCAGTTCCTATAGACCTTTTGACCTCAGTAGATCGTTTAGCACAAGTAGATTACATTCACATGTTAGTGTTAAGATATTATTAATTATTATTCATTATTTTGTTATGACCCAGCCTAGGCTATCAGCTCACAACAGAGAAATCACAGGGAAAAGGGGCAAGTAGATAGTTTATTTGTGGTGGGACAAAATAGGCTTCGGGAGTTGATATAGCCAAAATAAAATTTTCTTGACAACAAAAGAGCTAACTTTCTATTTCAGAAAACCAAACAAAATAAATGTACAATAACCTGCCCTAAATCACTAATGATAATGAGGAATATATGGAATATATATATATATATATATATATATATATATATATATATATATATATATATATATATATATATATATCAGGAAAAAACTATATATATAGAATGACTGCTAAGTCTGAATATATGGAATGAAACCTGAGAATATGGAATGAAGTCTGAATATATGGAATGAAACCTGAGAATATTAAATGAAAGTCTGAATATATGGAATGAAACCTGAGAATATGGAACGAAAGTCTGAATATATGGAATGAAAGTCTGAATATATGGAATGAAACCTGAGAATATGGAATGAAGTCTGAATATATGGAATGAAACCTGAGAATATTAAATGAAAGTCTGAATATATGGAATGAAAGTCTGAATATATGGAATGAAAACCTGAATATATGGAATGAAAGTCTGAATATATGGAACGAAAATCTGAATATATGGAACGAAAGTCTGAATATATGGAATGAAAGTCTGAATATATGGAATGAAAACCTGAATATTCACTGAAATATTCACTGAAATATTTTTAATCTAGATTAAAATGGCTCATTCAGAATATGCATGCATGCATGACTAAAAGTCAGTCTTTGAGATAGGGTTTCTTAATACAGAGGGTGCATTAGAACAGGGGCTCATCTCCTGTTTCCAAAATGCATCAATGAGTGCTTGAGAAAGCTGTTCTACTTTGATACTTGAAGAAAAAAAAACATGCTCAATAAAATGTAGGCTACTCGTGTTCAACGGTTTATTCAGTTAAACATGAAAATAGTACTGTAAGCCTACATACTTTAAGCAGGCATATTCAGTGAAACATGAATTTGTAAGCCTACATACTGTTAAAAGGGGTTTATAACATGTTTATTCAGCTAAACATGTTAGCTAAACAGCTAAACATCATTTAGTTTGCTAGATGGTTCTTTCTCATTACCTCATTACATTGTATGTGAGCTTTGTTTTAATCTCTTTAAACAGTAAATGAAACAAGAACAACTCTGTACTGTGGTCTGCTGAATAGCCAAGTCAAACTTTATTGTGGGATCCCACAGTCTCTCTGTTGCACACATCACACATGCATCTGGAAGAAACTGAAAGAGAGAGAGAGAGCGAGCCCAGAGCTCAGTCTTATACTTTTCATACTTTCAGTTTTTCTCTGACCTTCCTGTGTTCTCACTACTCACTAACATCTGTGGTTTACCAATGAGCATCTGACCTCAGACATCTTCCTGTTTCTTTGCTAACCTTTCGTACTTCACTGCACGTATACATTCATACGTTCATGCACGTTCATTTCTCTGAAACATTATTTCCATCATTTAAACCAGTTCCTATAGACCTTTTGACCTCAGTAGATTGTTTAGCACAAGTAGATTACATTCACATGTTAGTGTTAAGATATTATTAATTATTATTCATTATTTTGTTATGACCCAGCCTAGGCTATCAGCTCACAACAGAGAAATCACAGGGAAAAGGGGCAAGTAGATAGTTTATTTGTGGTGGGACAAAATAGGCTTCGGGAGTTGATATAGCCAAAATAAAATTTTCTTGACAACAAAAGAGCTAACTTTCTATTTCAGAAAACCAAACAAAATAAATGTACAATAACCTGCCCTAAATCCCTAATGATAAACAGAGAACCTAAATATTATAAACAAAGAAAAAAAACAATCAAATCCCTACATCCCAACCATTATTTTGTAAATCCTATAAATAATGAGGAATATATGGAATATATATATATATATATATATATATATATATATATATATATATATATATATATATATATATATATATATATAATGGAAAGCCGTTCAGGAAAAAACTATATATATAGAATGACTGCTAAGTCTGAATATATGGAATGAAACCTGAGAATATGGAATGAAGTCTGAATATATGGAATGAAACCTGAGAATATTAAATGAAAGTCTGAATATATGGAATGAAACCTGAGAATATGGAACGAAAGTCTGAATATATGGAATGAAAGTCTGAATATATGGAATGAAAACCTGAATATATGGAATGAAAGTCTGAATATATGGAACGAAAATCTGAATATATGGAACGAAAGTCTGAATATATGGAATGAAAGTCTGAATATATGGAATGAAAACCTGAATATTCACTGAAATATTCACTGAAATATTTTTAATCTAGATTAAAATGGCTCATTCAGAATATGCATGCATGCATGACTAAAAGTCAGTCTTTGAGATAGGGTTTCTTAATACAGAGGGTGCATTAGAACAGGGGCTCATCTCCTGTTTCCAAAATGCATCAATGAGTGCTTGAGAAAGCTGTTCTACTTTGATACTTGAAGAAAAAAAACATGCTCAATAAAATGTAGGCTACTCGTGTTCAACGGTTTATTCAGTTAAACATAAAAATAGTACTGTAAGCCTACATACTTTAAGCAGGCAAACAGCTAAACATCATTTAGTTTGCTAGATGGTTCTTTCTCATTACCTCATTACATTGTATGTGAGCTTTGTTTTAATCTCTTTAAACAGTAAATGAAACAAGAACAACTCTGTACTGTGGTCTGCTGAATAGCCAAGTCAAACTTTATTGTGGGATCCCACAGTCTCTTTGTTGCACACATCACACATGCATCTGGAAGAAACTGAAAGAGAGAGAGAGAGAGAGCGAGCCCAGAGCTCAGTCTTATACTTTTCATACTTTCAGTTTTTCTCTGAACTTCCTGTGTTCTCACTACTCACTAACATCTGGTTTACCAATGAGCATCTGACCTCAGACATCTTCCTGTTTCTTTGCTAACCTTTCGTACTTCACTGCACGTATACATTCATACATGTTCATGCACGTTCAGTTCTCTGAAACATTATTTCCATCATTTAAACCAGTTCCTATGGACCTTTTGACCTCAGTAGATTGTTTAGCACAAGTAGATTACATTCACATGTTAGTGTTAAGATATTATTAATTATTATTCATTATTTTGTTACGACCCAGCCTAGGCTATCAGCTCACAACAGAGAAATCACAGGGAAAAGGGGCAAGTAGATAGTTTATTTGTGGTGGGACAAAATAGGCTTCGGGAGTTGATATAGCCAAAATAAAATTTTCTTTATTTTGTTTATTTGTGGCGACAACAAAAGAGCTAACTTTCTATTTCAGATAACCAAACAAAATTAATGTACAATAGCCTGCCCTAACTCCCTAATCCCAATCCCAACCGTTCACTGGTGTTTTGCCCCCTAGCCAGGACACCTCATGGTGGGGGGGAGGGCATTGGTTCATGTGGAGACGTCTCCCCACTTCACTGCCTGCAGCTGACCTCATTGCAGTGTTGACCCCCAACTGTTATCTTTTCTCCGCAGCCATATCCAGAAACTCGCCTTTTCTGCCTCTTCCGCCAACTCCTTGTTTGCCCTCTTCAGGCTTGCTCCAGTCATTCCAGCAGCGCGGAGGAGTCAGACTGCAAACCCCCTTGCAAAGCCCTTACACCCGACCTCTACAGGTTAAAAGGTCGTGGCCCAGCCTCCACCTTTGCACTCCTGCGCCAGATCTCTGTACTTGGACTGCTTGAGTTCATGTGCTACTGGTATTCCTTCCTCCCAAGGCATGGTCAGTTCAATTATGAGGACTTTCTTAGCGGCCATAGATGTTTGGAATTTTCTTCTCCGACCCAGACGGGCCCCAACACCGCCCCGATGAACCGACTGGTTTTTGACTGAGTGGTCCAAGCAAAGTCTTGACAACAAAGGTTCTTTTAAAATGATTTATATAGAATATAATTGAATGCAATATAATAGAAGTATACGTGGTACAAACTCTTCAGTGCACTGGTGCTAGTTGCCTAGGAATCTACCTAACCCAAGTGGATCTCAGCAGTGTCCAAGCGAAAAGCCTCTCGTGCTGGGCGATGTCCTTTCTTTCATACTCTCTGTCCATAAGTTTCGATTTGTTAAGTTTCGATAACTCCCCAATCCTGGCTGCTCTCCATGGAAAATCACCTGCTCCTCTTCTCCCAGCCTGTGTGCCTGGTTATCTAAAAACTGCTTGCTACACATCCTGCACTGAATAGGCCCCTTCTGTTCTCCTCAAGGCCACTGGCCACTCCTGCTTTCCCACAGTCTTCCTGAAAAACACTAAATTGACACATCAAGTTATTAGCCTTTAATTTTCTTTTTTCCAACATAGACAACATTACAATGTCAGGTCTTTGCATCATCTTAGTTATCTCAGTTGGAAAAATGAGCTTTTTGTCCAAGTCGACACACATTTCCCAGCTCTTGCCAGGGCTTAGCAGACATGCTAACTTCCCACTGCTGTCTTTTGTCTTATCTCCCCTGGCTTGATAAAGGCAATGCTTGGCCGCTGGAGTTCTGCCGAGCTGTTCGCCCTGACCCTGCACTGCTCCAACAGCTCTGCCAGTTTCCTCAGCACCTGATTTTGCCTCCACCGGAAGTGCCCCTGCATTAGGGCAACGTTGCACCCTGAAAGAATGTGCTGGATGCCGGCATTGTCCTTGCTACACAGGGGGCACTTGCTTTTACTTCCGAACCATTGGGAAAGGTTACAAGGGCATGGAAGGGTGTCATAGGCTGCCCTCAGGAGGAAACTGAGCAGTGACTGTGGGGTTCGCCAGATGTCAGCCCATGTTACGACTCTGTGGATGATATCTTCCCAGTGAGTCCAACCTCCCTGTTTTGCCTGGGACACCGCCTTGATGATGTAGTGGTCCTGTGCCACTTGAGAGACCTCTTCCACTACCATAGCCTTCCTCTGTTCCCTTGTGGCTTTGGACCACAACTGGATTGGTTGCCCCCAGCCTAACCCTGCCCGACTGACTTGGACTCTTCTAAGAATCTCCTTGTGTTGCAGTCTGGAGACCGCTTGGTCCACTTCCTCCTGTGCCCTCCATTTCTGCCCAGTACGGACGGTCACTGCTGCACCCTTCACTGCTTTGTCTCTGGCCTCTCTCAGCTCAAGGACAAGGCGAGTCTTCTCCTGTCTATATCCTGTGCTGATGGACTTCAGAGGGAGTTGCAGGGTGTTCTTGCCAAAGAGGCCGGTGTCTGAGAAAAAGCTAGGCAGTCCCAACCACTTCCTGATGTACCTCTTTGAGATGCTGTCCAGCTTGCTGGTAATGGACGATGGGATTTCTCCCACTTTCAGTGGCCACATCAGTAGATGGAAGAGAGTGACCTGGTAGCACCATACATTCTGCTTGCCTGGAAGTTGGCTACTATAGATCCTGTACTATAGGCCCTCTCTTAACTGTTTCTGTACTGTCCTCCCCATCTGCCTGTCCGATAACTCCAGTGTATACTCTCTCCCAAGACTTTGGATAGGCTGTTCTTCTAGGATCTTCTCTCCTCCTGCTGTGAAGACAGTTCTGTCATCCCTAACCCCTTTTCTGATTGAGAGGCTCCTAGACTTGGCTGCCTTGATCTTCATCCTTGCCCAGGCTATCAATTAATCGAATCACTTGAGGAGTCGTGCTGTACATGGAGCAGTTTGTAAGATGCTCGTTACATCATCCATGTACCCTCTGAGCGCAGGGAGTCTTCCAACTGTCCCGGTTTTCACGTGCCTGTCCCGGTTTTCAAGGGCTGTCCCGGTTTTTCTTCTTTATAATATTTGGTCCCAGCCAAAAAACTAGGGTAGTTCAAACCACGATTCAGACTGTTTTTGCACACCTTAAATCTGTTTTTCTTCTCACTGTGTCCATTTTAAACCCCTCTGGTAACATTTTACATTACGTTTTAAACCCCTCGCCCCCCGCTCAACAACTTACGTTCCCTGTCACATCCCCCCCCACCCGTGTCACCGCCACCCTGTGTCAGTATGACAGTGTCCTTGTTTTTTGTCGGACCTAGGTGGCAACCCTAGGTACTGAGCCATAGGCATTTGCCAAGTCTAGCCATACCGCGTGTAGTTTGCCCTTCTCCCTTTTGGCACGCTGAATTTGCTCCCATATCACAGATGCATGCTCAATACAACCCGAAATGCCTGGACGCCTGCCTTTCTGACAGCTTGTGTCGATGTAGTGGTTTTCGTGGAGGAAGCCGACCATCCTTCTGGACAGGACTGAGAAAAAGATTTTCCCCTCCACTTTCAGCAAGGCAATCGGCCTAAACTGTCTGATGTCTGTGGAATCTTGCACCTTGGGGATGAAAATTCTAACTGCCTCTTGACACTCTCCTGGGATGGAATGCTTCTTCCACACAGTGCACATGAGCTTCCACAAGATATTTAATACCTGTGGACAGTTCTTGTACATCTTGTAAGTCAGCCCGTTTGGTCCTGGAGCTGAGGCCGACCTTGCTCTTCTGATGACCTCTTCAACCTCACGCAGCCTGGGTGGGGTAGTGTCAAACAGGTTCTTTGGGGAGTCTGGACGTGGTATGTAGCCTGGTGAGCCAAGAGGTATATCTTTGGCTATGTCTGTGTATGGGCCATTGATGTACTGTTCTAGCTCCTTTTTTGAGATGGCGAGTTTGCCACTTCGCTTCTCGTCTTGCAGCTGACGGGCATAATGGAACGGCTCTTTGAAGAAATCTTTTCTTGCCTTCTCCTTCCGTCTCCGGCGCCTCCTGAGTCTCTCTGCCCAACGTAGCTTGGCAAGCCTTTGCTTGAGGTCGTCCCATAGTGCCTTGAGGCCTTCCTTTTCCTCCGGGGCTGCTTTCCTCCACCTTTTTCGTAGCTGGCGCCTATTGGCTATGAGCTCCTCTATGTATCTCTCCCTCTGTCCTTTCTGTCTCTGAGCTGTGGCTCGCCTGGTCTCACACACTCCAAATCTCTCTTTGCACGCCTCATAGCTGATCTTACTCAGCAAGGCCAGTTTCTGCTCAACTGTTCCTCGCAGGGAGTGCTCCAGCACTTCTTTCAGGTGATCATCAAGTCTGCGCCACTCATCTTGGTCTTTTGCTCGTGGCCACTTGATTTTTGGGTGCCTTTCTGGATGTTTGTGCAAGTTTACTGGTGTGGCTCTTGGGGGAACATTAAGAGCATCCTTCTCAGAAGCTGCCTCCATCTCCTCTCTAACATTTGCTGAGGTTACCCTCTCAGCACTGCTGGGACCTGCTGCACTGTGATTTGTCACTTGGCTTTCAGTCCCTTCTGTCTCACCTGCCAAAACAGTGCGGTCATGCTGGTTGGGAGTCCTCCCACACTTCATTCTCTCTTGATGGATGCGCAACCCTTTGAATGATGTCACCTTCAGCCACCCGCAAGGACACTTCCGGAGAAACTTCTCATTGCCGTTGTTTGTTCCATTTGTCACCATTTGATCCATCAAAGTAGGCCCATCTTCCACCCCGCTTCTCGCAGGGCCTTCGGGTTGTTTCTTCTCATATCTATTTGTATATATATATTAGGGGTGGGCATATGTAACGGGGGTGTCTTGCCCCGTTTGGTCGGGGTAGTAGCAACAACCTTACCTTGGACGACGGGAGAGCGGAAGGATCTGGGTCCCCACCCTTCAGTATAATTAGCCTCAGTGCTTATGTGTATAAGTATGGATAGCCTGCCCTGTTCTATGCTATGGCTCCTAACTTCCCCAATAAATAGATGTAAGGTAAGCCTCTGCCTGAAATGGTGAGGTGGGCTTCGGTAGACCCTGACACGGTGGCAGCCCGAAGGATTGGCGTTAACCACACTGTGAATGGCAACAGGTTTGTTAACCCCCCTTTCCTCCCTCCCTAGATCCGGACAGGACAGGTGAGACGCCCCCACTCCAAGGTAGGTACACCAGTAACACAGTAAATACCCTGTTGGGCATACACGTATACACAATATAACTTAAACAGTCACTATACTTAAACAACTATAATTTGAACAATTATTAGCATAGCTTATTCATTTAAAACATAGAAATCTGGGTTTTCCTCTGAAATTAAATGAAATAAAAAATAAATAAGTGACAATGACAGCAGTAAATAATCCACAATATTACTTCTGCACTCCCATTGGATATATTTGACAGTCCACGGTTTGAGAGAAAGAGTCTATGAACAGTCACGTGGATCTCAGTCTCTGATCACGAGGCAAAAGACTCTCTTTTAACGAAGCCTCATAAATAAAATACCCAGTAAAGACAAACAAATACAAAATAAGTCACTTCCCTTCAACTGAGGAGGCGAACTGCTGAGAGGATGTCGTCTGGATGGCAGGGTACACGGCAACAGTCTGGCACGGAGAAACAGTCTCTGGAGACCAGGAACATGCTGATTCTCTGTGTGGCCCTCCCACACTGCCGCCAGACGGTAGACGCGGTCGCAATCTCTCGCGTTGTGCGCGAATACGGCTCCTGCTCAACTTGTAGCTGACGCTAGCCTAAACGTGCGCACACGGACACGCAGGAAAGTGTACAAAAATAATAATAAACCAGCAGCCTTCATCTGCGGCAACGCTGTATCCTCCACCACATGCATGTTACAGAAAAGGCCTCACGTGCTCTTTCTGCTACACGAAGGTGGGCACGTCCGCCATTTCGCGCGCTACACAACAGCTAAGTTTTCCTCGAGGCAAGTCCCGACTCGATACGCACCGGAGTCTAGTTAAAGAGCCCTCAGACCTGTTCGTCTCACTCCCAAAGCTGGTGCTCACAAAGACAGACTTTCTCTCATTTGAAAACACGTAAACACTCGTTTGTTTTCTCTACATGGCTGGAGAGCAAGCATAGACGTTTACTGCTCTTACCTCCCTGTTCACTTTCGATTTCCTTGACCCGCCCCAAAAGCCATATTGCGACCTGCCATTCGTCTTCGGACAATACTTTAACCCTTGCATGCCCCGGTACACATAGTACATTGCTGGAGATTGCAGAAAAGTAACCGAAGCATCATAAATATTTGTGTACTCCACACATAGATTAATTTTTTTTAATCTAGATTAATCTCACTGAAATCTTTTTAATCTAGATTAAAATGGCTCATTCAGAATATGCGTGCTACCCAAGTAATGACTAAAAGTCAGTCTTTGAGATAGGGTTTCTTAATACAGAGGGTGCATTAGACCAGGGGCTGATCTCCTGTTTCCAAAATGCATCAATGACTGCTTGAGAAAGCTGTTCTACTTTGATACTTGAAGAAAAAAAAACATGCTCAATAAAATGTAGGCTACTCGTGTTTAACGGTTTATTCAGTTAAACTTTAAGCCTACATACTTTAAGAGGGCATATTCAGTGAAACATGAATTTGTAAGCCTACATACTGTACATTAAAAGGAGTTTATAACATTTTATTCAGCTAAACATGAGATTTGAAATTGTGTTGATTCCACTAATTTTACCTGGATTGCTAATTAGAAAATCTAGCAAGCTTGAGCAAAATCCTGGTAAGGACTTTTAATCGCAGCACCTGCAATTGACAGCACTAATATATATATATATATATATATATATATATATATATATATATATATATATATATATATATATATATATATATATGTATATATATAGTGTTTGTATGTGTGGATAGATAGATATGTGACCCGGGGTGGTATACAATGTACTTAATGAACGTAAGTTGTTGATTGACGGGGGGGTGGAGGTAGCGAACGTAAATTCTTACTGGGGGAGTGTAAAATGCACTTGCGAGATGGTAAAATTTGCTGTTGGAAAAAAATTAATTTCAAGATTACAACTTGAATTTTTCACATAAAAAAAATTCAGATCTTTAAATTCAAATCAAAACTCAGAAATACAGATTCAGACTTGCAATGGAACATCCACGCATCTCAGGAAAAGTAAACCTTTTAGAGCAATCTGTGGCGGTGAAGTATTGCTCGGTCTGTAACGCTTTGGTGGTGGGTATATCAGTATCCACTCCAAACCGGATAGAACAGAGTCTTACAACTGAGTTCAGGGGATGAGTCGTGGAGGAGGGAGGAGGCCAGAAACAAACGCGGCAGTCGTGTTTACTACAAGAAGCCTAGTTTATTTGGCACAGTCTGGGCTCCAGCTCTACGGGACCATCCATACATGAACGAAAATCACTGTTACAAGCTCTCTTGCGTTACTCAATGAAAACAACATAAATGAGCAAGGGCCAAGCAGTCTGTCGGTGAGTCGTACCGAGGGAAAACTAACAAACTCTCTCTGCGTGCTACGTACTGATGCAGGCGCACTCGCTGTTTCTTAAAGAGACAGTGTACAGTTCTGACTGTTACAGGTCGCGTTTGTGGCAGAGAAAACTAATGAATCCCAACGAGGTAAGTTCTTCAGATTCACGTATTCGGCTAATTATTTATAGTTATTGGAAATATACAATGCGCTACACGGCAAGTTTGATGTGTTGCGTTACTTAACGGTGGTTGTGTTATAATGTAGGGTAACTTTAGCTAGCTAGCTTGTTAGTAGTGGTTAACTAAGAGCTTTGGTTAGTATGAGGTGCTCTGACTTTAGGAAGGCTTGGATATTCCGTTGCTTGCACGTATTGAAACGGGGAGTTCAGAAATAACTTTTAAGCACTGTTGTCAAATTGTCAAACCTGGTGTGCCATATAGCACTTGAGAGTTCAGTTTTTAACTCAACTGAAACACCTGGTTCGACTCATCTGGTCAGTTGGGGTTGATACTCATCTCTTCAGGGCTGTGGTCTGCTTGGAATTATTTAAATGTAAGATTTTACTGTCAAGAGATGTCTGTTAGGACTTATGTATGTTTAAATGACACGGTAATTAAAAAATATTTGTTCTTGTTTTCTGTTTAGCAACTAACCTTTCTTTAAAATCATATTTGGGAGATGCTTCGCTTGTGTCTGGAGCATGTCCTTGACAGGATTCCTTTGGATTTAGATTATATGGAATTTATCTATGCTCAAGATCTAGTTTTCCTCACTGCCATCTCCCCTAACATCAACATACCCCATAATATATCGGAAGCTTTAACAGAGCTAAATATTGCAATTAACATGGCAAAGCAACAGAATGAGACACGCGTGGTGGTTGCACAACAGGAACAAGGAAGGGTGCCTTGGACTGTAATGGGACAGACTCATGAGGCTGATTTGGATCCATGCGCAGGTTTTAATAAAAAAATAGGACAATCCAGAGAACGTAGTCGAATACACAGGCAGAGGTCAAAATCCAAAAATCCACAATAGAACAGAGGTAGCAGAAGGGATAGGCAAAGGCGAGGTGAGAACAGGACAGAGATCATACACTAGAGACGGAAATCAGGGGAAAACGCTCGGTATGCAAACACTGGTGGAATGGCAATACTTCGCAGTGAGAAAGGGGCTGGGCGGGTTTACATAGCCTGTCCATCACTCCTGTTATCAAACAGCTGATCTGTTTAAAACTCCGGGGAGTCGGACCTCTGGTGGCGAGGCCTGGGAGTGCAGGACCTGACATGGATGACCAAAAATGGTGATCAGTCAAGATCACCTGACCAGTTTACTTGACATGCTTTTAATTTTTTTTTTTATAAATGTTGAGCATATTGTAATATTTTACATATTTTTTAAATGCTCTTTTAATTACAATTTTTTCAGAATTGCTTTAGCCAAACCCATGACCTTGCCATTGCTAGTGCTTTGCGTAGTAGCAAATATGTACCATTAAGTTAATAATTGTGCCATTCACATATTTTTATATATTCTGCAACAAGTTGAGAATGACCAGATATCACGCCTCATGTTCACAGTCTGTGGGACTGGGAGGAGCAGTTTAATTTCTGGAAAAAGTGTCCACAACCAGCAGTGCGTTTAAACCAAAATATGTATCAGGCATTCTCATATTCTCTTTAATCCTGTGACATGGCAGACCAAACACACCAGAGTACAGAGTTCTAGTGTGATGGGATTTTGTATATGGAAGCTTGTTTATTGAAATAACAAAGCAGATATACATCACCATCATAATAACATTAGGGTATAAATAGATGATTCAGTATATTAAAGTGACCACTCATTTAGTGTTTAAACACTTGTCTCTCTCTCTCTCTCTCTGTCACACACGTTTGTGTAAATGTGGTCGGGGTCTATATATGTACTTCTGTGTGTGTGGCTGTTTATGTAAGTGTTCACTCATCTAATTAGTCTAATGTACTACACGTGGTGCTCATTGTGTTAAGTATATATTGTGTGCGTTAGTCTTTGTGAGTCTACGGTCGTACTTGTTACGTGTCTGTTAATTTTGTAGCTAGTGTATGTTAATAAATGTGGTTATTCTGGAAAGTCGACACACGCGTGGGTGTGGGTGTGAAGAGAAAGAAGAAGAGAAAAGTTTGCGGTCAGCACTTTGCTACTCAAGCTACGTTTGCAGACTATATATTAACCCAACAGACACCATTTAAATTAGTCAGTTTACCAAACTGTGTAGTGCTGGAGGCTTTACTTCGTCAGTGAGTCTACACCCACTACAGAGGAGGAGCAGAACGCTGCACTGTGAGTGGTGTATTTTCACAGCCCATTTGATCAACTCCACCAAGCGTTGTGCACCGGTTGGAAACAAGTGCATCCACACCTTTGTCCGCTACAGGACAAAGTACAGGACAGGACAGGAACTCAGCTGGATAATCCCTGACTGCTGCCTCAGACAAACGCAAGTGAGAGTTCTGAACCTGTGAGTATCTCTCCAATGGACCTTTCTTACTCACTGAATCACTTTATGTTTCGAGGTCCGCGTAAGTGCATCAACAAAATGAGCCCCAACTTTATAAGCACTTAAAAGAACTGTCACACATCCGTGTGTTTGTTGTTCTTTTTGCATCTTTATGTATTTTTATAACCTTTGACGCCATTTTACTTTGTGTGTTTGAATAATTGTTCTCTTATCGGAGCATTACTAAATCTGAGTGGGTCAGTATAGGAACGTATTTAATTATTCAGTGAGGAGCTGGATTAGTTTTTGTATTGAAAGTTTAGAAATATTTAGGAACTACTGTGGTGTAATTTGTGATTATCAATTTTTTCTCATGTCACTTTGCTTTTAAATAGTAAATAGCTACAGCGTTTCTGTCCACCTGAGTAAAATGTGGTTTTGTTGTTCCTTTGCCACCAAAACGCTAAAGACTCTTCAGGTAGTCCTGCAATATATATTTTTGAAGGCACTGCTTTATTAAACTCTGAATTTGAATTAGGCGCTTTTGGGGAGGGGTTACAAACATAAAGTACATTTAGTGTAGTAGTATAGACACAAATTATTTTTATTACTCCTATGCACCAATTTAGGTTGTCAACTCGGCATCAAGAACAATGAGTCATTATTTTATGCATGTGTAGTGTTGGGAGACGCGGGAAGGATTCATGAAGGAAGTGTTCACGATGAGTGTTTGCTCCTTATTCATAAAGGGTGTTTTCATGAAGATGAGGCAGACGCAAATGCTGAGGAGAGCAAATTAAAGGGTAATCCCAAATCAGGGTCATATAGACAGTCTAGGTGCAGATCAGTTAGGGCAGGGGTGTCCAAACTTTTTTCACTGAGGGCCACATAGGCCTACATAAAAATATAGGAGAGGCTGGGCCACTTACTAGAAAGATAACCACCAAAGATATATAGCCTTAACTTTAGTGTATTAAAGTTAGAAAAATAAATTAAAAGTGGTCAAATATTTTATATTGTTGAATATAATTCAATAAATTGATCTTTATTGATTTATATAAAAAAATAAACTTTGGTAGCTTTTTCTCAGACCATCAGCTTCATGTTTCTTAGAAGATTTACAGTACAGAGAAAAAACAATAAAGGGGGGAAAATGCGACGGGTAAGTTTTAAGCTTATTTAAGTTATTAACATTGATTTGAAATGGTTATCAACATTAACAGATTGAGCTGGACTTAATAACAGGAGTACCTATGTGGCACTATTGAATAGTAGTATACATGGAAATAGTAGCCCCCCATTTAATTTTGATGTCCAAGGTCATTCTTTTCTGTAATTTAACAGTTTAATATATTTCACCAGTAGAGGGCGCTTGGTACCATATTCACCACTAACTGCCGCTCTGACCGACAGAAGTAGTCGGCCAGTCAGTAGCGAACGCACCGAGTGGTAACCTGCCGTTTTCTCTGTTGTGCAGGTAAGCTGGGTGGTAGGCTAAATGATATAAAATGAGAGCGAATATGAGATGATTCTTGTGCAGTGTAAATGGTGGACTCTTGGTCCGAGGCAGTTGTGGTAACAGGCTGCAGAGCGGGTTTATGTCTGTAAGCTAAAGCTAATGGTATGATCGGACAGGCTAATGCTAGGCTGTGGAGCGCACATGGTCGTATACCTGAACTAGTTAAGTTAGTTGGCCGGGATTAGCATCCGTGCTAACGATATAGCTGTGTTTAGTTTAAAACTGCACTATATATGTTTTCTGTTTACTGGAGGAAATGTAAAATACTTGTTGTTCATTTAATTAAAACGGAGTTCATTTGAAGATGCAATTCATAAGAGTACTAAAAGAGGTTGAAACTGATTTAAGATGGCGGTTAAGGACACGGTAAACCGGGATAAGAGTTTATACTGATACTGGTTTATACAGTAAACTACATTCTGGTTATTTAGTGAGTTCATGATAGCGATGTTTGTAGACATAAAACTGTAAAAGTGCAGAGACATTAATGTAATTGATGATTATTGATTGAATTGATGAAATGCAAATTGTTCAAATAATACTGTTTTATTATTTGCATTTACAATACATGTCTTGTGTAACTGCCGCTCTGGGGTGGGTTTCCCAAAACATTCGTAGCGCTAAGTAGTTCTTAACCTCGTACGTTTCATACGAGGTTACGAAGTACTTAGCGCTATGAACGTTTCGGGAAACCCACCCCTGACCGACAGAAGTAGTCGGCCAGTCAGTAGCGAACGCACCGAGTGGTAACCTGCCGTTTTCTCTGTTGTGCAGACAAAATAAATATGTTGCACCTGGGTTGCAACCCAGATGGGTTGGCCCATCATTTTCAGAAGTGTAACACATATAATTTTAGTAAATTGTTCTGGTGAGTATCAGCTGCGGTAGGTATGTAAATCGGGCCATCCAGCTGCGGTGCTGATCCGAAGCCACTTGTGCAGTCGTACATTATACCAGAGGCGATTGCTCTAAGACTGCAAGTGTCTAATATGTGAAAAAATAAGTGATCAAATATACTGTTGTGTGTACATGTCATTGACTATATATGCGGTACAATGCGCTGTTTACAGGGGTCGGCAACCTATGGCACGCTGGCCAGCATCAGGAAAAAAAATTAATAATAAAAAATCTGACAGAGAGCATGATCCTCCAATCGAAATTTAAAGGGGTGTGGTGATAAGGTGATTGACAGTTAATAGCTGCGTTGGTTGACATCTAATACCAGACGCTCAAACGTGAACGCGCTCAACAGCAAAACTCTATCAAAACTCAACAGCAAAACTCTCGACAGCAGTATTGAAACCTTTTACCTTTGTTTATTTTGTAAAACGTCAAAAGTGTCTATACTGGTGGGCGTATCCTAACGAATGTCGGGGCGGAGATACGGTCTCTGGTGGAGATATTGTCCCGCCTACTGGTTCTAATGTGCATGATCTAGCTCCAATTTTCATCTACTGCGCAAGCGCATCCAAGATGGCGGTGTCCGTGCGGCCATCTTGGTGGCTTCAAAAGTTCACAATGGGAGTCAACGGTAACATACCCCCCCCCCCCCCCCCACTCCAATCTTATTTCTTGATAGTGGCACACTCATTGACTAGACACGTTAAAGTTGGCACTCCATGCCTCAGGTTGCTGACACCTGGTGTGGTATATTATTAGAATTATCTGGGATCATCTGTTATCGACTAGTTTACCCTAGAGACGTATCAGTGTTCGTTACGTTGTGCCTGTTTCTGGTGTGTGTCTAGCGCGGGTAAAAAAAAATAAAGGTCACATACAAAGTGTTCACCGGTAATATGCCTCACCGTTTATCTTATTAGTGTAACAAGTACACAACATAATGTATGCTCCTATGATCATTTGTTTAATTTATCTCTCTTATAAACGAAGTGTGTAGCAAACACGCATCGTGAACACACCCTTTATGAACAAGGAACCAACTTCAGCTGTGAATAAGTAACCAAACGAATCGGGAGCTGCAAATAAGGAACCAACTTCAGCGTCATAACAAAAGCGGGAATCCAATCACCAGTGGGACTCGCGAAGCAGCGGAGCTGAGCTGAAACTTTAGCACTAAGCGTTGAAAATGGCCAAGCGAAAAATATCGCATTGTTCATCACAGTCTACGGACCATAAGAGAACACACTTCTTTATAATAATAATAATAATAATAATGCATTTTATTTAATGGCGCCTTTCTAGCACCCAAGGACACCGTACAATAAAAGACAATCATAAAATTAGACAAAGGAAATAAACATTAAAGATAAAACTAAATTAAATAAAATATTCCAATAAAGACAGAGGAAGTTTTATAAAGAAAATGCAATTTTAAACAGATGAGTTTTGAGTCTGGATTTAAATTCTGTGAGTGAGTCTGTATTCCGGAGTGCAGATGGTAGTGAGTTCCAGAGTCGGGGAGCAGAGCGGCTGAAAGCTCTGCTCCCCATAGTGACAAGACGAACAGAGGGTACAGTTAACTGTAAGAAGAGGATCTGAGAGTACGGGCAGGAGTGGTGACTTGAAGTAGATCTGACAGATATGAAGGAGAAAGATTGTGGATCACCTTAAATGTAAGCAGAAGAATTTTGTAATCTGAGCGGAACTTGATGGGTAACCAGTGTAGCTGTTGTAAAACAGGAGTGATGTGGTGCGTGGAGGGGGTTCTGGTGATAATTTGGGCAGCTGCATTCTGGACTAGTTGGATTTTATGGAGGGATTTGTTGGGGAGGCTGGAGAGAAGAGAGTTGCAGTAGTCCAGACGGGAAGTGACAAGACTATTAATAAGAATGGCAGTGGTATGGGGGGTAAGCGAGGGGCGGAGGCGGTTAATATTACGAAGGTGGAAATAAGCAGACCGGGTTATGTTATTGATGTGTGATTGAAATGATAGAGTGCTGTCGAGAATGACACCCAGACTCTTAACCTGAGGGGAAGGGGAAACTGAACAGTTATCGATGATTAAGGAAAAACTGTTTACTTTGGATAGTGATGCTTTTGTACCTATGAGAAGAACCTCAGTTTTGTCACTGTTTAGTTTAAGGAAATTTGTAGTAAACCAGGATTTTATTTCTGCTAAGCAGTCTGTGAGGGTGGAAGTCTGGAGGCTGGGGGACGGTTTTTTTTTTTTTTTTTTTTTTTTGACAATTATTTTTATTGTGGAAAGTATTAAAAGTACAAATTACAAGAGAATATCGATTACACAGTTTTCCATTTTCTATCTTACACAAGAACAAACAAACAACAAAAATACACCCTCCCCACCCTATCCCCTAGACATAAAACTAAAATTATTTAGGCAAAAGAAGGCAAGTGTATCTGAAACCATTATCACTACATATACATAAAATTCACACAAATACAGGAGCGCGTTTACACAAGCACATCTGCCTACACCTTATGGCTTTAGATACATCATTCACAGAAAAACACAACTGTAATGCCAGAAAGCGCGACAGTGTATTCCGTAACAGGTCTTATGCTGATCATATTTTAGATAGAGTTATCTATAAATTACTCATACAGATTGGGTGTTCTGAACAATGTCAGGCATAAATGTAAGCGTACCAACATATGTTAGGACTTGTTCCCAAGTGAAAAGAAATTTATCCCTAGACCCTCTAAGTGAGTATTTTATCTTTTCCAATTGAATAAATCGCATCAGATCGTTCAGCCACATGGATGCTTTCGGGGGGTTTTTTGACTTCCAGTGAAGTAGTATTCTTCTGCGTGCCAGCAGTGTTGTAAAAGCAATAATGTTTTCATTTTTTTTCGTCATTATCTCATTAGTGACTCCAAATATGGCTGTTAGTGAGTTAGGCTGAAAGTCAATATTTAGCGCCTCTGATAGGGTGTTAAAGATCACAGACCAATAGGTCGCCAGAGCAGGACATGACCAAAACATATGGGTCAAGTTGGCGGGGGTGTTACCGCATCTGTCACAGCGAGTGTCCAAGTTAGGATATATTTTGGCTAGGCGTGTTTTAGAAAAATGGGCTCTATGTAACACTTTGAATTGTATTAGACTCAGCCTTGCACAAGATGTGCTATCGTTTACCCTTTGTAAGGCACAACTCCAAGTGTCCTCTCCCAATTCCGTTCCTAACTCACTCCCCCAGTCCCTTCTGATCTTCCCAAGGGTCACGTTTTTAAGTGAAGCTATGCATTCATGTATTCTTGAAATTAGTCCTTTGGGTTTAAATGGAATCTCTAATATATCATCTGCTACTGAATTAAGAGATATATTTGGAAAGTTGGGATCATGACTTCGAAGGAGGTGGCGAATTTGAAAATACCGAAATAGGTTAGACCGATGAAGACCAAATTTTTGTGATAAGTCATCAAAGCTTGCGAACACAGAATTTATGTACAAATCTTTAAGTTTGGAGATACCCTGTCTTTGCCAGTGAAAGAACATAGAGTCCAGCCTAGCTGGGGGGAAAAGATGATTATTGCATATAGGGCTTGTGTATAAAAGATGTTTGAGTCCGAAATCCCCCCGGAATTGGGCCCAGATCTTAAGTGTATTGATGACAACCGGATTGTTAGTAAAGTCTGATAATGAAAGTGGAAGATTACTGGTAGCCAGAGCCATGAGAGATGTTGTCTTACAGGATATAGCCTCGAGGCGGCACCAGTCTGTATCCGGTGTATGAAACCAATGAGTAATTTTCAGGATGTTTGCAGCCCAATAGTAATAACACAGATTTGGGAGGCCTAAACCACCCTTTAATTTAGGTCTCTGTAAAAGTTCTAAACGCAATCTGGGGTTTCTACCGTTCCATATGAATGTATTGAAGGCTTTATGAATAGATTTAAAGAAGGACTTTGGGAGGTAGAGTGGGATACATTGGAACAAATAGAGAAATTTAGGAAGCACACTCATTTTGATACAATTCACCTTCCCCGCCACCGACAAGTTAAGTGTTCTCCATTTCTTTAAATCTAGTTTAATTTTCTCGACTAGGGGGTAAAAATTTTCCTGATATAGATCCTGCATGTTTCTCGTAACATTAATGCCTAAATATTTAAACCCGTTTCTTGAGATTTGGAAAGGTAGGGCACCATCAGGGATTCGAAGAGCCAAATTGTTAACAGGGTAGCATTCGCTTTTACCAAAGTTCAGTTTATAGCCAGAAATTGTGCCGAATCTATTAAGAACACGAACAATATGTGGTATATTAGGAATAGGGTTAGATATATATAATAATAGGTCGTCTGCATATAAAGACAGTCTGTGCTCTTCCCCTCCTCTATAAATTCCACTTATTGAGTGTAGCGATTTGAGTGTGATTGACAGGGGTTCTATGGCCAAAGCAAAAAAGCAGTGGACTGAGAGGGCAACCCTGTCGGGTTCCTCTAGACAGTTGAAAATGTTGTGATTTCTTACCATTTGTGATTACTGAGGCTCTGGGTGAGGAATATAGAAGTTTTATCCACGAAATTAGATTAGGGCCATATCCAAATTTTTTTAAACAAGCAAACAAATATTTCCATTCAACCCTATCAAAGGCCTTCTCCGCGTCAAGGGAGATAATCACCTCTGGAGTATCGACAGAAACCGGAGTATAAATAATATTTAACAGTCGGCGAATATTGGTAAATGAATGTCGTCCCAAAATAAAACCAGTTTGGTCAGTAGAAATCACGTCCTGCATTGTGGACTCTAAGCGCATAGCAAGGACTTTAGCTAAAATCTTCACATCACTATTTAATAGAGAGATAGGACGGTATGAACCACAATCAATTGCATCTTTACCAGGTTTAAGCAGAAGGGTAATTGATGCCTCTGTAAGTGTTTGAGGCAATAAACCATGGGATAGTGAGTCGTTAAACATGTCCAGAAGAAGAATGGATAATTTGTTAGAAAATATCTTAAAAAATTCGATTGGGAACCCGTCAGGGCCGGGGGTTTTGCCACTTTGCATTGCCTTAATTGCATTAATAATTTCTATGTTTTGCAATGGGAATTCGGCTTCCTTCATATGTTGTGTGTTGATAGAAGGAGTCTGGAGGCTATCAAAGAAACGGTCCACTTCTGCACTTCTGTCTCCGTTTATTTCTGACTTATAGAGATTGGAATAAAAAGACGCAAATGTTTCATTAATTTCACCAGGATCAATAGTTAACACCCCATTCGGTTTCCTTATTTGTGGGATCTGTTGGGCAGCTGTCCGGCATCTAAGTTGATGTGCCAGAAGACGCCCGGCTTTTTCACCATGCTCATATATATACCCACGTGAGTTCAACAAGAGTCGTTCCATATTTCTAGTTGATAATAGATTATATTTAGTTTGAAGGTCAATTTTTTTTTATAAAGTTCAGGAGAGGGGGATATTGAATATTGAGCATCCACTTCGCTTATAGCCTTAATGAGTTGTTCCTGTTCAGTCCTACACATTTTATTAATCTTAGCTGAGTAAGCGATAATCTCTCCTCTAATAACGGTTTTCAATGCCTCCCAAAGCAGTGAGGGTGAGATATCATTGCTCTTATTAAACTCTACATAATCATCAATCTTTTTTGATATTAGCTCACAAAAGGCACTATCAGCCAGTAGCGTCCTATCCAGTCTCCAAGAAGGTAGCTCCCTATTGTTAAGCGGGAATGAGATATCCAATAATACAGGGGCATGATCCGATTCAATTATTGCAGAGTATTCAACATTTGTGACACAGGGCAAGAGGTTCCTATCAATAAAAAAATAATCTATTCTACTGTACGAATGGTGCACCGGAGAGAAGAAGGAAAAAGCTCGGCCCTGTGGAAATAAAGAACGCCAGGGGTCAACATTGCCAGTTCGGTCCATAAAAACTGACATAGCTGTGGCCATTTTTGAGGGATGTACCGGTTTGGGGTTAGAACGATCCAGTGCTGGATTGACGACACAATTTAAATCTCCACCAAAGATTAAATGATGCGAGTTTAAATCTGGGATAAGAGAGAAAACTTTTTCTATAAATTTAACATCGTCCCAATTCGGGGCATAAATATTGACCAAAACGACAGGTTTGTGGAGGAGATGCCCTGATACTATAACAAAGCGTCCCTGTGGATCTGAAGTAACAGAGGTTACGCTAAACTGAAGTTTTTTATGTATCAATATTGCTGTTCCTCGAGTTTTGGAGTCTAATTTTGAATGGAATACCTGGCCTACCCAAGATTTTCTGAGTCTAATTTGATCTTTTAATAATAAATGTGTTTCTTGAAGAAAGATAATTTCAGATTTTAAGTGTTTAAGATGGTTAAAGATTCTGGCCCTTTTAACGGGTCCGTTTAAGCCTTTTACATTCCAGCTAATGAAACGTACTCCTGTCCTGCTTACACTAGGTCTTTTTTCCATAATCCTATGAGAATAGATAAACAAATAAAAGCAGATAGTACAGTACTTGGATAGAATGGTAGTGACAGCATACACGGTTTTCTGACTAGCCTCTCTAAAAGTATAGAAGAAAATAAAACAAAATAAAAAATAAAAGAAAGTCTAGGGGTATCCCTTCCCATATCCCTCTCCCAATCTACAAACATGAACAAAACCAAACCTAAACCTATACTTGACACTCTCATCGAGGCAAGCTGCAGGCCTAACACTGTACTCAAACTACCGGTTATACGACCTATGAATCCTCCTAGCCTTAAGGGCTCCCAATAACTTTTAACCCATTACAATTTACATAGCTTCTAAGATAAAACGCGCGCATATAGTAACACAACAATATGATAAAAGAACATAAATGTGTATAATGTCCGCAGCTGTGGGTTGAGTAACAGCATGAGCAGCCATACCTTCAGCAATATGGTTGTTAATACGAGAGATCTCAATGATGAAGTCACTGAATAGGTGCAGACACTACAACACATTAGAACTGTAAGTTACTGTTCAAACTTAAGAAGAAAAAAGGGAGAATGGACTTCACTCTTTGCCAAATTTTTGTTCGTAGAACTTCTGAGCTTCCTCAGTCGAGTTAAAGATAAGTACGTCTCCTTCATACATCACACGCAGCCGGGCCGGGTATAGCAGATGAAATCGGACGTTCTTCTGGTAAAGTGCCTGCTTTATTCCGTTGAATGCGGCGCGTTTTTTCGTGAGAGCTGCGCTGAGGTCCTGGTAGATCCTAATAACGGTTCCTTGATATTTCAGTTCGTGATTCCTGGCCCATCGCAGTGCCGCTTCTTTCTGCTGAAACCTGGAAAAACAAACCAAGAATGGGCGCGGAGATTTCCTCCGACCCGACCGAGCAGTCGGAGATCGGTGAGCCCTTTCCAGTTCAGGTGGCGAAGCAAAAACCTCGGGTCCCATGGTCAGCGTTAACAGTTCGGACATGAACGTGAGCGGGTCTCTGCCATCCTCACTGCCCTCAGGGATGTTCAATACGCGAAGGTTAGCTCTTCGTGAGCGGTTCTCAAGATCATCGAGTCGATCCAGGAGGTCATGTCTTTGCGTCTGGAGAGATTTAATAGTGGATTCCGCTGCAGATAAGCGCTCGAAATTATCCCCGGCCACGGACTCGACTGAGGTGAGGCGATTCTGAAAAGAGTTCACTGTGGTTTGTAACGAATCTAATGCGGCCTTTAGCGGTTTAATGGAATCGTGAATCAAAAGAGAGAAATCTTCTTTAAGTGAGGATCTCTGCTTCTCGAACTCTGCAGCGAGTTGATCTACAGATAGAAGTGCAGTAGTCATAGTATCTTCGGGACCTGTTGAAGTTTTTGTCGTCTTTGGGGGACTGTTAGCAAACACTGCTAACTTCCCTGCAGCACTCGTGGCAGCTCGCGTCGCCGGAGTTTGCGCTTTGTTATCAGGTTTTAGACTCTTAGAGTTACTCATTTTGCCATTAATGTTTAAAGTTTAGATTAATAAAGCACGTTTTATCGAAAGATTGAAATAAAGGTTAACTTTCAAGAGAAATTTAGAATTCGAAATGGGAGCCCTCGTCTATGCGTCTAACCCCTACATCGATAGCCGGAAGTCCCTCCGGGGGACGGTTTACTGGAGATGTAGAGCTGGGTGTCATCCGCATAGCAATGAAAACTGATATTATATTTACGGAAGATATTGCCAAGGGGAATATATGTTATAACATGTACATTGTTTTAAGTTAATTTTAATGGGATCTAACTTCACTCTTATGTGTAGCGGTGTGGCCGAAACCAGGAAGTAACTCCGACTACGCCACCCCCAGGGGTATAAGCTCCCGAGGGAAAGTGAATTTGTAGATACAAACCCCTCAAATTAATCCCAATTACCAGGGTTCCCATGCAATTCAGGTTTTTGCAATCAAACAGAGACAGTGTCGGAGTAGAAATGTTTATTATCAAAAGTATTCAATTATATATATATTTTTATCAATCTATTAAAATGGTTGCACCCAAACACACTCACACCTACTCACTCACACATTGTGTATGGTCAGGGTAGACCCACAAAACAAATCCAACACAAATACTACGAAATAAGAAATAAATCAAACGGACAGGGAAGGGCTTACCGGAGGGAGGACCGTCACCACGGAGTGGTTCAACAGAACCACCTGTAAGATACGCCGACTTCACACCCCAGTGACACTACACTACCATAATGGTGAACTCACGGACGCAAATGCCCACCACCACCGGCTGTGGCCTCCCTACTGTTCGCCCCTGCTTCTGCCAAAAGAACAAAGGAAATATAATTATTGGCCCTGTACAATACCCCCCAAAGAATGGCTGAGCACACCAGGCCAGCAGCAAGACAATCCCCCAAAATACAGTGATCACACACATGAGAAGTTGCACACTTGACTAAACGCCAAGCCCGAGTACTAGTCTCGGAGGCAGCAGTCATGAATGTGGATCCTACGTGAGAGGAGGAAACATTAGCCACGACACACTATAAAAATGTAACACTAAGCGAATACGTGACGGAATAATCACATACCAAACCACAGGGAGACCGCAAACTAGTTAACCCACTGCAATGGATTACAAGCGTGTAAGCGCAGAACACAATGAACTCTGAGAAGCCACAGCGGAACGCTGGCCACGGAGTGAAACTCACTCCATGGAGAACGTAGGCAACCAAGGATCCCAAACGCGGCCTCAACTGAGATCGCCCACAGGCGAACAGGGTCTGTTGTCCCGCCAGGGGGGCCCATCAAAGAGCCCAACAATTTATTTTTTATTTAAAGTCTATAATTTTTAATATAATCTTGAAATCTTTCATTAATATTAAATTCTGTACTCAAAATAAGCTCAGTGGCTAAAATAAATGTTTTTTTACCTATCTGCATATTTTCCATTAGGTGCATACACCCCCTCCTCCCACTGTAGCCGGCTGGTACCCGCCAGCGGGAAATACATTGGTGGATAGTTAAATGGCGAGTAAACAGAAATCTGGGGAAAAAAGGAAAAGGGATGAGGATTACAAAGGTGAAAGAGATCACACGAAGAGATTTTTAAACAGAGGGCATGAAGGGACAGCAGGGCTTGACGGTGTGTCCAAAGATGACGGTAAGTAAATAATAAACGCTGATGTTGTAGCGCGGTAAAGTTTAAGATGAATAAGTTTGTTGTGAAGATGCTCATAAATAATCCCTGACTGTCTGAAACAGCCCAGACCAGCAGCACAGCCGAGAAAGCTACAGAAGAGGCAGGGAAAGATGACAGGGAGAGAGAGTGTAGCCAGCCCAGAGCGATGTCGGAGGAGGGGGAGGCTCCCAGTCCTGACTCAGGGCAGCGCGGTAGGTTACCGTAACAGCGTCAGTTAGCTGTCAGAAACAGCTTTGATGTGTGGCTATATTATATACTATATGACCTAACACAAGGATAACATAAGACATTCACCCTACAATTAATTGTCGTACTGTCTTATTTTATTTAAAAAATGACATAGGAGGGGGGAGGGCACATGAAATTTTCTTGTCCCGGGCCCCAGCAAGACTGTCAACGGGCCTGCAGACCAACATCACAGCTCGGACAGGAGGGACCATCAGTGCTCCTCAGATCCATGGGAATCAGATTAATGGACAATTGACAATAAACTTTTCACATGGAGGTAAGATATGAATCTGAATGTTGAGATGATCAGAGACCACAGTTAATTATTTATAATTACTGGGTATATACATACGAGGTGCATGAATACAATTCTCACAGTTGCAAATCTTCCTTTCTAATTTCATTATTACCTTTTTGGTATAACTGATTAATCAGACTCCTGACTATAATTCTACAAAATGTCTGATTTTGTGCAATCACAAAAACTTGAAGAATTGAAGGCATTGGGTGGTCACACCAAATATTGAGTTGATTCTTTGCATTGATTTTGGTAATTGGGGGAAAAAATAAACTATAAATACACATACATTTTTTTAAAGCATTCTTACTTTGCATTTCTCACAAACCTGCCTAAAACCTTATATAAACATATTGTATATACACTATATTGCCAAAAGTATTCACTCGCCTTCCTTGACTCACATATGAGTTTAAGTGACATCCCATTCCTAATACATATGATTCCATTTGACATTGGTAGCAGCTAGAACAGCTTCAACCCTTCTGGGAAGGATGTCCACAAGGTTTAGGAGTGTGTTTATGGGGATTTTTGACCGTTCTTCCAGAATGCATTTGTGAAGTCACATACTGATGTTGGATGAGAAGGCTTGGCTCTCAGTCTCTGCTCTAATTCATCCCAGAGGTGGTCTATCAGGTTGAGGTCTGGATTCTGTGCCTGCCAGTCAAGTTTATATACACCACACTCTGCCATCCATGTCTTTATGGACGTTGCCTTGTGGACTGGTGCACAGTCATGTTGGAAGAGGAAGGGGCCAGCTCCAAACTGTACCAAAATTAAAGCAATTAAAGCAATACTGAAAAGTGGCCACCCTATATACAACCAGCTTTGTTCACTCACACATCACATGCATCTTGTGCTGTCCATATTTTATTAAGAAGTGAACAATAATAATTGAACCATTGAACATATAGATACTAAACATAATACGTGTCAGACATGACATTCAGACACTGTCAGATTCAGAGATTAAAAAAAAGATTTTAACTTGGAGAGGTACGAGTAAAAAGAGTAGTCCATTGAAACGCAGAGTCTTCCCTGTTGACTCTCTTACGGTAATGTCGCGCTGAAAAATATTGACCTGTCTTGTCAATGGATGGAGCCAGATCCGTAAACGCGAGAAGCCCACTTTCGCCATTCCAGATGGCTCAGTCAAAACCATTACGTCTTAATGAACCAATAAATAACATCAGTGGTGAAAATGAGTGTAAAAAATACCAGGTTCACATGTTTTTATTTTGTCACAAAAGGCTTCGAACATGGGCTAAAGCACAGGGTAGACTCAAATGACAAGAGTTTACAACTTCATCTTCAACCTTTTCAGCCCTGGCGCGAATGTTATCCTCAGAGGTCCCTGGATTCACCATTTAGGACTACAGACACACTAGAAAAAAATCTTGTTTCTTATTTGATGTCACCATTAACTACACGGGGTTGACGCAAACTTAATAGGCTTATCTATCTACCTATTTATCACAAGAGCTTGTGGCTAGCTCTGAAAGTGTTCAACGCAAGCTGTAGCGAACAGCAGTAACTGTTTTACCGCAAAATATGAAAACGATTGAAACCATTAATAACCCAATTAAATTCACTGGGAAATGTACGATCTGGTAAATGTAGTGGTAAATGTATGATCTGGTAAATGTAGTGGTAAATGTATGATCTGGTAAATGTAGTGGTAAATGTACGATCTGGTAAATGTAGTGGTAAATGTATGATCTGGTAAATGTAGTGGTAAATGTACAATCTGGTAAATGTAGTGGTAAATGTACGCTCTTCTGCCTTGTCCCCGGTGTAGATAGCACTAGGTCCTGCTTCCCGTCCCGCTTAGCGTCACAACATGAATGAAGAACGTTCGTATGACTGAACGCAATTCGGCCTCTATGTTGGTTCTGGGCGGAAATTGCTGGCCACTGCGTCATTGAAATTGCAGATTTCAGAAGTGCTCTGTTTGCTTATTAAGTCAATATGATAATATATATATATATATATATATTATATATCTATAAAATATCTCCCGACCCCCAAAAAAAAAACAAAAAAAAATACAAACTCCTCGGATCTACACAATTCGCGTAGGTCACCCTTTTCAACTTCAAAATGGCAAATTTCGCCAAAAGCAGTCTTTATAGTTGCAATTCCTCATTTATATCTATATTTTTCCATTGTACTTGATAAAGTAAATAATATTAATAAAGTTAATTATGTTGTTAATTATGTTAAAGTTGGGATTTTCCACTGTTCTCTCCAGTTCAGGAAAAGTTCCATTCCAGCACCATCCCAGATCAGACTGGAGGATCCCCAGAGACTCCTGCACTCAGTGAAGGTCTGTTAATACACATCACTGATTATGTACTGAAGATCACATCTGAATATACACATCACTGATTATGTACTGAAGATCACATCTGAATATTCACATCACTGATTATGTACTGAAGATCACATCTAAATATACACATCACTTATTATGTACTGAAGATCACATCAGAATATACACATCACTGATTATGTACTGAAGATCACATCTAAATATACACATCACTGATTATGTACTGAAGATCACATCAGAATATACGCATCACTAATTTACTGAAGAAAATGCAATCGCACAGGTGTAAACTGTAGAATCAATGTATTATAGAAATAAAGAAAATACTTTGTACTTTACACTTTCTTATATGTATATATACAGGAGTTGGACAATGAAACTGAAACACCTGGTTTTAGACCACAATAATTCATTAGTATCGTGTACAACCTCCTTTTGCGGCCAATATGTACTGATTTCCGGTTCCGGTCACTGATTTCCGGTGTGACGCGTGGTGCAGGGCGAAGGACGAGGCACAGATCCTTGTGTAAACGCACGGTCACTTTTATTTTCAACAGATATTGCGCAGATGGCGCACGTAAAACACGTAGCAACACACACACACGTATGACACGTAAACAACGACAAGCACAGGACACTGCCCGAATGCACATTAAATAGACAGACCACATAATGAATGAATGAATGAATGTTCGATTTATATAGCGCCTTTCCAAATTCCCAAGGTGCTTTACAATGTAACACAGATACAAGCCACAGACAACCAATCACACACACATCGGCGAGAAGCGGCAGCCAATTGTGCACAGCGTACTCTCTACCGGAAGCCACAGCCCCCTGGGGGACTGAATGGGGTGCAGGAAGGGGAGAGAGGACAGACCCTAGTGGCAGAGCACCATCCACCACTGGGCACACAAGCAAACACACACACACTCAGACACTACTTTTTATTGAACATAGAGACACAGACACACACTCAGGGAGAATTTGTCAGGGACTGCCAATTTACCTAACCTCCATGTTTTTGGACATAAACCCCACGTGATGACGAGACGAGCCACAGGTGAGATGGATGATCACAAGACATAACCGCACCCACGGAGATCCACAGATGCAGACGAATAGACGCAGACGACGTAAACACACGCCCAAAGGGAGAGGTCGGGGACCGCAACGTGACATCCGGTTCCGGTCGAGAGTTACACTGTGTGCTTTGTTTGCTGCCGCTTCTCACTGGATCTTCTTCTATTTCACTTTTCTGGCTGTTTTACTACAGGACTTTACAGGACTTTTCCTCGACTGCTCTGGATTTAATTTTTTCTGGACATCTGTTTTGAACTACTGCCATAGCTTTGCCTGCTCTATGGTGCCATCTCTAACCTTTTGGTAACACCGGCAAATCACTGGCTAATGTTGCTAGCTGTGAGCCTGCCTGCATGAACCATCCCTGTGGCTCTGGTAAGACAAGTGAATATTTTTCATTCTTGTTGCCATCGGCTACCAGCTTCCATCCGTAGCGTAGGTTGCTGGTTGGGTGTCTGGTTGGTGTTTGGTTCTGCTTCGGCTAACGTAGTGATTGCGACTGGTTCTCTGGTGTTATGATGTCGAGTTGGTGGCTAAGTGGGCTCATAGTATGTCTACTTTTGTCATCCCTTGGATTATAATTTTTTTTTTATCCTCTTTATCCTTTATACTCATACTCCTGTGAGGACTTACGAAGGCTATGTTCTTACCGCCGGCTTGATGCACATACATACAATCTCTGCTGCTCTATCGGCATCTGCAGACGACCCCGATATATACATTGTGGCCGGAAAGGTCAGACTTATCCAGCACCTTGATCTTTGTGTATCAATCATCCTGCCGTACGGATCACTGATCGTGGCTGTAGGAGACGTCCTGGAAGAGCGCATCGTGGGGCGAACCATAGGTTTCTACTTGAGGTTCCTCGTTCCTCATCGTTGAGCCAGTTTGCTACATCACTCTCTCCACATCATTTATCTAACCTGTCGCTACTGAACTGTCGCTCGCTCACAGATAAGGCTGCATTAGTCAATGACCTTATCGACCAGCATCAGTTGGATCTATTCTTTTTAACTGAAACGTGGCAGGTGCCGGGAGATTTTACTTATCTGAATGCTGCTTCTCCCCCCAAATTTAACTATCTGGCCTCACCTAGAAAAATAGGTAGAGGTGTGGGCCTGGCGGTTTTATTCAGGGACAACTTTGAATTGTCTATGTGCAACCCACAGGATGTTTCCTCCTTTGAAGTTATGGTTCTTAAGGCTCCTGGGTGTATCTTTGTGATGGTTTATCGCCCCCCGAAGAGTTCTCTGACTGAGTTTTTGTCTGAATTTTTAGGGACATCTTGGCGTTCGCCAGTTCACTTTCCTCCTCTATCATTGTTCTCGGTGATGTTAATATCCAACTTGTCTCTTCTGCTTCTTCAGAATTTCTGTCATTGATAAGCTGTTTTGACCTAACACAACATGTGGACTTTCCAACTCATAAGAAGGGTCATATTCTGGACATAATCTGCTCTACGGGTGGGATTATTACTAATTTAACTGGTCATTGTGTTGGTGTGTCTGATCATATACGAATCAATGCCTCCTTTTCTCGACCTGTTCCCAAACCTATTTCAAAAACTGTACTTACTTATCGTAATGTTAAAGCTATTGATTCTCTTTCTCTGTCGGCATCTCTGGAAACATTTAATTTTGCCCATCTTAACTCAATGCAATCCATTGATGATGCTGTATCATTCTACGAGCGTTCTCTACGTGCTTGTCTTGACACCTTGGCACCGATGAAAACTAGGTCTGTACCTTCTACTCATAGATCGCCTTGGTTTACTCCTGCTCTCTATAATATGAAAACAGCTGGTAGACGTCTCGAACGTCTTAAAAAAAAAATCTAGGCTGCAGGTTCACTACCTAGCTTACACTGATCATCTGGCCTCATATAAAGAGGCCATAAATAATGCTCGTGCATCACATTATATTGACGTATTTAGTGCTGCTGGTCAGAATCCCAAGCTTCTGTTTTCAGTAGTAAATAAGCTCCTTCGCCCCCCATTAATATCTAATACTGCCTCAACTGATCTATGTAATGCCTTTCTGAAATTCTACGGTGACAATGTGTCAACCATCTATCAAGAATTGTCAAATACCCCTTTTGACTGTCATGGGCCTATTATTTTCGCTCCATCTCTGTCACTTTCTTTCTCAAATTTCTCTCTGACTGACTCAACTTCTATTGTCAGTATTATAGCTAATTCTAAGACTTCATCCTCTTGGCTAGACCCTGTTCCTACTTTTCTTCTTCAACGCTGTGCTTCTATCCTTTCTGAACCAATAGCTATCTGGTTAATCTGTCACTCACTTCTGGCTATGTTCCTGTGTCTTTGAAAACAGCAGCTGTTTCACCTATTATTAAGAAACCTGACTTAGACATAACTATTTTGAGCAATTACAGGCCGATTTCAAATCTCGCATTCATTTCAAAAGTTATTGAAAAGGTTGTGGCTTCCCAGCTGCTTGATTTCTTGAACTCTAATGAATTATTTGAAAATTTTAAATCTGGTTTTCGTAAGCACCACAGCACCGAGACTGCTCTTCTCTGTGTCCTAAATGACCTTCTCCTTTCCGCTGATATAGGCTGTATCTCTGTTCTGTTGCTTCATGATTTTACTGCTGCCTTTGACACAGTGAATCATAGTGTTCTTTTGACTAGGCTCACTGAGATTGGTCTCTCTGGAACTGCAGTATCTTGGTTCCATTCGTATCTGACTGGCAGGCTTCAGTTTATTTCAATTGGGAACCACATGTCTGATACAGTGCCCATTAAGCATGGTGTCCCTCAGGGTTCCGTCCTTGGTCCCCTCCTTTTTATAATCTATATTCTCCCCATTGGTTATAGTTTTTATAGTTATAAGTTACAATTTCATTGCTATGCTTATGACATTCAGATTTACCTCAGCTTCAAACCAACAGCACCTTTTCCTCCACCCCAGTTATATAGATGTCTTATTGACCTGAACTCCTGGCTTAAGGTGAATTTTCTTTCGTTATATGCACACAAAACCGAGTTTTTAATCATTGGATCCAAGTCCACTGTTAACTCTTTCAAAAATCCTGCTCTCACGGTAAATGATATTTCAATTACTCCACCAGTCGCTGTCCGAAACCTAGGTGTTCTCTTTGACCCTTTTTTGTCTTTAGAACCGCACATCAAGTCCCTGTCTAGGTCGGCATTTTTACACCTTCATAATATTTCACGTATTCGTCCTTTACTATCCACTACTGCAGCTGAATCTCTAATCCATGCTTTTGTCACCTCCCGTCTAGACTACTGTAATTCACTGCTATATGGACTCCCCGCTAAGTCACTTAGGTTACTTCAAATAGTGCAGAATTCTGCAGCTCGGATTCTCACTTACACTAAAAAATCTGAGCACATTACTCCTGTTCTTGAGAGACTTCATTGGCTGCCCATTACCTTACGTATACACTACAAAGTTCTACTCTTCACATTCAAGGCACTTCATTGCCTGGCTCCTAAATACTTACTTGACCTCCTAAATCCCTATAAGCCTTCTCGTAACCTCAGGTCTTCTGAAGCAGGCCTTTTGGTGGTCCCCAGGTTCAGGCTCAGCTCTATGGGTGGTCGGTCCTTCAGTGTTGTGGCCCCTTTGCTCTGGAACTCTCTCCCTTCCTCTCTTCGCTCTACTTCTTCTCTCCCTCATTTTAAAACTTTATTGAAAACTCATCTTTTTTACCTTCATTTTTTCCCTGCACCCTCTTCGGGCCCTGTGTAATTTGCTTTGTATTTGTAAAACGTCTTTGGGTTTTGTAAAGGCGCTATATAAGGCTAACATTATTATTATTATTATTATTATTATTATTATTATTATTATTATTATTATTATTATTGTTGTTGTTGTTATTATACAGTGTCAATTCATCTTGGGGATGATAAATAAACTGTCCTGGACAGTGGTCAGAGTGATTTTAATCCATTCTTCTTGCAGGATAGTGGCCAGGTCACTACTGCAGGCCATGGGAGATGTTCAACTTGACTCTCATGTTCATCAAACCAATCTTTCACCAGTTTTGCTGTGTGTATTAGTGCCTTGTCATTCTGATACACTGCACTGCATTCAGGATACAATGTTTGAACCAGTGGATGCATGTGGTCCTCCAGAATGGTTTGGTAGTCCTTGGCAGTGATGCACCCATCTAGCACAAGTATTGGGCCAAGGGAATGTCATGATATGGCAGCCCAAACCATCACTGATCCACCCCCATGCTTCACTCTGGGCATCAATCTGGGTGGTACGCTTCTTTGATGCTTCTCCACACCGTAACTCTCCCGGATGTGGGGAAAACAGTCAAGGTGGACTCATCAGAGAATAATACATGTTTCACATTGTCCACAGTCCAAGATTTGCTCTCCTTGCACCATTGAAACTGACATTTGGCATTGGCACGAGTGACCAAAGGTTTGGCTATAGCAGCTGTGACCCTGTGGAGCTCCCAATGGACAGTTTTGGTGGAAACAGGAGAGTTGAGGTGCACATTTAATTCCGCCGTGATTTGCGCAGCCATGGTTTTATGGATACAATACGGGTTAGCACCCTAACATCCCTTTCAGACAGTTAATCCTGTTGGATGTGGTAAGTCATTTTTGGTGGTATGCTAACATTACCCTGGGTAATGTGGCTCTTCACAAAGACCTCCTATCTTGGTCACAGATGCTCCAGCAAGACGTGCACCAACAATTTGTCCTCTTTTGAACTCTGGTATGTCACCCATAATGTGTGCATTTTAATATTTTGAGCAAAACTGTGCTCTTACCCTGCTAATTGAACCTTCACACTCTGCTCTTACTGGTGCAATATGCAATTGATGAAGATTGGCCACCAGGCTGGTCCAATTTAGCCATGAAACCTCCCACACTAAAATGACAGTTGTTTCAGTTTCATTGTCCAACCCCTGTGTATTAATGATAATGATAATTATAAAGTATACTTTAAAATAAACAAGACCTGACTGCATGACGTTGACAAGATGAAACACATGAAATGTGTTGATGAAACGGATGAATGAACGCACAGTGAACTATACCCAAAGGAAATACATATATGGATACAACCAGACATAGACTACATACACTTACCCAAGGGGAGGGGCCAGGGGCTAAAACGTGACAGACATCATGTGTTTCTGTTTTAGAGCTGCTCTCTGAATATCGGCAAAAGCTCAAACTCAAACTACTGGAGAAATGTAAAATAATTAATGAAGGCATCTCGGTTCCTGGGAGCTCAACCCTTCTGAATGAGATCTACACAGAGCTCTACATCACAGAGGGAGGGAGTGGAGACGTCAATAATGAACATGAGGTGAGACAGATTGAAGCAGCATCCAGGAGACCAGCAACACAGGAGACACCCATCAAATGTAATGACATCTTTAAAAACAATAAAGTCAAACCCATCAGAACATTGCTGACTCAAGGAGTTGCTGGAATTGGGAAAACAGTCTCTGTGCAGAAGTTCATTCTGGACTGGGCTGAAGGAAGAGCCAATCAGGATGTCGACTTCATATTTCCACTTCCTTTTAGGGAGCTGAATTTGATAAAGAAAGAAATGAATCTGATGGATCTAGTTCATCACTTTTTCCCAGAAACAAAACAGTTACAGTTAATAGACTGTGATGCTTATAAAGTCATTTTCATCTTCGATGGTCTGGATGAGTATCGACTTCCTTTAGATTTTCACAACAATGAGAGATTGTGTGATGTAACAGAGTCGACCTCAGTGGCTGTGTTGCTGACGAACCTCATCAAGAGAAATCTGCTTCCCTCTGCTCTCCTCTGGATAACCTCCCGACCAGCAGCAGCCAATCGCATCCTTCCTGATTGTGTTGACCTGGTCACAGAGGTACGGGGGTTCAGTGACCCTCAGAAAGAGGAGTACTTCAGGAAGAGAATCAGTGATCAGATCTTGGCCCATAAAATCATCGCACACATGAAGTCATCAAGAAGCCTCTACATCATGTGCCACATTCCAGTCTTCTGTTGGATTGCAGCCACTGTTCTAAAGAGAATGTTGGGTGAAGCAGAGAGTGGAGAGATCCCCAAGACTCTGACTCAGATGTACACACACTTCCTGATCTTTCAGATTAAACACAATGACAGAAAGTACAATGGCACAACTGACACTGATTTTAACCAGACTAGAAATATTGTTCTGGCACTGGGAAAACTGGCTTTCCAACAGCTGGAAAAGCACAACCTGATCTTCTATGAGGAAGACCTGAGAGAGTGTGGCGTTGATGTCAAAAAGGTGTCAGTGTACACAGGAGTGTGTACCCAGATCTTCAGAGAGGAGTTTGATCTACAGCTGGGGAAGGTGTTCAGCTTTGTACATCTGAGTGTTCAAGAGTTTCTGGCTGGTTTATATGCATTTCACTCCTTCATCTCCAACAACACAAATGTGCTGGAACAGAAAACCACTGCAGTCCTACATGACTTCAAAAAGACAACAATGTCTGACTTCCTTAAGAATGCAGTGGACAAGGCCTTACAGAGTAAGAATGGACACCTGGACCTTTTCCTCCGCTTCCTTCTGGGTCTCTCACTGGAGTCCAATCAGACTCTCTTACGATATATACTGACACAGGCAGGAAGCAACTCTCACAGCAAAGAAGAAACAGTCAAGTACATCAAGGAGAAGATCAGTGAGAATCCTTCTCCAGAGAAATTCATCAATCTGTTCCACTGTCTGAATGAACTGAATGATCATTCTCTAGTGCAGGAAGTCCAAACATACCTCAAAAGAGAAGGTGACTGTCGTCTCCGTGGAGCCAGTCTCTCTCCTGCTCAGTGGTCAGCTGTGGTGTTTGTGTTGCTGAACTCAGAAGAGAAGCTGCATTTTTTTGACCTGTGGAAATATGACCCATCAGAGGAATGTCTAATGAGACTGCTGCCAGTGATTACAACATCCACAATAGTTGAGTGAGTATTTTCATTCATAAACACACTACTGCACTGGGGGAATTTTCCCAAAAGCATCATAGAATCAGTGCAAAATCCTAATAAGACTACGAACATTGTTACACACTATAATAAAACACCTCTCTCTCTCTCTCTCTCTCTCTCTCTCTCTCAAACACACACACACACACACACACTGAGTATTGAGTTTCTGTATAATCCCTCTCCCTAACAATAGAAACAGGTGCAGGTGAATTAGAATTTAAAATGTGTTGAATTCTACAGCACAGTCTAGCATGAGTTATGAATATGCATAACCAATTTAATACAATTACTGACTTTAGTATCTACATTACATAATGTTATCTGAAGAACAGAGTTTCATGTAACACAATATTGATTAGCATAACACAACTGCACATTAAATAGTATAAATTACAGAAATGTTGCATACAGAATATTACCTGAATATATTGTCATTGTCATTAAGTCACAACCCATTTTTATACAATACAAATGTTATAACAAATTAAAAGGGTAAACAATTGGTGGTTACCATGGCAACAAGATTGGTTTGCAAGCAGG
The DNA here is from genome assembly GCF_052324685.1 of Brachyhypopomus gauderio. Classification (NCBI taxonomy): domain Eukaryota; kingdom Metazoa; phylum Chordata; class Actinopteri; order Gymnotiformes; family Hypopomidae; genus Brachyhypopomus; species Brachyhypopomus gauderio. The sequence continues at coordinate 5,070,573 of NC_135228.1, forward strand.
GCTCCAGACAAAAAATTACTCAATGAGCCAGTAGGTCCTAAAAGGAAAAAAATCAGGTGCCAGTAACTTTTTCTAGGCACCATAATATATAAACTAATAAGCATTGAAACCCTCACATCAGATCAGCTGTTATTTAGGATCTCTGACATCCAACATAACTGTGTTTCTCTTCCTTGTAACTGCAGTAAAGTTGGTTTCATGTTCGTGGTCAGTTTTTGTTTAAACATTTCAATAGCTTTTAAACAGTCCATCATAAGACCATAAAACAAGGTCTATTACACAAAATGCATCCTAAATAACAACCTAGAACTCAGATATGTGTCTTTATACCTTGTTCCAATTTGTGGTGGTCAGTTTGTCAAATATTTCAATAGCTTTTAAAATGTCCATCATAAGAGCATAAAACAAGTTATATTACATTAAGTGTATCCTAATCAGCAACCTTGTTTTGTGGTCTTATGAGGGACCATTTAAAAGCTATTGAAATTACTGCAGTTCTCTGAGGCCTTTACGACCATCACTTGCGTCCGTGTTAAGGTAATTTGTAGACGGTACCTTAGATGTTACAGTGGTAGTACATTTAAAATAACTTTAAAATACATCTATTCCTGATGTAAACAAAGTTGTAGAAGTTTTTCTTCTATTAACTTAAAACTATGTACAGTCATAAAGAAGTGTGTCCTCTTATGGTCCGACAGAGATATAGACTGTGTGAAAAATCCGATATTTTTGTCTTCGCCATTTTCAACAAGCTAACGCATGTGATCAGATTCCTGCATTTGTTGATGGGCAGAGACGAACATGTGAGTGGAGCTACAGCATATCGATTAACTTTTAAAATACAAACCTAAAAGAAATTAGATTTTTCCAATTACAAAAAATCCTCACCCATAAAATATTATGTTGTTGAATCGTCTGTCGCCACTACCGAGTGAAATAATTATATTACTTTCAAATTATTATTTATAGTTGCGATTGCGACCATTTTAGTCTGGAGCCCTAGCATGTGCCTCTGTCTTTTTTTAAGATAAAAGACGAGTACAAAATTAGAAGAGTAACTTTAGTATGCACATATACATAGTAGTTATGAATTCAGATTTGATATAAAACACACTAATTGGCTCGAGGTACAAGATGGCGTCATTCTATTTCCGGCATTTGAGGATGTGTGTGAGAAGTTCCGGATTGAGCACTTCCGTGATTTGAGTATTGATATCAACACGAAGAGATAGCAATCTAGTTAGAAATAATGAGTGCATGCAGGGTTAAAGAGAGACGACTGACCTTCCAACGGGTAAGAAAGTCAGCGTTACATTGCTGTGTGTGCCCTTATGTACCAGTTTGTTGTGCTATAACGCCGAGATAAGTTTTCACAAGTTTCCCGTTGACGCTGCATGCTAAGTAGCTAACTAAGATCCATAGGGATAAATGTCAAACAATAAGTGATCAAACATATACTGTTGTGTGTTCATGTCATTGACTAAAATGCGCTACAACGCGCTCAACTTTTGTTCAGAATCAGCTTCTTTTCACTGGTAACGACGCGGCTTTCCTCTCACACAGTCCCGCAGCATCACAGTGCTTTAAACGGTGTGGACGCTGAGCATCTACAGAGTTCAATAGCGAAGCGAAGAGTGCAACGAAACGAGACGAGCCATTGGATAAATGCTGGGCATTGGCCCGCCCATCGGACGCTCAGCGTCTCTGGGGGTCTATGGGGCAGTGGGCTGGCCCGGACGCTCAGCTTCTGCATGATGATTGGATGATCTGTCTGCGGCTGAATCCCTTTTTGATTGACAGCGAAATGAGCAAATCTGCGATCTTTTGGTGTAAACCTCCGTGGCAGCATTTAATTTTAATTTTTTCATTCTGTTCTGAGTTGAACCGGAGATTTTCCTAATCCTCTTAGCGGCATTTTCTTCGTTGAAAACGACTAGCGACAAATCGAGCTTCTATTTCTGGTGGTTTTTGTTGTAGCTGCTTGTGTTTGGAGACTGACTTCTATCACTCAAGCCGAAATTGAGCTTCCCTTCCTTGAAAGACCAGCATCCGCCACTGCTTTAATCCCACCTTGATCTATTTTATCAGTTCTACACATATAGGGCAGTTCTAAAATTACGTCTTGTTGTCCTTTTGTCTCTCTGTATACTTGTACAGAGAGAGACAGAAGGACTACAAGATGTAATAAAACTACAAAGTTATCCTATATGCGTAGAATTGATAAAAATAGACATTGCATCTCTTTAAACCACTGCTAATGAGATTTGCAGTTACACATTTAATTAAGAAAGATTTCTGCATTGATTACACATAGTTAGCATAAAGAAAAGGACTCAATGTCAAAACACATTTAAGATTTATTACCAAACAATCAAAAATCATTAGAAAAAAATACTGTTTTAGTGAGCTATATCAAACTGCCAAAAGTGGTGAGAAGTCATTACACTGTCATGTAAAAATAAAAAAAGAAATAATCTCCCTTCTCTCTAATGACTTAAGTGTGCCGTGACAGATCGTCAGGTGTGCCGTAGGAAATTGCCCAGCTCATTTAAATGGTCAAAAAAAATTTTACACTACAAATGAATTTGCGTTTTTGAGTGTCTGTGTCTGTGATAAAGCGTTGGCTGGACAAGTAAATAAACACCAATTGTTTTGCCAGTGGGTAGCAGCACGTAGCACAATAGACGGTAAGGATGACAGGTGTCGTGAAAACAGTGATGAGCTGGAGAATTTTGTGGTAAAACAAGACGTACAACAGCGATGGAAAAGTATTTGAAGAGGAAGAATTCTGACTCCAAACTGGGCCCTGGACAATTTCAAACCAGAAGAAGGGTCTAGTATGAGTATGAAAAAAGAAAAAAGCTTGAGGCAATACAGTGAAGTTATATTTCATTTGGGTTTACATTTTCCGGGAATCCAGCAGCACCGATTCCGTTATGCTTAGTGTGTGAAGTTATCTAATAATGCCATGGTACTGAGCAAACTTAAAAGGCATCTCCAAACAAAACATGAACACTCAAAGAAACAGGTAGCTCTCATGAGAAAAACTACAAAGGTTTCGGAGAGAGCTCTCAAAGCTAGCTACTTAGTGGCTGAACTCGTAGCCAAATCAAAAAAGCCACACACTGTAGCAGAGACATTAATACTGCCTGCATGCAAAGCCATGGTGAACGAGATGCTCGGCCCTGATGCAGTTAAAATCCCTCTCGGACAATACGATTGCCAGACGTATTGATGACATGTCTGCAGACATCGAAAATGTGGAAAGTTTGCGGAATGTGGAAAATGTGGAAAAATCAGTGGGAAGTTTGCAATGCAACTTGATGCGTCTACAGACATCAATGGACATGCGCAACTCTTGGCCAACGTGCATTTTGTGGATGGAAACACAATCAGAGAAAACTTTTTCTTTTGCAAAGCACTAACACAAAAAACAACATATAAGAAAATATTTCGGGTCACATCGGAATATCTTGAGCAAAAAGGCCTTCAGTGGGAAAACTGCACGAGTGTGTGCACTGATGGAGCTGCAGCCATGATCGGGCGCACCAAAGGCTTAGTAGAGTTAAAGAGAAACACCCAGCTGTTATTATTACACATTGTTTTTTGCACCGCGAAGCGCTTGTTGCAAAGACTATACCAGCAGACTTAGCTCCTGTGTTGGATGATGTCGTGTGGATGGTAAACTTTGTAAAGTCCAGACCCCTGAAATGCCGTATTTTTGCATCTTTATGTGAGGAGATGGGAGCAGAGCATACAACCTTATTGCTCCATACAGAAGTCCGATGGCTGTCGCGTGGCAAAGTTCTGGTCCGTGAGTATGAGCTGCGGGATGAACTTAAAATATTTCTGACTGATGAGGGGTGGAATGATGCAAAACTGCTTGCAAGTGATGAGTGGTGTGCTGGCATACCTGGCAGACATATTTCAACATTTGAATGAATTTAACACACGGATGCAAGGCCAAAATGAAAACCTGTTCACAAGCACAGACAAAATCAATGGATTAAACCAAAAACACTGGTTTAAGCCATATCACAGTCTCTATAGATGCACTGAATAAGAATATCCTCCTCTGCAAATACAACAAAATCACACCACTCCATACCCGTAAGTAGGAGCTGGCCTTGTCCCTGCCAGTAGTAGCTGTCGGTCTGCTTTAATTTCATTGTGCCACTCTGCATTTTTAGGTAACTACAGTACACATAGCTTTTTACATTGGGGCATTTAATTTCTACCAATCCAAAGGGTGGGCTCTCAGTCAGGTCAAACACCAGACCATCAGGAGATGACCCCAACCAGGGGGCATCTGGGTGGATGACCAAACCACAAGGCCAGTAATTTTGATCCACTCCCTTTCTAATCCTTTGTGACAGGATTTCTGCAGAACTGTGGGCATTGAAACTTGACATTATTTATGTTAAACATAAGTTACACTGAATGTCATTAAAACCTCTGACACTGGGGTGCTTGCAGGCCACTATTTTTCCCTACCCGGTATTTTTAATCATTTCCCGCATTTTAATATTTGAAACATTGTGGTTCATATCAATATGCTAATTTATGTAGTGCCACCAGTATGTTTTTGTCTAACCAACGATTTTATATTTTTCTGGGAGTTAAGTCTGACTCATAGTGGTAACGTTGTAATAGTCCTACACAGCTGTTTTAAGTCCATTATCTTTTTTGGATATTTTTATTTGTTTGTGTGTGGTCAAGGAGTGAGCCACCCCAGTGTCCAGGTTGTGCCCTTTGTGGGGTGTTTGCTATGGTGGTATATCTTTTTGTTGAGCACAGTTGGTGCAGCTGCTTAGTGTGGTTACAAGCATTTGGTATAGTAGTAGTGTTTGTGGTCATTTGTGAATGAACTCTGTGGGTGGTAAATATTCTTGGCCATGCCTTTTTAGTCTGTGCAGTACTAATTAGAACTCTTGTATAGCTTATCCTTGTCACGTTGGGCGCTAGGCGGCGGACGAGACAGAAATCTGGCGTTTTCTGGCACACACGTAACATTTATTTACAGTAATTTGCGCAGACAGCGCACGAAGAACAGTCAGACATACTACGTAAACTTGACTCAAACAACGATGAGCACAGGACACTGCGCGAATGCACATTAAATAGACAAACCACAAACCCCACGTGATGACGAGACGTAACCGCACCCACGGAGATCCACAGATGCAGACGACTAGACGTAGACGACATAAACACATACCCAAAAGGAAGGGGTCGGGGACCGTAACGTGACAGACTCCCCCACCAAGGGCCAACAGGTCCAAGTACCCCGAACCCACATCGATGGGCGGATCCGAAGCGCTCAGTCCTGCGTCTGAGAGATGACCGCCCTCAGTGGAGAGTCCGCAACGAACAGGGGAAAACACATTAGACAGACACACAGGAACATTCACAAACACACAAACAGGAACATTCATACACAGAGGCACAAGAGGGAAAAGGGGATTTGGCTGACACAAAGGCATGGACACGAACACAGGCACAGACGCAAACACAGACGGAGCCAGGCTTCACGCCTGCAGGAGAGCGGCCAGCGGGGAGAACACAGGAGCTGCAGGCGCTGCGGTGGCCGGTCTTCCCCCCGCCCTCGTCGCAAACCCTCCACTGGGCGCGGCACATCTGGCGGATGCTCCTGCAGCCCTCTCGGTGGGCACGCTACCGGCTTCTGTGGAAGCCCTTGGGGGGCATGCCACAGGGTAGGTCTGCCAATCCTCCCTCTCTCTCTCTCTCTCCTGGACCACACTGGGGAAATCCCCCTCCTCCTGGCGATCACCCTCTGGACCTGGCAGTGGGAGCGTTGTTCTCGACCTCCATCTCCTCCTCACTGCCCAGACTCCAGCTCATGGACTCCTCCGGGCTCTCACCCCTGAAGTAGTCCATGGCGCTTCCCTCGGAGCTTCAGGGGATACGCCCTCTTCCGAATTCCTCCTCCCCTTCAGGTTCCTGGCGGAGTACTCAGAGAGGAGCGAACTTCCCCCCTCCTCCTCCTCCTCTGTGAACTGCTCGCTGTCCGTGTACTCGGTAAAACCCAAACACACGGAAGGGGGACAGTCTTCTTCCTCCTCGCCCACACCGTAGTACTTGGTGGGGGCGGTGCACACGGAGGAAGGATGGTCCTCTTCCTCTTTGCCCTCACCATAGTACTCTGTGGGGGCGGAGCACACGGAGGGGGGATAGTCCTCTTCCTCTTCTTCCTCCTCACCCTCACCGTAATCTACAGTGGGGGCGGAACACACAGAAGGAGGATAGGTCTCTTCCTCTTCACCCTCACCATAATCCACGGGGGGGGGGGGGGGGGGGGGCATACAGAGGGAGCAGGGTTTTCCCCCTCCCCCTGTAGCTACACCACTGTGTGTCCCTGTCACTCTGACACCATCAGTGTTCAGTCCTGTAGCTACACCACTGTGTGTCCCTGTCACTCTGACACCATCAGTGTTCAGTCCTGTAGCTACACCACTGTGTGTCCCTGTCACTCTGACACCATCAGTGTTCAGTCCTGTAGCTACACCACTGTGTGTCTGTGTCACTCTGACACAGAGATGGGGACTCGAGTTTGGGACTCGTACTCGACTCGCACTTAAGTCGCATATACAGTGACTTCAGACTCGACTTAGACTTGCATTCAAAAGACTTGCGACTCGACTTGGACTCGTGATTTGAGACTCGTGAACAATCTTTTATTTGTAATGTTCTTTTGTGTTTCATTTGACAGCCTTTTCTCCGCCTGTCTAAATGCTTTTTATTTCCCGCTGACGTAACATTTTCGGTGCGCGGACCCTCGTGCTGGTCGCGACGCGTCAAGTATTTCGCAAGTGACCGTTGAGCGCGACTCCGCACACCTCACGCGAACCTGCCGCTGTGTGCCGCAAAACATCGCGATCATGGCGGCGCTGGTGAGGACGCTCGCTTCTGTTCCACCATTCATAATAAGTTTTGGGTACAAAACAAGTACAAGTAGCAAATAGAAGAGCAGCAAACTACAGAGTGTGTGGCATAAAAATACAGGACGCTGGTTCCACCACATCTAATTTTGTTCACCACCTGAAAACCCAGCCGGAAAGGTTAGTCACTGCCTGAAAGGTTATTAGCATTATTGCAATATTGATATTGACTTGCCAACAGTGCATCAGTAGAGAGGGTGTTCAGTCATGGAGGCCTCATAATGCACCCTCACCGAGCCAGGCTAAGTGCAAGTACCCTGTCAATCCTGATCTTTTAACCCTCCTGTCGTGTTCGGACTTAAACCACTCATAAATATTGTGTTTTACATCTGATTGCTGCAAGGCCTTATGCCATCCTCCACACTATGCACTGGAACATATAAAAGTGATGATCATCTTTTTTATTGGATTTTGAGTGTTTTAAACCAACGTTTTACATCTGTGTTGTTGCCGGTCAAGCGTGACCATCACAGGAAATGAATGGGTATTCAGAATATATTCATCTATCAGACAGAAAACATCCCCATACACACTCACACACACACCTACACACACACACACACCTACACACACACACACACACTCACACAGACACACACCTACACACTAACTCACTCACTCACTCACACCTACACTCACTCGCTCACTCACACACACACCTACACACACATCTACACACACAGACACACTTGTTATGCCTATGTTTGCAAGGCCCACTCTGATCTGAGTGTGACATGCCACTCATGTGCATGAATTCACATGCGCGTGTGCACACACAGACACACACACACACCTGCACACACACACACCTATACACACACACACACACACACGTACACACACACACGTACACACACAGACACACGTACACACACAGACACACCTACAGACACACACACATGTTATGCCTATGTTTGCAAGGCCCACTCTGATCTGATCTGAAAAAATTTTTTGTGTTAAAACAGACCGGTCTTTTTAGACCGGAAACACTAAAGTAAAAAACGTGAGGTCAACAAAATCTAAGGGTTAAAGATGTAATGCGTTAGTTGCATAAACAGTTTCCTTGTATTGGAAACTGAAAGACACCTTGAAGTTCAAATAGATTGTGTTTGATCCAGTTCATTAGGAGACAAATAGTTGTTGCTGCAGGGCTTTTTATGTCAGAATAATTATTATTGTAAAATTTGAATTCTTTTTTTAATTTTTATTTTATAATCACTAATTTGGTTGCTATTTTCTTTATATGCAGACCTTTCATATATATATATAGTTAAAAATGTGATTTTTTAAATTTCATAGCCCTCCTTTATCTTTTAGAACAAAATATAGCAGATGTTCTACTGAAAGAAGAGAATATTGTATCCAGAAAAATGTCAGTTTTGTAAGAAAAATACTTTTTGGAGAAAAATACGGATACAAAATTTATCTGGAAAACATTTGTGTGTGCGTGCGCAAAATTGTATTTCTTCATTTACCAGTTTAAGCTATTATACATCAGAAATGTCATAACAGACCATTACAACTATACAGTGATTTGCGACTACAGTGTCACTCAAATATTTGGGACTTGGACTTGAGATCAAAGACTTGAGACTTGACTTGGACTTGCAAAAAATGACTTGTGAGCATCTCTGCTCTGACATAATCAGTGTTCAGTCCTGTAGCTACACCACTGTGTGTCCGTGTCACTCTGATATCATCAGTGTTCAGCCCTGTAGCTACGCCACTGTGTGTCCATGTCACTCTGACATAATCAGTGTTCAGCCCTGTAGCTAGACCACTGTGTGTCCATGTCACTCTGACACCATCAGTGTTCAGTCCTGTAGCTACACCACTGTGTGTTCATGTCACTCTGACACCATCAGTGTTCAGTCCTGTAGCTACACCACTGTGTGTCCGTCACTCTGACTTAATCAGAGTTCAGTACTGTAGCTAGACCACTGTGTGTCCGTCACTCTGACACCATCAGTGTCCAGTCCTGTAGCTACACCACTGTGTGTCCGTGTCACTCTGACATAATCAGAGTTCAGCCCTGTAGCTACACCACTGTGTGTCCATGTCACTCTGACACCATCAGTGTTAAGCCCTGTAGCTACACCACTGTGTGTCCGTGTCACTCTGACACCATCAGTGTTCAGCCCTGTAGCTACACCACTGTGTGTCCGTGTCACTGCTCTAACACCATCAGTGTTCAGCCCTGTAGCTACACCACTGTGTGTCCGTGCCACTGCTCTAACACCATCAGTGTTCAGTCCTGTAGCTACACCACTGTGTGTCCGAGTCACTCTGACATCATCAATGTTCAGTCATGTAGCTACACCACTGTGTGTCCGAGTCACTCTGACACCATCAGTGTTCAGTCCTGTAGCTACAATACTATGTGTCCATGCCATTGCTCTAACACCATCAGTGTTCAGTCCTGTAGCTACACCACTGTGTGTCCGTGTCACTCTGACACCATCAGTGTTCAGTCCTGTAGCTACACCACTGTGTGTCCGTGTCACTGCTCTAACACCATCAGTGTTCAGTCCTGTAGCTACACCGTTGCGTGTCCATGTCACTGCTCTGACACAATCAGTGTTCAGTCCTGTAGCTACACCACTGCGTGTCCGTGTCACTCTGACACCACCAGTGTTCAGTTCTGTAGCTACACCACTGTGTGCCCGTGTCACTGCTCTGACACCATCAGTGTTCAGTTCTGTAGCTACACCACTGTGTTTCCGTGTCACTGTTGAGACACCATCAGTGTTCAGTCCTGTAGAGACACCACTGTGTGTCCATGTCACGCTGACACAGTGTTCAGTTCTGTAGAGACACCACTGTGTCCGTGTTACTCTGACATCAGTGTTCTGTCCTGTAGCTGCACCACTGTGTGTCCTTGTCACTCTGACATCATCTGTGTTCAGTCCTGTAGCTACACCCAGGGGCGGACTGGGGAGAAAAAGTGGTACAAACCCCTGTACATCTGTACAAACCCCTCTGCAGTTTCTACACACCACCTCATTCAGTTGTCCGATCCACCAGAGCATCATTCCTCCTGGTATCTGATTCCTGCAGCCATCACATAATACTGGGCTTTTGCTGGGTTCATGATTTATCATTGTATCTATTGAGAAAGGAGACTCTTCAAAGTGTGAGACTAGGAAACAGTGGGGGGAAAGAGTGTCAGATCTTTGGATTTTGTAATATGATGTCTGCTTAGACCACATGTATTATTATTAACACTAATTGCGTTATATTGTATTTATTCACACACAAATCTGCAAACATTTCTCAGGCTTACTGAAAAAGATGAAAATTACACTGAGTACACTGTTTCATAGATTTCAGTTGTTTGTATTTTGTCAGTTGATATGTTTTCTTATTACCTACTGTACATGCAACAATTTTCTGAGGACTGTGGTATCGCTGTTTGAGAATCAGTGATTTCCAGCAACAGCACCACCTCCTGGTGAATCCAGAGAAACTCTTACTAATGTTTGTGTAATTACGGTTGCTCATCTAACAGAATATTAGTGTGTAGATGGTATGTGGTTGATTTACTAAATATTGTATGATATACTTGGTGTGTGTTTTCCAATAGACCAATGCTTTATGCATGAGGGCAGTGGTGTGTGTGTGTGTCCTGTGTACATTTTTGTTTGTGTGTATGCGTGTCTAAGAATTGGGAATGGGGCTGTGTCTCTGTGTTAGATTGTCTGTGCATGTTTAAGTGTAAGGACTTTTTCTCCTTCTCTTTACAGTCTGTCTGAGTGCAGTATTCCAGAGGAAGGCTGTGCTGCTCTGTGTTCAGCTCTGAGGTCAAACCCCTCACACTTGAGAGAGCTGAATCTCTACAACAATAAACTAGGAGACTCAGGAGTGAAGCATCTCTCTGCTCTACTGAAAGATCCACACTGCAAACTGGAGAAACTAGAGTCAGTTATTCACCTACAATCTCTTTATACACTCTCACACGGTCAATATTTCCTCACTCACACACATGGTCAGTATCCCCTTTTTTCTCTGAGACACACACTATCACTGCCACGGGTAGTTCCACCCCTTCTGTCGGTCATATCCTTTTTCATGTGTTTGTGTTTTCACTTCCTTTAGGATTGTGAAATATTGTATAATGGGGACGATGTGTTAAACTTGTGATGTGACGCACCAAATCATTTTGCACATCCATAATAAAAGGGCAGTGGGAGGGGCAACCAGTTGGAGCCAGAGATGGGGACTCGAGTTTGAGACTCGTACTCGACTCGCACTGAAGTCGCATATACAGTGACTTCAAACTCGACATAGACTTGCATTCAAAAAACTTCCAACTCGACTTGGACTCGTGATTTGAGACTCATGAACAATCAATCTCTTCTCCGCCTGTCTGTATGCTTTTCACGTCCCGCTGACGTAACGTTACGTGACACAAATGCGTGAGCCGCAATCCATCACCATCCTGGCGGCGCCGGTGAGGATGTTCGCTTCTGTTTCACCATTCATAAGTTTTGGGTACAAAAACTTAGCACAAGTAGCAAATAGTAGAGCAAAAAACTGCAGCGTGTGTGGCATAAAAATACAGGACGCTGGTTCCACCACATCTAATTTTATTCGCCACCTGAAAACCCAGCGGAAAGGTTAGTCACTGCCTGATGGGTTATTAGCATCAGCTACAAACAAGCTTAGCATTACAATTAGTGTGTTACTTATAACACCAAGTTAGTTTGGTATTGATTTGCCACCAGTGCACCAGTAGAGAGGGTGTTCAGTCATGGAGGCCTCATAATGCACCCTCACCAAGCCAGGCTATGTGCAAGTACCCTGTCAATCCTGATCTTTTTTTTAATGTAATGCATAAACAAAATGTAGTTGCATAAACATTTTCCTTGTGTTGGGACACTGAATGACGCCTAGAAGTTCAAATAGATTGTGTTTGATCCAGTTAATTAGGAAATAAAAGTTGTTGCAGGGCTTTTTATGTCAGAATCATTATTGTAAAATTTGAATTCTGTTTTTCATTTTTATTTTATAACCACCAATTTGGTTGCTATTTTCTTTATATGCAGACCTTTCATATATAGTTAAAAAATGTGATTGTTAGAAAGATCTAGATTTTTTTTCACAGCCCTCCTTTATCTTTTAGAACAAAATATAGCAGATGTTCTACTGAAAACAGAATATTGTAACCAGAAAAATGTCAGTTTATAAGAAAAAATACAGATACAAAATTTTATCTTTAAGCTATTATACATCAGAAGTGTCATAACAGACCATTACAACTATAAAGTGATTTGTGACTACAGTGTCACTCAAATATTTGGGACTTGACTTGGACATGAGACCAAAGACTTGAGACTTGACTTGGACTTGCAAAAAATGACTTGTGAGCTGGTTGGAGCTCACTGAATGGTTATGTGGTGGGATTCTCACTGAAGCGATCATACATACATACGCTGTAATACCATGCCGCCATTTAATTTGAAGACATAAGATGGCATGAAAAAGGTCAATACTGCCCAACCCTAGTTTCCTTTTGGTGTTCGTTTATTTTGAAATCTCCTGGTTGTGTCTTACTTAACACCCATCCCTTGTACTTGGCTCCCTCATCATTGTCACGTCCAGCCCCTCCCTCCTCCCTGGTCCCGCCTAGCTCCCGCTCCCATTCGTCCCTTCGTCTGTCTGTCACGCCCTCGTCGTTAGTCTCACACACCTGAGTCTTGTTTCACCGTCTCGTCTCTGTGTATAAAGTACCCCGAGTGTTTCATTCCCTTGTCGGTCATTCCCTGTACGTAAGTTCCTCATTGTTCCTCAGTTGTACCTTGCATTCTGTTCATGCCTTTGCCCTTGTACCTTTGCCCTTGTACCCTCTCTGTTTTGTTTCTAGTCTTTGTATGTTGGTTTGGTTCCCCCCCGTGTTTCGTGCTTGTGTTTACTTCGTGCATGGTCCTCGTCTTAGGTAATCTCTTGTAGTTTATATTTCCTTGTCTGTTTAGTTCGTAGTCTACGCTATTGTTGTCCCAGCATCATTGCTCCCTTCATTGTATACCTCCCCTCACATATGTTTCGTAGTTCTCGGTCCATTGTGGTTTTTGCGTTTACGTTTCTCTGTAGTTTAGCTTACCCGTGTCGTTGGTGTTCTCTCCCTATCGTTAGCCTAGCTCCCTCTGCCTTCTGTGGTTAGTCGTGTTTGTCTCTCTCTTCATTAAAACCCTTTAAATTCTGCAATTGCGTCATGCCTGCCCGTCACAAACGTTACAATCATTGTTTTCAAGTGTGTCTCGTCCTGTGTTCAGTCTCTTGTTTTATGGGTTATTGTGAGTATTCTGAGTTTATATGCTGTTTGGTATCTTGCTATTTCATGTCTTTATTGCTAGTCTTTGTGTCTCTCCTGTTCAGTGTATTGGTGTTTACTGTCAGTGTTAGTTGGTACATTTGGTTACTGTTTGGTTTCTCTTGGTTCAATGTTAGTGTACTGTGTCTAGCTTGGTTTGTCTTATTTGTTTTGTTAATAAACCTCACTACCATCCACACCTGCATCCAGCCTCCAATACCCCAATGTTACAATCACTGTATTAAATATTCACTTACACTGTCTTGCTTGTTCACTCTCTACAAACACACACACCACTGTATGTCTCCTGAATACACACACAGTCTTTGTGTGAGTGTGTGTTGATCTGTATGTGTGAGGAGTTTTTCTCCTCTCTACAGTCTGTCTGAGTGCAGTATTCCAGAGGAAGGCTGTGCTGCTCTGTGTTCAGCTCTGAAGTCAAACCTCTCACACCTGAGAGAGCTGGATCTGAGCAACAATGAACCAGGAGACTCAGGAGTGAAGCAGCTCTCTGCTCTACTGGAGGATCCACACTGTACACTGGAGAAACTACAGTGAGTACTGACTCTTTATGCACACACAGTCAATATCCTCTCTCTCTCTCTCTCTCTCTCTCTCTCTCTCTCTCTCTCTCTCACAGTTTGTGTCCACTCTTTTCTCTGTAATGATTAGATTCACATACACACACTCACTTTCCTGCCTTGAACTGTGATAGGATGCCACCTGTGCAACAAATACATTTGTGAATTTCCTTGCTCCTACATATTCCAGTCAAATGTCAGCTGTATTATAAGAAAATTGAAGTGTTTGGGAACGACAGCAACTCGGGCATGAAGTGGTAGGCCACAAATGGGTTTCCATGGTTGAGCAGCTGCATACAAGCCATACATCCCCAAGTGCAATGCAAAGCGTCGGATGCAGTGGTGTAAAGCACACTGCCACTGGACTCTAGAGCAGTGGAGACATGTTCTCTGGATTGCCAAAATGCACTTCTGCATGGACGAGTTTGGGTTTGGTGGTTGCCAGGAGAACAGTACTTGTTTGACTGCATTGTGCCAAGTGTAAAGTTTGGTGGAGGGGGTATTATGGTGTGAGGATGTTTTTCAGAAGCTGGGCTTGGCCCCCTTAGTTCTAGTGAAATGAACTCTGAATGCTTCCGCATACCAAGACATTTTGGACAATTCCATGCTCCCAACTTTATGGGAACAGTTTGGAGCTGGTCCCTTCCTTTTCCAACATGACTGCACTAGTGCACAAACCAAGGTCCATAAAGAAATGGATGGCAGTTTGGTGTATAAACTTGACTGGCCTTCACAGAATCCTGTCCTCAACTTGATAGAATACATTTGGGATTAATTAGTTCGGAGACTGAGTCAGGCCTTCTCGTCTAACATCAGTATGTGACCTCAAAAATGCACTTCTGGAAGAATGGTCAAAAATCCCCATAAACACACTCCTAAACCTTGTGGACATCCTTCCCAGAAGGGTTGAAGCTGTTCTAGCTGCTACCAATGTCAAATGGAATCATATGGATTAGGAATGGGATGTCACTTAAGCTCATATGTGAGTCAAGGAAAGTGAGTGTATACTTTTGGCAGTGTAGTGTATATATCAATCAGTATCCCATGTTTTCTCTGAGACACATCACTGTGTGTGTCTCCTGAATACACAGTGTTTGTTGATTTGAAAGTATGAAGTTATTCTCCTTCTCGCTACAGTCTGTCTGGCTGTGATATTCCAGAGGAAGGCTGTGCTGCTCTGTGTTCAGCTCTGAGGTCAAATCCCTCACACCTGAGAGAGCTGGATCTGTACAACAGTGAACCAGGAGACTCAGGAGTGAAGCAGCTCTCTGCTCTACTGGAGGATCCACAATGTACACTGGAGAAACTACAGTGAGTTGCTGACTTACTGACTCTTTATACACACACACACACACACACACACCCTCGGTCAATATTTTCATCTCTCACACAGTATTTCCTGATGCAGAGCCAGTTTCTTCTACCCCTCTCGCTCTCTCTCACTCACACACTCAGTTTGTAACCCCCTTTTCCTGAGACACACTATCACTGTAATAATTGGATTCATATAAACCCTTTCTTACTCATTCTCTCTCTATATACACACACATACACAATCATCACTGCATGTCTCTCCTGAATACACAACAGTTTCTGTGTTTGTGCGAGTGTCTACGTGTTGATCTGTAAGTGTGAGGAGTTTTTCTCCTTCTCTCTACAGTCTGTCTTACTGCAATATTAGAGAGGAAGGTTGTGCTGCTCTGTGTTCAGCTCTGAAGTCAAATCCCTCACACCTGAGAGAGCTGAATCTGGAGAACAATGAACCAGGAGACTCAGGAGTAAAGCAGCTCTCTGCTCTACTGGAGGATCCACACTGTACACTGGAGAAACTAGAGTGAGACACTGACTTACTGACTCTTTATACACACACAGACACTAGTGGATTTAATTTTAACTTTGTTGATGTGTGTGAACATGTATGGAAGAGACATTTGGTGTAGTGTGTGTGTGTGGTTATCCTGTGTGTTGGCCTGTAAATGTGAGGAGTTTTTCTCCTTCTCTCTACAGTCTGTCTAGCTGCAGTATTACAGAGGAAGATTGTGCTGCTCTGTGTTCAGCTCTGAGGTCAAACCCCTCATCACACCTGAGAGAGCTGAATCTGAGCTACAATATACCAGGAGACTCAGGAGTGAAGCAGCTATCTGCTCTACTGGAGAATCCACACTGTACACTGGAGAAACTACAGTGAGATACTGACTCTTTATGCACACACACAAACACACACACTGGAAAAACTCTCCTAAATACACATACAGTAACTATTTGTGTGAGTGTATGTATGTGTGTGTGTGTGTAGATCTGTAAGTGTAAGTTTTTCTCCTTCTCTCTACAGTCTGAGAGGCTGCAGTATTACAGAGGAAGGCTGTACTGCTCTGTATTCAGCTATAAGGTCACACCCCTCATCACACCTGATAGAGCTGAATCTGAACAACAATGAACCAGGAGACTCAGGAATGAAGCAGCTCTCTGCTCTACTGAAGGATCCACACTGCAAACTGGAGAAACTAGAGTCAGTTATTCACCTACAATCTCTTTATACACTCTTTATACACTGGAGGATCCACACTGTAAACCCAAAGTGAGCTACTGGCTTACTGTCTCTTTATATACACACAGTCTTACTCTCACTCACACAGGTGTCAATATTTGCCTAGAAAATGAACTTTATCCCCCAAAACACATTTCAACTTCATTGCAGCCCTGCCTAAAAGGACCAGCTAACATTGTTTCAGTGATTGCTCCATTAACACAGGTGTGGGTGTTGATGAGGACAGGGCTGGAGATCAATCTGTCATGATTAAGTAAAAATGACACCACTGGACACTTTAAAACGAGGCTGGTGCTTGGCATCATTGTTTATCTTCTGTTAATCATGGTTATCTCTAAAAAAACACGTGCAGTCATCATTGCACTGCACAAAAATGGCCTAACAGGGAAGAGTATCGCAGCTAGAAATAATAATAATAACATTTTATTTGTAAAGCGCCTTTCTGGACACCCAAGGACACTGTACAACACAAGAAAAATAAGATACAATTAAGAGATACTGTGACGGGCGGGGGTGAGCAACAAAAAGGAAGCGATCACGCCAAGTCTCAGGGAAAAAGGATGGTTTAATAGAAAGTGTGCAAACCTAAAACCCGTGCACTGTCTCCAAATTAAGGATATAATGACCAGCGGTCAACTAGTACAAAGACAAGACATATATAGGCAAACAAACGACCCTCAGGTGAGACGGATCACGGGCTCCGCCCACCTGAGGGACGCACATGACGTCACCAAACAACAACAACAGCCGCTGTGGACAGAGGCGGCCGGTAGGGGGCCGCCTCACCGTGACAGACCCCCCCACCAAGCCGCACTCCCCTCCACTGGGTGTATGGCACACAGCGGCTGCACACAAAACACGAAGGGGCAGGAAGGCAGGGACAGGCATGGACACCTCCTGAGTCCGGGAGCTGAAACACAAAAACACACATTACTCAGCTCGCCTCCCCGGGCGGGACCCTGGACCGACCGGGCCGTTAACAACACAAAACCACGCCCCAGTCGGTCACAGGGCCCTCACGCCCTAACCGGCATTCAGCCGGTAAGCCCCACGGGTGTGAGGACGAGGGGCTACGGCTCCTCTCGTCCCTCGTGTGTGTGTGGGTGTGCAGGCTACCTCTCCATGGCGTGGCTACTTCACCTCCTGGACCTACCTCCTCCCAGAGCTGACCCCTGCCTTCTGCTAGGGGTCACCCCAGGCTCCTGGGGAGCCAACCCCTCCCGGGGCCTCTCATCACAAGGTGGACTCCTCCACCCAACCCAGGAGCGCCAGAGACCGAGGCCCAGAGCACCCCCGACGCGGGCTAGGGAGCAGCCCCAAGGGCCTCCTGGTCACCCCGGGCAGGAGGGAGGATCTCCATCTCCAGCAGGAGCTTCTCAGACCGGAGCCCCATGGTCCCCAAACATCCGGGGGCCCCTTCCCTCTAGGGAGGGGCTCTTCCTGACCAGGCTCCGGTCACCCCACAACACAAGGGGGCTCCTGCCAGGTGGAGACCCCCACAAGGTCCAGGAACACCACAACATCGCCAAGGAGAAGCACCTGCACAGAAAACAATTAGTGCGCAGACACTGAACGAACGGGACCGATACTTGCGTGCACTACACATAAACGACGGTGACGCGCCGCTCAGAGTCGCAGTCGCTCTCCACATAAAACACATGACACACGGGGAGCGAGGCGACAGTGACGAGCGGGGACCGCGTCACACACACAAAACACTTAACATATAACAAACGTGCACGCACACAGATCCTCACGTCCGTTCACCTGGACACACCAACACCACACAAGACGAAGAGCTTACCAGGGAGACTGCCCTGGTCCTCGCCGTGCCACAAACACAACACGAGCACGGCGGAGCTCTTCCAACAAACAAACGACAAACACGAAGAGTTTTTTCCCAGGGCAAGGTAGGGGGCCGCCTCACCGTGACAGATACAAATAAATATGCATAAAAATACAATATAACAAAAATCTCATCCATATGCTAATTTAAAAAGATAAGTTTTAAGTCCTGTTTTAAAAAGATCTATAGATGTACAAGCCCGCATTGCATCAGGGAGCCCATTCCACAGCATTGGACCCACAACACAGAATGCTCTTTTCCCAGTGGAACTCAACTTATAGGGCGGAACCACAAGCAAGTGTTGGCTTGACGATCTAAGTGTACGCATCGGGGAGTATGGCTGGAGTAACCTACTTGAGTAGGGAGGAGCAAGGTCATGAAGGGATTTAAAAATCAACATGAGCAGTTTGTACTGGATGCGATACTGCACTGGAAGCCAGTGAAGGTGACACAGAACCGGGGTAATATGCTCCCAAGATCTTTTATGGGTGAGCACCCTCGCAGCTGAATTCTGCACATACTGCAGCTTGCTCAAAGCCCGCGCAGGGAGGCCATACAACAGAGCATTGGAGTAATCCAGTCGGCATGTGACAAACGCATGGATCAAGGTCTCAGCAGCAGCAAAAGAAAGGAAAGGGCGAATCCTAGAAATACTCCTAAGGTGGAAGAAGGCTGCCCTACATGTATTTTTAATGTGTGACTCAAAAGATAATGTAGAGTCAAACGTGACTCCGAGATTTCTTACCTCAGCAGAGGTAGAAACATCAAAACCCGGAATATTAACAGTAGTGTCACCAAGTCTCCTAACTGTAGTAGGAGAAGCAATTATGATGGCCTCAGACTTTCTATAATTTAAACTCAGGAAGATTGCACCTCAGTCAACAATCTATCACATCATCAAGAACTTCAAGGAGAGAGGTTACATTGTTGCCAAAAAAGCTACAGGGCGCCCAAGAAAGACCAGCAAGCGCCAGGACCATATCTTAAAAGTGTTTCAGCTGCAGGGTTGGGCTACCGGCAGTGCAGAGCTTGCTCAGGAATGGCAGCAGGCAGGTGTGAGTGCATCTGCACGCACTGTGAGGCGGAGACTCTTGGAGCAAGGCCTGGTCTGAAGGAGGGCAGCAAAGAAGCCACTTCTCTCCAGAAAAAACATCAGGGACAGGCTGATATTCTGCAAAAGGTACAGGGAGTGGACTGCTGAGGACTGGGGTAAAGTCATTTTCTCTGATGAATCCCCTTTCCAATTGTTTGGGACATCTGGAAAACAGCTTGTTCGGAGAAGACGAGGTGAGCGCTACCACCAGTCTTGTCTCATGCCAACTGTAAAGCATCCTGAAACCATTCATGTGTGGGGTTGCTTCTCAGCCAAGGGAATCGGCTCTCTCACAGTCTTACCTAAAAACACAGCCATGAATAAAGAATGGTACCAGAATGTCCTCCGAGAGCAACTTCTCCCAACCATCCAAGAGCAGTTTGGTGATCAACAATGCCTTTTCCAGCATGATGGAGAACCTTGCCATAAAGCAAAGGTGATAACTAAATGACACAGGGAACAAAACAGAGATTTTGGGTCCATGGCCTGGAAACTCCCCATATCTTAATCCCATTGAGAACTTGTGGTCAATGATCAAGACCACCCAATGATAGGTGGACAAACAAAAACTTACACATTCTGACAAAATGCAAGCATTGATTGTGCAAGAATGAACTGCTATCAGTCAGGATTTGGTCCAGAAGTTGATTGAGAGCATGCCACAGAGAATTGCAGAGGTCCTGAAGAAGAAGGGTCAACACTGCAAATATTGACTTGCTGCATTAACTCATTGTAACTGTCAATAAAAGTTTTTGTTACTCATAATATGATTGCGATTATATTTCTGTATGTGATAAAAACATCTGACAAACACACATAAAAACCAGAGGGCAGCAATTCATGTGAAAATATATTTGTGTCATTCAAAACTTTTGGCCATGACACGCACTCGCACATTTCTGTATGTTACTCACCAGAGGTGTCAAGTACAAATACTTCATTACCGTAAGTAGAAATTTTGCATATCTATACTTTTCTGGAGTAATTATTCTTCATCCGACATTTTACTTCTACGTTCTACTCCTTACATTTTAGAAATAGCCTCGGTACTCATTTTGCATTTTACTAAATTGCTGTAATGATCATGGCATCTGGTGGCGATGAGGTGGACGCATGAGTTGAGCGGAGCGAGGTGTTGTGAAGGGCAAACCGAAATCAGGGTCATTTAAACAGGCAATGGTCAAATCTTCTCTTCCGGCTTTCAGGAGAGTAGTCACACTTATCTCTTGCTCCTGCACTCCCTTAACTCCCTGGTTTTTGCTTAGCTTCTCTGTCTCGTCTTAGTGCCCTGACACTGATCTTCAAATTTCAACAAAGAAAATGGATTTGATTAGGTAACTGACAACTGTCAACTGTTGTTAACTGTCAACGCAACTGACACAATTTTTTGCACAAGGAGTCATGAGTCGGGAGAACCCACATGTCTGGATGGAATGTTCTCAGTTGGATATGTGTTTGACTCATGGGGGACCTGGCATAGTTTGTGTCTTGCGCCTCTCTCCCTTCGAAGATGTTGAGGAAGTGTTCTTATTTGGAACTTTGATCACTGGGTTTTTGCTGATTGGATTAGGCATTGCCCTGGTGTATCGAGAAATTAAGAGTCGAACGCCCGTGGAAATTGCCCAACATGGTTGAGCTGTTGGAACGCAGGCTGTGACTGATAGTAAAAGCTTGGATCCGATCGTGGAGTGTATCAATGCTTTACTTGTGAAGTTGGATTCATTGGAGGACCACTGACTTAAGAGCAGTTTTGCTTGCTCAAGTGCTCAAGGACTGGCTCCTTGCTAAATTCTTCATTCTTGCTTATCTGCATTGGCACCCAAACAAAATTCTCCCAGAAGGTCGTCGTCTTGGTTACCTGCTCCTTCCCCCACACAGAGACTGTCAGAGATGGCTCTCGCCTTCCATCGCGAACTTTGACACAAAAACTGTGTGCCAGGCCTCTGGCTCCCCCCCTCCCTATCTGAATGAATCACGCCTCTCTCTGCTTGACTGTCTGTTTTATCAATGCTTGTATGTGCTATGGAGATTTTTTGCGTGCACACACACTGTCCTGTTGTGAGAATAATCTCTGGTCATATTTTTTTGTCTCCTCCTAGTGTTTATCTCTCTATGTTTCTGCCCCCAATCTGTGAACGATGGCGCATCTAAATTTACGTGATGCAGTGGCCACTCTGGGTTCTCGGTGCAGTACACTGGGGCTCCAGCGGAACTTGAATTTTCCACTTGTGGCATCAATAAAGTATATTGAGTTGAATCTGTGATTGAAAAATTTAATTTTTAATAAAACTATACAAAGGAATAAATCAATAAAAGCAGACTTGCACACAAGAACCACTGGACAGATACATGACACACAGGGCCGTTACACCACCAATGACCATCACAGACTTCACAGAATCCAGGGATTAAATACAGGGGAAAATTTCAAAATAAGAGTACACAAAAGGGAAACCAGGAAATCTATCAACCCAAAACGAGGGGTTGTAGAAAGAACCGTAACACATGCATTCGTTTTAATGGACATATTTGCGGCAGTTAGCCTAGTGCATCCGTATTTTTTAACATTGACATTTTAAAAGAACATTATAGTCATTATATCTTTTAGAAAAATGTTTTTGAGGGAGGTGGGGTAGTGCCCTGTAGGCCCTGTGACGTGGCCTACATTTTTGTCCTTAATGACATTTTCCCTAGTATCTGTACTAAAGTAATGAATGTGAATACTTTTGACACCTTTGCTACTAACATGTACACACACTTTATCTGAGTGGTCTAATATGTGAATATGTGGAGTTTGTAGTTTTAAGCTGTAGTGTGAGCGACATTGTTCATATATGGGGTTTGTAGCTTTAAGCAGTGTGGGGGGTTTGAATGGGTTTGTGTGGTGATATTAAAGACAGAATGAGGAGACTTGTATTTACATGGTTCCAAAGTTCAGTAGGATTTCAAATCACAAACACTAAAAATTTACTGAGACACAATCTCACCTATTACTGCAGTAACACAAAGTACAGTATGTTTGGGGATTTATCATGTGGACACACAACCACAGTATGAGCTGTTAATGGAGAACTGTGTGGTTACAGTGAACTTGTACAGAACTCTAATGCAATTGGCTGATTAATGTTAAAGTTGCAAACCAATAAGAATCATACCTGTGTGTGTGTGAATATTCTGTAGTCTGATCATTTTGTCCTATTCTCTGTCTTACAGTGGCTGAGCTACACACTGATCTGGTCTGAGTCTCACACACGGAGAAGAGGACAACCAAAGACACACTTGATTGTACATATGATTCTCCATGGTTGTGTGTTAGTGTGAATGTGTGGTCATGACTGCAGCAGAGGGCTGTGTCCCCTCCCCACGTCTTCCAGCATCTGGACACCACACACACACACGCACACCTGACCTGATCTGAAATTCTACCTTCTTCCTGTTCTCCAGCATTTATTAGTATGAAGTTTTTTAGATCAACACCTACATATGAATGTAAAACAGATTTATAAAAAAAAAAATCTTTCTAAATAAAAATCTTGTTTCTCTAAATTACCCCATATAAAGCTTAACACTGGTGTTATGGGGATGTCATCTTTGATTATTAGAATTACTTTCCTCCTTTGATAATGAAATTGTGCTTGCAGTTGGTGTTGGGTTCAGTATTGACTTCACTTCGATCAGTCTAGAATGACCTTTGACCCTGTCTAACCCTAGTATTTCATGGTATACAGGATCAAGACACAAGCTCTCATTAACATTTCACTCCACTGAACACAATACTATGGGCCTCTCATTTGAATTACTATTATTCAGAAACAACTGGGAATATCTACTAATGGATTTCTCGTTTTATTGTAAACAAACGTGTAAAATTGTGTGCATGTTGTACACTAATTGTATTTTTTATAATGTGTTAATGATACTTAAATGCTTTGATCTTCCACTATGGTAAAGATGTCTGTGATTTAGGGTAAAACCCCACAGCTTTGAACAGGAGAATCACAAAATACTTAAAATTTCTTGGAAATAACACACGCATTTAAAACATCATCTTGTAACACATTGAGGAAGCAGGACGCTGAATGAAGAGCAGATTATATTAATGTTTATTACAAACCATACGGTACCATTCAAACAGATGACAGCAGGACAGGGACAAGAACTGAGGCGTAGAGTAACGCACACTTAACACTAGAAGCGCCGCCCCTCATTTACATACTTATACCTATTAGCGCCGAGGGCCGGTCATCTGACCGCTTTCACCACCTCCTACTAGCACCGTGTTGTTTTCGCCTACTTAAAGCGCGCCTCGGGCGGTCAAAAGACCGCTGAGTCTTTACACAGGGAAGCTGGTACTGACACATAATTAACACTAGATGCCTTTTGCACAAAAGGAAGAATGAGCTGCCCAAACAAAATATTCGTAATGGTGACATTTGCACGTAACGTCAATATGTTAACAAATTAATGTGACTAAATAACCTTTTAGAATCAGTGCCTTGTGACCTTGTTCTCAGTAGCTTCTCCATTGCAAGTTTTGTTTAGTTTCATATTGCATTTCCTGGTTTGTGCGAAAACGTAAATGCAAAATATAGTTTCAGTTTTGTTTCTTGGTTAGTGTAATAGATTGCTTGGTTAGTGTAATAGTTTGCTTGGTTAGTGTAATAGTTTGCTTATTTGTCTGTGTGTTATTCTGTTAGCATATATGTCACTATATTATCGTGTTCTTCGCCACACCACTAACCCACTGGCCCGCACCCCCACTGTGAAGCGTTCACGTCTTTTGTCTTGCTAATGCAACAGACTGCGCTGCAGCCTTCCACCCCCACATCCACAGAAAGCTTGTTCAATACTCAGAGTAGCAAAGTGAAGCCCGTAGACCGAGCTAAAGCAAGTTTGTTTGTATACTCAATGTTACACCATTTCAAGTTTTAATGTCTAAAAGTTGTGTATGTTAGTGAATTGTAGGCTATGGTGAACATAACAAATCTACAAATAAATGTCTTTAATGTTTTGTGTTAGACAAAGAACAAAAAGCATAAATAGGCAAAATTAATTACAAAAATATCATTATAAAAGGTAGGCTATGTACTTTTGCGTAACAAAACGCAAAATTATTAAAATGATACTTTTGATGGCTTCACGAATATAGTTGCCTCTCTCCTCTCTAATGTTCACTTTTTTTTATCTCGCCGTATTGTGTTGCCGTTTCAAATGAGGTGTTTGATCGGTGAATAGCCGATGTGTGATACCACGTCCTAACAACCGTGTTATCACCGAGCATTATGCCATTCGGTGATTTACAAGTAGCTTATATTGCATAAGTTTCGTTCCCCACCTCAAATTAAGTTCCATTTATGTAGTGAAATGTGAACTTGAGAATAAACCTCCACCGCTGTGGTTAATGTTCATGCACTGTTTGAACAATATTTATTTATTACAAGGAGTCACGCAAACCGTGTTGCTGTTCGATCACCCAAACCGAGCTTTCAAGCAAACTATGTTGCTGTTCGATCACCCAAACAGAGTTTTCACTCAAACTGTGTAGCCGCGTCCCGACGAATTTATAGCTCGCGTTGCTTCATGAATGCTATAGTGATCAAAGTGTTCATAACAGCACAGACCATGCCATCATCTCAGTTTCGCTCGCAAAGGTATGCATTTACATACGTAACTTGCATTCTGCCTAATTATTTTTGTAATGCCAGTGTGTCAAAAGCAGCCATACATAATGTATGTATCTAACAGCTAGCCCTGGCGAAGAGGGATTATACCCAAGAGTAGAGGTCTGCACTCCTGCGGTAATCCCGCGGGACCCGACAGAATATCTTGCGGTGCGAGACAGAATTTAATTGTTATTGGCGGGAGCGGGAGTTGAATTAGTCCAGGCGATGCGGGAGCGGGACCACATATACATGTAGAAAAATCCCGCAAATTAATAGTCTAGAAAATTATAATAATAACAACGCAATGATTTCCATGCATAAGGAACAGGACGAAAACAACTAATCATTCAGTAAGTAAGCAATAAACTAATTCAAAATATTGGCTAAGCAACTGATCATGTGAACATGAAGTGTGCGTCATTTTGTCATTTTGATACAGAAATGGCAGAGACTGTAGACCAGGGGTCGGCAACCTTTGAGACATGGAGTGCCAACTTTAACATGTCCAGTCAATGAGTGTGCCACTATGGCGGCAAGTTTAAATTGTTGACCGAGGAGGGGGGGAGGTGTAAATCAACACAAAAAGTATTATATCGCGATCGATCGCCAAGTTTAAACGCCTCCGCCGTTCGCGCGAGGTGTGCGTGCAGAGTCGCGCGCTACGGTCACTCGCGAAAGTATAATCCATTAATATAATAATTTATATTAAAATATATATTTTTGCTGATGCTGGTCCAGCGTGTCGCGTGCCAGTGACTATGCCTCGGTGTGCCAGTGGTGGCACGCGTGCCATAGGTTGCCGACCCCTGCTGTAGACGGTCAACCAGTTTCAGCTGTGGAAAATTCTATTAAAACAGGCGAATACACCACAATTAAGCCAACTACAGGAAAGTCTGATGTATGGAAGTCATATTCCATTGTAATTAAAGGAGATGGAAATCGGCTTGTTGTGATACATGTCAGAAAGTGTTGGTGTACGTCACCTAACGGGATGTGTTTGGACTGTGATAAGAAATCAGTCCCACCAGGATTTCGCGGGCCTTTTTTGTGATTGTTGCGGGCTAAAATGTTTGATGTTGCGGGTGTTTTTCAAAAAAATTGCGATGGAAGTTGCAGTGTTTTTTTGCTTTTTTGTGAGTACATTACAATAGGGAGTAAATGTTGTATGGTTTCCTCTATTTAGTAGTCCATTTTAATTATCTATTTACCTAATTATTCAGGGTTGCCAACATTTCAAGATTGCTTGAAGTGAGATTTGAACCTGGAGGGGGTGGCGAACATTAATTGTTGACGGGGGGGCGGGGTTAGCGAACGTAAGTTGTTACCGGGTGCTGGGTGTAAAATTGGACACTGATCTTAAACTTGATGCACATATTAAATCAGTTGTCAAGACGAGCTTTTATCATTTAAGACAATTGGCCAAAGTGAAGCCATTTCTTTCTGTGCATCACTTTGAGATTTTAATCCATGCATTTATTACAGCTCGTTTAGACTACTGCAATGCACTTTATGTGGGAGTGGACAAGACATTACTTACCCGATTACAGTTGGTCCAAAATGCTGCTGCTCGTCTTTTAGTTGGCGTTAAAAAACGGGACCATATTACGCCGATTTTAGCCTCACTTCACTGGCTCCCAGTTCATTTTAGGATCGATTTTAAAATTCTGCTATTTTGTTTTAAATGTCTTCACGGCCTCGCCCCTCCTTATTTGTCTGACCTGCTCCACCCATACATCCCCTCACGCTCACTCAGATCTGCCGCTCTGTCATTATTGGCTGTCCCAAAAACAAAGAGGAAGCTGAGAGGTGATCGTGCCTTTTCAGTCGCCGCCCCAAAACTGTGGAACGATCTTCCCCTGTACATCAGGCAGGCCGAATCACTCTCTGCTTTTAAATCCTCTCTTAAAACACATTTATTCTCTTTGGCTTTTAACTCAGTCTGAGATGTTGGCTCTTATTTTGTTCTTATTTTGTTTTATTGTTTTAATGACTGTTCTTTGTGTGTGTGTGTCTTTGTGCTGTATGTGTATACACATGATTTGTTTTGTTTCTTGTTTTTAAATCTTGTTTTTAGTTGTGTACAGCACTTTGGCCAATAGCTTTGATTTAAAGTGCTTTATAAATAAATGAAGTTGAAGTTGAAGTTGAAGTTACCGGGCGGCCTGTAAAATGGACACAAATTAAGTATTATATCGAGATCGATCGCCAGTGGTTGGCGCCAGAGCGAACTAGTAACTCATAGATATGGATCAGAGATAAATAAACTTTATCTCTGACTTTAAACTTTATCTCAATTTAAAGTTTAAACTTATAAACTTTATCTCAGACCCTCGCCGCTTGCGTGAGCTGCAGTGACTTCACGGGCTACCGTTGCATTGTGGGGAATGTAGTGTTTGTGCGTGCAAAACACCATCGGGCGGCTGTGGCCTGCGGGCCGGTTCTAATAGTAATTAAATATCATCCAGGGGGCCATAGATAATCAATTCGCGGGTCGGATCTGGACAGTTTATCCCCGCTTTTATGTAGTGTACCGGGATACTGCTTTTCCCGATCTTTTTGCCGTTATTTTTGTCGCTCATGCTGCTTTCAGTCTGCTCCTCTTGAACGTATATACGGAAGTAAGGCGGGAGTTTGTCGACGTCACATCAAGACGACATCAGTGATTGGTCAAATTTGCGGGAAAGTTGCGGTGATTGGCTGAAGTTGCAACACCGCCCTGAATTCGCGGGGTTTGCTTGAAGTTGCGTTGAAGTTGCAAATCGCAACATCGCGACTTTCTGGAGGGTCTGAGAAATGGGACAGCGCGATCCATCGCTATATTGCTGTTTTAATAAATACATAAGAAAATTTCAAGTACTAAATCTAATTAATTCAATTCATATTAGGATTGCGGGCGGAAGCGACAGAAATGTGTATGTGGTGGGCGGGTGCGGGATTAAAACAAGCGATTTTTTGGCCGGTGCGGGCGGGAGCGGGATTAAAACAAGCAGGTGCGGGCGGGAGCGGGATTAAAACAAGCGATTTTTTGGCGGGAGCGGGCGGGAGCGGGTCTAAAACGGGCGGGAGCGGGATTAAAAAAGCAGTCCCGCGCAGACCTCTACCCGAGAGATCATTTCTTTGAGATATTGACTTGATAAGTAATTACCATTCGCAGAATTCCTGCAAACTACTAAAGCATTTATTAGACAAAGCAAGACTCACTCACGGTTTGAAAACCGTTGATGTAAATTTATATATAGTATATATTAAATAATATTAATAAATAAAGTATATATTTTAGGACTTTGGAAAGTGAAACACTTTCACTTTCGTTCAACGGACAAATTCCGTTTTGTCTTTACACATAATCAGTTTGAACTTTGTGAATAATTTAGTTTTGAAAACTATTGATCTTTATTTAGTTATACTAAATATTAAATGACATACGAATCTTTGCGACACCCGCTGGCAGAAAAGAGAATCACAGTCTTGAAGTGTAGGCGACGACGATTAAATTACAGAGATACGAGCTAAATCGATTTAAACTAGTCCAGGGTTTCTTTTAACAATGTAAAAATACTAGTTTATTAACCCTTTCAGACCCTGCGTCCACTGCAATGGACATCACATGTTTTCTTCTCTTTTTTATGATTTGTTGTACAATAGACCAATTAAAATCTGTTAACAGTCAGAATAGACCTTTACCAACCAATCAAATAACACATTAGCCCTGTCCATTGCTTTAGGAGCCAAAAAAAACCACACTGAAGTTAGCAATGGCAGCACTCCAGCCAAAGAGGCAGAGCAAGGGCTCATTTTAACTACTTTTATCCGATTTAGAACACTTTATCCTCAATGTTATGAGTTAATTTTACACTTATGGGGTAGTTTGTGAAATTAAATGTTCAATATCAATTGTAAAATCATAAAGTTAAACACAGGATTTTTTTTAATCTTGTTGTCCATCACAGTGGACAGTGGGTCTTAATGTATATAATTCAAGCATGCTTTTTAGTGCTGCTGTTAAAACTTTTCTTTTGCAATTGCAGTGTATACAGACAAATAATCTGTTAAATACAGTGTAAAATAAGATAAAAAATATTTATTCCACAGAGTACACTGCACATGATGTTAATTGACAGCGGAAATATATCAGAAATTGAAATTTTGGATAGTGATGATGGTGAAGATGCAGAGAGTGCAAGTCTCTCAAGAGTAGGTAAACGTAGCTATATGTTAAATACAGGTACTCCAACACTCCCATTGTTGTCCATAACACAATGTATGAACATAGCTACTTTTAATTATTGATTCCAGGAGATGAGTAAGTACCAGTGATGGGGCAAGAAGTTGTTCTTGAGACAGTAAATGATGAGGAAGGATCAGGGAAGGAAAATGAGGAAGAAATTGTTTTATATTGTGAAGGTGATCCTTATGCTAACCTGTCCAACGTCCAGTGGCCAGTGGCGTTTATGTCAGGGTTCGACCCAGGCACGTGACTCCTGCTGCCACTAGGCGGAGCCCGCGAGCTGTAACCAGGGGCAATCAAGCCCGATAGGTTGCACCTGTTCTACAGCCTATTTAAGACAAGCGACTTCAGCAACTCATTGCTGAAGTTGTTTGTTGTTCTATGCACACACAGCCCAAGCCAGTTTTCTCTCGTCTCCGGACTTCCTCTCGTTTCTCTAGTTCTCCTGTTTCAACCCTGAGTGTTCTCAGGTTGTTTTTTGTTTCCTTCTGTCTTTTCCCACTTTGTTCTACGTTGGTTTGTTCTCCAGTGTTCTGGTTAACAGATTGACAGGTACCAGGTAGAAGCTATAGGTCTTGTCACCATAGCTTCCTCTTTTGTTTCTTATTTTTTTCCCTTCCCCTCTGACACGTCGAGTTTGTCTCCGTGTACTTTTCGTTTTTTCCCATTTTTCTTTTGTGGACGCGTTGTATTTCTTTCCGCGTGTTTTTTGTTTGTTTTACTTACCTGGTCTTTGCACACGTCGAGATTCTCCGTGTTGTCTTTCTGTTGTTTCCCTCTGGGGTTTTTGTTTTCAATTTTTCCCGCATTCGCGGAGGTTTCATTTGGCAGTTTTTTGCCGTTTGTTTTATCGGGTCGCGTTTGAGTCCTCACTACGTTTAAACCAACGCGTCACCGCCGAGATCGGCGGCGAGGCGTAACAGAACAACTTCAGCCTGTTATGGACTCAGCTGACCCGTCAGCCGACGAGGTGCGGAATGCCCTCGCTATGCAAGGGCAGGCTATCGGTAGGCACGAGCAATCTCTTCGGGAAGTACTTACCCAGCTCCAGGCTATCTCTCTCGCGGTTCAAAAGCCAGATCCGCCCGTGACAGCTGCCAGCCCTCCGGTTTTCTCCGGAGCTGTGGGGGTACTTGCCGATTCCCGTACTGAACCCGCATTGCCCGCTCCGGCACGTTATAGTGGTGATCCCAACGAGTGTAGGGGGTTTTTATTACAGTGCTCTCTGATTTTCGAGCAGCAGCCATCCCGTTTTCCCACCGAGCGTGCAAAAGTGGCTTATGTGATGGCGTTGCTTTCAGGGAGAGCACTGCGGTGGGCTACACCCGTGTGGGAGAATCAACCCGAACTCTGTTCCTCTTTCGAACGGTTTTCTAGGGCTATGCGGCAGACGTTTTTTCATCCGGCTTCTGGAGGTATTGTCGCGTCTAAACTGTTGCGTTTACGACAGGGCAGATCGACTGTGGCAGAATACTCATTAGAGTTCCGCACTCTTGCAGCTGAGAGCGACTGGGGTTCAGAAGCACTGGGGGCTATATACACAGAAGGTCTAAGCGACGAGATAAAGGATGAACTGTCCCTCAGAGAGCCACCCAGCGGTTTAGACGACGCTATAGTTACTCACAGTTAGGTTGGACAATCGGTTACGGGAGCGCAAACACCGCCGTTTGTTCGCTCCGTCTAGTATTAAACCAGTGTCTCCTGTACTCAAGACTGCTCAGGGGAACGGCGAAACTTCAGAACAGCCCGTGCAGTTGGGGCACACTCGCCTCTCTCTTCAGGAAAGACAAACTCGCTTACGAGAGGGCAAGTGTCTCTATTGCGGCCAGGCTGGTCATAGGATCGCCGAATGCCCCGAACTTCAGGGAAAAGGGCAGACTCGGCAAGTTAATGGGGTTGCACCGACGGGTCATGGTGCTTATGTCCCCAACTGCGGTCTGATGCCCCACGTAGTAGTCTCATGGAGGGGTTCTGACGAACACCGGGTTGTGGCTCTCGTAGACTCGGGGGCCACTGGTAATTTCATCGACTCCAACCTCGTAGCTTCCCTCTCCGTACCTCTGGTTCCCTTAGAGAAACCTCTCTCAGTGTCCGCCGTTGACGGCAAGATGCTCACTTCAGGTGATGTTACCCACCAGACTGTTCCTCTAACGGTTACTATAGGGAACCATCACGAAACACTCACCCCTTATGTCATCGCTGCTCCTAAACTGCAGCTGATTTTGGGGTTTCCATGGCTTCAACGCCACAACCCTGATATTGACTGGCTCAACCTTTCTATCAACCGATGGAGTAAAGTATGCGAACAGTCGTGCTTGGTGCCACGCTGCAGTAAACCCGGGGAGAGACCAGAGGAAATAGCAGGTTTAGAAAAAGTCCCTGCTGTTTACCACGACTTAAAAGAAGTATTTAGCAAGCGCAAGGCGGGTTCCCTACCCCCGCATAGGGCCTGCGACATAGCTATCAATCTCTTACCTGGCACTACTCCTCCTAGGGGGCGTTTATTTTCTTTGGCACTACCTGAACGCAAGGCTATGGAAACCTACATTCAGGAAGCGCTCGCTGCGGGTACTATCCGTCCCTCTACCTCTCCCGCTGGTGCTGGTTTCTTCTTTGTAGGAAAAAAAGATGGGGGTCTCCGTCCTTGTATCGACTACAGGGGACTTAACAAGATCACCATCAAAGACCGTCACCCTTTGCCTCTTATGTCTTCCGCCTTCGAGGCCCTTCAACGGGCAACGGTTTATACTAAGTTAGATCTCAGGAGCGCGTATAATCTGTTGCGAGTCAGAGAAGGCGACGAGTGGAAAACCGCCTTCAATACACCCTCTGGTCATTATGAATATTTAGTCATGCCGTTTGGACTCATGAACGCACCCGCAGCTTTCCAGAGGTTCGTTAATGGTGTTCTTAGGGAGGCTCTGGACGAGTACGCCTATGTTTATCTCGACGACATCCTGATATATAGCCGTACCATCACAGAGCATCAGCAACATGTTCGCCGCGTTCTCCAGTTGTTATTAGAGAATCACCTCTACGTTAAACTGGAAAAATCATTGTTCCACGTCTCCGAGGTGGCCTTCTTGGGGTTCATAGTCGCTAAGGGTCACCTGGCTATGGACCCCGCAAAAATCAAAGCCGTTACTCAGTGGCCCGTGCCCACGTCCGTTCGTTTGGTTCAACGCTTTCTGGGTTTTGCCAACTTCTATAGACGATTTATCAGAAATTTTGGTTCCCTTGCTGCTCCGCTTTCTGCCCTTACTAGTAAGAAGTTGGGGAAATTCACGTGGACCCCTGAAGCCCAGAAGGCGTTCGAGACGCTTAAGGGTCTTTTTACCAGTGCTCCGGTGTTGCGGGTTCCTGACCCTGAGCTCCCTTTCATTGTTGAAACCGATGCCTCTGATTTGGGCGTTGGGGCGGTTCTCTCTCAGAGAGTCGGGGAACCGCCTAAGCTGTACCCCTGCGCCTACTTTTCACACCGGTTCACCCCCACGGAAAGGCGGTATGACGTAGGGGACAAAGAACTCCTGGCCGTTAAAATGGCCTTAGAGGAGTGGCGGCACTGGCTGGAGGGAGCTCGTCACCCTTTTCTGGTCTGGTCTGACCATAAAAACCTGACGTACCTCCAGCAGGCCAAGCGTCTCAACGCTAGACAAGCAAGGTGGGCCCTGTTTTTTAGCCGTTTCAATTTCACGTTGTCATATCGTCCGGGTTCTAAAAACACTAAGCCCGACGCTTTGTCTCGGCAGTGGGAACCTCCTCATGTTGACAGTTCCCCGGAAACCGTGCTTCCCCCGGGGGTTGTAGTGGCACCCATCAGGTGGGGTATAGAAAAAACCGTGCAGGACGAACTCGCCAATGAACCCGGGCCTAGTAGTGTTCCTCCTGGCTGTCTTTACGTCCCCTCGACCGTCCGGCGCAAGGTCCTCTTGTGGGGACACACTGAACGTTACGCAGCGCACCCTGGCGCTAGGCGGACCGCCGAGCTCATAAGAAGAAGGTTTTGGTGGCCAGCTATGGATCAGGAGATCCGCGACTTTGTAGCCTCCTGCGAGGTGTGTAACCGAAGTAAGGCGCCACGCAACAAGCCTAGGGGGTTGTTGCACCCGTTACCCACACCCTCCAGACCGTGGTCTCATATCTCCCTTGACTTCGTCACCGGGCTTCCGTCCTCTAAAGGACTTACCACCATTCTCGTGGTCGTGGACAGGTTTTCCAAGTTTAGTAAGTTTATCGGCCTGCCCAAACTGCCCTCCGCCCGGGAGACCGCGTCTCTCTTGCTCATCCATGTTGTCCGCAATTACGGGTTCCCTCAGGACGTGGTGTCCGATAGAGGTCCCCAGTTCGCCAGCAGCTTTTGGAAGGCGTTCCTGTCCCTTCTCGGCGCCTCCGCTAGCCTGTCTTCGGGTTTCCATCCCCAGTCCAATGGCCAGACCGAGCGTGTGAACCAGGACCTGGAGCAGACCCTCAGGTGCCTGGCTTCCACTAACCCTGCGTCCTGGGCTGACCACTTGTTGTGGGCCGAGTACGCCCACAACACGCTGTGGCATTCGGCCCTGGGCATGTCACCCTTCGAGTGTTTGTTCGGATACGCCCCTCCGCTGTTTGCAGCCCACGAACAAGCCGTGGCTGTGCCTTCCGCTGTGGCTCAGTTTCGGTGCTGCCGCAAGGCATGGTCACGGGCCCGTTCGGCCTTGTTGAAGGCATCCTCCGCCTATTGCCGCAGCGCCAACAAGCACCGTCTCCCTGCGCTGTCCTTCCGTCCTGGGCAGTGTGTGTGGTTGGCGGCTGGAAACTTACCGGTTCGGGGTGGTACTAAAAAACTGGCTCCTCGCTTCCTGGGTCCATTTAAGATAGACCGTCGCATCAACCCGGTTACCTACCGTCTGGTTCTCCCTCCGTCCATGCGTGTCCACCCGGTGTTCCACGTGTCCCACCTCCGACCGTACTTGTGTGGTTCTTCTCCCGCCCCGGCTCCTCCTGCGCCGCGTATGGTTGGTGGGGGTCCGGTTTACACTGTGCGACGTCTTTTGGACGTCCGTCGGGTTAGGGGGCGGGACCAGTTTCTGGTGGATTGGGAGGGTTATGGGCCTGAAGAGCGGTCTTGGGTCCCCAGGGCGCGCATCCTGGATCGTTCCCTGATCACCTCCTTTTATCGCGACAGGGCTGTGGCCCTGGGCCCGCGGGGACTCGGGCCCAGAGGGGGGGGTTCTGTCAGGGTTCGACCCAGGCACGTGACTCCTGCTGCCACTAGGCGGAGCCCGCAAGCTGTAACCAGGGGCAATCAAGCCCGATAGGTTGCACCTGTTCTACAGCCTATTTAAGACAAGCGACTTCAGCAACTCATATGAGACTGCAACAGGACCGAGTGCCCCGAACCCACGACGATGGGCGGATCCGACGCGCTCAGTCCTGCGTCTGGGAGGTGACCGCCCTCGGGGAAGCGTCCGCCACGGACTGCCTAGAACACCCTCCCTGGGAACACAGGGGAAAAGACGTTAGACAACGGCACGGTCACAAAAACACAAACAGGCACGCTTACACACATAGACACAAACGGGAAGAGGGGGTTAGGTACACATACGGGTAGACTTACGAACACAGGCACACACACACATGAAACAGGCGCCAGGCTGCGCGCCAGAAGGAGAGCAATGAGGGGAGTGAGATCGGGAGCCACTGGTGCTGCAGGCGCTGCGGTGGGCGGTGCTCCTCCTGCCCTTGCTGCAAACCCTCCACCGGGCGCAGCGCGGCTGGCGGACGCGCCTGGTGCAGCGCGGTTGGCCGACGCGCCAGGTGCAGCGCGGTTGGCCGACGCGCCAGGTGCAGCGCGGTTGGTCCCACCCCTCCGTGGGCCGTACGGGAAACCCTCCTCGCCCGTGGATCTACCACCGGACCTGGCAGTGGGAGTGGCTTCCTCCGGTTCCATCTCCTCGTCACTGCCACGGCTCCAGCTCATGGGCTGTCCCGAGCTGCCACCCCGGGAACAGTCCATGTCGCTGGCTGGGGAGAGCTCGGGGGACGAACCCGCCTCTGGACTCCTCCTCCTCTTCACCGTCCCGGCGGACAGTTCCGAGGGGGAAGGGCTCTCCTCCTCCTCCGTGTAGGAGCCCTCGGACGGAGGGTAATCCCCATTCTCCTCCTCCTCCCCACCGTCTTCCTCGGGGCATGCGGAGCACTCCGATGGGGAGGGGTACTCCTCCTCGTCACCCTCTTGCTCCTCGCCCTCCTCGACGGGGGGAGAGGGAACTACGGGCGGAGGGAGGTAGTCCTCTTCCTCTGACTCCTCCTCCTCCTCTTCACCGTAGTCGATGGTGGAGACATCGTCTAGCGACGGAGGGTAGGCTTCCTCCCCCTCCCCACCGTAGTCGACGGTGGAGGCTTCGCCTAGAGACGGAGGGTAGCCCTCTTCCTCCTCCGCATCACCCTCCTCCTCCTCCTCAGAGTCCTCCTCCCCAAACTCGCTCTCTGGGGTAGTGTCTGTGGCGCAGAACACGTAGGATCCTACCCGCAGAGGAGAAAGAGCGCGGGATGGAGGAGGTTTTCTCTGTCGCTCTCGCCAAGTCTGTACCGCCCCCTCGCGGATCATCTCCGCTATCTCGGGGTCGGTCGTTGCCCGTGCTGAAGCCAGCTGGAACGCGCAGACCGGGTCCTGTTCCAACTGTTCCAAGGTTGGCGTGGCTTCACAGCGCGGTGGCGAGGAGGGAGCGTGGTGATGCCGCTTGCTGGGGCGCTGGCTCTTCTTTGGCCGAGTTGTGTAGCCTGGCATCGTTCTTGGTGTCTCGAAAAGGCTCGTCGTTCTGTGACGAACGGGGTGGAGCGAAGGACGAGACACGGAATCCTTGCTACAGACGTCACTTTATTTCGTCCACACAAAGATTGCGCAATAGCGCACGAAGAACATATAACGTACTCACAGAAACGTGTAGACTATAGACAACGACGAGCACAGGACACTGCGCGAGCGCACATTAAATAGACAGACCACATTAGCCCCATGTGATTACGAGACGATTCACAGGTGAGACACATTATTCACACAACATAGCCTTCACCACAGAGTTCCGCAGACGCAGACAAAGCACGTGGACAACGTTTACACACGCCCAAAAGGGAGGGGCCGGGGTCCTCAACGTGACAGTGACACTTGGATGGATGACCGTGATCTTCATCATTTGATTACTGCAGTCCTCTTTCACTGCTTCTTAGCTGATATCCTGTGAAAACAAATAAGCCACAATTAGAAATAACTAAGAATAGATTCCAAGTAAAAGAAAAGGTTAAGAGAAAAACAAGCGAAAATAAAAACAAAGATGTATACTCAATTTAGTGTACTCAAATCAAACAATATTCATATGGCACTTTTTATACATAAAGTTACACAACGTGCTTCACAGAGGCTGACCTTGAGACAAAGAAAGTCACTTTTGGGGGCCATCCAGACTGAGAGAAGTCAACGCCTACATAAGAATGAATATGTAACTCGTCTCGTATGATATTTCTCGTATGATATTTCTCGTCTCGCAGGATTTGTGATCCAGCAAGCAGCCAGAATGACGTCAGAAAATACAGGTTTTACTATTGAAGATGCCCTCACCACTTTCAAATCGTTTGTTTGGCAGCATTTTGGTTACCCGGCGGAAATGATAAATGGCAAGAGTGTGACTGATAAGACATGGACCATATACAAACATTGTAAATGAAATGAAAATAATGCCATACACCGCGGCCAATACGAGCACGATGCAGAGACATTTACAGCACCACCACAGGTCAGTACTCAAATCAATATATCTCACTTGAACAGAGGTAGCAGGGACAGAAAGGCGCTTTGGCAAGTTGAGACAGCAAAGCATATCGGTAGCAGTGTGGGGATGCTAATATGTGGACATGCTAATATTCTTAAAAATGAACATGGCAGTGTAGTTGCAGCAAATTCAGTGACATATTTGGTCAGGCTCTGTTTGCACTATTTGCACTCTGTAATGACAGAGAAGAACTTTTTGTTTTGCACATAATACTGTGAGTCCCCGACCAACTTTCAGGTCCAGAGTTACGACCAACTTTTTTTTTTTTTTTCACATGGTGCGCAGAGGAGCAGTGGCAGCACTGTGGAGTGTTGTGTACGATAAGCTGAGGCAGCGCAGCCCATCTCGGCAATGCGATTGCTCTCACGCTGTACACACGCACGAGGACATTGTTCGTTTTTTTTCTATACTGTATTTACAATCAAAGCGTACCTAAATCTAGGGTCACGCTTACCGACGAAAACTGATTTACGATGGACTTTTCAGTCTCTAACCCTGTCGTTAAGCAGGGACTCACTGTAATATTGTGTGCGCTTGAAAAAAGAAGAAATATTTACATTTATTTATTTTATTTTAACTTTTATGGAATTTTATTTTAATTTCAATTTGAAGTTTATTAAAAGTTCATGCTTACATGGATGCTAATGCATGTTAAGAGTTATAATAAAACATTTCAAAATGCATGTGTAACTCAGTTAAATAAAAGTCTGTTGTCCAGTCATATAATGTCATTTTAGTGTTCTTAAAATCTCCGATCTCGTGAACCCAATATCGTGTCTCGTCTCATGAGCTGAGTGTATCGTCACACCCCTATCCAGACCCTCCAGAAAGTCGCGATGTTGCGATTTGCAACTTCAAAGCAACTTCAAGCAAACCCCGCGAATTCAGGGCAGTGTTGCAACTTCAGCCAATCACCGCAACTTTCCCGCAAATTTGACCAATCACTGATGTTGTCTTGATGTGACGTCCACAAACTCCCGCCTTACTTCCGTATATACGTTCAAGAGGAACAGACTGAAAGCAGCATGAGCGACGAAAATAACGGCAAAAAGATCGGGAAAAGCAGTATCCCGGTACACTACATGAAAGCGGGGATAAACTGTCCAGAATTGATTATCTATGGTCCCCTGAATGATATTTAATTACTATTAGAACCGGCCCACAGGCCACAGCCGCCCGATGGTGTTTTGCAAGCACAAACACTACATTCCCCACAATGCAACGGTAGCCTGCGAAGTCACTGCAGCGCACTAAAGTGGCGAGGGTCAGCGCGGCGAAGATGACAGCTGTTGAACTGTATAGGTGTATGATACCCTGTCAGTGGCCCACTAGTAAACATTCACACTTTTAATCTCCTTCACTTAACATAACCAGCACTGTGAGCAGTGGCTCCGTCCGTGTGC
Source organism: Brachyhypopomus gauderio (assembly GCF_052324685.1). Lineage (NCBI taxonomy): Eukaryota > Metazoa > Chordata > Actinopteri > Gymnotiformes > Hypopomidae > Brachyhypopomus > Brachyhypopomus gauderio. The sequence continues at coordinate 5,109,012 of NC_135228.1, forward strand.
GAGGGCGTCGCACGCTGTCGATTCGCAAGGTCGTGCACCTCTCGAATTTTGTAACTGCGCGCACCAGTTAAACTTAATTAAGTCAAATATTTATACATATAGTCGAAATGATTCGAAATGATTCATTCAATGATTGCTTGAAGTGTTAAAACCAGGGGTTTTATAAGAAGCATAATACCCATAAATAAATAAATCAGGGTTGCCTCTCACGCATTGAGCGTGAGACACACGCATTTGACTGTCTTCACACGCTCACACGCCACACATCAGATTTCTCACGCCGAAAAAAAATCTAGTTTATTTATCTCTTTATTTCGCTCTGGCACCAACCACTGGCGATCGATCTCAATATAATACTTAATTTGTGTCCATTTTACAGGCCGCCCGGTAACAACTTACGTTCGCTAACCCCCCCGTCAACAATTAATGTTCGCCATCCCCTCCAGGGTCAAATTTCACTCCAAGCGATCTTGAAAAGTTGGCAACCCTGAATAAATAGGTAAATAGATAATCAAAATGGACTACTAAATAGAGGAAACCATACAACATTTACTCCCTATTGCAATGTACTCACAAAAAAGCAAAAACACACCGCAACTTCCATCGCAATTTTTTTGAAAAACGCCTGCAACATCAAACATTTTAGCCCGCAACAATCACAAAAAAGTCAGGTGGGACTGCCTATCAGATACCTGATAGTCCTTGATCAGCTCCTCTCCACTCTCTCCAAGATATTCAACTTAGCAACGCATGATAATGTCCCTTCTGCCATCGACATGATGCTATTAAACACAAAAAGAAAATTTATTGTAGAGAATACATAAATAATATACATACATAACAGCACATACAGATCTCACAAGAATGTAAGCCTGCAATTTCTGCATTCTAATGTTGTGAAGTGTGCAACTTAACATGAATTTCTTTAGGATGTGTGTTGAGGCAAGAGTCAAAGTCTAGCGCATGTCAAAATCTGTGGATTCCCAAACTCTGCCTCTGCCTACTGAAGGCCCACTGCCCACTCTGTTTTCTGCCTTATCATTGCAAATATATTTTTCACAACACAGACACAGATCAGATTAAATAAAAGAGTAATACATTCTCAGTGTGTATGACCTCATTACTAGCTTATGTTATTAAAATAATTAGAAATTTTCCTCATTCACTGAGTCCAGCATTGGTTTTATTTTGGTCCCTGCAGTCCTGCCCTTCCTCCGAAATATCTCCAGGAGTTTGGTGGTGTACATGTCCAGTCTGGACAAAAAGGTTCGCTCCAGATCCATCGTGGTTATTCGTTTAAACTCCGCTTTGATCTGAAATGAGATACAAACACAAAATCGTATTAAAGATGACTCATGAGATCTCGCATACACTTAATTACTGCATGATTAAGAACTGGATTTACCTGATTTTCACAGAACAGGGAAGGCCATCTCTCCAAGAGGTCTTGGATTTTGGGGCAATCATCGACAACCTCTCTTCTTCTCAGAGCGAAAGACTTCTCCATTTTCTCATTAATTGTCCTTTCATTGTTCTTCTTCTTTATTTCCTTCAGCAAATCTAGTCTCTCCTTCTCTAAGGTTTCCTCAGTCTCACCAAATGGCAGTGGTGGCAGATAGTTGACTTCAGCTTTTTTTGGCCTTTTAAAGCCTTTAGGTGAACCCTCTTCACTGAAGCGTCGTCTTTTCAGTGTGTTCACCTCGAGCTCTGGAATGGCTAACTGGTGACCTCTTAACTTTGCCCTGTAGTTGCCCATTTTATATTTTATCCTCTATTGCCAACCATATAGGTCATTAAAAGACCCTGGCTCTTTGAGGCATGGGTATTTCTCTACCAAGGCTTCAGCAATAGCTAAAATCTGGACAGCAGTTGGATATGCTGTGAAGCCAAATATAGTCTCTGTGAGCTTCTCTAGAATACTACTAGTTACTCTTGGGTTGTTCAAAAGTGTGCCATCATTTTCATAAGCTTGTTTTCCTGCTTCCAGTGCAAGGTCTACATCGTAAGAAAAGACTGGTACTTCAAATTTAAATGGCCATGGCTTAGACCTGTAGCATGGTCCACTCTCATCTGGGGAGGACAACAGGATTGTGTTGGATACAGATGAGGAAGAGTTTGCTTTCATAGATGGAACTGGAACTGGAGAGTCAGCTTCTGACATGTTCACAGGAGTGAGGCTCAAGATCACTGGTTCAGTTTTTACTACTTTGAGGTTAGCTTTATCTTGTACTTCCTCATCGAGGTCAAAGTGAAGAACTGACCATCGAAATCCATGTCCTGGTACATAACAGTGAATGGTCCTGTAATATCTGTCTCTCGAAGTGTTTTGTCTTTACTCCAACATAGTAAATAAATGATTCAACTCAGAGGTAGAACGAACACGACTTTAGTTAGCTTAACGGTAGTCTCAATTTTTACACATATCACTGCACTGGCAGATAACCTATAGGTAAACTAGGTAGCTAGGGGAGTGGTTCCACTGAAGTAAATAGATCCACTTAATATACCACACTCCTCCCCTTTTAGATTAATGCTACATAACTAAAGTAACACATAACATTGCCAATGCATTTAACACAATCTATTACTCAGTTGACATATGTTGAAACTTTTTTTTTTCTTTTCTTAAGCCATAAGTCCCATAAATCCAATCTTTTTGGTGGTGCTCCAAGTCGTTCAGGGTTACGCCTCGAAACCTGTGGAGTGCTCTCTGTAGGCGGCACTTCCTCTGTAACTGCGGGTGTCACTGTACTATGGTGGGAGCTGGTTCCAGGATCAGGTGGGCATACTGGTTGCTCCGGTGTTTCTGGTTGAGCATTCAACAGCTGATCCACATGACGTCTCCGTGTATGCTCGCCAGTATCCACTTCATACATCAGAGGGCCGCTCCTAGTGACTATCTTTCCAGGCGTCCACTTATCCCCTCGGTAATCACGTGCCAGTACCTGCTGTCCCACATCGAAGCTTCTTGCTGTTCCACTCGAAAAGCCGCTGAACTGTTTGTTCTGCACTTCTCTCCTCAAGTTTGGCTTCAGAAGGTCAATGTGAGATCTCAGCTGTCTGTTCATAAACAGCATTGCAGGTGTCTGATTGGTTGTTGTATGGACAGAATTGCGGTACACCAGAAGGAAATTGTCAATTTTGTGTTGAAGAGAGATGTCTTCTTTTCTCATTGCTTTTACGGTACGAACCGTTCTGCTAAACCATTTGTTGCTGGATGGTGAGGTGCTGACTTGAAATGTTTGATACCATTCTTTTTCATGAAATCTTGAAACTTTTCAGAAGTATACTGTGGGCCATTGTCACTCACAATTTGCTCAGGCAGGCCATTCCTGGCGAAGATGGTTCTCAAGACAGAAATGGTCCTTTCGGATGTTGTTGATCTCATTGGCACTACTTCTGGCCATTTTGAGTGAGCGTCCACAGCTATGAGAAACATAGAGTTCATGAACGGGCCAGCAAAATCAATGTGCACTCTCTGCCAGGGTGCAGATGGCCATTCCCACGAATGTAGGGGAGCCTGTGGCGGTGCATTTTGAATGCTCTGGCATCCTGGGCAGGTTTTGGTGATGTCCTCGATTTGTTTATCTATCCCTGGCCACCATACATAGCTACGGGCCAGGCTTTTAATCTTCACTGTGCCTACGTGACCCTCATGTAGACTCTCCAACACTCTGGTGCGAAGCTTAGAGGGCACTACCACACGTGATCCACACATCAAGGTTCCCTGGCAAACTGACAGCTGATCACGTCTTGCCGAAAACTTAGGAAAACATGGGTTCCCATGGGCAGGCCAACCTTGTATTGTGATGTCATACACCTTGGAAAGTGTTGGGTCATTCCGCATTTCTTTTCGTATCATGGCATTTGTAACTGGCAACTGGTCTATCAGTGTTGCATGGAACATTTCAGCCGGATCACCTTTTGATGGAATTTCTTCCACAGATGTTGACAGTGGGAGGCGTGACAAACCATCAGCATTGCAGTGTTGTTTAGTCCCCTTGAACTCAATGTCATACGAGTGTGCTCCTAAGAACAGGGCCCATCGCTGTAGTCATGCGGCTGACATTACTGGTACTCCTTTCCGCGGATTGAATATTGACACTAGGGGCTGATGATCAGTCACTAAGGTAAACCTTCGCCCATAGAGGTAATGGTGGAACTTTTTGATACCCTATACTAGGCTAAGGGCCTCCCTATCTATCTGTGCATAATTGCGTTCGGCACTTGAAAGGGACCTTGAAGCAAATGCAGTCCATTATCCATTGTGTGCGATAAGACTGCACCAATGCCATACGGGGATGCGTCACATGCTAGACGGATGGGTCTGGATGGATCATAATGGGTAAGTAGCTCGTCAGATGTTATTAGTCTTTTTGTTTCTGCAAATGCCTTTTGCCATTTTTCTGACCAACGCCATTCCACTCCTGTCTGCAGTAGTGCATTTAGTGGATACAGCACTGAAGCAAGGTTTGGTAGAAACTTGTGGTAATAGTTGATGAGACCCAGGTATCTCAATTGTGACACATTTTTAGGTTTAGGTGCTTTCAGCACTGCCTCAATTTTCTCTTGTGACTTATGTAAGCCATGCTTGTCGATGACATGTCCACAGTACGAGATTTCTCTTTTGAGAAACTCACATTTCTCTCTCTCTCTTTCTTTGCACGTAGGCCGTACTCATTCAGCCTGGTGAGTACTTTGCTCAGGTTCTGGAAATGATCATCATCATCTTTTCCTGTTATGATAATATCATCCAGGTAACATTGTGTTCTAGGTATGTCCTGGAGCACCTGATCCATGGCTCTTTGCCAGATGGCTGGAGCTGAAGCAACACCAAACACAAGTTGATTGTATTGGTAAAGTCCCTTATGGGTGTTGATGGTTAGGAACTTTTTGCTTGACTCCTCCACTTCCATCTGGAGATAGGCCTGTGACAAGTCGATCTTTGAAAACTTCTCCCCACCAGCCAATGATGAGAAGATGTCTTCGATTCGTAGAAGGGGGTACTGCACTGTGCGCAGCACTGGGTTAATGCTCACCTTGAAGTCCCCACATATACGCACTTCACTTTTTCCTTTCTTCATCACAGGAACAATGGGCGTAGACCAGTCACTCCAGTCAACTTTTGAGAGAATGCCGGATGCCTCCAAATTCTGCAGTTCGGCATCTATCTTGGGACGTAGTGCATACGGCACTGGGCGCGCTTTGTGGAATCTTGGGTTGGCATCTTTTTCAAGTTCAATTTTGGCCTTTAGGTGTTTAAGTTTACCAATGCCTTTCTCAAACACGTGGTAGAAACGTGTTTGAGTCTCAATTTTTACACATATCACTGCACTGGCAGATAACCTATAGGTAAACTAGGTAGCTAGGGGAGTGGTTTCGCTGAAGTAAATAGATCCACTTAATATACTACACGAAGAACATCATTGAGGTCCTGAAGTGTGCTTGGGATGCCTGCAGGTAAAAGGAGTTTGCCCCAAAAAATATCCACAATTTTGCTGAGGGTGCCATATTAACAGGAATAAGCTGCAACAACAGAAGAAGAAAAAAAAGACAGACATTTATTCTCAAGCTTCTCTCCTCATACTTAAAAGGATAGGCAAATGTGGTGCTTCAAATTTGTCAGGCGTCTTCCTGCAAGGGTGTATAGAGCCAAAGTATAAGTAACTGCACAATTCCTGTGTTCTCCAGCTCATAACTCCTCAGGTGTTCATTGTACCATGTATTTTGTTGTCTCACAAAAAAAGTCAATTTGCTACAAATCACCATTATCTGCAACACTTCAGAAAAGTCAGGCAGTCCTGCAGTGGAACCACAACACCACAACATTCCCACTGCATAGTTGGTGCCTAAACTGCACACATTATTGGCAACATGCACAGCTCTAACAGCAGGGAATCATCATTTCACCAGGTCTTTTAGATCATCATTTCACCAGGTCTTTTAGATCATCCTTAAGCATATCTAAAGACACCTCTGTTGTTTTTGTGACTGCAAGCGATGGTTTGACAGCATGTAATTGATGGTATACAACCATGAGCTGGTGCTTATTGACATGGGACAGCAAGATATTCCTGAAACAACCGGTGTGTCTGACCACCCTCTTGAAAAATCTGTTTGGCCTCAAATCTCATTGTCCAGAGGGCAGCTAGGGAGCTAGGGGGCCAAATTCCTGAATGAGCTGAGGATAGTGGTCAACGAAATGGTGCTTGGGAATAAGCTTATGTTGGGGGAAAACATCAAGGAATCTGCTTCGGTGTTCTGAAATGATGCTGTCAAGATAGCAAATGCTTTCTTCTGTATGGACTGCAGACATGACAAGGTCCACAATGTCTTTCAGTGTCATTAGCATCTGCCATACAGGCTCTTGTTCGGGTACTTTTAAACCTATAATCAGAGGCAAAAGACGTAATAAGCACCAATTTTCATGTGCGTTGCCCCCTACTGTTTTTCGAGTCAGAAAGTTAGCAGGTATGAGATGAGGGCGATTTGTTTTATCACTACACTTGTATGGGAAATTGCTAATGGCATCATTCAGTTCCAGAAGAGAAAAGTATTTTTTCTTGATCAAGTTATCAAATGCCAAAGCCAGTTCTACTGGAACAATACCCTCCAGCAGATCATGTAAAACATCTGGAGGTTAACCAGATGTTACATGAAAATGTTTTTTTACATCATAAAAAGGAGTGTGATCTGGACTAGACAAAGCTGCCTGCACATGCAGTGTATGGTGATCTTTGGTTCTTTGATGAAAAGACCCAGATCTCACTTCATCGGACTGAAACTTGGATCGCTCCCCAACACAAAACCGGCAAACGTATGACCCTGCAAAGCTTTCAACAAATCCTGCCACAGAGTGCGCCCCCAAATTATCTGCCACGACCCTTTAATGGCTTTCCCCAACACTGGAACAAAAAGACCATCTTTCTCCAAGCTTTGGATATCTGTTAACAGTGGCTCTAAAACTCGCTGGAATCCAAACTGCTTACAAAGAATTGCAAGGTAGATTGATGTCAATGTTGAACGTAATTGCACTGGAATGTTTCCCAACACCCAATAGACAGCTGTGACTTTGTGTTTTTTTCAAGATGGCCCAAGAGGATTACATACCTCAAAGTCATCAATGTAGAGGATGAGTCACTCTACAGAGAAAAACTTGTTTTTTTGATAGTGAGATCCATCACGAAATGTCTGGTACTTAAAGTCATTTTTAGTTTTGTTTTCACCTTCAAACGTGTTTTCTTGAAAGAAATTACTTAGGACCTGCAACAAGGAGGGCAATATTGGGACATACTGGAAGGTTTTGCCCTCTTTTATCAAGTATGTGTTTTTCTGGTTCAACAACTGAAAAATGCTTCTTCATGAATTCTCTTCTCTTAAATGAAGTTGTGAAAGGGCCACTTGTCCCCAATGTAGCATTTATAGGGCTGGATCCAGATCACAGTTATGGTTATTCAAGGTGGACACCACCACATCTCTTAAAAGTGGACCAGATGCAGAGGTGGATATAAACTGAAGCTCATCTACTATATCATCAATGCATTTGTTTGGGACATTAAACTTGCTTTCAAGCTTTAAAAAGAGAAGGCCAAATTTCTCCTTTATATCTTGAGACAACTCCTGTGGTTCACCATCCCAAAGCTCTGAGCTCTCTTCACAGGTCTCATCCTGAGCAAACATGGGTTCATAAGGTTGTCTTTTTAAAACTTCAGTTTTGAAATCCTCAAGTCTGTGTGACTGGTGTTTTCTGTGTCTATGTGTAGCAAAGGTAGAATAAATATTCGTACTGAAGTTGCAGTTTTTGAAGACACATGCAACTGCTTCGAACTTTCGCAAGTGCCTGCGCAGATGCTCAAAATACTGTTTCTCTGAATAAAAAAAAGCAGAGCAGCAGAGTAGACAAGTAAATGAAAGGGGTCCACTTTGTGTGACCATCTCCACATGGTGTCGACATAAGTGGGTCTGAAGGGCATTAAATGTTTTAAGGGGATAGAGTTGCTCTGGATATACCTTTTGGGTTATCTACACATCGGTTAGTGGATCTGATCTGGAACTGCGTATGTAAACCAGCGGTATGGCGGCCGCAGCTTTCTCTTTGCAGGCGTTTGTTGCTGCTCCTACTTTGGAGGACATTGAGAAATGCCGTAAGGACGATTTATTGGCAATTGCTGCACACTACCATATTCAGGTTGTTAAGCAGGCTACTAAGGCAGACATCAGGGGTATAATTGTTGCTAGACTGAGGGAGTTGGGTGTTGTGGGTAGTCCTCTGTCTGTTCACACTACCGTTATGGAGCGGATCGAGTCAGAAAAGGTGATTACACCTGATTTAGCCGAGGAGCACGTTGCGCCAGAAGTGGCTGGTAGAGCGACTTTGCCTCGTTTTGATCCTTACTCTCCCTCTCTGTCGGGGTCACGTGATGAGGCCCGTGTTAAGGTTCGTGTTGCACGTCTTCAATTGCAGGCACAGGAGAAAGCACAGGAACGTCAAGCAGAAATGGATTTTAGGTTGGCAGTTCGGAAGATGGAGATTGAGGTAGACCGCGAGATACGGTTACGGGAGTTAGAATTGCAGGCAATGAAGATCGCTTCTCCTCCCGTAGCCCAGCAAGACATCGCACCGTTAACTCCTTCTTCCCCAGCGTCAACTCCAACAACGGGTTTGGCTTCTGTTTCTGCTCATCCTACTGGCAGTCAGCCTATATTTGACGTAAGTAAATACATCGCTTTAGTACCTAATTTTAGGGAATCCGAGGTCGATACCTATTTTAGTGTATTCGAGCATATTGCTACTACTTTGAATTGGCCTAAAGAGGTTTGGAGACTTTTATTGCAGTGCAAATTAATAGGTAAGGCTCAGGAGGTTTGCTCGTCCTTGCCCTTGCAGGATAGTCTGCAATACGAGTTAGTTAAAGCCGCTATATTGCGTGCGTACGAACTGGTTCCCGAGGCATATCGACAGAAATTCCGGACTCATAAGAAAAGTACGACTCAGACGTTTGTGGAGTTTGCCAGGGAGAAAGAGATTTTACTGGATAAGTGGTGCACCGCAAGCAAAGTGTTTGCTGATTTTGCTTCTCTGCGTGAACTAGTTCTCCTAAAAGAGTTTAAAAACTGTTTGTCTGAGCGTGTAGTTGTGTATCTTAACGAACGTAAAGTGTCATCTTTGTCTGAGGCGGCGATTCTTGCTGATGAGTACGTTTTAACGCATAAAGTTGTGTTTAAAGAGTCCAAATCAGAGTTACTCACGACACATGAACGGCGACCTAAAGCCACACAACCTGCTCGTTTATTTGATGAGTGTTTTTATTGTCGTAAACCCGGTCATTTGATTGCACATTGCCCTGTGTTGAAGCGCAAAAATGAACGGAGAAACCCGAATACTGCTCCAAACCAGAGCGTTGCTTTGGTAAAGACGCGTGTTACGAGTTTAGCGAGTTCTGTGGTGCCTGGTAAGCCAGACCCAAGTTACCAGCCGTTCATCACCCGAGGAACTATATCGGTTGAAGGTAGCGAACACACCCCGTATCTAATTATGATCTTGCGTGATACGGGTGTTACGCAATCTTTTGTTTTAGCTGGTGAGATGCCCTTCTCGGATCGGTCATTTTGCGGTTCATATGTGTTTTGTCGTGGTATCGCAATGAAATATATCAAGGTCCCTTTGCATCGCATTTCATTGTCATCGAGTTTAGCTACAGGAACCTATCGAGTCGGAGTTTGTCCTGCGTTACCAATCGAAGGTGTTACATTTATAATGGGAAATGACATTGCAGGAGGTAAAGTGCTTCCAGTGTTGGAGGTTATTGACAACCCTGTGAGTGTAAACCCTGAGTTAGATGATCACTCTGTGTTTCCAGCTTGCGTGGTGACACGCGCTCAATCTCGAAAGTTGCGAGACGTCATTGATTTGTCCGATACTTTCTTGGTCAACGAGAGATCGTTACATACTGCCGAGTTAGCTTCACCGACACTTCACACAAAGCATAATGTGAATGAGGGGTTAGATATTGCCGATGTGATTGTGAGTCGTGATCAGCTTGTTGAATTCCAGAAAGCCGATGCTGGATTAGAGAAATACTTCTTGGATGCAAGTAGCATAGAGTGTCTTGCTGACAAGCAAACTGCATATTTTTTTGATCAGGATGTGTTGATGAGGAAGTGGTCTCCTCGCGCTGCGTCTGAGGCACATAGTGTTTATCAGATTGTTGTTCCCACACCTTTCAGACAACACATATTGCGACTGGCACATGAACACCCTTGGTCAGGTCATTTGGGGATTACTAAAACATACTCGCGTGTTCTTTGTCATTTTTTTTGGCCTCGTCTTCGGAAAGATGTTGCGGATTTTTGTCGGTCTTGTCATGTTTGTCAACGTGTTGGGAAGCCTAATCAGGTTATTCCTCCGGCGCCTCTCTGTCCTATTCCTGCGATTGGTGAACCATTTGATAGGGTGTTGGTCGATTGTGTAGGTCCGTTGCCTAAAACGAAAGCTGGACATCAGTACCTGTTGACACTTATGTGCGCTGCGACACGAATTCCAGAAGCTATTCCGTTGCGGAAAATCACTACTCCAGTTGTAGTTAGAGCGATGATTAAGTATTTTAGCACATTTGGTTTACCCAAGACTGTACAAACTGATCAGGGCTCAATTTTTTTATCTAAACTGTTCTCACAAGTTTTAGCAACATTACACATCACTCATCGTGTCTGTCTCAAGCCCATATCATCCTGAGTCACAGGGTGCGTTAGAGCGCTTCCACCAGTCTTTGAAGTCTATGCTTCGTAAGTACTGTTTGGAAACAGGCCGAGATTGGGATGAGGGGGTACCTTTGGTGCTCTTTGCTGTTCGTGAGGCTGTTTAGGAATCCTTAGGATTCAGTCCTGCTCAGCTAATATTTGCTCATACAGTCCGAGGTCCTTTAAAGGTTCTCAAAGAGTCATTACTGAACGAGAATCGTAAGCCACAGAACATACTGGATTATGTCAGTACATTCCGTGAGCGCTTACATAATGCTTGTGCTTTAGCCCGTGAAGCTTTGAGTGTTTCCCAAGGACGGATGAAACGGATTTATGACAAACGTGCTGTTTTTAGAGAGTTTCAGTCAGGTGACAAAGTAATGGTTTTGCTCCCTGTTATCGGTTAGTCTCTTTCAGCTAAATTTTCTGGACCGTACACGATTGATGAGAAGCTTAATGACACGGACTACGTCATTTGTACTCCCGACCGTAAACGTAAGAAACGTGCCTGTCACATAAATATGCTGAAGGCCTATCATAGTCATGAAAGTGATGGTCAACCGTTGGAAGATATGGTAATGAGTTTTACTGGCGTAGCACTTGCTGCTAGCCCTGAAACCGGTATGGACGGGTTGAGGTTGTGCTCTGTTCCACAAGGTTCGTGTCGGTTATCGAACTCTGAGATGTTACAAGATCTTTCTGGTCTTTTGGGACATTTGACAAGTCAACAAAGCTGCGATCTTGAGTCTTTAATACATCGGTATCTTGCTATTTGTGTATAGACTATCATGGAAAAGCAGGCTTATTGAATATAAGCATGCCCTCCATATGGCAAAGTCCTTATACTTATCGGCCTTAATAGAAAAACATAAAAACAATTCAGGACTCCTTTTTAAAACTGTTTCCAGCCTTACGAGGAGTCATGAACAAAACAATTCTCTTATTCCACTAGAGTGTAGCAGTAACAATTTTATGAAATTCTTTAATGATTAGATTGATAAAATTAGGGAAAACATTAGTAGTGCTATCTCAGAGCCTGTCAACATGCCAATGCACCTTGACAGCTGTCTGGTCAGCTCTGATGCCCTGTTAGAGTCCTTCTCCCCAATTGGTCGTGAGGAGCTTATTTCACTGGTGAAATCTGCTAAACCCTCCACATGCATACTAGATGCTGTACCAACCCATCTACTTAAAGAATTACTGCACAGCAATGTAGAACCGTTGCTTACTATAATAAATTATTCTCTGAGCCTGGGCTACGTTCCCAGTTCATTTAAACTTGCAGTCATCAAGCCGCTAATTAAAAAACCTGGTCTTAACCCCCAAGAACTGTCCAACTATAGGCCAATTTCTAATCTGTCATTCATATCCAAAATTTTAGAGAAAGTAGTTTCTTCACAACTCTCTTCCTTCTTACAGACAGAACATGTCTTAGAGTTATTTCAGTCTGGATTTAGAGCTCATCACAGCACTGAAACAGCACTAACTAAAGTACTGAATGATCTCTTAAATTCCTCTGATAAAGGACACATTTCGTTTCTCATACTGCTAGATCTCAGTGCTGCTTTTGACACCATTGACCATAATATTCTACTTAATAGACTGGAGACACTCATTGGCATAAGAGGTCAAGCACTCTCCTGGTTCAGGTCCTACCTGACAGATCGTTACCAATTTGTGCTAGTAAATAACGAATGCTCTGAGCATTCTAAAGTAAAGTATGGTGTCCCACAAGGATCTGTACTGGGCCCCATATTATTCTCATTATATATGCTACCACTGGGCACTATCATTCGTAGGCATGGTATTAGCTTCCATTGCTACGCAGATGATACTCAGTTGTATATATCTTCTAATCCAGATGATACCACCACAACTCTCAAGATTGAGAACTGCGTCCAGGATATTAAAAACTGGATGGCGTCTAATTTTCTTAAACTAAATTCTGACAAGACTGAGGTACTGATTCTTGGGCCTAAAGCTGTTAGAAGCAATTGGGCTGATATTCCCCTTACCCTAGATGGTTTTTCAGTAACACCAAAATCTACTGCAAAAAGTTTAGGTGTCACTATTGATTCTGATCTTTCATTTGACACACATGTATGCAATGTCACTAAGGCTGCCTTTTTCCATTTACGTAATATTGCCAAGCTGAGACACTTACTTTCATTAGCTGATGCAGAGAAGCTAGTTCATGCTTTTGTCTCGTCGAGATTGGACTACTGTAATAGTCTTCTAATTGGATGCTCTAAACAGTCCATAAAGAAGCTACAACTTGTACAAAATGCCGCAGCTAGAGTCCTAACCAAGGCTAGGAAATTCGATCATATTAGTCCCACTCTCGCCGCACTACACTGGCTGCCGATTAAATATCGCATTGAATTTAAAGTTCTCCTGTTAACCTATAAGGCGTTAAATGGTCTTGCCCCACAATATCTGAGTGAACTCATTGATTACTACAACCCATCTCGCCCTTTGCGCTCCCAAAATGCTGGATTTCTCCTAGTTCCAAAAATTAGTAAAACTACAGCCGGAGGCAGAGCTTTCTCTTTTAAAGCCCCTCAATTATGGAATAGCCTTCCAGCTCCAATCCGAGACTCTGACACAGTTCCAATCTTTAAATCTAGACTTAAGACTCACCTGTTTAGTCAAGCCTTCAGCTAAAATTCCCCTTGTAAGGTGTAGGGGCTTGGGGGCCCCCAGACGTTGAGATTTCTGGTGATCTGAGATGTTGATGCTGTCATCCAGCTGTGTCTTGGCATCACTCTATTTGTGACTATGACTTGACTGGAAAGCAATGTCTCAGTGAGCCCTCATGCCTGTGGTCACCTCTGAACCCCTCCCTTTAGTTATGCTGCTATAGATTAGTCTGCCGGAACCACATGCTGATCACTGGCACGTGAGCTACGTACATTTAAATCAACGGTGGTTTAAATTCATGTCCACTCAGTCTGTATTATCTATCTTCTTGCAAGGCTCTACCCAAGACGATTGAATACAGGCACCTGCAGGCACCTGGGGGATGGTCTGGCTGCCGGTGGATGTGCTGATGCCGGGGTTCACCTGGGGAGTAACACTGCAGTCGGAGCCTACAATACCAGCATCACTGCTCTGACACGGAATGAAAGCCTGGCATTCATCAACAGACATTTACAGTGACAATATCAAAACCCAGAACTTTCAATTCTACCTTTTACCTAGTCTGATTGTGTGAATTATGTGTGACTTGTGTATTTGTGTGTTAACGGGCCGCCCAATGGAGGATGGGTTCCCTTTTGAGTCTTGGTTCTCCCGAGGTTTCTTCCTATTCCCCACCACCATAGGGAGTTTTTCCTCGCCACTGTCACCTTTGGCTTGCTCATTAGGGTTCTGGACCCATAGTATTGTTAACCTTGTAAACCCTGTAAAGCTGCTTTGCGACAACTTGAGTTGTTAAAAGCGCTATACAAATAAACTTTGATTGATTGATTGATATTTTTCATGACATACCCTCACAGACAACTGTGTTGGAACATGACATCGAGGTCACTACATCGTCTCCGATAAAACAGCACGCTTACCGACTCAATGCAGCAAAAAGACAAGTCATGAGAGAGGAAGTATCATATTTGTGTGAAAACGGTTTGGCAAAACCTAGTTGCAGTCCTTGGAGCTCACCTTGCCTATTAGTCCCTAAACCGGACGGATCATTTCGATTGTGTACTGACTATAGAAGCGTGAAGTTGGTTACAGTTTCTGATTCATATCCATTGCCGCGGATGGATGATTGTATAGATAATGTGGGGTCAGCTCGGTTCGTAAGCAAACTTGACTTGCTAAAAGGTTATTGGCAAGTGCCTTTGACTTCACGTGCGTTTGTAACCCCCGATGCGTTTATGCAATACACTGTGATGGCGTTTGGACTCAAGAATGCACCTGCTACATTTCAACGCCTTGTGAATATCGTGTTGTCGGGTGTGCCGAATTGTTCTGCTTACTTGGACGATCTTGTCATTTATACATCTGATTGGACTACTCATATGCAAACATTGGAGACTGTTTTTGAGCGTTTACAACAAGCATCTTTAACTCTGAACCTGGCGAAGTGCGAGTTCGCTCAGGCTACCTTGAGTTATTTGGGAAAAACAGTTGGTTGTGGACAGGTTCAACCTGTGGATGCCCAAATCTCAGCCATTCTTAATTTTCCGGTGCCTTCTACGCGCAGTGAGTTGAGAAGATTTTTAGGTATGGCAGGTTATTACAGAGGGTTTTGCAGGAATTTCTCTACAGTGGTAAGTCCTCTTACTTCTTTGCTTAGTCCGTCCAGATCATTCGCTTGGAGTTTGGAATGTCAACATGCATTTGACGATGTTAAGGCTCTTCTTTGCAGCACTCCCGTTCTAGCAGCTCCAGATTTTACGAAATCCTTTAAACTGGAAGTGGATGCTAGTGCTGTGGGAGCTGGTGCTGTGTTACTCCAAGAAGACTCATGTGGCATAGATCATCCGGTGTGTTACTTCTCCCGTAAGTTTAACAGGCATCAACTTAACTACTCGACAATCGAGAAGGAGACTTTGGCTTTGTTGTTGTCTATACAACATTTTGAGGTTTATCTTGGTTCGTGTTCACAACCTGTGGTTGTTTACACGGATCATAATCCATTGGTGTTCCTGTCTAGAATGTTCAATCAAAACCAACGGCTAATGAGATGGGCTCTTATAGTCCAGGATTTTAACTTGGAAATCCGACATAAAAAAGGGACAGAGAATGTCGTTGCTGATGCGTTCTCACGTGCATGATGTGTTGCATTTTGTGTATTGTTTGAAGTTGTCACAAACATGTTTATATGTTTGCTCTTCGGGGTGAGTGTGTTACGTGTACTGTGGTTTTTGGGGAGGTTGTTCTTTTTTTTGTCTGGTTAATTTTCAACAGGTGGATTGCCTCATCAGGAGTGTGGAGTCTGTCGGCCAATCAGAGACCGCGATTTGGATGAGGGGGCGGTTCTTCGGCTTCATAATCTGCCTGCTGTGTTTGCTGGTAGTCGCTGGGAGGTGACACGAGCTTTACTGCATTTATGGTTGTGTATGTATGTGTGTGGTTGCTGTGTTTGCTGGAAGTTGCTGGGAGGCGACACGAGCTTTACTGCCTTTATGTATGTGTGTGTGTGTGTGTGTGTGTGTGTGTGTGTGTGTGTGTGTGTGTGTGTGCGCGCGCGCTGGAAGTTGCTGGGAGGCGACACGAGCTTTACTGCCTTTATGTATGTATGTATGTGTGTGTGTGTGTGTGTGTGTGCGCGCGCGCGCGCTGGAAGTCGCTGGGAGGCGACACGAGCTTTACTGCCTTTATGGTTGTGTATGTATGTGTGTGGTTGCTGTGTTTGCTGGAAGTCGCTGAGAGGCGACACGAGCTTTTCTGCCTTTACGGTTGTTGTGAAAATCTTTGTCATAATGTTATGAACTGAGTTGTATAGCAAACACCACCATGGATTGAGAGCATAGCAGCATGTGCGCACTCATATATGCACTCACGCAGTCCTGCATTTGTTAGAAACACCAGTATAGAGGCGGGCACCGTATGTGTATTTTTGTTTGAGATTAGTTAGAGCAGTAGGTATGTTTTCTTTTCTGTAAGGGGTAAGTTTTGCTTTGTTACCGTAGTGTAGTGTGTTTTTGTTTGTTTCTTTTCTTTGGTGCCGTCTACTGCTCCTTTCCTTGGTTGGTTGATTTATGGTTAATCGTGTGTGGTTGTATGTACGTGTCTGTTCAGTGTGTTCAGTGTTTGCTGCGTAAAGGCTCTTTTTCTCATTACCACTGCAGTAAAGAGTTCTTTTAACGCATCCAACTGGTTTCTGCGTTCTTCTTTTATTACATCTTGTCCACAACCGGCATGTTGCCCCACACCCCAAACCTAGACCCATGACATCGTGGGGTCGTAACACTCTCTTAATAGTCAGCTCTTGCAAGGTCCAAACCTCACCAGCTCATTAGTTGGCATTCTACTAATGTTTAGACAGGATAAAGTAGCCATAATGGCAGATATAAAGGCTATGTTTCACCAGGTTAGGGTGGCAGAGCAGCACAGAGACTTTTTAAGATTCCTGTGGTGGCCTCAAGGTGACTTGGAAAGGGACCTGGTTGAACATCGTATGACTGTCCACTTATTTGGAGCAGTGTCCTCACCCAGTGTTGCCTGTTATGCACTTAGAAAGACTGCTGAAGACAACCAAGCCAACTTTCCAACAGAAGTGATTGCAATGGTCAACCATAATTTCTACATGGATGATCTGTTGTGGAGTCTGCCCTCTGAAATGGAAGCAGTCACCATGGTCAAGCACCTTACGAACATATGCAGCAAGGGAGGTTTCACCCTCACACAATGGATCAGTAACAGTCAGAAAGTGCTTCAAAGCATTCCTGAGGATCTTAAGTCCAAGAACCTGCATGAACTTGATCTGGACAGGGATAAGTTGCCATTGGACTGGGCCCTGGGTTTGCAGTGGTGCATTGAGACCAATACTTTCAAGTTCAAGCTGAAGGTCAAAGAGAAACCACCAACCAGGCGAGGCATATCATGCATCATCGGTTCCGTCTATGATCCATTGGGATTTCTGGCACCTGTAGTGCTACCTGCCAAGTTACTGCTGCAGGAGTTGTGCAGGGTAAAGTGTGATTGGGACGGTTCAATACCTCCAGCTGTCCAGCAAAAGTTGAGCAAGTGGCTGACCGATCTGGAGAGGGTGGCAGATTTCAAGATCCATAGATGCTTGAAACCTGATGGATTTGGGAAAATGATCAGCGCCCAGTTACACCACTTCACTGACGCAAGCGTGAACGGATATGGCACGGCAACTTACTGGAGGATTGAGAACATGGAGAAGAGGGTTCATGTTGCCTTCCTGTTTGGCAAAGCCAGAGTGGCTCTGCTGAAGTCTGTCACCATTCCCTGATTAGAGCTCATGGCTGCTGTGGCAAGAGTGGATGCTTCGATCAGAGTTGGATATTCCACTGGAGAAGACATGCTTCTGGACTGACAGCACATCAGTTTTCAAGTATATAGAATATATCAAGTATATATAAAGAATGAGGACTGCAGATTTCAAACTTTTGTTGCAAACAGGATAAGTGCAATCAGGGATAGCTCGGAGGTTGAGCAGTGGAGATACATTCCCACATCCCTAAACCCTGCTGACGCTGCTTCGCGTGGATGTAAGGCAGAAGATCTTGTGAAGCAAAAATGGATGGAATTTTGGCACTAATTTTGTGGGTGCCGAAAGAGAACTGCGAGAAGCCTTAGCCTCTTTGAACCCTGACCGCATTGAAAGGGCCTTGTCTGAAAGGGGAATTAAGTGGAGCTTTAACCCTCCAGCCGGGTCCGTATCATGGTGGCACTTGGGAGCACATGATTCGTATGATTAAGAGAATTTTGTGCTCTATACTTTGTCAGCAAACCCCAACTGATGAAATGTTTCATACTGTGCTTTGAGAAGCTGAAGCTATGCTGAATGATCGCCCCATTACACGGCTCTCAGGGAACCCCACCGATCTTGAGGCACTGACGCCAAACCATTTGCTACTCCTTAAAGGAAAACCAGTTCTTCCACCAGGTCTATTTGACAAAGGGGATGTATATGCAAGGAGGCGATGGAAACAGACCCAGTATATTTCAAATCTCTTTTGGAAAAGATGGATTCATGAATACTTACCACTCTTGCAGGAGCGCCAGAAATGGAATCAGGCGAAGAGGAACTTTGCTCCTGGAGACTTGGTCATGGTTGCAGATCACACAGCACCACGTGGGTCATGGATACTTGGCCGCATACTTGAAACATTCCCTGACAAGTGTGGCCTAGTACGTGTGGTTCGTTTGCAAACCAAGGCCAATATCATTGAACGACCAATAACCAAAATATGTTTGCTCAATGAAGCTTTGGAGTAATTGGTTATTTCCATTTTTTTGTTTTCACTTTGGTGTTTATGGCTCATTAGATTTTGTAATTGCTCTTATAGATTCAATTAGGGGTGGGTGTGTATGAGCCATTTATCCTTTGTATTATTTGTGTTGCTGTAATTTACCTCCCTGCCACTAGAGGGTCTTTTACTCTTTAAATACCCATGGTGAAGTCCACTGGAGACAGGGGCTGTTAGGAAGCAACAGTTTTTGACTGTGTCTGTGTGACTTTGATATTATAAGTGGTTAAGGTGAGGATTATGTGTTATTTTGGTTACTTTCAAGTTTGTTATGAGTTATTTGCCATGTTGTCTTGTTGGGGAAAATAAACTAGCACATATAATTTACCTTCATCGACCGAACTTTCTGGGTGGTTACTTTCAAGTGCATAGACACACGTCCTAACAATCCAGGCATCAGCCTCCAGGAACTGACTGTACGGGAGTAGTCAGTACAAGTGCCATACTGACACAGCATAGGTCAGTAGGCTCTCTATGGTGGAGCGGTAGAAGGTCACCAGCAGGCGTGTGCTTAGTTGCTCCTTCCGGAGCACCCTCAGGAAGTGTAGCCGCTGCTGGGCCTTCTTGACCAGTGCAGAGGTGTTGGCTGTCCAGGAGAGGTCTGCAGAGATATGTACTCCTAGGAATTTGACAGACTACACTCGCTCCACACATTCACCATTGATCAGCAGGGGAGCAGGCCCTGTTCCGTCGGAAGTCCAGGATGACTTCTTTAGTCTTGTTGATTAGTGCCAAGTTGTTAGTTGCACTCCACTCACCAAGTTTCATGACCTCATCTCTGTAGGCTGTCTCATCCCCCCCCTGATATCAGTCCCACCACTGTTGTGTCATCTGCAAATATCACAATGATGTTCTCTGGGTGGGCGGGGCTACAGTCGGATGTGTAGAGTGAATAGAGGAGTGGGCTGAGCACACACCCCTGGGGGGAGCCAGTGTTTAGGGTGCAGACGGAGGAGAGATGAGGACCCAGTTTCACCTGTTGGAGATGGTTGATCAGAAAGTCCTTTATCCAGGAGCAGGTCAATGGTGGAAGCCCCAGATTGGCTAATTTGGGGATCAGAATGTCCGGTATTATGGTATTGAAGGCAGAGCTGTAGTCGATGAAAAGCATCCTGACGTAGCTGCCCCATTTCTCCAGGTGACTAACTGCTGAATGGAGGGCGATGGATATTGCATCTTCTGTGGATCTGTTGGTCCGGTATGCAAACTGATGTGAGTCCATAGTAGGGGGGAGACAGGTTCTGATATGCTTCAGAACTAGTTTCTCAAAGCACTTTGTGATGACTGGGGTGAGTGCTACCAGGCGAAAGTCATTGAGGCTGGTTGTAGGTGATTTTTTGGGGACTGGAATGATGGTGGCTGATTTCAAGCAAGCTGGGATGATGGCTTGTTCCAGTGACAGGTTAAAGATTTTGGTGAAGACCTGTGCTAACTGGTCAGCACATGCCCTAAGCACCTTCCCTGGTACACCATCCGGGCCTGCAGCCTTCTTAGGGTTCACAGCACGAAGCACCCGTCTAACATCCTCAGCTGCAAGAGTGTGGGGGGGACCAGTGACTGGAGTGGATTGTGGTTGGGGGGAGGAAATGATTT
Organism: Brachyhypopomus gauderio; assembly: GCF_052324685.1. Classification (NCBI taxonomy): domain Eukaryota; kingdom Metazoa; phylum Chordata; class Actinopteri; order Gymnotiformes; family Hypopomidae; genus Brachyhypopomus; species Brachyhypopomus gauderio. The sequence goes on from NC_135228.1 coordinate 5,129,291, forward strand.
TATTCGGAAACTGTGCCTGGGATTTGAAGCGGGCATAAAAACAGTTCAGTTTCTCTGCTAGTGCCGCGTCTGGGTCGCCGGGTGTCGTAGCACAGCCTCTGTGATTGGTGATGGACTGGATGTTCTGCTAAGCTCCACGAGGGTTGTTGTTGAACTGCTCCTCTATTTTCTTCCTGTGCTCTGCTTTGGCAGTTCTGATGCCTTTCCTCAGGTCAGCACGAGTGGCACTATATAATGCTCTGTCTCCGGATCTGAAGGCTGAGTCACGGGCCTGGAGGAGCGCTCGGACCTGGTTAGTCATCCATGGTTTTTGGTTTGGGTATACCCGGAATGACTTTTCCACTGTGACTGTATTAGTACAGTGTCTGATGTAAGACAGTACAGTGTCTGTGTATTCAGTCAGGTCTTCATGCTGGAAAACTTCCCACTGTGTTTGTTCAAAGCAGTCCTGTAGTCTGGTAAGGGTGTCATCGGGCCAGGTGGTAATGGTGATCCTTTTGGGCTTTGTTTGTCGGATAAGGGGGGTGTATGCAGGGATGAGGAACAAAGAAAGGTGGTCTGACTGACCCAGGTGGGGGAGGGGTATGGCTCTGTAAGCATGCTTGATGTTGGAATATACATGATCCAGTGTATTTTCCCCTCTTGTTGGGCATTTCACATGTTGGTATATTTTTGGTAAAACAGTTTTGAGATTAGCCTTGTTAAAGTCCCCTGCGATGATGTGAATGCCATTTGGATAGGTACGCTGATGGTTATTGATAACGTTCAGCAACAGAGCAAGAGCTGTTTTTACATTGGCGTCGGGTGGAATGTAGACTGCGGTAATGATAACTACAGTTAGTTTCGTAGGCAAGTAAAATGGCCTGCATTTTACCGACATGAACTCTAAGTCGGGAGAACAGTGCCTGTCCATTATAATGCTGCTATTGCACCAACCTTCATGCACATAGATGCAGAGCCCTCCGCCTCTGTTTTTCCCTGAGTCACTGTTCCTGTCCCATCTGTGTAGCGTTCGCCCAGCTAGCTGCACAGAAGCGTCGGGAATCTGAGCATGTAGCCATGTCTCTGTGATTACGATCATGCAGCTGTCTCGAACGTAGTGACTTCCAGCTAGTTGTAGCTTTAAATCGTCCGTTTTGTGTACCATGGATCTGGCGTTTGAGAGATAGAGGCTTGGCAGCGGTGGTTTGAGTGGCCGTTTCCTTAGCTTATTCAGCAGTCCAGCCCTGCAGCCCCGTTTTTGCTTCCTCTCACGACGCCGTCTACGTCGTTTGCCAGACCCGATAACAATCCACGGAGATCCTGCTGGTCTCGCTATCTCGTCCGGAATGTTGTGAGTGCAATGAAAATCGCTACTGATGACCATTTCTTGTTGAAATCCGATGTGTAATAGATCCATACGGTTGTTGTGTTTGTAGGAGTTCGTAAACGACATACAACATATCAAACAGCATACAAAAGACAGAAAAAGGTACACGAGTAAGGAGAGCTGTGAGCCGCTGCGTCTATACGCGCCGCCATCTTAAACCGTATTAATTAAACCTTAAATGTTCTCACCAGAGCACTCACATTCAATTATCCACTCAGTCTGCCACTCCCTCATTTGGGGAGAAAGCTACACTATTGTGGCTATTTCCCACTTTAGACAATTTTATTAGACAATTTAGACAATTTTTTATCATGGAGGGGTCTGAATTTTTCATCTTAGGTGCATGTCCTCACTGTATTTGAATATTTTATTGTCTGAGTGAAAGAGAAACAAAATGGGGTCACTAAAGTGGGAATAGCCACAATACTGTAGCTTTCTCCCCAAATGAGGGACAGGCAGACTGGGTAGATGAGACCACTCATGAACAATTGTGCAAATGTGAGATGTGTCGATTGCTACAGATACATGTGTGGCAAATCTACCAGGGAGATACCCTGGCAGTGCCAGGCATGTTCTGACAGACTGCTGAGTGACTGCTGAAGTGCTAGTCACACAAGAAGGACATGCCACTCACACACACACACACACACACACACACACACACACAGCCCTGCACTGCAGCCTATTGTAAATATGTGTGGAATTGTTTTGTTCCTTGTATTTTTTGTATAATTTTTATGGCAATAATAAAAAGCATGGAACATAAAAAAGCATGGAAACATAACAGTTGTTCTTTTGTTTTTTTCTCATGCTGAAATTTCAGTCTGTGACGCCGGGGGCGTCGGGACAGAGGCAGTGGGAGACGTGGGTTGGACAGAAGGTGGTTTATTATCCATGGCAACCAGTAACACTCGTAGTACGTAATGCACGGTAAAGCTCGTAGCGCATACACTGCAGATGCAAGGTAAAGCTCGTAGCGCATACACTGTAGATGCAAGGTAAAGCTCGTAGCGCATACACTGTAGACGCAAGGTAAAGCTCGTAACGCATACACTGGAGATGCAAGGTAAAGCTCGTAGCATATACACAGTGGATGCAAGGTGACGCTCGTACACACACGGTAGGGACGTGCAGTCAACCAGAGACGCTCGTGTAGCGGCAATGTGCAGCACTGGACCAGACGACCTGCGGGCTTAAGAAGTGCAAAGTAAACAAGAAACAGGTGCTCAGTATGATGGTGATTGTGACTGTGGGAGTGGCTGCGTGCGCGGGGGTGTGTGCTGGGATCGGCTGCTGGCCGGGTTGCGTGCCCTCTGGTGGCGACCCGGCCCCCTCACCATGACACAGTCCTCCTGACTTAGACACAAATGCTTCTGGTCATTACTCACAGTTGTACCTGGCTGTAAAATTTCTAATTCTCTATTTAAAATATAAAAAAATAATTTATTGTTTGTGCTTTGTTGCTCAGATAAAACTAAACTAAATATATATAACTAAACAATATATATAACCTTTATATTATAAAATGAATAGAACTAACTAGAAACTAAATGGCTAAACTCAATGAAAAACAACAATTAGTTGTGAGCTGAAGCATGCCCCCTCCTGTGGTGCGCCAGTAATGGCCTTATTTACAGAACAAAAGTGCCTGCTTACAGCTGATAATAGGGTGTTAGCTAAAATCCTTCAGTTCTCTCGACCCTTCTCTGGGTTCCGATGGTAGAAGTGTTGCAAGACCCTTCTCTGGGCCTTCTAGTGTTAAGACAACATACAGAAAAACATTATGCAAAGTCTGCATTCAATAATGTGACTCACACCGCATGGAGGTACATTGGAACTCTATGCTTTTATTGAAAACGTTCACCTGAACTAACACAATGCTAGTGCCATCTACAGGATGACTTATGTAACAACAATGTAAGTTTAACCAATACATAACAATTTACAGTGTTGAAACTCCTCTCTTCCGCAAGATCAAACCAGTTCAATCTGGTTGAAAGTGAAAGTAAAACTTACAGCAGCTCCGTTTTGTGAAGAGTGGAACAATTATTTGAGAAAGAAACACGGTGAGTATCTGACTCTGTTATTTAAAATATGAACCTGCAGAACCTTGCACAGTGAACGGTTTATAATGTTTATACCGAAGTCGCAATAACTGAATGTATTTTACCATTTAACTATTTTACTATTTACTATTTAACTGTCTGAATTCGCAGTTACGTTTGTAGCTGTCATTTTGTTGACGTAATTAACTGCGTGTACAGAAAAACAGGCGAACTAAACTCGAACTAGGATAATCTAAAGACCTTACACAGTGAACGGTTTATAATGTTTATACCGAAGTCGCAATAACTGAATGTATTTTACCATTTAACTATTTTACTATTTACTATTTAACTGTCTGAATTCGCAGTTACGTTTGTAGCTGTCATTTTGTTGACGTAATTAACTGCGTGTACAGAAAAACAGGCGAACTAAACTCGAACTAGGATAATCTAAAGACTCGAAAAAGTATTACATTTGTATATTTACAGTTATATACTGTAGTGAGCTGAGGGGGTGTGTTCAAGGGCAGAGATTGCACATGTGGGTAATTGTGCACTGATAAGGAGGGGTGATGTGAGGGGAGACAGGCTTGTTTTTGGGCAAATTTGGCGAATCGTGGGCGCTGCTTAGATTGGTGCGGGAGGGGGTCGTTCGCTGCAGTTAGAGCAGCAGACGATGAAGATAGTCAACAGCCAATTCAGTTGTTCCTGCGTTAGGAGGAGAGGATCGATGACATCCTGTAGAAAGGTAGTTGGGGCGGTTAGTGTAGGGCTTGGCCGTGCCGCTGTGGAGCGCAGCCTCAAGGAGATTAGACGACGCCCAAAAGCTCGGACCCTGTGGGAGTATTTTAGAATACCATATCATCTGTTTGTTTTAATTAGTGTTTGTAAATTAAAGGAGAGGGAAGGCGAGTAGTTGTGAGGTCAATCGGGTGGCCCTTTGGTGTGAAGTGATGTTCGCCCGTTTTATAGTGTGGTTAGGTTTATAGGTTTGTGTATAGGTTTGCTGTAGTGATTATTTGTAGTGATAACGAAGTTGAGTGCTGTGGTTGGGGTGTGATGTGGGGGTTGCTTGATAAGATATATCAGTTAGTGTGTGTAGTGTAGGCCTGTATACTATAGGGTATATCAGATATATCAGTTAGTGTGTGTAGTGTAGGCCTGTATACCGTAGGGTATATCAGATATATCAGTTAGTGTGTGTAGTGTAGGCCTGTATACTGTAGGGTATATCAGATATATCAGTTAGTGTGTGTAGTGTAGACCTGTATACTGTAGGGCCCCCATACTCTAAATACCCTAAAGCGGCCCGCTGTTTTGAAAAGTTTTTTTTAATGATTTTTTAAATCGCGCACCGCGATCTCAAGACGAGGCTGGGGATTGCCTCTATGGCAACAATAAACAGATAGTAGATGCCCCAATACGTTTACCTCCGCCCCCCCGTCACCAATTTACGTTCGCCACATTCGCTCATCTTTTATACTTTTACTCATCAATACACACGGTGTCCATGAGGTGATCAACCAAATGTGATTGGACAATACATGAAATAATTAACACTGATTTGACAGATGCATATGATGCATGCCCCCTCCACGCTCAGCATCCTCGTGATGTCGTGACAGACTGAGTGTCGCCGTAGTCCTTTCCAAGTAGAGATTAGGTGTCTCCAGCGAGGTCAGTTTAGGAACACCAGAGGAACATCAGATTAGGACCGAGCCGAGGCCATCCAGAGAGAACACAAACACATCTGAGGCCTACTGAAGTCACGAGGATGGCTTCAGTGCCATGATTAACACACGTATATGTAAAAAGATCTCTAACACCTATATCTAATGTGTTTAATGTATACTAAAAAAGCCTGACATAAATGGAAATCATCAAACTTCCATCACAGTGTGTATAGTGTAGGGTATATCAGATATATCAGTTAGTGTGTGTAGTGTAGGCCTGTATACTGTAGGGTATATTGGATATATCAGTTAGTGTGTGTAGTGTAGGCCTGTATACTGTAGGGTATCAGTTAGTGTGTGTAGTGTAGGGTATATCAGATATATCAGTTAGTGTGTGTAGTGTAGGGTATATCACAGAGGTACTCAACTGGTCCGGATCCGGACCCAAACGCAGTCCTGTCCGGACCCAATCTCATTCCTGATTAACCGGATACGGACCCAAAAAAATATATATTTATTAATTTCGACGGGAGAATTAATTTTAAACCAGAGCATTTATTTCAGGTCTATAAACACTCCGTTACAAGTGTTACGTTTGCCACCCCCCCCCCCCCCCCCCCCAACATCTTACGTTCGCCAACTGATATTCTAATTATACCAGAACCACAACATTTATTTATCAACTAAGGGTAATTAATGGTTGGTATCTGTTCTGTCCTCTGCATATGTACAATACACAACCTGACAGACAGATAAACGCTTTCCTGGCATAAGGACTCTGAAGACATTTAACTTTTATCCACAGGTTTATAGATGTTACAAGGAAAGGTGAAACTGAAACATATGAACAACAATCGGCTCTACGTTGGTTATACTTACTGATATGCAGTAATTCAACTAATACATTGCATTATTCAGGGCTCTAGACTAACTTTTTGCACTGGTTGCACTGGTGTACATAACTTTTTTTCTTAGGTGCACCAGCACAAAAGTTAGGTGCACCCAAATTTTTCAACTGCATCACATTTAACACCGCAGTTACCGGTTTTACTTTTTTTATTGCTGTCCATATTGATGTCACACACGACATCATTGCTGTACGTTGGGTTTACGTTCAAGCCATTTTTCTTCTGAAGAATTATTTCTGACTTGAATTTAGTGAAGGGAAGTTCTTCTTTTGCAATCATCTCTGCCTCATCTGATCTGTGTGCTGCTGCCTGCCGGTGAAAGGCAGAGGGGAGCAGTGTTAATTTTGACAGCTATGTTTGATTTAGTTTGATTTTAGTCTTAGTCTTTTGACTAAAATGTAATTTAGTTTTAGTCATAAGTTAGTCATTGGAGTTGTTTTTAGTTTTAGTCGACTAATTATCATTAGAATTTATTTGACTAAAATATAAATGGTCATTATATACACTTGCACAAAGTGAAATTTATTAACCAGTTACAGAATATTATCGTTTGTATGTGCAATATATACAAAAACAGATTTCCAAACTGTCAGGACTGGCTCGGATGCCACGCCTTCTACATCCACTAGAGGCACCCGAGTCAGTCCTAGACTCGCTGAGCGCAATCAGAGGTGATTCGTTTCAGCTGTTTCCAAGGCTTCTTGAGGAAGCTTGGTGAAACGGATCACTGCTGATTCGTTTTGGTCTCATGCCGTCACGTTCTCAGCCTTCTCTCTCTCTTGTCTCCTCCCAAAGTTGCGTTGCAGTGTTGAGGTGTCTCACCACCTTACTCTTGCTTTCTCCAGCTCTCTCTTGTCTTCTCTCTCGTCTCTATCTTTTACTTTTACTTATTCGAGTATCTACCTCCTGCGCCACTTCTGGCCCATCTCAAGTTTTCCTCCAACCTTATCTCTTCCTGTCAGTTACTCTTTTATTTTTGGGAAGGGTTTTGTTTTTTTGCAGCGTTTGCCTGTGGCCTGTCACTTCCCCTGAGTTCCTTAGTTCGTTTTACACGTTGACTTTTTCCGCATTCTTTGTTACCTTTGTTATTTTCCTTCCGTGTCTATATGGCTTTAGTTTTGCCTGTTTACGTGTTAAGTTTTCCACATTGTTTTCTGTTGGGTTTTTCCCCGTGTTCTATGGTACTGCTTTATTTTTATGCGTTGAGTTGTCAGCATCCTTTTGAGTTTCGTTTTGCTTCTGAGTGTATGCAGAGTGGTTTTCTGTTTGTTCGCATGTTTATTTCATACACACAACCCTAGTGAAAATCACTTCTACCTATTTGTTTCTAATGGCATTTGGGTTCAATTTTCCCCTCGTTTTCTTACGCAAACAACTTTATTGACCTGGGGGGTATTCCAAGAAGCGGGTTTAACAAACTCTAAACTTAACCCTGAACTCGGAGTTGTCTTACCCCGATCTGACATACTCAGAGTTTTCGGTTCCAAAACGGCGGATCGGAGTTAAACTAATCAGGGTCGCTCAACTCTTGAGTAGGTTGACCCAGACAGAAGCGCGTTCACGCTTAACTATGAAAGGCATTCTTAATGGAACGCAGATAAATAGGATTTATCATGGACTTAAACGCGAAAATCAGCCGAACATCGTATTTCACACCACTGTAGCTTGAAGTATTAATGACTGCGTATGCAGAATATTTAGATATTATTAAACGTAAATGTAATACTGCGGTAGCTGCTAGAGAAAGGCAGTCAGCATGTCAAAAAATTGCCAACAGAGGTAATGCGTGAGTGAAAATGATATTTTTATATTTAGCAGAAGGGTGCGGTTTTCTCCACCTTTATAATACTGTATTGAGTTTTTAAATATTTTTTTATTGAACACTTACTAATTCCAGGTCTAATCTGAGTGGTGTGAAACACACATGGCATCAGATAAAAATGAAGTATAAGAATATTGTACAAAGTGGTATGGCTGTACATAACTATATCTTATTCTTAAAATATATTATAAAATATATTTATTTACAGGAAAAATGAAATAATGAAACATAACAGTGAATTTGACTGTAATGTATATTAAAAGGTTACAGGGTGGATGGTGGGGTGGGTGGTGGTGCATGATTTAATGTGGAAAGCAGTGATTGCAGATGGAGTCTCTGACAACTCCACCATCTCTGTTGTCACCCACATGCATGTAAGGTTCCTCGTCTGTGGGCATGTCAGAGATGGTAGGCTGTCGCTCTTCCTGGATGGTTGCAATGTTGTGTAATACCACATATGCCATTATTATGTGGCACGCCCTATCAGGGGTTACTCTGAGCCCCTTCAGGCACTGGAACCTGGACTCGAGGATTCCTAGGGTCATTTAAATTCTTGCCCTGGTTTTGCTGTGGGCCTGATTGTAGCGGGACTGTGGTCCAGGTGCAGGATCTGAATAGGGAGTCATAAGGTAGGCCTATAGGACAGGCAGGGATACCCTCTGTCTCCATGAAGGAGGCCGTCATGTCCTATAATCACACTAGGGCAGGGGTGCTCATTACGTCGATCGCGATCGACCGGGCCGAAGGAAGTGTCGGTCGATCGCGAAGGAATGTGCATAGATCACGTGACATTAAAAAGTAGATGAATCGCCCATCTGCACTGACGGTTGTATTTTGATTGACATTCATAGTAGCCAATCTGCAATCCGCGCAGGGCCGGCGCTAGGGGCCCCCAAATTGTGTCTTTGCCCCCCCAAGCACAATGCAAGCAACGGCTTTTTTTTATTATCTCTGAACCAATCACAGAAATGCATTTTGCTTTACAGCGTGAAGATATTTCCTTGCTTATTCCTGATTGGCTCTTTGAGTCATATAAAAATCGGCAGACCGCCCCAAACGGTTCAGTTCGGCAGTATATGTTCTGTTAGTGTGAGTGAAAGACAGGTATACTGGTAAACACTCTTCTGAGTTTAAACTGTCTTCCACATGGTAATATTTGCTTAACTGTGGTTTTTCGTTGCTTTAACACTAGAAGTCCCTGAAATTTCAACCACCCCCCTGAAGTCCCTAAAGAGGGTCCAAAGAACCTTAGTCCAAACTGACACCTCTGGTGGCTCCAATTAACATCCATTCATTTGCAAAAGTGTCCACTGCCTGAGGAATCAGCAGGGGGGAGAAGAGCTGAACTTGCCTCCAGTGTTATGTAAATGAGGCGTGTGTCAGGTATGGGTGGTTGCTGCTGAAAGCTTGCACCTCCTTGGCTGCCATATGAGACTGTGCAAGATCTCTTGCAAGAAGTCTCCTCATCTACAGAACCATATGTTTGAGATTTGATTTGTGAAAGGTTGAAATAATGTGAAATTGACACAAACATAATATTTGAATTATAATGGCATATAAGTGGCATATTGATTAGTCAAAATGGCTCTGATATTTTTAACCTTATTTTAAGTAGTTTTGTCTTTTGAAAAACTGCTAATAGGTATAAATGTTTTTACATAAATGTATACAAAAAACCCTCAGCTACTTAAAATAGAATAATATTATTGAGCAATTTTAACTTATCAAGATCAAGATTTTGCAGTGTGTCTCTTCCAAATACAGCCATAACCAGCAAACAAAAATAGGAAATTTAGGAAATCTTACCAAAAGAGATTTCACTACTACAGATTTTCACTACTCTCTGAAAACTAACAATGTGTTGTGTGTGACGTTTGTGACCCTAGGCTTGAAAATTGCTTCATATGGGCTTTTCAAACTTTTTTTTTGGCCCACCTCCAACCTTTCACCTTTGGAGGACAACTTTGTTTTCATGTAAGGATCAAAAGAAAACAATTCTGTATAATACAGTACAATAGTGATAAAAACAATTGGGGTTAGGTGAACCATACAGGACAGGAGAGAAAACAGGAGGAGAGAAAAGAAGGGGAGAGAAAGTAAAAAGGGAAAAGACAGAAGAGCAGAAAAAACAGCTCAAATGACCACTGCAATGATTCACCAACTGCTGCTACTAAATGAAGAGCAGAAAGTAAGACATACAGCACAAATGACTGATGTATGTGTGTGTGTGTGTGTGTGTTTATGTAAGTGCAACATAGGATAAATGTACATAATGTACTTATTAGCAAGGCCCCAGAGGCCAGAGGCAGGCAGAGAAAGACCAGGGAACCCCACCCGCCCACGGCCCCTCCAGGATCATGTCCAAAGCCTGCTGTGTACTGGAAACCTTTGCTATCCTTGCTTCTCAGTCAACAGAGTAAGTGAAATGTGTGTTGACATGGATTTTCATCCACATGTAGGTGGCTACAGTCATCTTTCTCTTTATTATAAAACTGACAGACATTATTTGAACTATAATTCCAAAACATCTCAAGTCTACCTCCTTTGTACTAATTTTGGATTTTTTTCTCACTGCAAAAGGTGACATGATTATTGGTCAAAATAGCTAAAGTTCAGATTTCTCTGAAAGGGTCTTTTCTTCTCCGTCTGAGTCAATGGATCAACATAGCTCACACTATCACCCATCCCCCCGTCTACCTAGAAATGGCTGCATGACAAAGGATGGCCTCATGATCCAAAATACCTCAGCACTGGCTTTTGGCAGGCTCAGGTAGAAATGTAGTAATGTTAGTAATGTTTTTCTTCTAAAAAAGATAAGTGGGTTCAAAATAACAATTTTTGAAAAAAATGACCAAATTAATTGTGATGATCCACCTCAAAAAAGGTCATGCAAAAGTCTGTAAGCTGGTCCTGAGTGTGTCTGCCCATCCCCCAGCTGCATTGTTGTGCAGGGGACATGCATAAGGTGAGAGAGGCAGTCAGAGGGCCTGGCTGAGAGCAGCAGCTACAGAGGACATGATGTAAGTTTAGAAATATATACAATAAAGTTGAAATGTTCTCAACAGAGCACTCACATACAATTATCCATTCAGTCTGCCACTCCCTCATTTGGGGAGAAAGCTACACTATTGTGGCTATTCCCCACTTTAGACAATTTGGACAATTTTTAATCATGGAGGGGTCTGAAATTTTCGTCTTAGGTGCATGTCCTCACTGTATTGGAGTATTTTATTGTCTGAGTGAAAGAGAAACAAAATGGGGTCACTAAAGTGAGAATAGCCACAATACTGTAGCTTTCTCCCCAAATGAGGGACTGGCAGACTGGGTAGATAGGTGTATGTGAATGCTCTGATGAGAACACTCATGAACAATTGTGCAAATGTGAGGTGTGTCTACTGCTACAGATACACGTGTGGCAAATGTACCAGGGAGATACCCTGGCAGTGCCAGGCATGTTCTGACAGACTGCTGAGTGACTGCTGAAGTGCTAGTCACACAAGAAGGACATGCCACTCACACACACACACACACACACACACACACACACACACACACACAGCCCTGCACTGCAGCCTATTGTAAATATGTGTGGAATTGTTATATTCCTTGTATTTTTTGTATAATTTTATGGCAATAATAAAAAGCATGGAACATAAAAAAGCATGGAAACATAACAGTTGTTCTTTTGTATGTTTCTCATGCTGAAATTTCAGTCCTCCTGACTTAGACACAAATGCTTCTGGTCATTACTCACATGTACCTGGCTATAAAATGTCTAATTTTCTATTTAAAATATAAAAAAATAATTTATTGTTTGTGCTTTGTTGCTCAGATAAAACTAAACTAAATACAATATATAACCTTTATATTATAAAATACAATAAACTAAATAGAACTAACTAGAAACTAAATGGCTAAACTCAATGGAAAACAACAATTAGTTGTGAGCTGAAGCATGCTCCCTCCTGTGGTGCGCCAGTAATGGCCTTATTTGCAGGACAAAAGTGCCTGATCACAGCTGATAATAGGGTGTTAGCTAAAATCCTTCAGTTCTCTCGACCCTTCTCTGGGTTCCGATAGTAGAAGTGTTGAAAGACCCTTCTCTGGGACTTCTAGTGTTAATGTTACTCACCTCTTACATAGGTGTTGCTTAAATTATTTTATTAGCCGTTAGCGGTTAGGCTAACTTGGTTCTCTTAAACCTGCGCGAACGGCGGAAGCGTTTAAATACTTGCAGCGCAGTGTTGTCCGAAACGATATGTGGTAATAAAAAACAGGGGAATGAACATTTACCTGACGAATTTTAATGTTGCTTTTTCAGATTTGAAAAGTGCTGGAATTTAGGCTAAAGTACTTGAAAATGTTGAAATTGTAACTACTTCGTTTCACAACAAATATCTGTCTGACTGAACAGTTCTCTTGTCTTAGGTTAACAAATACGAGCCTCTTGTAATTCCAGGACGAAACATGAGAGAACGTGAAGACGTTAAGATTGGGCGTTTTGAAAGTGTGATTAAAAAAGCGAGTTATTTTGAGTATATGTATAAATATTTAACTTAATTAAGTTTAACGTGCTGAGAAATATTGAACTGGACCTTTAAAGTGAGGTACAAGTGCTTTAATTCCACCTTGTATAGGTGTATGAACCCGGCAAACATGACATTGTTCCTTGCGCTGAGGCGCGGCGCGCGCGAAGTTACAAAATTCGAGAGGTGCACGACAGCGCGCGAGGCTGCTCTTTCCCCCGTGCAAGCCATCGCGGCTCATGGTTTAAACCACATATGTCAAAGTCAAAGCCCGCGAGCCAGATCCGGCCCGCGAATTGATTATCTATGGCCCCCTGGATGATATTGAATTACTATTAGAACCGGCCCGCAGGCTACAGCCGCCCGATGGTGTTTTGTACGCACAAACACTACATTCCCCACAATGCAACGGTAGCCCGCGAAGTCACTGCAGCGCGAAGCGTCGCGAGGGTCCGCGCGGCAAAAATGACGTAATCGCAGTGGCTCTGCCAGCGCAATGAACAAAGTCATGTCTGCAGGGTTCATACACCTTTATAAGGTGGAATTCAAGCAGTTGTACGTCACTTTAAAGGTCCATTTCAATATTTTCCAGCACGTTAAACTTAAATATGTTAAATATTTATACATATACTCGAAATGATTCGAAATAATTCGCTTTTTATTCACATTATTTAATGGTTGTTTATTTTCCCCAATCTTAACGTCTTCACGTTCTCTCATGTTTCGTCCTGGAATTACAAGAGGCTCGTATTTGTTAACATAATACAAGAGAACTGTTCAGTCAGACAGATATTTGTTGTGAAACGAAGTAGTTACAATTTAAAACATTTTCAAGTACTTTAGCCTAAATTGCAGCACTTTTCAAACCTGCAACACAAAGCAACATTAAAATTCGGAGTCGCGCACTATGGTCACTCGCGAAAGTATAAACCTAAATCAGCAGTCAGAGCAGACATCAACGTTCAGCTATCCCCCTTCTCAAAAATGACTAAATGTAAGGTGGACACTGAGAACGGGTTTCAAGCCAGGTGGGAGGCAGAGTACATGTTCACGGAGGTAAAAGGTAAACCTGTGTGTCTTCTGTGTGTCTTCGTGTGATTTTTCTTTGAAGGAAGTTTGCTTTTATATGTTTGCCTGTTGAAAAATGTTTTCACTTGAAATTACTGACAGATCCATAAGAAAATAGTGCTTTATTCATTTAAACATTAAATAATATACACTGTGTTAGGTCTTGGTTCAATAGGCTATGTGCAATCATTTCAATATGTTTTAATAAACATTGAACCAGTCCGGCCCTCGGCTTGTAGCAAATTTGTTTTTTTGGCCCTCTGTGTTTTTGACTTTGACATCCCTGGTTTAAACGATTCCTCGCCATCACAGCCAGTATTGTTATACTGTGCATAAATACCGCATTGTACCAGTACGTTTCATAACATCAATAAAAACTTCAATACTTTACCAGATTTTTTACCATTAAAGTGCAGTAGATTTCTTATTTTATGTACTTTCATATTTTTTTCTTTTTCAAAATAGAAATGTGACGAATACTCCCTTTTATAACAGAATTTGTATTCTTTTGTTTTCTTTATATTTTAATTTCCCAGTAATATAAATATTCTCACTCATTCCTATTTCCATGTTTGAATATTCTCAGTCTGTGTATAGGTACATTTGTCAGCCTTTCAAGAAATAGAGTTGTTCTATTAGTAATGGCAGTATTGAAATGAAATACAATTAGATAATCTTTGTTCTCCATTTACATAATCAACATGTATTTTTTAATCATTGTGTTTTAAGTTTTAAGTTCGAAAATGTGCATTTTTATTTCTTTACCTAATACATCACTTTAAGCCAGTATCAATAGTCATCATTCATGCACAAATCAAGCCTTGAATATATTTCTGGCTTCATAAACACGACTATCAACATGCCCCCTCATTATGTTTTACTGCCCCCCCAAGCAAAGCAGTCCAGAACCGGGGCTGAATCTGCGCAACAAATTACGTTCGCCAACCCCCTCCCCCCCCCCAACAAATTTCGTTCGCCACCTCCCAACCCCCCATCCCCCCCCCCGGTAGATCTTTCTGACTTGGTCATCTTATAAGTAGCTCGCAAGCTGAAAACTTGTGGGCACCCCTGCACTAGGGTTTGCAATGATTTAACTATTACACTCAGTGGGGAACCGTCAGGGCCCTCTACGCCCTCTCAGAGGGCCTAAAATATTCTTAAAACATTATATATATAATTATCCAATTTTATTTTATCTACTTACAATTTTACAATTGACATCTAAACAATTACAAAAATATAAGCACATAAATTATTGTGTCTATTCAATCTGTGTTGGAAGGTGAGGGGTTAAGTGGAAGCCTGTGAGCCTGTGTCTCCCCCTATCAGGACTGTGATGCCCGCTGTTCGTTTACAGAGGGCCTGGCAGTTATAATTCAGCGCGATACCAGTTTCAAATGACAGTAAAATTGACCAATCATATCTACCCTCTTAGTGGGCGGGCTTAACTGTATGATAATTTCCGCCCGCTGTGGCGACGCTAGCTGTCGTTAGCCTACCGCCGCTAGCTAGTTTCGATTAAGTCCTTTGACGTCCTCATTTACATATTCCGCTTGCGAGAACCACGGAGCTGTGAAACCTTATTTTGTTTGGAAACTTATTTTGCTTAACAAGTTATCTAGTACAAATGTTATTTGAACGCACTACATGCGTTTCTAAAGCTATACTGTCGTCTCGGTTTTTTTCTTTATTCTTTAGTGCAGTTTATTAGGAGAGGAAAAAAAAAATTCGGGGGGGGGGGGGGGGGGTGTAGCGGGCCCAGGTTTAATGGTCACGGTTCGCTACTGATTACACTGCATGTGAACAACTAGCAAAACTACCGCATGCCTACTCTGTTCAGATTTGTTGTACAGTGTGGAATCATACACGGATTCTGGCCATCTGGCTTCAACATTTGTGACGAGGTGGGAAGCATCACATATGATCTTGATGGGAAGAACGGTCAGTTACAATAGCTACGTTATTTTTGTTACCATTAAAGATAAGTATTCATTAAGGATTATAAAGGTTAGTACCTGTACATTAATGCTATGGATGAATTTTCATGTTCTAATGGTGCTGGAATAGGTAGCATATGTAGGTTCCATCAATACAGCCAATCACTCTAGGAAATCCTTAAAATGTAAATGGAATGAAGTTCGTTATATATTGCCTCTCCTTTGCTTAATTTCTTTATTGTCCGTGTGAATTAAAGACAAACCAATGATGCTGTGGAATTCCTCTTTGATGTCCATAACTGGCTTAAGCCCAGGAAACACCACAAAACCGGGCACTAGTCATTTTAATGCCGGACATAGTTTTCGGACAGACCGACATACAGTAGTTTTGCTGACAGATTCCGCATCTCCTACACTATAAAGAAAACTTCCACTAGCAAAAAACGAAGACCGATATATAACAATCTGGAGAGAATTTAGGGCTGATCCGCGATGTGTAATATTTGAAATGTTATTATAATAATAAAGTTATTGATGTAAGTAATGGATTGTGCTGAAAACGATAACGTTCATTAAAAAAATAATCCGAAAATGATAGTAGGCCTATGTCTATTCGGGGTTTTATAAGGCGTTCCCGACGAAGAACTCAGCGAATAAACTGAGCTTCAATATCCACATGATCTTCGAGGAAAGGACACGTCATGATGACGTGTTTGTAACTCTGGGTCAGGTCCAAGTTAACCTGCCAGCGAGCAGGTTAGCTTCAGAGCATAAGTTGCTATAGTAACTGACTCCGGTTCTCTCTAAGCTCGGTTTCTGGAACGGAAAACCTCGAGTTTCCGTGAACTCTGAGTTAACTTACCCGGGTTTTCTCGCTTAACCCGCTTCTTGGAACACCCCCCTGAACTTAGTTATTGAGCATAACAATAACAAAACATTGAAGACCAGTAGACCTGCTCTACCTGAAAAAACATGGAGTTTATTATGAACAATGC
The DNA here is from genome assembly GCF_052324685.1 of Brachyhypopomus gauderio. Lineage (NCBI taxonomy): Eukaryota > Metazoa > Chordata > Actinopteri > Gymnotiformes > Hypopomidae > Brachyhypopomus > Brachyhypopomus gauderio. The sequence continues at coordinate 5,145,634 of NC_135228.1, forward strand.
ATATTACATTCTATATAAAACTGGGTGCCGTAAAAACAATGCCATAGCCCGCAGATGTCGTTTCATTTGTCGTATTTTTCCAGATGTCGTCGTCCCACATGGTTTACACACTGTCTTGTTTTTCTCAAAGTCAAAGGAGAAATGTGTCCATATATTGCCGCTCATCTTTCTCCCTGCTGTTCACAGGCTGGTATGGTCTTCCCGGGTTCTGTGCGATGTGAAGACGTTAGTTCTGATTGGATGGTTACACGGTTTGTCCCGCCTCTCCGTGTACGCTAGTACACAAGTAGTTACGGTTGGATCTCTTCTTAACTTATCCCTACCTTTCACTAAATAAATCAGGTCTGATTGGATGTCGTCGCTGGCCAATATTTTCGTCTCGTTTTTATTCGTTGACGAAAATGTCCATTAATTTAATCATCGTTTTTATCCCTTCGTATAGTTTTTATTTAGTTTTCATAATGAAAAAAAGGTTTGTTGACGAAAACTATGACAATTTATTTGTCAACGAAATTAACACTGGTCTGTTGTTAAACCACAGGGACCACAGAGACTTTTTTGCATGGAACAGCTAGTTGCACCGGTGCGACCTCAGCTTTTTTTTTGTCGCACCATTGAGAAATTAGGTCGCACTCTAGAGCCCTATTATAAACAACATGTAACTAACATTTCTATTGCTGTGTACACTGTGTAGCCATGTAGCGGTTAGCATCGGTAGCTCAACCAATAATATGTATCAAATAGGCCTGTTGCGATAATTACATTATCGACTTATTGTACGATAATTTTTTTAACCGCGATCATTTTTGCTGATGTCGATAATTGGCCATTGGTTTTCCACGCAAATTTGTTTACATGAGAATAAACTGAAACTGCGTTACATTTCAGAAAGGCACACAGTGTTTCTCTCTCGCACCCTCCTCCCCCCTTAACGAAAGACGAATCTGTGATCAGAGAGCAACATCTATTGGTTAGGAAATTAGTGCAGTACACGGAGAGCGTATGCATCAATAACCTCCACACACACAGGTGATGTTAGCTCGCGAACGTATTTGAGGCTAATGATTCGAAATAATTTGCTTTTTATCACATTATTTAATGGTTGTTTATTATAGTGACCGTAGCATGCGACTCTGCCCACCTTGCGAACCTCTGCAAACATTTACATTTATGGCATTTAGCAGACGCTCTTATCCAGAGCGACTTACAAAAACGTAGTTGCTTGGAATCTCCAAGGTAGTATAGATAGTCCTGAACACAAGGTACTCTAAGCTGGAAAAACCACTAGACGAAAGTCATATGATACCTAACAATTATGCCAAGTCATTATTATACCTGAATATACACATCACCTGAGGAAAAAGACAGTAAGCAATCCAATTATGCACAATACCTGAAAAAAAGACAGTAAGTAATACCTATAACAAACACCTGAGGAAAGAGATGATAAAGCACAGTAGACGAAAGTATAATTATGTAAAGTGCACTTGAAAGAGGTGGGTCTTCAGTCTGCGTCTGAAGACAGCAAGTGACTCCAATGTTCGGACACACAAGGGAAGTTCATTCCACCACCTTGGAGCCAGGACACAGAAAAGTCTGAATGCTTGTCTCCCATGTGTCCTGGATGATGGAGGGTCAAGACGAGTCATACTTGAGGCACGGAGGGCTCTAGGTATGCTTCTGGGTTTTACCATGGCCATCAAATAAGGAAGAGCCGGACCATTCTTTGCTTTGTAGGCCAGCACCAGGGTTTTATATTTGATGCGGGCAGCCACTGGAAGCCAGTGGAGGGAGCACAGCAAGGGAGTGACATGGCTGAACTTGGGAAGGTTGAAGACCAGCCGAGCTGCAGCGTTCTGGATCAGTTGCAGGGGTTTGATGGCATCCATAGGAAGACCAGCCAGGAGGAAGTTGCAGTAGTCCAGTCTTGAGATGACAAGGGACTGGACAAGAACCTGAGTGGCCTCCCTAGAAAGAAATGGCCGAATCCTCCGAATGTTGTGAAGGGCGAATCTGCATGATCGTGTTGTGTTAGCAACATGGGCTGTGAAGGAGAGTTGATTGTCGACAACTACACCAAGGCTACGCGCTTCCATGGATGAAGTGATCACGGTGTTCTCAAATGGGATAGAAAGATCACGATGAGGACTGGCTCTTCCAGGGATGTACAGCATCTCTGTCTTGCTTGGGTTAAGCTTTAGATGGTGAGCTACCATCCAAGAGGCAATGTCTTTTAGATATGCAAAGATTCGAGCTGAAACCTGTGTGTCAGAAGGTGGGAAGGAAAAGAAGAGCTGGGTGTAATCCTCATAACCGTGATAAGAGAAGCCATGTGCAGAAATTCTCACCCAGTGAGCGGGTATAAAGGGAAAAAAAGAAGTGGACCCAGCACTGAGCCTTGTGGAACACCGGTGGAGAGTTTGCATGGCGTGGATGTTGATCCTCCCCATGTTACTTGGTAGGAACGTCCCTCCAGGTAGGATGCAAACCACGTCCATGCATTGCCAGTGATACCAAGGCCTGAAAGGATGGATAGGAGGATCTCGTGATTGACTGTGTCAAAGGCAGCCGAAAGGTCAAGCAGAATCAGAACTGATGATAGTCCAGTTGCTCTAGCCGCCTGGAGTTTCTCAGTTACTGCAATGAGTGCAGTTTCTGTAGAATGTGCCGGCTTGAAGCTAGATTGGTTGGGGTCCTGAAGCTGGTTGGAACGGTGGAAGCATTTATACTTGCCACACGATATGTGGTAGTATAAAGAAATACCTTGTGGAATGAACAATGTAATTATCATTTACCTGATGAATTTTAATGTTGCTTTGTGTTTCAGGTTTGAAAAGTGCTGGAATTTGTTCGTTTCACAACAAATATCTGACTGAACAGTTCTCTTGTATTACGTTAATACGAGCCTCTTGTAATTCCAGGACGAAACATGAGAGAATGCAAAGACGTTAAGATGGGGTGTTTTGAAAATAAACAACCATTAAATAATGTGATAAAAAGCGAACTATTTCGAGTATACGTATAAATATAAAACTTAATTAAGTTTAACGTGCTGGGAAATATTGAAATGGACCTTCAAAGTGACGTACAAGTACTTGAATTCCACCTTGTAAAGGTGTATGAACCCGACAAACATGACTTTGTTCATTGCGCTGAGGCACGGCGCGCGCGAAGTTACAAAATTCGAGAGGTGCACAACCTCGCAAATCAAAAGCGCGCGAGACCCTCGCGCATGCGCAGAGCCACCGCGATTGTCATTTCTGCCACGCGGACCCTCGCGCCGCTCATGACGCATCAAGTATAAACCAGGCTTAACTCGCTTTATGGCCAAAGAGATGCTGCCATTAAAATACGGTCGAAAAGAAAACATTTATAAACATGCTGCAAAGATTTGACAAAAAACCTTATGTAATGAAGAGAAAGGTGGCATTCTGAAGGAGAAGACATCTCATTTTACTCTGCCACTACAGATATGTGGTCAAGCTCAAATATGACCCCATACATGAGCTTTACAATACATTACATTACTGCAAACTGCTGTAATTGTATTATTATGCTAGTATATTATTATTGTGGCACATTGTCTTAACGCTCCTTTGGGGAGCCCAGAAGCAAGAAAAAATTCTATAATGGGACTTATAAACTATAATATTGTCATTTTAATTATATTGGTCTATAGTTGTAGGCTAAAAGATAAAATGAGCTATACATGTGACCTACCCAATCTGGAAGTGCCATGTTAACTCCGACTATGCCACCGAGGAGGAAGAGAATCCTAGGAACTCTATGAAATATTCCGAATTCACCCGCAGGACCCAGATCAGGTAGTGGGCAATCAAAACACTAGTGTGTATATATGAGTTAGAGCCAGAATCAGAATGGTATGTGACCACTCTTGAAAAGCCAATATTCAATTTTGATCAAAACGCCACATCCGCCGTGTAATACTGCCGTTTTCTCTCTTTCCTTCCAAAATGCAACAAACGCCAATCCTGATTTCCTGCAAAACGCCACATCTCCACTCATCCAATCACAGTGCACCACCAGATATGTAAACATCATAGAACGCGACCTGTTGAGCCGCCCGGCATTTCTTGTAGCCTACTTTGATAAAATATATCTTGTTTTTCACAAGTCCGCTAAAATGAACGGTTTTGATGGTATAGAGGAGCCTGTTCGTATAGCAGTTATACTATTTATGTTAATAGTTATACTATTTATACTATTTATGTAACGGTATGTATTATACTAACGGTATGTATTATACTATTTCACTGTAACGGGTGCGAGGGAGTCGAGGATGCAAAGACGAGGTGCGTTCAAAGGCTACGATTATTGAGCTTGACGCTGGACACACTCACAGCGTCTTGAAACAGCTGTCAATCTCACTGAATAGTAAACGCTTACGCCGCATCATAACACCAGTATAATAAACTACACAGTACACACTCACGGCGTGCTGACACGGTTTAACACACACAACGAATGTCACATTAAAGACGAGCACCAAACGATACAAACACACACACTATATACACGTAGCCTAGGCCTGTGTTGAAAAAATCGATTTTCCGATTCAGAATCGATTCGCATATGATGATCTGATAATCGATTTGTACGTCCAAAGATCGATTTTTTGTGAACTTTTACCCCCGCTTCGTCACTGAATTCACGCAGGCGTGCTCGGTCTAACCAGAGGTCTAACTAACTGTAAAACAACATGGCGTCGGACAGTGACGGTAACGACGAGTCAAATCGGCAATCTAAAAACAGAAGGACAGTTTATCCAGTGTCAGTGACTATTTACAGTTAGTCCATGTCACTGACAGTTTACCCAGTGTTTTTACAGTTTAAAAAAGTTAAAAATGTTCTTGTAATGTTGGGCGCAAGGCGATGGACGAGACAGAATCCTTTGCACTTTCCAAATCGTTACGTTTATTACATTTACCAAAGCGCAGACAGCACACATAAAACACGTTTACATAGAACATGTGTGACTCAAACAACGACGAGCACAGAACGCACATACCCACGGACGTAAAGACACGGAGAACATTAACACACGCTCGAATTTATTGCGTTTTGCGAAAAAACGAATTGTTTTTTAAAATAAATCTTTAAATATTAAAATCTTGATTTGATTTGTTTGTTTTTTTAACCTTAGTATGGTATTTGATCGTTTGAAACAGAAAACAGGTTTTCAGCCTACCACTTTCTTGCTAAAGAAAACACATTTTTACTCAGTGATCAAAATGGATTTATAGAGTTTTGGAACAAAACTCTTCATATGTATGTATGTATGTATATATGTATATTAGTGGTGTCAATTCCAGGTTCCGCGATTAAAAGTCCTCACCAGGATTTTGCTCAAGGTAATCCAGGTAAAATTTGTGGAATCAACACAATCCAGGAAGCCTGAGCAAAATCCTGGTGAGGACTTTTAATCGCGGAACCTGGAATTGACACCTCTATCTATCTATCTATCTATATATATATATATATATTAGGGATGCACCGAAATGAAAATTCTTAGCCGAAACCGAAAACCGAAAATGAGGAAACCAAGGCCGAAAGCCGAAAACCGAAACACCGAAATACATTATGCCAATTATTAGTAGCATTGGATTTATGGCTAACCTCACTAAAATCAAGCCATTGCTATTCAAAGAATAAATCAACTACAAAATTTGATTTGAAAATATTTATTTAGCACTGACATTACAGTAGTGGTGGACCGTTAACGGCGATAAAGCTGACAATGGCCGACCACTAATTAAATTTAACTCGCTTGCAGACCGTTTTTATCCGAGAGGATAAATATATGTATTTTATACGAGTTAAATTTAATTATAACGGACTGGCCTGAAAGATAAATATAAATTCTCTCATAAAAACGTGACGTGAGTTGCAACAACATTAAACAGCTCAGGTAAACACGCTTCTGAGAAATGTCGTCTGCTCGGCAAAACATAACGGGGCTCAATGTGCTTTATTAGCCTACGAAATCCCTACGACAGAGAACGGCTGATCGTCTAAAGCAGGGGTCACCAACCTTTTTGAAACTGGGAGCTACTTCTTGGAGACCAATTATTGCGGAGGGCTACCAGATGAATTCGCATCAATCTAACGAAAAGTTGTTGAGCGCGGGGGGGGGGGGGGGGAGTGCGTGTGTCAATTGCTAAGCGGGAAGTCCGCTAGCAACCGCGGACAATCTATAATAGTAGCAAAAACATAAACGATGCAGCGCTTTGGTGCATGGCACTATAGTGAGCTATTTTTAAAACAAGCCCGCGGGCGACTCGTGACGTCCTCGCGGGCGACATGGTGCCCGCGGGCACTACGTTGGTGACCCCTGGTCTAAGGCGACGAGTTCCATAATTTTTGGTGTAATGTCCTTTGCCTCGGCGCCATCACTGGAAAACTTTTTTGCTAGCTTTATCCAAATAAGCGCGTGCAGGTGGCGATTTTTGTTTGCGTCATCACAGCACACTGTTTCGGCCGTGTTGTTTCGGTGATGAAAGTATTTCGGCCGAAAACCGAAAATGCAAATTTAAGCCATTTCGGCCGAAAATTTTCGGTGGCCGAATTTTCGGTGCATCCCTAATATATATATATATATATATATATATATATATATATATATATATATATATATATATATATATATATAATTTCAAATATTTAAGTTAAAGCTTAATAAGGAAAAACTATCAACTATCTCTTCTATTAAGAACTCAACAGGTAACATTATTCATGATATGATCAGCCAGACGGGGGGCGGCCACGACGCCTGGGAGCAGGGAAGTTAGGATGAGCAGCGTGGAATTCAGCGATGAGAGTAGGGTCCAACACATCCCTTGCAGGGACCCACGCCTGCTCCTCGGGACCATAGCCCTCCCACTCTGAGATACTGAAGCCCACCTCGACGCCGACGGGACTCCAGGATGTCCTGAATGAGGTAAACAGGGCGACCACCGAGTTCCAGTGGCTCAGGTGGCTTGGTAATCGGTGTGGCAGCAGACATGGGACTGTAAAACAGGCTTAAGCAGAGAGACATGAAAGACAGGATGAATGCGATACTGAGGGGTAGTTGTAACTCATGAGATGGCGTTTATCTGATGCAAGACCTTGAAGGGCCTGATGTATTTGGGGCTTAGTTTCCTGCTATTCCGTCGCAGGTTCAAGTTACGGGTGGACATCCAAACTCTCACCTGGGTGGTAGACCAGAGTGGGCAGGCGGCGACAGTCAGCATGGAGCCTCCTAGTGTGCAGGGCAGGAACGACCACTAAAATAACTGTATTCCCCTCGGACTTGGGCAGGTCAGTAATAAAGTCCATCGCTATGTGTGACCAGGGACGGCGTGGAATCGAGAGCGTTAACAGCTTCCCTACAGGGAGTGTTCGGGGGGTGCGACTCTTAGCGCATATGCTACACGCTAATATATAGTCCCGCACATCTTCTTTTAGAGATGCCCACCAATATCGCCGTGACAGGAGATGTGTAGTGCGTGTGATTCCAGGGTGACCTGTACCTGCGGTAACTGCTTTCTTTCTAGGCAGTCGTCAGGACTAGGATCACTTCGCAGTGCGTCCTCCAATTCACCTTGCAGGTTCCAACGAACAGCAGCCAGGAAACAGGTGCGAGGCAGTACGTACTCCGGTACTTTGTCAACAGGATCCTTTTCATGTATGCGTGATAGGGCATCGGCTTTAGTGTTCTTGGAACCAGGCCGGTAGGAAACAGAGAATCAAAACCGGGAGAAGAACAACGCCCATCTGGCTTGTCGGGGATTCAGTCGCTTGGCCTCTTTCAGATATTCCAAGTTTTTATGGTCTGTGTAAACGACAAAGGGATGTTCAACCCCCTCTAACCAGTGTCTCCACTGCTCTAAAGTGAGTTTTATCGCTAGAAGTTCCCGGTTACCAACGTCATAGTTTTGTTCTGCCAGTTGCAATTTCTTTGAGTAAAAGGCACAAGGGACCAATTTAGGGGGTTTTCCTTGGCGTTGGGAGAGAATCGCCCCCACACCCACCTCTGAGGCATCGACCTCCACTACAAAAGGGACTTAGGGATCAGGGAGATGTAGAATAGGTGCTGAGGTGAACGCCTCTTTCAGCAACGAAAATGCCCAATCAGCCTCAGGTGTCCAGTCCAGCCGCAGGTGCTGCCCACCCCGAAGGAGGTTGGTGAGCGGAGTGGCCAATGAACCAAAAACCCTGATGAAGCAGCGATAAAAGTTGGCAAATCTTATGAAATGCTGCAGTTCCTTTCTCGTTCAGGGCACAGGCCATTGCGTGACAGCCGACATCTTGTCCAGGTTCATAGAGATTTGCCCAGGGGATAAAGTGCAACCGAAGAAGGTCACGGAAGTCCGATGAAACTCGTATTTCACTGCTTTGGCATAGAGGCGGTGCTGTCGCAGGCGGGCCAGTACTGCAGTGACGTGATGGACATGGTCTGCGATGGAGGTGGAATATATCAGGATGTCATCTATATAAACTATGACAAACTTACCTATCAAGTCACGGAATATGTCATCCATGAATGCCTGGAAGACAGACGGACTGTTGGCTAGCCCATATGGCATTACAAGGTATTCGTAGTGGTTTTGGGGAGTCACAAACGCAGTTTTCCATTCATCTCCCTCATGAATACTAATCAGGTTATATGCAAGTCCAGCTTGGTGAATATACGTGCTTCTCTGAGGCGCTCTTGTGACGCAGAGATGAAAGGAAGGGGATAAACGAACTTGGAGGTGACAGCGTTTAAAAAGTGATAATCGATACATGGACGCAGCCCTCCGTCCTTCTCCACAAAGAAGAATCCCGCGGCTATGGGTGACTTAGAGGGACGGATAAACCCCTTCTGAAGGGTCTCTTCTATATATTTCTCCATTGCTGAATCTTCAGGATGGGACAAAGGGTAAGGTTTCGTTTTGCGTGGGAGCGGGGAGCCAAGCAGCAGATCAATGGCACAGTCCCCTGGTCTGTGTGGTGGCAGATGACTGGCGCTTTCTTTACAGAAGATGTCTGCATAACCTTGATACTGAACAGGAATGACAGTTTCGAGAGGGGAATTGGGGCTTTCTATGGACGTGGACAGGAGAGGTAAGTGCATACAATGCTTGAAGCAGTGAGAATTCCATTTCGTAATCTCTAGTCTTCCAGGAGATAGCCGGATTATGTAAAGACAGCCAGGGAAAACTGAGAACAACTGGATCACGGGGTGACGGCAGGAGCAGGAACTGAACGGTCTCTGTATGAAACAGTCCTATCTGGAGCGTGACTGGTGCCGTACACTGAGTGATCAGTCCCTCACCTATAGGTTGGCCATTCAGAGCGTTAACTCGTAAGGGAGGACTGACTGACGTAGTGGGAATGTACAATCGGCGGGCCATGTCAACATCCAGGATATTTCCCACGGCCCCAGAGTCCAAGAGTGCTGACAGGTGGGTAGACATGCCTCCCCAGATAACTTGCACAGGCACATTCAGCTGGTTGTTATGGTCCAAGCAGAAAACAGGGTTGCTTATGTGTCTGCTCGTGGGACTCTCCTCCTCAGTGCGAGCCGGGCGAACTGGGCAATGAACACGGAAGTGGCTGCTCTCACCGCAGTACAGGCAGAGGTTCTCCTGAAGATGCCGAGACCTTTCGTGTGAGGACAGTGGGGCTCTGCCTAGTTGCATAGGCTTCACACCCTCTCGTGGTGTGTCAGGCGATGGCAGGGCTTGCCGATACAATGCGAAGGAGTGTGGATTTCTACAAGATGGCGGGCGAGTAACAGCTTGTCAACGTTCACAGCTGTTTGAATGAGCTCTGACTGCGACTGCCCTTCACTGCGACAGGCGAGCTCCACTTGCAAATCCTGCCTTAATCCTTTACGGAACACGGTCTTGAGGGCTGGTTCGCTCCACCCGCTACCGGCAGCCAGGGTACAGAACTCTCGAGCGTAATCCACTGCGCTACGTTGCTCCTGACGTACTTTGCACAACAGAGTGCCCATGTGACTTAAACAACGCAGAGAACTGCTCAGACTCGATAGACGGGTCTTTGCTGTTCCACAGGGCGGTTTCCCAGGCACTGGCCTCTCCAGTGAGATGTGTCAACATGAAATGGATTCTCTGCTTCTCGGTCAGGCACTGGGCAGGGTGATGCTCGAAGTACAAGGAGCATTGCATTAAAAAGTTCTGACAACGTTCCGGAGAGCCATCCGCTCCGGTACTGCTACGGGAATACAGGGAGGAAAGACAGGCGGAGCGGTGGCTACAGCAGCCTGTTGTTGAACTGACTGTATGGCCTGGTATTGTCACCTGTTGTTGAGCCGTCCGTAACTGTGCAGCCTGGATGTTCATGGTCACGGTGAGCTGTCGAACCTCTCCCTGGAGTACGGCTATGGTATGTCCTTGCTGAGCCAGGAGTGCAGGTACGTACGCTGGAGCCATTGTTTTGGGCGAAGTATTATGTAAAGTACTAATCAGGCAGACAAGGATCCAAGTGCAGATAATAGCCGCTTTTATTGAAACAGCAATAGCAGAGCAATCGAACAGGTGAGTTACTCTGTTCCAGGTGTGTTGTGCTGTATGATCTGTGCTAGAACCAACCTAGAACCAACCTTTTTCAGAATGGTAACTCAAATTCAAAATGATCACATACTGTCCCCAGACATGAATTCTGCTAATATTAGCCTACTTCTTAAGCCAGGCAAAGACCCTGCACTTCCTTCCAGTTATCGTCCCATATGTGTGTGGGTGTATCGTGTGTGTGTGGGTGAATGTGTTTAGGTGAAGGTGGAGGTCCGGACCGGCTACTCTCTCCAGTGGAGGTGGTGGGGGTCTGGGCTTGGATGCGGTGGCGGAGTGGGGAGTCCCACCGGTCTCCCCGGGTCAAGCGGGGGGGAGCAGTGAGGCACGGTGCCCAATGTGCCAGCTAGTTAGCTGGCTCTCCTCTTCCAGAGGACCATTTCCTCTGGACCTATGTATTCCCACCCTTCCACCCCCACACATACAAGATTTAGGATCCTGGGGGGCAGGCATGTTACCCAGAGGTTGACGAGGTGGGCCTGCTGTCATGGCCTCACCCGTCTCCTCACCCTGTCTGTCCCTTTTTTTGTCCCGTTTTTACTGCACTTTAGATGGGGTGTAGTGTTATCAATGGGAGGACACAATGGGGTTTCACATTTAACTTTAACTTAACTGAGTTAATATAATAGAAGACACACAGACAGCACGATCACGATGAGGCATGACTATAATAGACAAAACCAGAAACCACTACAGCGACACTGATGACTAAACCGAACATACCAGAGAACGTGTACAGATAAACACAAAAACACTCAAACTCACCCATGCACACACGACATACTCTCATACAAAACACATACTCTTTAACGATAATGTCGAGTTTAGATTAGTGGTAGACAATGAGTGGCAGGAGCCGCTCGGTGGTTGATGGTTGATGGCAACAGACTAACAATCGAAACTGAATACAAAGCGAAATATACTACAAATTGCACAAATACTACAAATGCGATGCCACTCGCTCACAAAGGTTTAAATTACGCTGATGGCATGGAGGAACATTCACTGATAACCATACATCTATAATAATAAATCCTTTAAATTTACAGTACTGTCGTTAACAGTCTACCACTGTAGATTCGCGTACCCTCCTATAATCTTAATTCGACGTTATCCCTAAACAGTATTCTGAACTAGTAATTTAGAGCTGTCTAGCTGGATGTCGGCTAGTATTTCACTCAACATAATTTAGGGCTCGTTGGGATGATTTACGCGAGTGGCAGATACACAGTCACCCAAAAGACTCTTTAGATGCCTGTGAGCAGAGGCAGGCAGCGTTACTGGATAACGGAGGCCACAGTCAAGCAGCACTGGCCACACTAAGTGCCACGATTATGTGGCAGCTGCCACAAGGTGCCATTTCTGGGTGGCACAGTGGTCACTTTCGTGCTGCTTACATGCTACTTACACGCCAAACAGGGACCGCACCCTTACAGGAAATTTAGCAGCCTTCCAATGACCTCTGATATGTTTTGTGATTGACCAGATGCAGTTTGATTAGCTCTGAGTTTGTTTGCTCATCCTAAGTATCCCGAATGCATTCCCCACCCGAATTTCAACCCGAACCTGAATTTCGACCCGAACCTGAATTTTGACCCGAACCTGAATTTCGACCTGAAACTGAATTTTAACTTGAATTTTTGCATACCTGAATGAATTTTACAGACTGTTTTTTCAAGTAATAATGATTTCAGGTTCAGGTGACACTAAAAAAGCTCCATATCATATACCTTTATAAGGTGGAATTAAAGCACTTGTATGTCACTTTAAAGGTCCATTTCAATATTCCCCAGCACGTTAAACTTAATTAAGTTAAATATTTATACATATACTCGAAATGATTCGAAATAATTAGCTTTTTATCACATTATTTAATGGTTGTTTATTTTCAAAATGCCCAGTCTTAACGTCTCTCTCATGTTTCGTCCTGGAATTACAAGAGGCTCGTATTTGTTACCGTAATACAAGAGAACTGTTCAGTCAGATAGCTATTTGTTGTGAAACAAAGTAGTTACGATTTCAAGCATTTTCAAGTACTTTAGCCTACATTCCAGCACTTTTCAAACCTGAAACATAAAGCAACATTAAAATTCGTCAGGTAAATATTCCTTCACCTGTTTTGAGGGGCGTTTCTTTATACTATCACACAGGGCCAAAATTATTTTCCCCTCCCAATCGGCCCAAACTAGAGATTGACATGAGCCGGCCCATCGGGAATCCTCCCGAATCTCCCGATTAACCACTCCGGCTCTGCTACCACATATCTTTTCAGACAAAACTACAAAGAATGTGACGCCTCCACCGTTCACGCAGGTTCGCAGGAGGGTCGCGGAGTCGAGCGCAACGGTCACTCTTCACTTGAAAGTATAAACAAGAACCAGGCTTCATTGTCAGCCTGAGCGCAGGGAGTCATCGATAAAGAGACAACATGGAGAAGTATTTAACAGCAATGAAAAGAAAGGTGCAGAGAGAAGAAGATAATGAGACAGACACTGAGTGAATTCTGGCTGAGTGTAGAGAGGGAGTATCCACTCTTGGGGCAGAGGGCTATGGGCATCCTTATTCCTTTTGCAACATCATATCTTTGTGAGACTGGCTTCTCTGCTGTTGCTGCACTAAAGACAAAGTACAGATCACAGTTAAACATTGAACCGGAGCTGAGAGTGGCAGTGTCATACTTCAAACCCCGCTTCAAAAACCTGTGCACTGCAAAACGGGCTCATTGTAGCCATTAGTTCTGACTCAATTTGATAAAAAAAAACAGCACAAATTGTTGCATTGCATGTTTTGTAGGTTTAAAGTGTTAATATATTGTGCTCCTGAATTAATGTTGCTGATCAAGTTGAATTTATTATTATTTATTGATTTTATTTAATTTCATTTTTCAGTATCAAATGCCAGTCAGTTCAAAAATCTTTCTAGTTTAAATAGGGATCTCATTTTTTTCCATTTCATGCAAACTGATGCACTTCACTTCATGATGCAATTGTTTCTGTTAAATAAATTATTCTACATAAATTATGTCTAAAAAGACATTATTATCCCATTTTGTCATGTATGGGGTTTATACGCCCACAGAATTTATAGTCGCGGCAGAGAGTAGTGACCATGGTGGTGGTGGAGTGAGTGTGTGTGTGTACATCTCTTTTTTTTTGGGGGGGGGGGGGGGGGGGGGGGGGGCGCAAAGTTTTTTCTTCTTCCTGGGGGGGGCTTAGCAGAAAATAATTGAGAATCACTGGTGTAGTCAGACAATAGTAATAGAACTCCTAGTGTTAGTGTAGTCAGACATGTAACGCAGCTCACGCTACGGAGCATGGAGGCGGACACAAACGCTGAGAAGAGCGAGATTTATTACAGTGCATACCATCATCGTTGTCAGAAAACCAGTCCGGGTTCATAACAGGTGGGCAGTCAGAGTAACACGCATATACGGGCATGATGACAACAGGGAAACACTAACCAGGCAGGAAATACACTGAGAACAAGAAACAACGGGCGATAAGCAAACAACACTAGAAATATACCACGATCAACCAAGAGAGAACGAAACAACCAAAACAACCGACGAAGGACAAGGGACCCTCAGGGACTATAAATACACAGAACTTTAAACGAGGAACAGGTGATGGCAATGACACAGGGGCGTGGTAGACAATAGGGAATTATCGAAACAAACGAGCAGGGTGGGATAAACAGGCAAGGAACACAGACACGAGGGAACCCGGAGTGACAGCTAGGAGAGGGGGCGCGAGGCCATACGTGACACAGTAGTAATAGAACTTCTAGTGTTAGTGTAGTTAGACAGTAGTAATAGAACTCCTAATGTTAGTGTAGTCAGACATCATCAGGAAGATTATAGAGTGATGAATCTTTACTTCTCAATGTCAGAGAGAGAATACATGCATTACATTCTGATCAAAGATCATGATTAGGGGAGGAGCTAATGAGGAATGATATACCATCATCAGTAGGGGAGGAGCTACTGAGGAGAGATATACCATCATCAGTAGGGGAGGAGCTACTGAGGAGAGGTATACCATCATCAGTAGGGGAAGAGCTAATGAAGAGAGTTATACCATCATCAGTAGGGGAGGAGGTAATAGTGGTAGACTGTCATCAGTAAATTTATTTACCAGTTCAGTTTTCTTTTCACTACTCTTAAATTGAAAAGATTACTGGAAACATAATTTGACGGGTTCTGAATTAATGTATTCATATGTAATGTATTTATGTAATGTATTCATATGTAATGTATTTATTATGTGATTGAACTGTGTATTAATAATATGAACCTGCTCACTGTGGCGCGGGAGGCGGCAGACGGACGAGACACAGATCCACTGATTTTACCACAGACGTCACGTTTATTTCAACAATGAAGCGCAGTAAGCGCACGTAAAACATTTAACGTAGACACGTAGAACGTGCAGACTCAGACAACGACGAGCACAGGACACTGCGCGAACGCACATTAAATAGACAAACCACATAAGCCCCACGTGATTACGAGACGAGCCACAGGTGAGACGGATTATCACAAGACATAACCGCACCCACGGAGATACACAGATGCAGACTAGGAGACGTAGACGACGTAGACACACGCCCAAAAGGGAGGGGCCGGGGTCCTCAACGTGACACTCACAGCCAACCATCTACAAACTTAGCCTGTATTTTTTTTTTATTAAAAAATGATTATATTATTTAAATAATAAAATATAATTTGCTGTTTGTTTACTATTTAATAAATGTTTAATAATGCTGACTGCAGATCTCCATGAATAAACAAACTGTGAGACACACTGACCTGTGTCATATTCTGGGTGGTGCTATTTCACACATGTGAAACACTAACTTATTTAATGACATCCTCATATGTTGATGTTTAGTGGTGTTGTTGAAGTAACGTCTGATTAGAAGATGGAGGCCTCCACTCCAGTCCAGACCAACATCACAAATCAGACCAACATCACAGCTCAGACAGGAGGGAATGTCTGTGCTCCTCAGATCCATGGGAGTCAGTTTCATGCACCGGTGACAATGAACTTTACAAATGGAGGTAAGAGATGAATCTGAATGTTGAGATGATCAGAGACCACAGTTAATATTTATTTATAATTACTGGGTTTATATACATACGAAGGTCATGAATACAATTCTCACAGTTGTAAATCTTCTTTCTAAGATCATTATCAGCTGTTTGGTATCATTGATTAATCAGACTCCTGACTGTAAATCTACAAAATGTCTGACTTTGTGCAAGTGGACCTGGAAGACTTGAAGGCACAGGGTGCTCACAAATTTGATTTGATTTAGAGTTGACTGTAATGTTGGGGAGCTGGGAGGTGATCACAACAGCTGAGAAGAACACATTTTATTTACAGGGACTCCAGTAACCTCTGGAAGCCCAGCTGTGCTGACAGGGAGAGGAGAGGGTGGGGAGGGATTATGAACAAAATAACTAAACCCATGATGGAGATGAGATTAAAATATAACAGGAGAACTAATAATTGAATGCTAAACAGGAACTAGACAAACACAAAGATAAAACAACCACGAGACGACAAACCAACAACCGCTAAGACAGACTAGACATAAGAAATAAAACACTTGATACTACGAACACTAAACCAAACAGAAAAACTAGCAATGATACACATACTCAACAAAACATGTACCAGGGAAGCTCAACCATAGAACAACATGGACACATGCACTAGTATTAACCAGAACATAGAACAACATGGACACATGCACTAGCACTAACCAGAACATAGAACAACATGGACACGTGCACTAGCACTAACCAGAACATAGAACAACATGGACACATGCACTAGCACTAACCAGAACATAGAACAACATGGACACGTGCACTAGCACTAACCAGGCTGTGAGTGAGCACAAGAGTCTCGGATTTACATGAACATGAGAGCAAGCAAACTTACACCAAATGATATATGACAATAAACACATAGAGCTACAAGGAAAGACTCGAACATGCAGGGAATATAAACCCAACTACTCACAAAGATAAACCAGGAACAGGTGACAAAACTCAACATAGGGCGGAGAAAACAGAAGGCATGACAAACAGAAGATAAACTAAGGCAACCCAAACAACGGCGGAACACTGGGGTAGAGGGCGGGGCCAGACGTGACACATGAAAGCACCACACAGAGGTAGAGGGTGGGGTCAGACGTGACACATGAAAGTACCACATTGGGGTAGAGGGCGGGGTCAGACGTGACACATGAAAGCATCACACAGGGGTAGAGGGTGGGGTCAGACGTGACACATGAAAGTACCACACGGGTAGAGGGCGGGGTCAGACGTGACTGATTCTTTTCATTCGTTTTGTTAATTAATAAATATAATCTATTAACAGGGGTTAATATAATGCAGGGGGCACCAACCAAAATCTCGCCTAGGGCACCACATTGGTCAGGTCCGGCTCTGCATATAATAGTTATGGGATCTAATAGCAATAACACTACGTATTTAGTAAATTATGAAGAAACTAGATGTCAATGGCTGAATAAATTCTGGTGTAGATTTTACTAAAATATATGTGTCAATTCAATAAATTGACAAACATGAGGAAAATCTTCTCTGAATGCCTGTTTGACTTGACAATCAGACGTTGCATCTGAATGTCCGATTGACCTGCAAAAGAGGAACTATATTATGATTTTTTTTTTGGTTTTCTACAGGGTACTCAACCCAAGGAACCGCACCAGCTACAGGTAAAGAAACCTGTTTCTTCATTTTAGTCACGTTTGCAATAACTAAAAGAGGATAAAACATTTTCTTAAGCAGTTCAATATTGCAACTAGGCCAACAAGTAGAAGATGACCTCTCCTTGTGAATCTGCGTAAAACAGTAAATTCATGTTCAGCGTTTTCAGGTGCTGCCTTTATCAATGCAAAGTGGGCAGAACTGGTACAGAGGGCCAGTGGAATGGAGTCCATCTTGGACAGTCTGCTGATGAAGAACGTCCTTACGGATGAGCAATACAACATCATCCTCTCAGAGAAAACGGAGCAGAAGATGATGAGAGAATTAATCCATGGGCCCTTGAGAGCGTCTGGTAACACAGGGAAAAATGCTCTTTATGAAGTTCTGATGGATCAACAGTCCTGCATGATGAGGGACCTCGGCGCTCAGTAAAAACTAACACAGGGCTGTTGTGGTTATCTGTCAGGGAAGCAAAAACATTACATTTAATTGTAATTAAAACTTTCAAAATTTTGTCTAGATTTCTTTTCATTTCATTTCTTGTGGACAAAAGGTGGTTCTATAGTAATAGTTAAGGTTCTTGTTCCCAGGCCAAGTAGTCACAGTCCCTCCGGTGCAGATGGTGAGCCTCAGGTAGGAGCTAGCATCAGCACGTCCGCTTGCAGCAATGGCACATCCAACCCCGGCGTCAGTACATCCACGGGCAAGCCAGACCATCTCCCAGGTGCTTGTAGGTGCTTGCATGCAATCATCTTGGGTAGAAGCATGCAAAAAGACAATACAGACTGAGTGTGTGGACATCAATTTAAACCACCAGTGATTTAAATGTACATAGCTCACGTGCCAGTGATCAGCATGTGGCTCTGGCAGGCTAATCTATAGCAGCATAACTAAAGGGAGGGGTTCAGAGGTGACCACAGGCATGAGGGCTCACTGAGACATTGCTTTCCAGTCAAGTCATTGCCACAATTAGAGTGATGCCATGACACAGCTGGATGACAGCATCAACATCTCAGATTACCAGAAATCTCAATGTCTGGGGGGCTCCGAGCCTCACACGTTACTAGGGGAATATTAACTGAAGGCTTGATTAAATAGGTGAGTCTTAAGTCTAGATTTAAAGATTGGAACTGTGTCTGAATCTCGGATTGGAGCTGGAAGGCTATTCCATAATTGAGGGGCTTTAAAGGAGAAAGCTCTGCCTCCGGCTGTAGTCTGTAGAAATCCAGCATATTGGAAGCGCGTAGGGTGAAATGGGTTGTAGTAAGTAAGTAGTAAGTTCACTCAGATATTGTGGGGCAAGACCAGAGAAAAGATATATTAAAAGAAGAATATTTACCAGTAAATGCTTTCATTGATTTCTATTATCCATAATTTTCCACCTGTTTTGATGTTTTATTACCTACATGCAACAGTTTTCCGAGGTCTGGTGCCAGCTTGAGAATCAGTGATTTAAATACATTCCTACAGCAATAGCGCCCCCTCCTGGTGAACACAGATTAACTCAGTTACTCAGAGTAGTTAATCTCTGTCTATGGAGATGCGGTGTGTGAGCGGTGTACTGTTTGTTGATCTAACGGATTATTAGTGTACACACGGTGATTCACACACTTTGGTTCTCCTGCTGTTATTGATAAATGAAAATAAGATTATGTCTGCGGTATCTGGTCTGCGGTATCTCAGGTGTTGAATAAATAGATGATTATTAATGTTTAACCAACACAATATATAATCGGCTAGTTGGGTTAGTTAACATAACCTAACAGCTTATCTAGCACATTTTCAGCATCATGTTGAGGTCTAAATTCTTATAGGTTCTGTGTGTTTATGAAGAAGACACGTTTTGGTGATGTGTGTTAAATATGAATATTCATTTCTACATGATTTTATCCTGATTTTGCTGCTCCAGACTCATTTTGGACACTTGGACAAACCGCAGTGCGCGCGCTCGAGTGTGTGTATGAAGAGTAAGTCAATAACTCACTGTAGTATCTCACACACACACTTTCTCTCTCTCACACACACATAGTCAATATCCTTTCTCTCTCTCTCATACACACATTCAAAATCCTCTTTCTATCTCTCTCACACACACAGTCAATATCCTCTCTATCTCTCTCTCTCTCACACACACACACACACACACACTCACTCTTTCCCACAGTCAATATCCTCTCTTTTTCTCTGTCTCTCTCTCTCTCACACACACCACACCCACACACAAACACAAATATATACACACACATATATATATATATACACACATATATATACACCTCAATTAGTATGCAGACTTGCTTTTAAAATCAGTTAATGGGACAATGAGGTGATCATTTCCATTTGTGGTGATATGAGAACTGTTATGTGTTCACCTCACTCATATAAGCTGAGTGTTTAAATGTTTCCCTTACCTACACCTGAGGTGGTGGTCTGTTTGGGGAGGGGCTAAGGGGTATATATGAGTGACTGGGGAAATAGAAGAAGCTTGATGGGTAAGGAGGAGGTAACGGTTCCCTTGTTTTTAATACTCACAATGGTTTGTCCTGAATGCAGCCTACTTGTTGATGACACCTCCGTTAGCCAGTCACCAACGGTGCGTAATTTAGAGGTTTTGTTTGACTCCTGCCTCATGTTTGTACCTCACATCAAATCAGTCTGTAAGTCTGCCTTTCTCCACCTCCGGAGCATTGCTCGGCTTCGGCCCATACTCTCACCTACAGCTGCTAAAACCCTGGTCCATGCTTTCATCACTATTAGATTGGATTACTGTAACTCACTGCTCTACGGTCTACCAGCAAAAACACTTCACCCTCTCCAGTACATTCAAAATTCTGCAGCCAGTGTCCTTGTCTCAGTTAAAAAATTTGAACATATCACTGCAATACTCCATAAACTTCACTGGCTCCCGGTCTCAGAACGCATCCGCTACAAAATCCTCTTAATGACTTTTAAAGCCCTCCATGGGCTTGCACCTGTTTACCTCTCCAACCTGTTGCACCCTCACGTTCCATCACGTCAGCTCAGGTCCTCTAACTCCGGTCTATTAACCATCCCAACACACACACTCTCCACTATGGGTGGCAGATCTTTCAGTGTTGCTGCCCCCACTCTCTGGAACTCTCTACCTTCCTCTCTTCACTCCTCTGCCTATTTTCAAAGCTCAGCTAAAGACCTGCCTATTCTCTCACTACTCCCACTCTCACTGATACTCTCTAACTCTCCTCTCTTATATATGACCATGTTCATGTAAAGACCTTCATATTCTCTCACTACTCCCACTCTCACTGATACTCCCTAACTCTCCTCTCTTATATATGACCATGTTCATGTAAAGACCTTCATATTCTCTCACTACTTCCACTCTCACTGATACTCCCTAACTCTCCTCTCTTATATATGACCATGTTCATGTAAAGACCTTCATATTCTCTCACTACTCCCACTCTCGCTGATACTCCCTAACTCTCCTCTCTTATATATGACCATGTTCATGTAAAGACCTTCATATTCTCTCACTACTTCCACTCTCTCTGATACTCCCTAACTCTCCTCTCTTATATATGACCATGTTCATGTAAAGACCTTCCTATTCTCTCACTACTCCCACTCTCTCTGATACTCCCTAACTCTCCCCTCTTATATATGACCATGTTCATGTAAAGACCTTCATATTCTCTCACTACTTCCACTCTCACTGATACTCCCTAACTCTCCTCTCTTATATATGACCATGTTCATGTAAAGACCTTCATATTCTCTCACTACTTCCACTCTCACTGATACTCCCTAACTCTCCTCTCTTATATATGACCTTGTTCATGTAAAGACCTTCCTACTCTCACTACTCCCACTCTCACTGATACTCCCTAACTCTCCCCTCTTATATATGACCATGTTCATGTAAAGACCTTCCTATTCTCTCATTACTCCCACTCTCACTGATACTCCCTAACTCTCCTCTCTTATATATGACCATGTTCATGTAAAGACCTTCCTATTCTCTCACTACTCCCACTCTCTCTGATACTCCCTAACTCTCCTCTCTTATATATGACCATGTTCATGTAAAGACCTTCCTATTCTCTCACTACTCCCACTCTCACTGATACTCCCTAACTCTCCTCTCTTATATATGACCATGTTCATGTAAAGACCTTCCTATTCTCTCACTACTTCCACTCTCTCTGATACTCCTAACTCTCCTCTCTTATATATGACCATGTTCATGTAAAGACCTTCCTATTCTCTCACTACTCCCACTCTCTCTGATACTCCCTAACTCTCCTCTCTTATATATGACCATGTTCATGTAAAGACCTTCCTATTCTCTCACTACTCCCACTCTCTCCTATACTCCCCAACTCTCCTCTCTTATATATGACCATGTTCATGTAAAGACCTTCCTATTCTCTCACTACTTCCACTCTCACTGATACTCCCTAACTCTCCTCTCTTATATATGACCATGTTCATGTAGACCTTCATATTCTCTCACTACTCCCACTCTCACTGATACTCCCTAACTCTCCTCTCTTATATATGACCATGTTCATGTAAAGACCTTCCTATTCTCTCACTACTTCCACTCTCTCTGATACTCCCTAACTCTCCTCTCTTATATATGACCATGTTCATGTAAAGACCTTCCTATTCTCTCACTACTTCCACTCTCACAGATACTCCCTAATTCTCCTCTCTTATATATGACCATGTTCATGTAAAGACCTTCCTATTCTCTCACTACTTCCACTCTCTCTGATACTCCTAACTCTCCTCTCTTATATATGACCATGTTCATGTAGACCTTCATATTCTCTCACTACTTCCACTCTCACTGATACTCCCTAATTCTCCTCTCTTATATATGACCATGTTCATGTAAAGACCTTCCTATTCTCTCACTACTTCCACTCTCGCTGATACTCCCTAACTCTCCTCTCTTATATATGACCATGTTCATGTAAAGACCTTCCTATTCTCTCACTACTCCCACTCTCTCCTATACTCCCCAACTCTCCTCTCTTATATATGACCATGTTCATGTAAAGACCTTCCTATTCTCTCACTACTTCCACTCTCACTGATACTCCCTAACTCTCCTCTCTTATGTATGACCATGTTCATGTAGACCTTCATATTCTCTCACTACTCCCACTCTCTCTGATACTCCCTAACTCTCCTCTCTTATATATGACCATGTTCATGTAGACCTTCATATTCTCTCACTACTTCCACTCTCACTGATACTCCCTAACTCTCCTCTCTTATATATGACCATGTTCATGTAAAGACCTTCCTATTCTCTCACTACTTCCACTCTCTCTGATACTCCCTAACTCTCCTCTCTTATATATGACCATGTTCATGTAAAGACCTTCCTATTCTCTCACTACTTCCACTCTCTCTGATACTCCCTAACTCTCCTCTCTTATATATGACCATGTTCATGTAAAGACCTTCCTATTCTCTCATTACTTCCACTCTCTCTGATACTCCCTAACTCTCCTCTCTTATGTATGACCATGTTCATGTAAAGCGACCTTGGCTTTGTGAAAGGCGCTATATAAAATAAACATTATTAGATAGATAGATAGATAGATAGATAGATAGATAGATAGATAGATAGATAGATAGATACTTTATTGATAGATACTTTATTGATAGATACTTTATTGATCCCAGAGGTAAGTTCCTATAATTATTATTATATATGTGTAGATAACTGTGTGTTATTCTGATTAGAGTTGTCACTTATGTTAAAATATGTTAAAAGTGAATTTAAACTTGGAGATAACTTGGATTTATGATCTACAACTCCTGGCAAAAATTATGGAATTACCAATCTCTGAGGCTGTTCCTTCAGTTGTTTAATTTTCTAGAAAAAAGCAGATCACAGACATGACAAAAAACTAAAGGCAATTTAAATGGCAACCTTCTGGCTTTAAGAAACACTAAAAGAAATCAAGAAAAAATTTTGTGGTAGCCAGTAACAGTAACAGGAAAAAATTACGGAATCACTCAATTCTGAGGAAAAAATTATGGAATCATCCTGCAAATTTTCATTACAAACACTAATGGCGAGCCTCCCCGAGTTTGAACCTGAGAAAGCTGTTCATTGAAGTCCAGAGGACGTCAATAATCTGTGAAGCCTTCTTTTAATTTTTTTAACTTTGTGTGTTATGAGACCTCATCTCCATTGCGGTAGCAGGAACACTCATTTTTCTTTTCCACATTAGACCTCTGGCACGTCCATCTACAGCCTGTGAAACACAAGGACATTGGTTACACAATTTAAATTTTAATACTATTTGATATCATTATACCTGTACTAAATATTTGAATTTGTATATTGAATGTAACTTTTATTTGATAACTTGTTATTCTAAAGAGAAAAATACTTACACATACATATATAGATACTTTTACCAGGGTAGTAGCATAATATTTATTCACATTAAACATCACACTAAACATTTATTCACATTATTATTATTATTATTATTATTTGTATTATTATTATTATTATTATTATTATTATTATACAATAATAACAATAATAATAATAATACAATAATTATTATTCATCATTATTATTATTAAAATTTAAAAAGTCAAATCTGCATTCTGTGAAATTAAATAAAATTAAAGGGGCTGATAATGTACTGGCAGGAAGAATATTTGTATACATCATACAATGTGGTGTACATACCAGGGTGCTACAGACCGATATTAACTTGTGTTTTAACATTATTTATCACTGGCAGTGTATATTATATGTAGTATTTAGCATGTGATTACTGCCATTAGCAGCAAGCAACTTAGGATAATTAAATTGCTATTTAAATTCTAAGCATGGTAAAGAAAAACAAAAAAGAGACTCACAAGTGAAAAACAAAATTCAATAAGAACAAACTCTGAGGTCCACCCCATAACCTCAAACAAAAGTATCTTCACCTCTTGTAAAATGTGTTACTACACCATACGTCAGCGTCATACGTGTGCAGCGTGCCAGGAGACTTACAAGTAGGGGTAGGCGATACTCGGAATTTTGGTATCGATACGATATCGATACAATACTGGTCAGTATCGCCGATACCGATACCGATACTTCCAAACCGTTGGGGGAGGGCGATACTTTTTACTTGAAATGTGACTCATGATCATTGAATAGTTTGTAATTTTGCCTTAGTTAGTTGATTATGATTAAACACAGGATGAAGATTTTAGGCAAATAAAAATGCTTTTTATTAACTAGAACAATATAAAATATTTAAGAATATAAAGAATAACACACATTTGTTTAAGAAAAAGGTCTCTTGTGCAAAATAACAAAAAAGCAACAATTTAACAAAAATATAAATATAACAATATAAACACAAAAAATGTCTTTCATTGCACACAGATATTTGTAAATAAATTCAGTAGTGCAAATAAAGTGTAAACTATAATTGGCTCTCTTTCGTAACCTTTGGCTCTTTGCTCACAAAGCCCTCCTAGGAAGTATCCCTCAAGGTGCCCTTTTGGCTCTGTTCCCATGTTGACAACAGATTTAAAGGTTTTTATTCAGGAACAGTAGCATGTTTACATTCTTCCCTTTTATTACGCTTCTTCTCTGAGTTATTAACTGTCCTGCCTTAGAGAAAAGCCTTTCTGCAGGTACAGATGTTGCAATTACTCCCAGCTGTTTCTTTGCAATCTTGCTCAGAGAGGGAAATGTTGGCTCATTCATTTTCCACCAAAGAAGTGGGTCTGCATCCCGTAGAATGGGCGGGTGCGGGATTAAAACAAGCGATTTTTTGGCCGGTGCGGGCGGGAGCGGGACTAAAACAAGCAGGTGCGGGCGGGATCGGGATTAAAACAAGCGATTTTTTGGCAGGAGCGGGATTAAAACAAGCGGGAGCATGATTTAAAAAGCAGTCCCACGCAGACCTCTAAACTGCAGCAAAAGAATCGATATTTTCGCCGTGGTATCGATCCGATACCGATCCTCACCTTTGTATCGATACTATCGATATAAATATCGATCCGCCCACCCCTACTTACAAGTAGGTACAACACCATGGAGCGAGCCAAAGAGTCAGCTATGTGGAGGTATTTCACCCTTGCTACTCCAACAAGTTAGACGGCAATATTTGTAAAACAAATGTTGCAAGGCGTGGTGGTAGCGCTGCAAAATACAATACAACAAATTTAATTAAGCACCTTCAAATCTACCATGGTAAAGAGCATGCCGAGTTCACAATGTTACAGTCGAATACAACAGTCGAGGAGGCAATACGACGAAACAGTGGTGGACGCACTGCAAATACGTGAAGAATTTCCACCCGACAGTGTGAAAGCGACAAAAATAACAGAAAGTTCTATTGTTTGGGATGTGCAACCCATGTCGGTGTTCGAAGATGAAGGCTTTTGTCGCTTGCTTGAACACCTGGAATCAAGGTATAATTTACCATCACGAAAATATTTTTCCAAGACCGCTCTGCCAGAACTGTTTGAGAAAGCATGTGGACACATATCAGAACAATTAAAAGATGTTAAAGTAATGAGCTTCACAACAGATATCTAAAGCTATGTCACTTTTAAGCTTTACTGTCCACTGGTTAGATGTGATTTTTACACCTCACAGTGCGATGCTCCAAGCAAAAAACTCACGGATCACACACCACTGAATTTCGACTACCATGAGGGAAATGCTCAATCAGTGGCATATTCCCTTGAAAAAAGTGCACGACATTTTGAGGGACAAGGCTAGCAACATGAAAAAGGCGATGGACAGCATGGGAGTGCGTAGTGTAGGCTGCTTTGCTCATACATTGCAGCTCGTTATTAAGGAGGGACTATTGTCACAACGGAGCGTGAGTGAAGCCATTGCTAGCGGCAGGCAGATTGTGGGACATTTTAAACATTCTCCACTCGCATATTCATGGCTACATGATGTCCAGCTCCAGATGCAAATGCAACCTAAATGCCTGCAAGTCATAGCAACTACTTTATGATAGAGACTTCTGGAACAGAAGCGAGTGCTTTGTGCTTACGTTGCTGACCAAGACCTGCCCACGACACTGACTGCTAACCAGTGGGCCTTGCTAGAAAAAACTAACACTGTTCTAGCACCATTTGAAGTGCTAACTAGGAAAGTAAGCTCATCCACCTCCTCCACCGCTGATGTCATTCCAACTGTCACAGTCCTCAAACGCATCCTAACTAAGGAAGGTGAGGCAGATACCGGCATTAAAACAATGAAAAAGACCCAAGCTGTCGCCAAACGCTTCGGCACTGCAGAAGATTAACCTGTCTACGCTCTTGCTACATTGTTGGACCTGAGATATAAAGACAGGTAAGATTCTAAACTTATTACATTATAGTATCAGCCAAACCTGATGACAAACACAGTTTAGGAAAAATTGAGGCCTGTGTAAGAGATATTAAATGCTGGATGTCTCTAAACTTCCTCCAACTTAATGAGGACAAAACAGAAGTTCTCCTTCTGGGCCCTAAGGCTGCAAGACAGAAAATTCCAGATCTAATGCTTAATCTTGCAGACTACCCCATTACACCTGGCACAGTACACTGTAAAACATTTCAAGTTGGTTAAACTCAGCAACATAAGTTCCCCTGGTGCCTTAAAAAGCTGAGTAAACTCAACTTGAAGGAAATCTTTGTTACAACTCAAGATGTTAAGTTAAACAAGTTGTTCAAATACTGATTATTCATTGTTTCAACTTGATGCACTGAATTAAAACAACTCACTGTGTTTAATTTATCCATTTTAAAAATTATCTATTTAGTTAAATAAACTTGCAATTCCTGACTGGTTTAACACATACTTTCAAGTTATTAAAACTTCAGCAATATTCACATAACTTATTATTTTAAGTTAACCATGCTTATGTTTTTAAGTTATTTCTAACATTGTTGTTACTTAATGCAGGGCTCTCAAGTTTTGGATTCATGTCAGAGTGTGAGAGTTGTTGACGGGGGGGGGGGGTGGCGAACGTTAATTGTTGAGCGGGGGGGGGGGGGGGCGAACGTGAGTTGTTGAGCAGAGGGGGGGGGGGGGTTTGTGGCACACGCTCAATGCGTGAGACTTGAGAGCCCTGCTTAATGTTACTTAAGCTTTCACCTTGGCTGTTGGTACATCTTTCTTATGAAAAAACTGAAGGGAAAATGCGACAGATTTTGCATGTTCACTTCAATTCTTTATTAACTCCTTTTTAGACAATAAGGAGAGGATCACACAGTCAATCAACATTTTTGTTGTTCTTTTACATACGCTGTTCAAACTAGGTCATCACTCTTCCAACATGACATGAACACGGTGAGCCTAACAGTGCTAAAATAAACACAAATGACTGTACGGAACAAACACGTATGACCAAAACAAACCACATAATAACATAATCCATCACATTTACTCTTTTAGCGTACCGCTTCGTGCCGCAAGTGCTCATGGGAGGTAGCGTACTCCATGCTCCACCCCTATACACCAGTGGCAACGCCACGATAGTTTAATTATTTAAGAGTCTAAAGAGTAAATGACAAAAGACAAATTCTTCAACACCAACAGATAAATAGGGTGTTACAATGCACGACATATGTTAGGAGCAATTTTGCAGGTTTTGAACAATGAAAACCCACTGTCGCTGCTGTGTGGTTCCGTTGTAAATGCTACTCCAGCTTGCCAAACGCCACTTGGTGAATCACGCTGCATTCAGATTGCCGTCCGGAATCAGGCGTGTCCCTCCGCCGCTGAAAGTACTTCCCTATAGTTGATGATTTGTTGCTCCTTGTTAATATTAATTGCTATGCCGCTGTAAAAAAGTGGTTAGCCCAATGCTCCCATGGTTTTAAAGTTGTAAAAAGTATTCCAATATTTTCTAAATTCTAAAATGGTGCCTACATCTCTGCATATTCAAATCTTCCCACTTTCCTTTTTTTAACCAATAAGTTAAATAAACTTGGGCAATTCTGAAAAACTCACCAGAAGTTAAGACAACGTGGTATTTTAAGTTATTTTTATTTAAAACGAAGGAACTTGAGTTGAATATCCTAAACTTACCATGGCAATTGGAACTGAAAAGAAGAAGTGAGTTCACATAACATAATGTGGCTGTAATGTTTTTGTCAGGAACAGCACGTGACCACCTACTTAG
This sequence comes from Brachyhypopomus gauderio, assembly GCF_052324685.1. NCBI lineage: Eukaryota > Metazoa > Chordata > Actinopteri > Gymnotiformes > Hypopomidae > Brachyhypopomus > Brachyhypopomus gauderio. Next base: position 5,174,106 of record NC_135228.1, read on the forward strand.
TCCTTGCACCTGCCGCTCGTTACCTCCCATAGCCACGTGTACTTAGCCTTCCCCTCTCACCACCGGGTTGCGAAGTATTGTTGGCATGCCACTGACTAAGCGTTATCTCTCCGTGATTGATCTCCTGTGTTCTGACCTCTGCTCTCGTTCCAGACATCGTTCCCAGCCTAGTCCTCTTGTACCTCCAGCCATCTGTCTACCCGGCGTGAACTCGGACCGTCTCGACCTCGGCTATCACACACATACACCGCACACACTCCACGGTGTTGCTCGTCTATACGAGTACTCCGTATTCACTTCAAAAAATAATCAGAAAACGAAAATCCGCAATTGGATCCCTGTCTTCCTTGTGGGAACGTTACAGTTTTACAGTGTAGGTAAAAATCTAGGCATCATACTTGACTATGACTTATCATTTGATAAATACATAGATAATACTACCAGGATAGCTTTTCTACATCTCCGCAACATTGCTGTCAGGAACAGCACATGATCGCCACGAGATGCGTTTCACCTGCCGCTCATCGCCCCTCCCCTTTCACGCTATTTAAGCTTCCTCCTCTATCTTCCGGGTTGCGAAGTATTGTTGGCATGCCATCTACCAAGTGTTATCTCCTGATTGCTCTCCTGTGTTTTGACCTCTGCTCTCGTTCCAGACCTCGTCTCCAGCCTAGCCCCTTTGTACCTCCAGCCATCTGTCTACCCGGCGTGAACTCGGACTGTCCTGACCACGACAACCGCACTCACACACTGCACACACCACACGGAGTTATTCACCTGTGCGAGTACTCCGTATTCACTCAAGAAATAAAAACATCAGTAATCCGCATTTGGATCCGTGTCTTCCTGGCTGAAACGTTACAATTGCCAAGTTAAGAAATGCATTATCACAGGATGATGCAGAAAAATTGGTGCACGCCTTTGTTAGCTCTAGATTAGACTACTGCAATTCACTACTGTCAGGATGTTCAAATAGGAATCTAAATAAACTTCAAATAGTTCAAAATGCCACAGCCAGAGTTCTGACCAGAACTAGAAAATTTCAGCATATTAGACCAGTCCTATCAGCCCTGCATTGGCTCCCAGTTAAATCTCGTATTGATTTTAAAATTCTATTATTACCTTATAAAGCACTGCATGGGCTTGCTCCTGAATACCTCCAGGAACTTATTTCCTACTATGAACCCCCACGTCAACTAAGATCACAGGGTGCTGGTCTTTTATTAGTTCCACAAATTAACAAGGTAACAGCAGGGGGAAGAGCCTTTTCTTGTAAGGCCCCCCAGCTTTGGAACAACCTTCCAAAATGCGTCCGGGACTCTGACACAGTCACAATCTTTAAGTCTAGTTTGAAAACCCACCTATTTGGTTTAGCGTTTGATAATTAATATTCCCCCTTAGATAAAGGTACAGATCCAGGGGTTCATAGACGAAGGGTTTTATGGCAGACTGGGGCGCTGGTGCTGTCATCCTGTCACTGCTTGTGGTCACTCAAGTTTGTTGACATTGCAGTGGATGGATGCCATTGTCTCAGAATGCCCCCAAGCCTATGTTACCTTCTAGTTCTGCCTTTTTTAGCTAGGCTGTAATAATTTAACTTAATGCCGGAGTTGCTGCCACACTCCAGAAATGTTCATAATCTCATCTGTCCTGTATATGTCCCCGTACAGAGCTAATTTTCCCTGTTTTATTTTCTCCACATGGCTGCCCGTCTGCTCGAGGAAAAATGAGATGACAAGCGATCCATCCAGTGCCAGCCACCTACTGCCTGACTGGATAAGCCTACACCATGATGGACATTATTACATCTTTTTCCTTTTCTTTATTTCTTTGTCTAAATTGTTGTTGTCATGGTGACTGGTGTTGGCCAGAGGAGGATGGGTTCCTCTCAAGGTTTCTTCTTCATGCAAAAAAAAACTAGGGAGTCACCTTTGGCTTGCTCACTGGGGGCTAGGACTCGGCACTTGTAAAGCTGCTTTGTGACAACAACTGTTGTAAAAAGCGCTATATAAATAAAATTTGATTGATTGATACTCGCCCCTCTGCCCCGCTCCTCATTATCTACTTCATTTAATGTTTGTGTTATTGTTGCTAGTTGTCTTGCTTACCCGTCTGAATGTACCATCCCCTCTGTGTTTAGTCCCTTTCTGCCTCCTGTGTTGTAGTTTAGTGTTTTATTACTTCCTTTTTAATAAATATTCATACATCTGCATTTGCATCACTCCTGCTGTTGAGAAACATATATATATATAATTATGACTTTGGTCATGACTTTGTAACACATAACACATAATCAGCCAGCCCTCATGATATATAAGGACTGGCGGCATGAGCAATAAACTAGAGTGATTTTGGTGAAGTAACCATTCTGTGTGTGTGTGTTGCTTTCACTGACTGACACTCTCTCGCTCATAACTCTTCTTACAGAGAGACCCTGGTTGTTGTGACAGAGAATTTCCACGACATTCAAAAATATTTTTCCAACATAATTTTTTGTGTTATTCTAGAATGTGGTTCTGCTTCCAGGAAAAACCTCTCAGAGAATACCACTAAAAGACTTTCTTCCCTATAGACATTACAATATACAATCCATATCCAATCCATTACATATATCCATGCTACTAGTTTATTTCACTTTATATGGTTGTGTTATGGACATACATTACTTGATTATCTTGGTTAAAATGTCATTCAGAACTACTAAACAATAGTAGTGAACAAAGCATCTGCTTCTGTAGAGATTTGCAGTAGGACTAGTATTGGTTAGCCTACCTCATTCATTTCACAATGAAACTTAATTGTACTTGTAATGAGACGTTGTTTACTTAGAACTTCAGTTTTTGACATTTACTAATAAAAATATTCCAAATATATTTAGTTTGTGATTGAATTCATATAAATCTAACCAATTGAACCAATGTGAAATTTAACCACATAATTTTATATTGATTCTAGACTGCAGTATCAAACCAAATTGCATCGTATCACAGCAAATCTTGAGGTATCGAAAAGCATTGAATTGGTGGATGAAAGAAGGATTATATGGCAATGAAGCTTGTGATTAACACTCCTGGTCTAAACAGAGGAACATGGTACTGACACATAATTACCGTGAGATGGCGACTCTTGCACAAAGGACGGAACGGAGAAAAATCGGTGTGGTGACATTTGCATGTCACGTCATAAAATTAATACTGTAAACTAGCACGAAAGCAGCTTTTGTTTAGTACAGTAGTTTCCCCAACGTCCGTTTAGTTAAGTTTCATGTTGCAATTTCTGGTTTGTGCCAAATATAAAATATTATAAATGTGGCCAAGTGTAGTAGAAGGGAATCGCACAAAGCAGACAGCTCCAAAATTAATGTGGGACTTTTATTCCCTGACTGCTCCCGACAGGAACCAGCATTAATTATGTTTGATTTGGATACTTAAAAATAATTAAATAATTATAACTATAACAAGTACTTCAGCAAAAATCAGATGGTAAACTCTTCAAAAGTCCAGTACATTCGTTATCATTCAAACAGTGGCTTCTAGTTCATAAATGAAAATTCAGAACTTCTAACAACTAGTTCATAAGTTTATTCCTTTCAGAAGGAAAGAAAAAAGACAACAGTGGTGGACTGTTCCTACAATAAAACATCGAATAGACACTCATTTCACATCCAAAATACAGTAAAATCATCAGTACACAAACATATTCTGAAAATAAAACACATTCCTATTGTGCGATACCAGCTTGCTTACATTCAAAATTTCGGACAGTCTGTCTAACTGAAGGACACACACTCCAGTGGACAGTGCTTTCTCCCCTCTAAATCAATCAAATGTACATCTGTGTCAATAAAACTCATTTTTACATCGTTACCACATGAACACAACACACAAACATTCAATAAAAACAAATTTAAATACGCACATTGTCTCGCTACTTCATATTTACAGTGAGGCGGTTGGCACTACTTAGCAACATTTCACTCAGTTGGGCTTTTGTGCTGGGTGGCGTCATACGTGCAACTACATACATGCACGAGAAACTCTGGCAAACTACATATCACAACAGTGCCGCTTACTGGACACTTAAAATAGCATGCGAGGCACAGGAGAGAATGACCTTCATTTGAATACACTTCTCAAAGCTTTCAGTTGCCTGTAGTATTGAAGAGTGTGTGTGTATGTTGAACTCAGTAAGAATGCAGATGTGTGTGTATCTGCTCCTCATGCTCCATGCTGCTGATGGTGAGTGTGACTTTCTCTCTACTTCTGAACATCATCAAATATCCTCTCAGTAGATATTTTATAAGAAACACTTCACACATCTAGTAGGAGTCCAGTTAGAGACGACATCTACATGTCTGACCACATATAAAATACACTTTAAAGACACAAGACAGTAAGTGACAGTGAATGATGTGTTTCTAATAAGGTATGTGGAGTGTGGGTGTGTGTATACGTGTTTGTGTGTGTATATGTGTGAAGACACTGGAATTACAGAGATGTTCCATAAATGCAACCCAGTATTAACTTTGAATGACTCATCACACCCTACTGTGTGTACATCACTGCATATCCATATTGCCAAAAGCATTTGCTCACCCATCCAAGTTATTGGAATCAGGTGTTTCAACCACTTCCATGGCAACATATGTATAAAATTAATCACCTAGGCATGTTTTTTTTAGCAAATTCCAGTGTGGAACTGTGATAGAATTCCACCTGTGCAACAAATCCAGTCGTGAAATGTCCTCACTCTTAAATATTCCACAGTCAACTGTCAGCTGTATTATCAGAAAATGGGAGTGTTTAGGAACGACAGCAACTCAGCCATGAAGTGGATTTCGGCAGAGGGCCGAAATCCTACTTCAGTAGACACTGATAATTCATGTCCAACAGTTTCAGCTAAAGCTACTACAACAGTGACAACAACATCTACTACATCTACTACATCATCTCCTACTACATATCAACATGGTTATAACTCATCCAGTCCATCAACTACCACTAAAGGTAAGATGCGTCTGTGTGTCAAGTGTTGGGATGGATGCACGTGTCATGATCGCCCCCTTTGTGCCGCTGCGGTTCACACGGCAAATCCTCTTGTCTTCGGTTTTGACTTTACTGCCTGGATTTCTTTTTATGTGTGCTTTAACAAACTAACAAACGAGGATAAATCAGTGTACATAGGCAACACGCCAGTACATGAGAGCAGGGAGGGAACAAGAGAACTTGGAAAACAGGTAATAGTTATGACGACAGAAGAAAAACAGAGTAATGACCATGTACATCGGGAAATAAAAATACACCTGGGCAGAGGATCATAAATCTTACGAACAAACATACGGGGAGCAAGGAAGAGACGAACACAATAAACTAACCCTGAGGCAAACACACACTTAATACCAACAACCAACTGCAGCGATAGAACGAATAGTAACACTAGGAGATCGAGAGGACTGATAATAGAGATAGAAACGAAAACTAGAACAAACCTACTGTAGGCAAGGGACTAGGACATAGGAAAGTCAAAACAACCTGGAAACACGGAGAGTACGAAACAACGATTGACAAGAACAGTGTACAAACCAAGGATTTAAATAAAAGGATAATTTAGGAGGCAACGAGGCACAGGTGAGACACATAACGCTTTAACATTTTCTTAGCTTAGTGCAGCGTGTTCGTTGATTGCAAAAGAAAAAACTTTACCAGTCTTGTCTTTAGCCTTTTATTAAAAATACACATAGGCCTATTGATAAATACAGAGATCTCTGGAGAGCTCACAAAACCTAATCATATCACCCCATGTGCAGCTCTGAAGTTGTCTGCTCTCTTTCACCATTATATATGCTTTCCTTCCTAAACATAGGAACTGCACATTCCATAGTTCAACCTACAGCTGTCTCTATTCTGGAAGCGAGGTCTTACTACCTGGCCTCACCACATAAGGCCACAGTGAGCCTTCTCTTACACATCCCATTTTAGCCTACTGCAGACGCATGGAGTATTGGAAGTGGCACACAAGTGCTTACACCGTCATTCTTACTAACAAACAACTTGATCAATAATATAATGTAAGCAAAACATATAGTGATTAATATTAGAGATTTAATTAATACTTTATGACTATTCAAAATATATAAATTATGATAAGCTGTTGATTCAATACTGTAATGTAAACAAACTATGAAGGGATTAAACTGAAAATCGCAACAAACAGAAGGAAAGACAAAAATGAATGACAGGGGGGCGGAGTGGTGTGTTACATTGTGTCAATCTTCATGCTCCATCCTTGTTACCTTCCTCCTCATTAGCATTTTCACCGGTGCCTAGTTTCACTCACTAATTCCACAGGTATATATAGCCCATATTTCCAGTATAACCATTGCTGGTCCTGCACATAGACCTTGTTGTATGTTCTCAGGTTTTGCATGAAGCATCTAAATATTCTATAGTCTTTCTGGTTGATATCACTCATGTCTTGTATTAATTGCGGTATTAATTAGATACTCTAGATTCTGTTCAGTTCTGTCTCTATTACCTGTTATTTGTGTTTGTCTTATCACTTTATAGTTTGTAAGTACGTTTGCTTCATGTGCCTTTGTTTGTCTGTCACTGTATGTTTAATATGTCCATGTTCTTGTTCGTTGATGTGTCTGTAGTTGTAGTTAGTATTTCGTGGTTGTTGTCTTGAGTCTTGTTCGGTTTATCGGTGTTTGATGTTTTCTTAATCGTAGTTTTCTTTGTGCCTTTGATAAACTGTAAACTCACATTTGCATCCAGCCTCAACCACCCCAGAGTCAGGACACACTGCAGGACACACTGTTCCACTCTACACACCTGTAGCTGGTGTGGGGGGTGTACTGGTGTTGATGTTGATGGGATTAGGAGGAGTCATATACTGGAGATACAGAGGTACACACACACACACACACACACACACACACACACACACTGTACACATCCATTTGACACTGAGTTAATTTTGTAGTTCAGAGACGTGGACAGACAGTGAGCAGAGAGGGACAAACAGGACAGAGGAGAGATCAGCAGACACAGGTGAGTGTTCACATCCGTGCTGTAACATCACTGGACTATTTGTCACTACAGGGATGTTCTACAGTGTCAATAGTGAAGGAAACATGACATGCATTAATGTTTCTGTAAGCTGTAGTGTCTGTTTCAGAGACCCAGAGGAGAGATATTTAAATAGACAGCTCAGGCATTTAAAAGAGAATTACAGTGCAAAACATTCAGGATTTACCACTTGGGTCAGATGTGGAATATTTTTGGAGTCCAAATTTTCTTCCTTTAGTTTAGAACAAAAGGTTTTAACTAATAATGTTGATAAAAACATGGCCGACAGCACACCAAATATAACCTTCATAATACAGGCCCACAGCCATCTCTTACACCACATCCAGGTCTTAATAAAGTTCCCACAGAGCAGTCGGTGTGGAGTATGACTCACTGTGAACTATAAAAGTGAATTAACATGTCAGTACTACGGGCAGCAGCCTGGATCAGGTCTGAGCAGGTGAAGAGAAGTTTGTAACTGTCTAACGTATTTACAAAGACTATTAGCTGGTGTTGCTGTTGTCTGTCAGTGTTTGTTAACAACATTAGCAGCTCTTGTTGTAAACTGAAGGAGAAACACCTGTCTGCCCCATCTAGGGTGAGTGGAAATAATGTCAGTGTTATTGTTCTTAGACCTTCAACTGACACCAGAATGAGACAAGAAACCTTAAAGTCTGACTAGTCCTCATGATCTCTTCACTAAGCACTCATTCATTAAAGAGGAACATGCACATTTATCATTTGAATTCAGAATGGGGAGGTGACGTATGTATGTGATTAGGTTGTTAGTTGAGGTTGTTAGAACCACCTCTGCTCCTACATCCAGTTCTCTTCTAGGTGCTTTATAGACCTACAGTACAGTTACACTTGTGTACAAACTCCAGCCACTCTGCTGTTATCTGTAGACACTCATACGTGTCACTCATACTGACCTGAACCCAAACCCTAAAGCCACTACCGCTGCAGTCACTTGTTTGTTGAGTGTGGTCCACCATCCAGGTAAGACCCACCCAGCAGTGCTCCTGTGGCCCGACACTAAACAGGCTGTTAAAGTACAGGTGCACCTGTACTTGATGTCCAGTTATGGTTTAAATGTATTTTATAAGTCTCCCTTTAACACCTGTGCTTAGGACATAATCTGTTTACTTGTGAAAAAGGTAAATAAAGGTGACACAACATACAAAGGGTACAAAACTGAACTGTCAGTCTCTGGACCCCATAGCACAACAGCAGTGGTGGGTTACAAATTACAGTGAATTGTTAAGTGTATGACAGTCCATTGTGTATTATGCCTGATGTGTGTGTGTGTGTGTGTAGAGTCTAGGTGTACACATATTTGTGGATGTGTGTTTTAATGTGTACATAAGTGCCATTTGGTTTGTTTGGGTTGTCAATTTTTGTAATTTAAACCATGGAAATTAATAATGGTATTAATCTACAAGACATTGTGTGCAGTATTCTGTTATTATTTATTTCATTATTTTGTTTATTGTGATGTTTTCTGCAGGATGATATGATGTACTCTACTGTAACCTACTGTATATTACCACCGCCTGACCAACACCAAGAGCAATGGATTAAGTAGATAATACAAAATACACCATTATCAAACTAAAGTAATGAATCTAAACACACACACACACACACACACACACACACACACACAGATTAACATTGGATAGGGTTTGTAGGGGAGGTGATAACATGATGGACTTGGACTGTTATACTAATGTTTCTCCCAGACACAGAACTTGTGTTTATTTCTACTTGGGACAAGACAGCTTCATCTAAATGCTCAATATAGATTAATCAATTTACATATTGCCAATTTTCAACTATAATGTGGTCTCTGCTAAATAAGTGTTGTATATTTTACCTTTAAAAACTTTTTTTCTGTAATTAAGCTTGTCTTTTAAAGTCTGATGCCAAAGTGTTGTCTGTACACATCTGCAGTGTGAGTAATTGTGTTTCATAATAAAGAGTTGAAGCAGGACAGAGTTGTGGTTTCTGTTTACACCCACTGACCACCACATACATCATGAAGGAGTGTGAGGTAGTTTGACAGCAGAATATGTGTAGAGTGCAGCTCACTGACAGTAGAATGTGTGTAGAGTGCAGTTCACTGACAGCAGTTTGACAGGACACTGTCTGTTTCTCTCTCTTTAAGACCTTAGGGCAGTCATGGCCTGGTGTTAGGGAACTGGTCTTGTGACCGGAGGGTCATGGGTTCGATTCCCAGACCTGAGGCCATGACTGAGGTGCCCTTGAGCAAGGCACCTAACCCCAACTGCTCCCCGGGCGCTGGGCTAGGGCTGCCCACCGCTCTGGGCACGTGTGTAACACAGCCCCTTAGTAATCACTAGTGTGTGTGTGTGTGTGTGTGTGTGTGTGTGTGTGTGTGTGTGTGTGTGTGTGTGTGTGTTCTAACTGCACAGATGGGTTAAAAGCGGAGCACAAATTCCGATTGCGGTGAAAAATCACAATTGGCAAAATATGGCACATTTACATTTAAAGTGGAAACCATTCTAACTGAGCTGTGGTCTGGTTCACATACACACATTACTTACACATTACAGACAAACTTGACCAGGAGGGTTGAATACAAGAACAGACGGCTCTTCAGAACTGTACAGTGTAAAACCAGATCAGTGGCATAAATAGTCTCACTCAGACAGAAATACCAAATATCAAAGCCACATTTTATCCCACACAGGTGACTGTGGCCCAGTGTTCTGTGTGAAGCACATTGCTTTTTGAGCACTCATGGTTTGTTGTGCTGTGCGGTTCCTCTTATTGCAGAGGCTTAGAAAAACTGGTGAGGTTTACACATGGAAAAACCTCAGAGAAAAAAATGAACACCACAGTGTTTCCCAGCATGCACCTCTTCCTCCTTGCATATGTACTGTATTGCTAGACTTGGTGCAACATCTTGGTGCATAGCTATCTCTCTCTCTCTCTCTCTCTCTCTCTCTATCTATCTATCTTTCTCTTGTGTGGGTTCATGGGCTTTAAAGTCTCTTTTGTTCCTCTTCAGTGGTGTGTGAATGACGTCCATGTTTCTTTCACACACACATGAAGACTGTCAATCAGCCTCCAAGTCCTCCTCAGTGACAGTAGCCTAATTAGTTGTGTGTGTTTACAGTGTTTTACACATTTCCTGAAAACATGGCTCATTTTGTCCAAACAAAGCCATCTCATCTAACCCTAACCCTAACCCTTCCTCTTCCTCATCCTCTCTCCAGTATTGCCCTCCACTGATATCCAAACCAACACAAACAACCTGTGGCCTCAAATTGGCTACACATGTTTACCCCTGTGTGGACTGGGTTTGGTTAATTGGTAAACGGGTGTTTCATTTGTATGGCAGTGTATTCAAAATGAAACGTGTATTTCCACAAACGCAGCCAACAAAGACTTACAGCTATTCGCAAGCTTAAAGCTTTCTGTTGCCCCATGTCACTTACTTCTCCTGTACAAGAGCATAGTCCAACCCATCCTCCTATACTGTCTACCCTGCTTTTTCAACATGTTAACTATTACCAATAGGAACAAACTTATACGCATCACTCACACTGCATCCAAGATAATAGGCCTACCCACCCCCAACTTACCAGACCAGAACAGCAAATCCACCAGGAACAGAGCACATATGATTGCACATGACCCCAGCCACCCCCTCAACCGCCACATCATTCTGCTCCCATCAGGGTGTAGATACAGGGCTTTGGCGTGGAAACGGGCACGGTTTGGGAAAAGTTTTGTGCCCTCCGCGATAGCTGCTCTGAATGTAAGCACACGGCGGGCGGTGGAACGCTTCCCCGTGTCCTCTGTGACATCTGCTGGACTGCCTATGTGATCTGCTCTGTCTAACGTGTATGTGTTTATATATATGTATTTATGTTTGGTGGGGAGAGGGGAGGGTATGTGTTAAGTATACCTATGTGATCTGCTCTGTCTGACGTGTATGTGTTTATATATATGTATTTATGTTTGGTGGGGTGAGGGGAGGGTATGTGTTAAGTATACCTATGTGATCTGCTCTGTCTGACGTGTATGTGTTTATATATATGTATTTATGTTTGGTGGGGAGAGGGGAGGGTATGTGTTAAGTATACCTATGTGATCTGCTCTGTCTGACGTGTATGTGTTTATATATATGTATTTATGTTTGGTGTAGAGAGGGGAGAGTATGTGTTAAGTATACCTATGTGATCTGCTCTGTCTGACGTGTATGTGTTTATATATGTATTTATGTTTGGTGGGGAGAGGGTATGTGTTAAGTATACCTATGTGATCTGCTCTGTCTGACGTGTATGTGTTTATATATGTATTTATGTTTGGTGTAGAGAGGGGAGGGTATGTGTTAAGTATACCTATGTGATCTGCTCTGTCTGACGTGTATGTGTTTATATATATGTATTTATGTTTGGTGGGGAGAGGGGAGGGTATGTGTTAAGTATACCTATGTGATCTGCTCTGTCTGACGTGTATGTGTTTATATATGTATTTATGTTTGGTGTAGAGAGGGGAGGGTATGTGTTAAGTATACCTATGTGATCTGCTCTGTCTGACGTGTATGTGTTTATATATATGTATTTATGTTTGGTGGGGAGAGGGGAGGGTATGTGTTAAGTATATCTATGTATGTATCTATGTTGATGAGGCTTTGTATTGATGGTGAAAACAAATTTCCCCTGTGGACAATAAAGACTAACTAACTAACTAACTAACTAACTAACTAACTAACTAACTAACTATCTATCTATCTATCTATCTATCTATCTATCTATCTATCTATCTATCTATCTATCTATCTATCTATCTATCTATCTCAGTTGTGAATTACGTGAGTAATGTAGAGAACTGCATTTAGTGTTCTGTAAAAAGTATGTTTTAGGATTGCAAAGTATAGCACAGAATGTGCTTAGTATAATAGATCAATAGTCTAGAGGAGCAGTGCTGTCAATTCCAGGTTCAGAAAGTAAAAGTCCTCACCAGGATTTTGCTCAAGCTTGCTAGACTTTCTAATTGGTGCAATCCAGGTAAAATTAGTGGAATCAACACAATCCAGGAAGCCTGAGCAAAATCCTGGTGAGGACTTTTACTTTCTGAACCTGGAATTGAAACCTCTGTAGAGGAGTTAGCTTCAGTTATGTTTAAGGGTCCCAGGGTTTGTCTTAAAAATTGCAAAAAACTGTAATACCATGAAGGCAGTACAGTTTCCCAGCATCCACCACTTCCTCCTTACATGTGTATTACTAGACTTGGCGCAACATCTAGCAATGCGATGAACATTACATGTGTTTCTAAAGATGGTGCACTGTTTAGCAATATATAACACACACACACACACACACACACACACACACACACACACACACACACACACACACACACACACACACACATGCTCCTTGTTTGGGTTTGTGGGCTTTAAATTCTGTTGTGTTGTTCCTCTTCTAGTGGTGTGTACAGATATCATTTCTTCTTTCACACATTCATGAAGACGGTCAAACAACCTCCAAATCCGCATCAGTGACTGTGATCCAGTTCTGACCTTCATGGTTTAATCAGCCAATCACAATCTGACTCTGTACAAGATCCTTGACTGAATCCATGTCAGTGTGGATTCTGAGAGACACTCACATTCACTCCAGTGACTCCAGTTTAAAGTCTGTTTTATTTATTTATTTTTTACAGTAGTTAGAACTGTTTTATTCTGATGTCACTGTGGCCATGCTACTGTATTGTATTTACTGTTTATGACAATTCCCAGCATGCACCTCTTCCTCCTCAGACATGTATTGCTTAACTGGGTCCACAGGGTGTGGTATGTGAAATGTGCTCACTGGTTAATTTGTGTTTGTTGTTTTATCCTCACTTGTTTATTCTGTGTATGACTCATCTCTATGTCCTCTACCCACTTCTGTATCCAGCTGTGGTTGATTGTATATGTGGTGCAGTACTTTACATGTGGGTTGTGATGTAGGTGTTTATTGCTTCTGTGTGTTTTCCCAAGGGGGAAGTGGAGTGGATTTGGGGGAGGGGCTATAGTGAGTTCTGATCTCTTGAATAGTAACACAACCAACAGCTGAACTCCCAGCAGAGCCAGAACAGCATTCAGTTCATTACTGCAGTGGAGACAATTTGATCTGTTTTCAAGACAACACAAGCTATTGGTTTTCCTGAGGTGAACGGACCACTTATGGCACATTTATCTTTATTTCTATATTGGCTTCAGTTACAAAGGTCAAACCCAGTGTGCAAAGGCTTCTGGGACATGACAAAGGCTTCAGATGCAGTGAAGCCTCAGGTCATCTGGGTCGTGTAGTTTATGACATTAAGATCTTACTGACTTCTGTTGAAGAATTCTCAGTCTCCTACTTGACATTTTAGATATACATAGAAATTAAAACAAATGTTTGAAATAAGGGGCGGCACGGTGGTGTGGTGGTTAGCGCTGTCACCTCACAGCAAGGCAGTCTGGGTTCGATTCTCGGTCTGGGCTGCTCTGTGTGGAGGTTGCATGTTCTGCCTGTGTGGGTTTTCTCTGGGTACTCTGGTTTCCTCCCACAGTCCAAAGACATGCGTGGTAGGTTGATTGATCACTCTAAATTGCCCGTAGGTGTGAGTGCGTGCGTGTGTGTTGGCTGTGCAGTGGACTGGCGACCTGCCCATGGTGTACCCTGCCTTCGCCTGGAGTTGCTGGGATTGGCTCCAGCCCCCTGTGACCCCGACTAGCAGGATTAAGCGGTTTGGATAATGGATGGATGGATGTTTGAAATAAGATTTTATTTAATGAATAATGTCTTACTGTAACGAGAACATCAAAGACTAAATGCTTGCAGACAGCTAAAGTCATTTTATTAAGGCAGATGCTATTTGCACCCGGGTATATGCAGCACAGTTCAATACCTACAGAGCAAAGAGTTCAGATGTGACTCACACAATAACACGTGTGTGTGTGATGTGCTGTGTTACTAGTAGGACTGTATTATTTTAGATAATGCTGTATCTCTAATGCTGTAACTCTGTATCACTCAGAAATGCAGATCTCTCATCACATAACACTCAACCCTGAAATCTTCTCTCCTTCAACACGTTCCACTTCAAACTACAACATCTACTCCAGTGGTCACTAGCCACACAAGACAGACAGACCAGACAGACTGGCCAGCAACCGCAACCCCAGTGTCCTCTCAAAGGACCAATCACAGTGAGCCCAGCACAGAGGCCCCTAAAGGTCAGATGTCATAGTTGAGTTATCAAACATTCACAGTTCTTCTTTCATATTTTCTTGGGTGTCTGTCAGATATTCTTCCAGTGCCAAAAGTTTGCAATTTTACACTCTCACACACACATAGTTCTATTTTCTCTCTCTCTCTCACTCTTTCTCATGTCTCCTCTCATATTTTACACCTGTGATTTGTATTTCTGTCTTGCATTGCTATCCGATCTACATGGATGCTTTATTGTAATTTTATAATGAGTTCACTTACACAGATACAATGCAGTAATCACTCCCAAATATGTAAACATGCACCTCCTTTATTTATTGATCTGTTTACACACAGAAGTCCATTTACATCACCATGGCCTGCATCACTATCCCTCTTCTGATGCTGGTAGGAATGGGAGGAGTCATTTACTGGAGATACAGAGGTATCACACACACACACACACACACACACACACACACACACACACACACACACACACACACACACACACAGTTCTCCTTTAAGAGATTATGTACAGTAGTACATAATCACAGTATTGTGTAGTGCAGGAGCAGCATCAGATTAACCTAAAGCACACACCCTCCACACACATCAGATTAAACTAACACACACTCACACTCACAAAATTTACATGGTGTTCATGTCTTAATTGCTTGTGAAATAAATATATCATTTAATCAGTAAACAAGGAAATAAAGTATAACATGAAATGGTCCCCTTGTGTTTCATTACCAATATGAAAATGAATCATGTTTCAGGTCTTTTACCTTCCCTGCAGTTTTTGAGGAATGAACAATCTTCATAAAGAACTTCATAACCATATTAGAGAGAGAAGGAGCTTGTAAGGACTTTGGCAGAAGAAGGTGTCTTTGTGATCTGGGCATTTTTCTGTGGCTTTAGTTGTCATGGTTTCACACAGTGGGCATCAACAGTCTCGGGCCTGCTGTTGTAAACATAGACTGGCCACAGTATGTATGTGCATCCCACAGAGCGAGTAGCAGGGTGAGACTGGGTCAGTGTGCCTGTGAAGTGTTAGAAAAGAGAAACAGGAAGTGTTCTCACACCACATGGGTGTGGAAATGTGAGACTAAAATAACTGCTGATGAGAACATTAAAGGACAGAAGATCTCTGGTGAAGTTCATCTGTTCTCAGTTCCTCTCTGCTGGGTGGACATCAGGGTCTGGAGGACTAAAGTGCTGCTGAGAGACGTCTGGAGACAGTGTGTCCACAGTGGTAGTGGAGTTCTGGGTGGAGAGTTGTCAGTGTGTGTCCACAGTGGTCGTGGATTACCAGTGATGTTTCCATAGTGACAATGCTGTCGAGTTTGTGTCTTCTCATCATTCTTGTTCATTTATCTGAAAGTGAGTTTAAAATTATCTCATAATACTGAATTGCATTTAGTATTTGGTATATTTTTCATTAATTATTTCTTAATTTCACATTGGTTAAATCTGATAATCCTCTGATGTCAATTAATGCCTTGCATGTTTACACAGTATAATGAATATAAATTGTTAACATACTGATTATTACATGTATGTTAACACAGTATGTTAATAAACATTTAACATACTGATTATTGCATGTATGTTAACACAGTATAATGTTAATAAACCTTTAACGTACTGGTTTGTGCTTCTGCAGGCTGCACTGTGGTAAAAAGTTCTCAAGCCGTTTACATCAGAGCTCATGTAGGAGAGTCAGTACTGCTGCCCTGTTCCTGCACCAACACACACACCACACCTGAGAGATTCACCTGGGAGAAACTCAACACAAACAGAAACACATGGGACGTGATCTCCAGTGAGAGTGAACAGTACAGAAACAGAGTTCAGCTGGGTACTGCTCACTTTCCAGGAAATCACTCTCTACTCATATCACACCTGACTGAAGAGGATGAGGGAGAATACAGGTGTGATCTTGGAGGACAGGAACACACAGACATGATACTCACTGTGGAAGGTAAAGTCATTCTTAAGATCTGTGTTCCTACTTTCATTTTAAGACTAAATTATTATTAAACTAATTCATCTGTGACATCTTGCAAATAGAGATTTTAAAGATTATGAACTCACAAGAAGAGTCACACTAAGGTGTGTAGGAGAGTGTGGGCGTGTCCTGTTGTCTGAGTGATGACTGGACAGTGACACCATCATGGTGATCGTAGATCGTAGACAATACAAAACCATCTGATTTGATTGACCTTTGTGGCAACACTGCTTTGAATTTTATAATATATCTGTGGATTCATGCATTTTAATGAACTGAACAGGTAAATTAACAGCAAATGTTTTAATGTAGTCGTGTCTGATGACTCAAGAGCTGGTGGTACACAGGAGGGTTCAGCTCCAGTTAAGATGAGGAAAATGCTCTGTTGTCTTCAGTGTTATAGAGAAATTTCAGTTTGTTGGAGACAAACATTAACACACAGAGTAACACACACACACAATCAAAAACAAAAGTACTTTTTACTCAATGTTTCAGGCTCCTCGGACACCTTAAACAAGCGCTTCCTCATTGCTATTCCTGTTTTGCTGCTGTTTTTGGGACTCGGAGTCATATTTTGGCCATTCAAAGGTACACACACACACACACACACACACACACACACACACACACACACACACAGTATCATGAGCTATCCATGATATTTGATGTGTCACATTGTCTGGCTTCTTGCTGTAGTTCAGAGGCACGGACAGACGGCAACCAGAGAGGGACAAACAGGACAGAGGAGAGAGCAGCAGACACAGGTGAGTGTTCACATACCGTCTGTCTTGGCTCATCTCTAATACCTGGATTTAGTATCAGGTTCTTATTAGTATCAGTGGCAACTCAACCCAATCTGTCCTCAGCTGTTTTATGGCTATGAACATGAACATTTAGATAGTGGAGCTCGTCTCGCTGGTCTGCATAGACGTACATGGTGTGGTTTAGGACCATGAAGGATAAAGGAACATCATTCCTTAGCTAAAGTATTAGAGAAGGTGTTGGAACTTCCCTTCAGAGACAGCAGTACCAGACTGTGTGGTGGTGTGTGAGCATTAATGTTTGCTGTGTTTTCGTTACAGGACAATGTGATGTACTCTACAATAGAATACAGTAACACAGCCAGAACTGTCCCAGAGATAACCTACACAAAATAACATACAGTTTTACAGACCTGGGGTGGGTTTCCCGAAACGTTCGTAGCGCTAAGTACTTCGTAACCTCATATGAAACGTATGAGGTTAAGAAGTACTTAACGCTAAGAACGTTTCGGGAAACTCATCCCTGATCAGCAGAACTGCAGACAAATAGTACAATTACATGTGTTTTATACTGGTTTGTCAGTAAAGCATATTGAAGCTTGTATTTCATTAAAATGTCTCTGACTATGGATTATAGTTTCTTGCTGCGTATTTTTAGCTAGCTGTCTAACATGAACTCCACCACCCAGAAACCATCTACCAATAATCCATTCAAGTGACGTGTTCTTGCCAGATCTGCATCCTCTGATTAATGATTACCTTCACCTATCCATCTCCCCATTTAAACCCGCTACACTGACCCAGCCGATGTGAAGTATTGTCAAAGTGTTCTATTATTTGGCTTCTCTAGTTATCATTCTGTTTTGGCTTCTGGTTTTTCGACTTTGCTCCTTCCTTGTCTGGTTTGTTAGTTTAGGCGGATTGACTCATGGCTTCAAACCCATCAGACTGTTCTCACGTCTACCTCTGTGTCTGCTCCTCTGGTTTTGATCAACATCCCAGTGCCTAAAGAGACCAGCACAAGAAGTCAAGTGTTTCCCTTTTAATTAAAACGGAGTGTCTATTTGCACCCGGGTACAAGTAGCATTTGCCACACAGCGAGGCTATTTTCACCCCTTAATTAAAAAAAAGAAAGCGAACCCATCTGCCCATGTCTACCAATGAATGCGCGGGAGCGAAAAGGCGCAAATTCAAAGGAACCGCTGGGAAACGGAGACAATAGGAAATGGTAAGTAGAATTTGGTTAATAGTTATGTATAAAAGGTCCATCACTCAATTTAACTCTACATTTTAAGATATATATTTAAGAAATAGTGTGAGAATTATTATCCAACGAACACTTGACTGAACACCGATATATTTTTGAGCTAATAGGAGCATTATAGCTAACTTGCAAACGTCATCTTTTATTTTATGTTCACAGACAATGAAGAAATCACTTTTTAAAACGAAGTTCAGAGGTAAAGTTAATTCCAGTTTTTGATAAATGTAGCTCTATTTTATTTTATATTCTGTTTATTGATGTAAATGTTTGTTTGCTGCTCAAATAACAGCGGTCTTTGCACATATATGTTGTGTATATATGTGCGCTGGTCTCTAAGTGAGGTGTGTTGTTCAGGTAAATGTGTCGCTGTAACGTAGCTCGTGCTACAGAGCGAGGAGACACAAACGCTGAGGAGAGCGAGATTTATTAAGAGGAATTCCATGATCAAAGTCATTCAAACAGGCAGGGGTCATAACGGGCGAGCCATCCAGGTTTGACAAATAAACAGGCATGACGATACTAAGAATTAAACACCGAACGAACACTTTAAACCCAACACGGGGTAAACGCACACAAACTAGAAAATCAGGCTACGGAAAACACAGACGACTAAGCAACGAAACGAGTAGAACTCAGAGACCAGGAAGCGTAGAACACAGACCAAAGAGCATGAATAACAAGAGCACAAACTAACCAATTGGAACAAAACAACCGATAACCGATATGTGAAACACTGGAACTATAAATACACTAAACTAAACTAGACACACAGGTGAAGACACTGATGACACGGGCGTGTCAGACAAGGGGAGACCATGGAGATGGACACGCAGGGAACAACACAGACACGAGGAGCAGGAACCCGAAGTGACAGCTAGAGAGGGGGGCGTAGCCCTACAGTCGCATTGCTATCTTACAATGTGTATAACAAAAGATGTACAGTTGTCCTTTTGAATTAAGGTTTTTGCATGGCAGAGTCAATATGCCAGACTTATAATGTAATGACTATTTTATTTATTTGTTTATTTAGCTGACGCTTTTATCCAAAGCGACTTACAATACTATAAAAGAGTAGATACAATAAAATTCAGACTTGGCGCAAAAAAAAAAAAAATGGATGATGGTGCAGTGGAGTGTTTAAAGTCACTAGAGCAGGTGCTCACTGAAGAGCTCAGTTTTTAAGAGTTTCTTAAAACTAGTGAGAGACTGCTCTGCTCTGATGGTCGAGGGCAGCTTATTCCACCATCCAGGAACTACAGAGGAGAACAGTCTGGATTGCTTCCTACGGATGTTAGGTAAAGCAAAGCGACGTTCAGTGGAGGAGAGCAACGGTCGGGCCGGAACGTAAGGCTTTAAAAGCGAGTGAAGATAGGAGGGAGCCTGCTCTGTTATCACTGAGTATATATATCACATATAATAATATATTTTTTAAACGAAGTTTTAAAAGGGCACTTTCGTTGATAAAGGGCAGAGTTGGTGGTGCTTTAGCACCTGATGTCTATGTCTGCACGCATATACCTGTGGTCCAGCTGGGCGACCGTCTGAACTGACGGCGCTGAACGTTCACAGCACGCCTTTCGCTCTTGGCTACGCCTCTTTCCCGGCCCCCACACAGAGGGTAAAACCGGAGCAAAGAAAAGAGAGAAGCGCAAAAAAAAATTATGAACGTAAAATGCGAGACGCAAAGAAAAGCAGTGACGCGCAAACAAAAGAAAGAAACGCAAAAGGGAGAAAGTATTGCAAAAAAGCAGCAACATAAAATGTGAAACGCAAAGAAAAGAAAGAAATGCAAAAGAGGGAAAGTATTGCAGAAACAAATTAGGAACGTAAAATGCAAAATGCTAATCTTATATTTGCGATATTATTTTTTTTTCGTCACCATTAAAGACCCTAATTTGACTCCATAACATACCATTTAAAACGGGTAAGGCGAAAAAAACAGTTCAGCCGTTTGTCGTTTCGGTCGTGTTGTGTCGTCTCATCGCGGCGCGTCTCGGCAAGTACCTTTAAACATTTTTTGTTGTTGTTTGCTTTTTAAACCCCGTTACTTGAACCTTTACTTATAATTTTTTTGCTGTTGTGTGGCAATTTTTTTATATATATTTTCAGGCAGGCATATTTTATTTAAATTATTTTTGACATTTTGCACAGTGCCTGTTTGACAGTTCGATATGCGCACTGCGCACTGACGGTTAATGTTCTCTAACGTTTCTTTAAAAAATAAACAAGTAAATAAATAAAAGCTGAATAAAGCCAACCTACCATGTTTATTCATTTATCTGAGTGTTTTAGGTATTTACTTTGAAGTGGAAAAAAGTCCCGAATGAGAACGGGATCCCGTTTAAGGTGCTCTAGATATATATATATAACCCTGATTCGACTATTAGTCGACTAAAGGGAAAATCTGACGAATCAGATTCGACTATGAAAATCCTTAGTTGAATACCCCTCTAGTAGAAAGCTGTGACAACATTCCCCCAGAGGCCAGGGGCAGGCAGAGAAAGACCAGGGAATCCTGCCTGTCCGCAGCCCCCACAGGAGCAGTGGAGACCCAGGGCCGCACTTCCCAGTGACCCCCGCCTCAGCCGCTGTGAGAGGGGGAGCCCGGACAGAACCCTCCCAACCACGGAGCGCAGGCCCAGGGGAACCAGAGGAAGTTCATATGCTCCAGTTATCAACGCAGCTCTTTACATCGTTTTACATCTTTTACTAAACGATTCGCACTCTGACTGGTCAAGATTAATTTACGATTCATTTCAGCCAATGAATTTCAAATGCGTTGAATTATTACAACGGCACGTGACCCGGTGCGCAGAACGTCCTGACGCCGCAGGAGCGTGTGCACACAACCGAGTGACGAACTACACACCCGCTCTAAAATGCTCCAGACTACGACGGCGTAAACGCCGGCAGACAGCACGGTTTGACCTCAATGAGTGTAATTACGTAGAGGATGGCAGTGTTTGTCGTGAGTAAAACCCAAATCCTTGACACTTGTGTTTCGTATCGCCAGCGTTAGACGACGTTTCTGTGCTAAACAGCGAGGTTAGCTGGTTCCGTTAGCGCCGCTCACCTGTGTTCATAACCCGTGTTGGTGTGCGGACGTAGTCCTCGTTTGGCTGCAGTACTGCCTCCGCAATTTGCGTAAGTCCGCTACTGTAAACGCAGTTTTGGATAGATTGGTAATCCTCAATTACTCGGCTACGTATCTTACTAACTAGTTAGTTAGCCTGAGTGCCCTTGAGGCCGTCTGGCTCTCCGTTAAACACAACAGGGTAGGCAGTAGTAACAGTTAAAAGTAGAGGATGTCTAGGTTTATTATTTGTAAAGATACTGGTGGCAAAACATCAGATACTTGTCTATGGTAAATCCACTTAGGTTATTATGTTTTAAATGTATACAGTAAACCGAATAATGGCATGAATCTCTTTTTAGCTGGCTTCCCACTTTAGTTAGCAAATCGTATGCGGTATTGATGTAGACCACAGTGATATCTTTCTAAATTCATAATGCTGTAATAAAGTGCACCTACTGGTTCACCTTCATTCTAGAGATGATGGACATACCACTTGCACTGAAGTTTTTATAGAATCAAGTGTGTAAGAGAAGTCAATATAAAAAAGATATTATCGGATTGGACAACCAGTCATATTGCGGTTATACTGCTATATATTGTAATAATGATGTGGCACATCACAACATCATTAAGGTGTGACAGGTCTCTTCCATGGCTGTTGACAAAAAAGGCCTTTAAAAAACATTGTATAATTATTTTATCATTAGAATTGTCATCATGTATATTACAGTTTATAGGATCACATGTTTAATTTGTGTCAACATTCACAAAGTTCACAAAAACTGCCCCGATGTTTGCTCCGGTTGCCCCCCAGGCTCACCCATCTGTCCGGATCAGGGGCATGGAGCACACCTACACCCCCGTTCTGTGCCAGGACGATAAGTGTGATGCGCGTGACAAGGGTGCGCACATGCACTGTCCGCTGTGCACGGTGGGCGAGGCCTATCAGGACCCCGTCATCCTCAGGGCGCACTTCCGCATCAAACACGTCGACAAGGGCATCGACTTTGCAGGTGAGGCACATCGTGAAAGAGCAGAGATGAGGTAGTGGTGTGAGGCGGTGGTGAGGTAGAGACGTGAGGCAGTAGAGTTGACATGAGGTTAAGATAGTAAGACAGTAGTTTGTCACTAGTAGTGTGACAGAGACTGAACTGATGTTCATGTACATGTGTGGCCTCAGTGTTGCCACACAGTCTGTAGAGTTGATTAGCAAATAGAATTAATCTTGGGACAAGGACTGGGGCGCTTGGGATAGCAGTATGATGGATTATTATTAGAACTGTGTTTGTGTTGATCTACTGAGGCCACAGGCGTGCGGGAAACGGCCCTTTAAAAATGTTACTCCTCCCCCTGGCTTTGCCCCTCCCCCTGGCCTTGCCCCTCCCCCTGACATGACCACAGGTCTAAAGGTGCTGCGCTGTTGTAACCACTGTGAGATGGTGGGCACCATTAAAGGAGAGAAGCGCTTCAAAGGCGCCCACTGGCACTGCTACCGCTGCAGGAACGGCTTCAACCGGCGGGACGAGGCCGTCAAGCACTACAGGACACACTTCCGCAACCCGCACACCACCTTCCAGATCCAGGTGACACAGGTGCGTGTCTGGCTCTGGTCACACAGGTGCGTGTCTGGCTCTGGTCACACAGGTGGTCATGAGCGGAATCATCCCATTGGGCAACATTTGCCATGTTTGTTATGGCCCTGACCCTACAGAATGAATGCAGGGTGTAAGTGTGCACTCCGATGTGTGCACTAGGTTGCAGTTCCCTTGACCAGCTCACTCATTGGCATAAAATGTCATTGAAGGGTACAAGTACAGAAGTTAACGAGGATCATGGAGCCCGAAGAATGGAGTGTAGTCAAGTGTCACAATCATGCTGTCATAATTGTATTAATTTATTTGTATGTGTGGAACAGGGTGGTCATAGGACTGAGTTATTTTAGTGTGTGTTTGTGTTAAGCTCCACCTTCAGATGATCCTTTATCAGTAATCAACATTAGACGTTCACATACACTAATGATAGGCCATAAGGTACCTTAATGAACTCAAGTGTGTGTGTGCATTCTTGTGCGTGTGTGTCTGTACGTCTGCGTGTCTACGTCTGCGTCTGTCTCTCCCCCAGGACGTGAACTGCAGACAGTACTACAGCGGCAGTACAGAGGCCCATGAGAGGGCGTACAGTGGGCTGGTGGTGAGTGTGGGCCCTGGGGCCACTGTGGGCCCCACCCTCACCCACTCGCTCCTGACCACTGCCCCAGACACTGAGGCCTCTCTACTCACTGAAGAACCCAAGGTCTGCACGCCAGGACTGTGTTCTGGAGTGTGTTTAAATATATATAATATTGTGCATAGAGAAATTATTAGTAAATATTTTGTAAAAGCTTGTGTGTTCTAAAACTATTTTCCAGCGTGGCTGGTATTGGTCTCTGACATGGCTGCTCTTTGTCTGTCTGTGTGTGTGTTTGAAGGAAGAAGGTGAGAGTAATGGTATTCCCCTGGGCGCTGAAGAGGAGGTGGGCTCTTCCCAGCATGCACCAGAACAAACCCAGACCCTGGTTCTGATGGACCCCGAGGGCCATACAGGAAGCTTGATCTATGACGAAGCCACCGGCGTTTTCACAGAACAGGTGTGCCTTCAACAGGTGTGCCTTCAACAGGTGTGCCTTCAACAGGTGTGCCTTAAACAGGTGTGCCTTAAACAGGTGTGCCTTAAACAGGTGTGCCTTAAACAGGTGTGCCTTCAACAGGTGTGCCTTCAACAGGTGTGCCTTCAACAGGTGTGCCTTCAACAGGTGTGCCTTCAACAGGTGTGCCTTAAACAGGTGTGCCTTAAACAGGTGTGCCTTAAACAGGTGTGCCTTCAACAGGTGTGCCTTCAACAGGTGTGCCTTCAACAGGTGTGCCTTCAACAGGTGTGCCTTCAACAGGTGTGCCTTAAACAGGTGTGCCTTAAACAGGTGTGCCTTAAACAGGTGTGCCTTCAACAGCCATAGCCAGTACGATCCAGGAGGACAAAGACACAGTTGTTCTTATAGGCCAGGTGAAGGTTTACGGAGCTGCTAAAACCTTGCTGCAGGGCTGGATCAGGAGTGTCCAGTCTTAAAGAGCTGCCTGCAGCTGATGATGGAGCTAATGGATACCTGCGTGGCCACTGTGTACTTACTCATGGCATGGAGGGGACGCCCTGAGAAGCAGAGATCAGCAAAGTCTTGTGTTCTTCTCAGAGCGTAGTCTGGTGTTCCTCGCTGAGAACTGTGTGTGGTGTTCTAGGGAGAGGAGAGTTTGGAGCAGACGCTGCTTCAGAAACGCGTGGTGGAGCTGAGTCAGCAGATAGAGACACTGCACCAGGAGAAGGAGAATATGGAGAAGACCCTACAGGCTGAGATTAAACAGCTCAGAGAGCAGGTGTGTGTGTGTGTGCGCGTTTGTTTGTTTGCTGGAGTGTTTCTCAACAGCTGTCGTCCTTGTCCTTTCCCTCTGTCCTGTCTCGTCTGACCTGTCCTGTCTCATTTGACCTGTCCTGTTTTCTGAAGGTGGCCAGTCTGGTTCAGTCCAACGTGAAGATGTTTGAAGAGCTGCAGGTGTACCAGAACCCTGACCACGGCCAGCAGAGGCTGCTGACGCTGGTGAGAGACGTGGTCCTCCAGAGTTCTTCACTGCTCTCTGGACATCTCCTATGGAGATTCTGAACAAGATCCTTGGATGGCTTCCTTTTTCAATTGTTCTGAAATATTGATGTTTAAATAATTGGAGTAGTAACTGTATCATTTCTTATAATTGTTTTCACATAGGAACAAGGGACATGTGTTTGTCTTGGTTGAAAACTGACTTTGTTGTTCCTGAATACAGACTTGGAGTTTAGTTTGTAGAATATAATCTCTAATTGCAATATTGGTTCATGGCATGAGTGATTCATTCCCCCAACTCATTCTGCCTTGCACCTCTACGTCCTGTTTGGCTATTGGCTCATTTTGCTGTAACGTT
Source organism: Brachyhypopomus gauderio (assembly GCF_052324685.1). NCBI lineage: Eukaryota > Metazoa > Chordata > Actinopteri > Gymnotiformes > Hypopomidae > Brachyhypopomus > Brachyhypopomus gauderio. The sequence goes on from NC_135228.1 coordinate 5,199,491, forward strand.
TAATTTGATGGGTTGACATGCTGACTGACGGCTACACTCTGTTTTTGTGTTGTAGATGGAGACTTTGCAGTCTCAGCATAAAGAGCTACTGCAAGCTCAGTTGGCCTCACTCAGACAAGAGATACTCTCCCAGGCTGGTGTCATGCCTCCTAACAGCCACACGGGGGCACTAGAGCTCAGTACTGGCCAGGACCATCCACAGGCCCGAGAGGAGGAGGAGGAGGAGGAGGAGGAGGTGGTCGTACAGACACCGATAGGGGGCGCTCTAACAGGACTGGAGCTCATCGGTGTGCATCTGCAGACTGAGCGGGTGGAGTTCGAGCCCACACGGGTCCACACACTGTCTGGGCTGGGGAGCCCCACCTCTGACATGCCCCTACCAGACTCCGCCTCCCCTGACCTGGAGAGCCCCACCTCTGACGTGCCCTTACCAGACTCCGCCTCCCCTGAACTGGAGATGCAACAGGACGCTTCTCCAACTTCTCGGAAGCGTGGCGTAGAGGAAAATGGTGGAGGAACAAGGGACACCAAAATCCCGCGTGTTAGTTGACATTAACCGGACTTTGCTAAACATTCCTAAATGGGGGAATAACTCTGTACAGAATTCTTTGAATCACCTGCTTCCCTCTGGCCTTGTGTCAGTAAGGCAAACTCTGGGCTTCTGACAGCTGGACTGTTCAGGTGGCCTTTCGCACATCTCACTCCTGTATGGACCCTGTCCCATCTTCTTCTCAGAACTGCACAGAAAGGGTTCTGCTGTTCTCCCCGGGTACGATCTGGATCACTCTTTGTTTCTGTGTTGTGCATGGACTGCTCTTGATGAGCATCACCATCGCGAGACGCTGAACTGAACTTGCCATGCAAGCAGTGCGTCGCACTAGCGTTTAATGGACAAAATGCAATGATCCAGAGTGACACTTTCAAACGGGTCATTGTTACGCGTTAGTCCCGTGATTATCATATCAGTCTTGAGTCCCAGGGTTAGCGGAAGCAATGGGTGTAGTAATCGACAGAGAGAGTGTAACATAAATGGAGGAGAAGATCAGATGTGCGTACTAACACATTAGTGAGGAGTAATGATGTGTAGCGCCGCAGAGACCCTGACCTGCACCTTCTCCCTCGACACGTTTTTGGTCTTGGTCCTGAACACATTTCTGATGTGCAATTCTGTCATCCACTACATTATAACCAGAACATAGTACTAGAAAAATCTTATGTGCTTGGGATCCAGATTTATTAAATTAGTCATTTGTAAAACATCAAGGAAATGGCAGTCTGTGGTTTTCTGTGTGTGTGTGTTTTATGAGTGAGCTGACAGCAGCATAAAATTTGAAGGTAGTGGACATTGTAATCGGTGATGTCATCACACATTGTGTCGTTACTGTTCTGGGAGTTTGTTTACAGTGGAGCCAGCTGTCTGGCTCAGCTCATTTTCTTTAATGGGAAATCTAACGATATCTTGCAGCAAATGGTTTGTGAATGCCACTTTATTAGGCACACCTGTTCAACTGCTCATTAACGCAAATATCGAATCAGCCAATCACATAGCAGCAACTCAATGCATGTAGACTTGGCCATGGCGATCTGCTGCAGTTCAAACCGAGCATCAGAATGGGGAAGAAAGGTGATTTAAGTTACTTTGAATGTGGCATGTTTGTTGGTGCCAGACGGGCTGGCCTGAGTATTTCAGAAACTGCTGATCTGCACAATCATCTCTAGGGTTTACAGAGAATGGTCTGAAAAGAGAAAATGTCCAGTGAGCGGCAGTTCTGTGGGTACAAATGCCTTGTTGATGCCAGAGGTCAGAGGAGCTGATAGAACAGCAACAGTAACTCAACCATTTGTTACAACCGAGGCATGCAGAAGAGCATCTCTGAATGCACAACACGTCGAACCTTGAGATGGATGGGCTACAGCAGCAGAAGACCACACCGGGTGACACTCCTGTCAGCTAAGAACGGGAAACTGAGGCTACAATTTGCACAGGCTCACCAAAATTGGACAATAGAAGATTGGAAATACGTTGCCTGTTCTCATGAGTCTCCATTTTTGCTGTGACATTTGGATGGTAGGGTCAGAATTTTCATCAACAACATGAAAGCATAAAAACATGAAAGCTATGGGCTATCCAGTCCCTGTACAAACGGAGCAGGAGCTTGGTTCGCATGTCCGGCAGTAAGTCAGGCTGGTTCCCGGTGGGAGTTGGACTCCACCAGGGCTGCCCTTTGTTACCGATTCTGTTCATAACTTTAATGGACAGAACTTCTCAGCATAGCCAAGTGGTGGATGGGGTTTGGTTTGGTGGCCTCAGGATTCTGTGTCTCCTTTTTGTGGAAGATGTCCTGTTGCCATCATCAGGCCAGGACCTACCGCTCTCGCTGGATCAGTTTGCAGCCGAGTGCGAGACGGCCAGGATGAGAATCAGCACCTCTAAACCTGGGACCATGGTACATAGTCGGACAAGGGTGGAGTGCCCTCTCTGGGTCGGAAATGAGTCCTTGCTTCAAGTGGAGGAGTTCAAGTATCTCGGGTTCTTGTTCACGAGTCAGGGAAGGACGGAACGAGAGATTGACAGGCGGATCGGTGCTGCGGCTGCAGTATTGCGGATGCTGTACCGGACCGTTGTGTAGAAGAGATAGCTGAGCCAAAAGGCAAAGCTCTCGATTTACTGGTCAATCTTCGTTCCGACTTTCACTATGGTCACGAGCTCTGGGTAGTGACCAAAAGAATGAGATCGCGAATACAAGCGTCTGAAATGAGTTTTCTCTGCAGGATGTCCAGGCTCCGCCTTAGAGATAAGGTACAAAGCACAGTCATCCCTGAGAGGCTCGGTGTAGTCTCGCTGCTCCTCCATGTAGAGAGGAGCCAGTTGAGGTGGTTCGGGCATCTGGTCCGGATGCATCCTGGGCGCCTCCCTGGTGAGGTGCTCCAGGCATGTCCAACTGGGAGGAGACCCCAGGGAAGACCCAACACATGCTGCAGAGATTATATATCTGCTGTCCTGGGAACACCTCTGTATCCTACCAGAGGAGCTAGAAGAGGTGGCTGGGGAGAGGGAAACATGTAAGCATGGATCCATCCTGCCTTGTATCGACGGTTCAGGCTGGTTGTGGCAGTGCAATGGTGTGGAGGATATTTTCCTAGCACATTTTGGCCTCATTAGTACCAATGCAGCATCGTGTCAACGCCACAGCCTACCTGAGAATTGTTGCTAACCATGTCCATCGCTTTATGACCAGTGTACCCATCTTCTGATGGCTACTTCCAGCAGGATAACGCGCCATGTCATAAAGTGCGGATCATCTCAGACTAGTTTCTTGAACACGACAATGAGTTCACTGTATTCTAATGGCCTCCACAGTCACCAGATCTCAATCCAATAGAGCACCTTTTGGGATGTGGTGGAACGGGAGATTCATATCATGGATGTGCAGCTGACAAATCTGCAGGAACTGCGTGATGCTATCATGTCAATATGGACCAGGCTCTCCGAGGAATGTTTCCAGTACCTTATTGAATCTTGGCCACGAAGGATTAAGGCATTTCTGAAGGCAAAAGGGGGGCCAACCCAGTACTAGCAAGGTGTACTTAATAAAGTGACCGGTGAGTGTAAGTCCAACATTAGCATTGTATACATGGTTAGTTAGGTAGCTAGCTAAATAGGCTATTGCCTAGTACGCAAAAAATTGCCTTAGCAACGCCTGTAGCTAGCTAAGTTAGCCAGCTAGTTAGTTATTTGTTTTACCATAATTCACAGTATTTGAAGATTCCAATTAAATAATAAACATTCAAACATAGCACTTTATTTTGGAAAACAAATTCTATTAGACTGGTTTTACACACAGAGCATGGTGCTAAATGTTAGAGCATTTACTTTTACTTTCAGTACTTAAATATATTTGAAGGGCAATAATTTTGTACTTTTATTCATGTTCAGGACTAAAGGGATGAGATCTACTTGTACTGGAGTAATGTTTCATCTTGGGTATCTAACTCAAGTACGTGGTTTGTCTTTCTACTGATTAGATTTTAAATAAAATGAAATTAAGATTTTTTTTAAAGGACAGCTGTATTGGACTGTGAGTTTAACTGTCTTATATTACCTAAATTTCGGCACTGAACATTGCAATGAAAATTTAAAAAAAACTACAGGCAGGACTCTTACATGAAGGTTCCCGCACATGCTCTCCAGTAGGGGGCAGATGTGGGTTTTTTCAACTCCGGTAATTCGCTGCATAAAACGAGCGAGTGTTCGTTTGGTATAAGCGGGTTCTCTCTCTGCTGTGAGTATCACGATTTCACTGTTTTTATCTTTTATTTTCTGCACTTAAATTACATTTAGGTGTAAACTAGATCTTAAAAATAAATATCTATTAAAGTATTTCGAAATGGCTGTCTGAGTTGTCGCCCTGATATCTGAGCTAAGAAGCTAAGACCGCCGCTGTCAGAGCAGCTGACTGGGTAACGTTCATTTTCTTTAGTTGTCTAAAAACATGACGGTGCCATCAGCGTTATAACGTCTAACGTTTAAGTGAGTTCTTCTCCTGTGTACAGTCAGCGTGCCAGGAAACGTGTTGAGCGTCTTCATAGCTTTTGGTTACAGGACTGCATCTTTATATTCACATATTATAAATATAAAGTAATATATAAAACACAAACATATGGATATAAGGTAATACATGTACATCTCAATAAATTAGAATATCAAACATCATTTCAGTAATTCAGTACAATAAGTGAAACACATTTATTACATAGATTCTTGACGGAGTGATCAATTTCAAGTGTTTATTTCTGTTCTTGTTAATTGTAGCTTACAACCATTGAAACCCCAAAAGTCATTATCTCAGAAAATCAGAGTAACACAACACCTGCAAAGGCTTCCTCTGTGTTTAAAATGGTCCCTTAGTCTGGTTCGTTCGGCTACACAATCATGGGGAAGACTGCAGACTTGACAGACGTCCAGAAGGCACTCATAGACATGCTACACAAGGAGGGAAAGCCACAAAAGGCCATTGCTAAAGAAGCCGGCTGTTCACAGAGTGCCGTATCCAAGCATATTAATGGAAAGAAGAGTGGAAGAGAAAAGTGTGGCAGAAAAAGGTGCACAAGTAACCGGGATAACCGCAGCCTTGAAAACATCGTCAAGAAAAGGCCATTCAAAAACTTGGGGGAGATTCACAAGGAGTGGACCGCTGCTGGAGTCAGTGCTTCAAGAGCCACCACACACAGACGTATCCAGGATATGGGCTACAACTGTCGCGTTCCTTGTGTCAAGCCACACATGACCAAGAGACAGAAGCGTCTTATCTGGGCCAAGGAGAAGAAGAACCGGACTGTTGCTCAGTGGTCCAAGAGAGCAGAGCAGACGCTGCTTCAGAAACGCGTGGTGGAGCTGAGTCAGCAGATAGAGACACTGCACCAGGAGAAGGAGAATATGGAGAAGACCCTACAGGCTGAGATTAAACAGCTCAGAGAGCAGGTGTGTGTGTGTGTGTGTGTGTGTATCTGCTGGGGTGTTTCTCAGCAGCTGTCGTCCTTGTCCTTTCCCTCTGTCCTGTCTCGTCTGACCTGTCCTGTCTCATCTGACCTGTCCTGTTTTCTGAAGGTGGCCAGTCTGGTTCAGTCCAACGTAAAGATGTTTGAAGAGCTGCAGGTGTACCAGAACCCTGACCATGGCCAGCAGAGGCTGCTGACGCTGGTGAGAGACGTGGTCCTCCAGAGTTCTTCACTGCTCTCTGGACATCTCTTATGGAGATTCTGAATAAGATCCTTGGATCGCTTCCTTTTTCAATTGTTCTGAAATAGAGATGTTTAAATAATTGGAGCAGTAACTTATAATTGTTTTCACATAGGAACAAGGGACATGTGTTTGTCTTGTTGGTAGAACTTAATCTCTAATGGCAATATTGGTTCATGGCATGAGTGATTCATTCCCCCAACTCATTCTGCCTTGCACCTCTACGTGCCTACCTCACTGTTGTCCTGTTTGGCTATTGGCTCATGTTGCTGTAACGTTTAATTTGATTGGTTGACATGCTGACTAGGACTAAGCAGGATTCTGAACAAGATCCTTAGATCACTTTCTTTTTCAATTGTTCTGAAATAGAGATGTTTAAAGAGTTAGTGTAGAAACTGCACAATTTCCTATGGTTGTTTTCACATAGGAACTAGGGAAGTGACTTTGTGTTGGTTGAGAACTGACTTGATCCTGAATACACACTTGGAGTTTAGTTTGTAGACCATTAATCTTGGTCTAAAAAATATGATTGGTTCATTCCCCAAATCATTCAGCCTTGCACCTCTACGTGCCTACCTCACTGTCCTGTTTGGCTATTGGCTCACGTTGCTGTAACATTTGATTGGTTGACATGCTGACTGACGGCTACACTCTGTTTTTGTGTTGTAGATGGAGACTTTGCAGTCTCAGCATAAAGAGCTACTGCAAGCTCAGCTGGCCTCACTCAGACAAGAGATCCTCTCTCAGGCTGGTGTCATGCCTCCTAACAGCCACACGGGGGCACTAGAGCTCTGCGCCAACCAGGATCATCCACAGGCCCAAGAGGAGGAGTAGGATGAGGAGGTGGTGATGCAGACAGCGATAGGGGGCGCTCTAACAGGACTGGGCTGTTTTCATAACCTCGGACATACTACCGGTTATCTCGTACTGCTTGGCGTACTGAATAGGAGGGAAGTACGGCATTTCAGACGGCGCCGCTGTCTGGCCTGGAGAGCCCCGCCTCTGACACGCCCCTACCAGTCTCCACCTCCCCGGACCTGGAGACGCAACAGGACGCTTCACCAACTTCTCGGAAGCGTGGCGTAGAAGACGATGGCAAAGGAATGAGGGACACCAAACTCCCGCGTGTTAGTTGACACTAACCGGACTTTGCTAAACATTCCTAAATGGGGGAATAACTGTACAGAATTCTTTGAGTCACCTGCTTCCCTCTGGCCTCGTGTCAGTAAGGCAAACTCTGGGCTTCTGACAGCTGGACTGTTCAGGCGTCCTTTCGCACATCTCACTCCTGTATGGATCCTGTCCCATCTTCTTCTCAGAACTGCACAGAAAGGGTTCTGCTGTTCTCCCCGGGTACGATCTGGATCACTCTTTGTTTCTGTGTTGTGCATGGACTGAAATATGGAGTTCCATCATCTTGATGAGCATCACCATCGCAAGATGTTGAACTGAACTTGATGTGCAAGCAGTGCGTCGCACTAGCGTGTAACGGACAAAACGCAATGATCCAGAGTGACACTTTCAAACGGGTCATTGTTACGTGTTAGTCCCATGATTATCATATCAGTCTCGAGATGATCTCAGTCCCAGGGTTAGCGGAGGCTATGGGTGTAGTAAACGACAGAGAGAGTGTAACATAAATGGAGGAGAAGGTCAGATGTGCGTACTAACACATTAGTGAGGAGTAATGCAGGAGACTCTGACCTGCACCTTCTTCCTCTACAATGTATTAAAGTTTATCGCAATTTTGAGGTATTGTATTTTAGTTTTGCCTAAATTACTGCAAAAGGCATTCATGAATGTATTTATTTTCCTCCCCGCAAAGCGTCCAGAGACTATTTAAATTGCAACTGGGGCTTTAGGATCATTAATGTCCCAACTGATCAAGTCCAACGTCTTGAGATGATGTAGCTAGAGTGAGTGAGTGGTTATTTAGGGGTTGCCACAATGCAGGGAGCTTGGACACTCACGCTGGTGTTGACGCGCCGAAGGTCCTCGTTTATTGTGAAATAACGAACATACCACACATGCGGCTACAGATGCTCCAATTATACATAAACGAACATAACACACATGCGGCTACAGATGGTCCATTTATACATAAACGAACATAACACACATGCGGCTATAGATGGTCCATTTGTACATAAACGAACATAACACACATGCGGCTATAGATGGTCCATTTATACATAAACGAACATAACACACATTTGACTACAGATGCTCCATTTATACATAAATGAACATAAGTACAGTCACAGCATTAATGAAATTTATATCGATCTAGACATAAAGAAAAACTCAAAAAGCAATTTGAAGTCATTTGAATGCAAAACAAATGCATTGATGCACATGTCATGAGTACCGTGTTTACTGTTATTATTCATCATTTTGTGATGAATAGCTGAGAGTTACTTGTTTCTTGTCGTGACTTAAGTTATTTTTTTATATATTTAGCCCTGGTTCAACTTATTCTTTTTACCTTCATTTCGTCATACTGTATCCAAGTTCTGTTGTATGGTTGTGTTTTAAAGATTCAATTGCAAATTAAAATAATTTTGCAAGTTAAGGATTTCTTGCTCATTACAGCTTAAAGTGGTGATGAGGTCTTAAACATTTTTTGGAAGATATTTTTTAAATATTGGAAAGGTATATTGAAATTAACTTAAGTATTTCTGCATATACCATGTTATTGTGGAAATGGTAATCTGTGTTTCTCTCTCTCTCTCTCTCTCTCTCTCTCTCTCTCTCTCTCTCTCTCTCTCTCTCTCTCTCTCTCTCTCTCTCTCTCTCTCTCACAACAACGTAAACCCTCCTGAAGGTAGTGGACATTGTAATCAGGGTGTAGTTGCTAGGTGATATCACACATTGTGTGGTTACTTTTCTGTGAGTTTGTTTATAGTGGAGGCAGCAGTCTGGCTCAGCTCACACCACCAGTCAGGCAGAGTGGATCAATGCAGTGTGAGCATGACGTACCTGGCTGTGCGTACATGTTCACTGCATCGTCGCTGGAACGCATTTCCAGAGGGCGATGCTGTGGAGAATATCTTATTTTATTAAATAATTTTAAAAAGTACGGTCCCACACAAGTCCCTGACCAAGCTAGAGGCGTTTACAGGACTGTCTCAGAAAATTAGAATATTGTGATAAAGTGCTTTATTTTCCGTAATGCAATTTAAAAAAATGAAATGTCATACATTGTGGATACATTACAAATCAACTGAAATATTGCAAGCCTTTAATTGTTTTAATATAGCTGATTATGGCGTACAGCTTAAGAAAACTCAAAAATCCTATCTCAAAATATTAGAATATTTCCTCAGACCAAGTAAAAAAATAAAAAATATAACAGCAAAACAAAATCAAACATTTGAAAATGTCCATTAATGCACTCAGTACTTAGTTGGGAATCCTTTTGCACAGATTACTGCATCAATGCGGCGTGGCATGGAGGCAATCAGCCTGTGGCATTGCTGAGGTGTTATGGATGACCAGGATGCTTCAATAGCGGCCTTTAGCTCATTTGCATTATTGGGTCTGGTGTCTTTCATCTTCTTCTTCACAATACCCCACAAATTCTCTATGGGGTTCAGGTCAGGGGAATTGGCAGGCCAATCAAGAACAGTAATGCCATGGTCAGTACACCAGTTACTGGTGGTTTTGGCACTGTGGGCAGGTGCCAGATCATGCTGGAAAATGAAAGCATCATCTCCATAGAGCTTTTCAGCAGATAGAAGCATGTAGTGCTCTAAAATCTCTTGGTACACAACTGCATTTACTCTGGACTTGATAAAACACAGTGGACCAACACCAGCAGCTGACATGGCTCCCCAAACCATCGCTGACTGTGGGAACTTCACACTGGATTTCAAGCAACTTGGATTTTGCTCCTCTCCAGCCTTTCTCCAGACTCTGGCGCCTTGACTACCAAATGACATACAAAACTTGCTTTCGTCTGAAAAGAGGACTTTGGACCACTCTGCAACTGTCCAGTGCTTCTTTTCCATAGCCCAAGTCAGACGCTTCTTCCGTTGTCTTGAGTTCAGAAGTGGCTTGACCATGGGAATATGGCTATTGTAGCCCATTTCCCGGACACGTCTGTGAACAGTGGCTTTTGATACCTGGACTCCAGCTTCAGTCCACTGTCTTTGAAGCTCCCCCAAATTCTGGAAGCGGCTCTTCTTCACAATGTTGTTAAGGCTGCGGTCATCCCTCTTGGTTGTGCAGCGTTTCCTGCCACATTTCCCCCTTCCAACAGACTTTTTGTGAATGTGCTTTGAAACTGCACTCTGTGAACAGCCTGCTCTTTGAGAAATTTCTTTTTGTTTCTTACCCTCCTGATGGAGGGTGTCAATGATGGTCCTCTGGACAGCAGTCAGATCAGCAGTCTTCCCCATACTTGAGATTTAGATTACTGAACCAAGCTGAGTGTTTTTCAAGGCTCAGGAAACACTTGCATGTGTTTCGAGTTAATTAGACGATTCAAGTGATTAGTTGAATAGCCTACTAGGATACTTTTTCAAGATATTCTAATATTTTGAGATAGGATTTTTGAGTTTTCTTAAGCTGTACGCCATAATCAGCTATATTAAAACAATTAAAGGCTTGCAATATTTCAGTTGATTTGTAATGTATCCACAATGTATGACATTTCATTTTTTTTAATTGCATTACGGAAAATAAAGCACTTTATCACAATATTCTAATTTTCTGAGACAGTCCTGTATATATGAGCAATGACTGTTCTGGGGGACGATGTTATTACCAGCAGGGCTGGTGTACAAATACACTCCAACTGTAAGAGTGAACTGGGTTTATGAAACGAGGTTCTCTCAGTACAGACACAAACCCTGTTCTCTTCAACAGATCAGTGAGGTACATTAAAGATTATGTGCTTAATGTGTCTGTGTATTATATGTAAAATGAAATTAAAGATTAATTTTTTTAAGGACAACCGTATAGAACCGAATTTTTAACTTTCTTATAATTGCCTAGTCGTTCGTTGCGTAAATTTCGACATTGAACATCGCAATGAAAACTAAATATAAAGAACTGCAGGCAGGACTCTTACATAAAGTTCTCGCACATGCGCAGTGCTGTGTGCTGGTTCTCCAGTAGGGGGCAGTGGAGGGTTTTTTTCAACTCCGGTAATTCGCTGCCTTAAAACGAGCGAGTGTTCGTTTGGTATAAGCGGGTTCTCAGTCTGCTGTGAGTATCACAATTTCACTGTTTTACCTTTTACTTACTGCACTTAAATTACATTAAGATGTAAACTAGATGTTAAAAGTGAATATCATAGAGTTTTTAAATGGTATCTAAGCTTGTAGCCCTCGTATCCGAGCTAGGAAGCTAAGCTAGCAGCTATCAGAGCAGCTGACCAGGTAACGTTCATTTGTGAATACAGACACACCGAGTGGATCAAGTACACTTAAGTACAACACTTAAGCTGTCTAAGTACGCCACCTAAGGAGCCATTAGCGTTATAAGGTCTTAAAGTATGTCAAGTTGCCCTAAAAGTGAAAACATGCCCGTTGTGTCCTGCCCCTCCGTAGCCGCCGTATCTGGTCGGTTGTGTCCGGTATCTGATGACCACGTCCCATTCAGCGCAGGCCGGGCCGCTGCCCGCCGCCCCGGACTCGCCCTCGCTGGGCGTCTCGGTCAGCGGAAACGTGCAGAAGTTCAGCCTGAAGAAGAAGAAGGTGCTGAACGCAGAGGAGATGGAGCTGTTCGAGCTGACGCAGGCTGCGGGTATAGTTATGGACCAGGAGGTCTTTAAGTGAGTTCTTCTCCTCCGGTGTACTGTCAGCGTGCTGGGAGATGTGTTGAGATGTGTTGAGCATCTTCAGATCTTTTGGTTACAGGGCTGCATCTTTATATTCACATATTATAAATATATTTAATATGTACACTATAGATCGAAAGTGGAGAACAACTGTCCTAAATGTCAAGGCCATTGTGTAGTCCTATAGGAAATTTTCTTAACAGGAGTGAAATAGCGGTATTTTAAGCTAATTTCATAAATTGTATATATTCTAAAGCACAGCATAAAAACTTAAAAGATATAATTGTAAAAATAACACTGTTCAAAATTATACAATACTTTCAGACACCTGCAAGTTATTGGTGTTTATCTGGCACCTGGTGCTAATTTTCTTAATTATCTGACAAACCCTGTTTAACTGAGCCTAACTTTACAGCCTAACTTGCAGCCTAAATTATTTTACATTACAGCCCAATGTTACATAATAAAAAATAAAAAAAATCAAGTGTTCTCTCATTTTGATCTCCAGTGTATATAATATACATGTATATAAAACATACAAATGCGCGCATATATATATATATATATATAATTTGTTATATTTGTGCTTATATGTGGATGTTATAACATGGATGTTATATAAATAAAAAATACAAAATATTACATATATGAATATGCAATATATAAACATGAATATAATGTATATATTTTAGAAATGCATAATGTAATGTATATTAAAAACATAAATATATAATTAATATATGTTTTAAAAATAGTTTTTTAAACCAAATATAAACATATTGGTGCCCTGCATTATTTTGACTGAATTTGTTTTGTTGATGTGAACGGCTTTATAAACCAGTGTCACAGACCCACTTTTACATAAAAAGTGTATGATTGTGTGTGAGAAAGACAGAGATAGATCATAGAGTGTGTGTGAGTGAGTGTGCGTGCATGCGTGTGTGATGGTGGGAGAGATCATTAAACCACATGTTCTCCTGCAGGATCATCGTGGACCTCCTGAAGATGAACGTGGCTCCTCTGGCTGTCTTCCAGACCCTGAAGGCCATGTGCGCAGGTCAGCGGATCTCGGACACGTCCACGGCCGACGCTGCTTCCACGGTGTCGCACTCTGCAGCCGCCCCCTCAGAGGCCAGAGGTCAGTCTGGGTCACTGTTCGGCGGCCCAGGGTTTATTCAGCTTCTCCACTGATCTGAGGTCTGTCTGTTGTGTCCCCATGGCCGACAGACACATGTATGTCCGTGTGAATAAAGCTGTTGAGAGTATCAGCGATTTTCTTGTTGTGTTTGCTGGGGAGTGTTTTTATCTGGACAGAGAGCAGACACCAGTTTGTACATGCGCTCCGTACACGGCGCTGGTTCCAGTTCTGTGTCTGTGCGACTCTTTCAAAGTCCAAATACAGACAGTGAACCGCCATTACAGTCCCGTCGACATTACTACTCACAGACACTGAGGTCGGGAGGGAGCGGTTACCTCGTGCTGCGTGACTCAGGTGTCTGGGGGGTTGTTGGCAGTGCTGGCCTGCAGGTGGCGCTCCTGCGCCTCCCCGCCCTGCCCCTTCCTCATGGCCTCTGTCCCGCGATCCAGAGGTCAGCCAAAGACACCACGGGACATGCGGCCGACACACCTGCACTGTCTCACGAGCACGGTGACGCAGGCAAAATAAGTCATCTTGTAAAGTCGATTTATTTTTCTGCAGAAAATAAACATCAGCTTGTAATCAGTACCATTTTAATGTGCACCATATTTTTTGTATTATATACACCGTATGAATGTAAAATAAATTTCATTAAATCTTCAGGTCCTGGTTTAAATTGTAAACATTAGTGGAACAAACTTTTGGTCTGGCATTGCATCTTAAGTCCTACGTTTTGTTTTTTGTTTTCCTTTCACCTGTGGCCACTGGGTGGTGCTGTAGTCACATATAGAGCCGCAACAAGGTTCGTTCAGAATATTTAATGTTTTTAACACAGAGCTGCTGTTGCATTAAAATTATGCAGACGGGCGTTAGGATTAGAATAGAGTGGGTGAGGAAAACAGACCGAGGCGATTAAAGCCAAGTTGCTAGAATGCAGGTGAACGCTGTGGAAACCTTGAGAAAACCAGAGAAATGCATGCTTTGAAACTAGTAGTTGCTCCTGTGTTAATACCTCTTTCTTTTTCTTGTGGCATATATATTTTTGTGTGTGTGTGTGTGTGTGTGTAAAATGTCCTGAAGAAGAGGATTCTGTGATCTTGGACAAGAGCACTAAAAAAACCACCCCTCAGGCCCCTCCTCCTGGCCCTGCTGCCCGCCCTCAGAGGGGAGGGGCTAAGATAGTGGTCTACAACCCTGGTGACCAGAGCTCTTCCCTCTCTCAAGGTCTTCCTTTCCACTCCCTGCCCTTTTCTTTCAGTCCTCCATTTCCTTCACATCAAGGTCTTCACGTTGAGCTCTCCGCCCCCCCTCTCTCCCCCGCTCTCCCTCTTTCTCTCTCTCTCCCCTTCTCTCCCTCCCTCCCTCTCTCTCTCTCTCTCCCTCTCTCCCCCTCCCTCTCTTCCCCCTCTCTCTGTCTCATCTGCCTGTGTTCCCACAATCTTTCTCTTTATTGTCCTTCCCTTTTTCTTCTTCTCTATCATTTGGTCTCACTCTCGTTTCTTACATTCACTGTGTTCCTGTCTCACTCTCTTATGTCTTTACAATAGCCATGTCCCTGTCTCACTCTTTTTTGTCTTTTGTTCAGTGTGTCCCTGAGGGATGTCATAATACCAGAAATGTATTAGTCAATACCAATACCAGTTCAATTCTTTGATTCCTGATACCAATTTCAATACCACAACAAAGAATAAACAAATTAAATATATGTAGGTCAACATAAATGCTTTTATTTAAAAAATTCCAGCAAAAAGGGTGTGATTTGGTTACAAATAGCACCAAAAAGTAGGGTAAACGCCCCCATTAAGCTTATTTGACATATTTAAAGCAAAAGTCATTCTGTTTAGCAGGAGATGTTAAGTTATAATAAAGTTATTAAAGTTTAAAAGTCAAAAGTCTGAGGTGTGCTTAATGGGTGCATTCTGTACCCATTAAGCACACCCGTTCCAATTAAACTCAAGAATATTTTACATTTTAAATTATTGTTTGTAAATAATTATTTATTTTTTTATTTTAAATTAAATTTAGACATGGAAAGTTGTTTGATCTCACTGAAAACATATACGAAAGTGACATGATTATGTTCTGGAAAACCACAATAATAATAATATGAGAGGAAAGTGATAGTGAATGAAATATTTTTTTATTAAAATTCATGTAACCAGATGCCCTAAAAGATATAAGCCAACACACAAAAACGTAGTTTTGTCTTGGTTTTGTCATCTTAACTCAAATAAGATATTGCTAATTATTTTGCCATAACTTACACAGAAAACTGACAGTGATTGTTTTTAGACCATAAATGAACTATTCACATAGGCAGTCTATGTAATTGAGCTTAAAGGGAGCACCCTGAGCCTAATGGGGACAGCAATACTTTCGCATTTAAAATATAATGGGCTTTATTTTAACATCAGTATTTTGTCACAAAAATGTTCTTTACCATGTATATAATCATATACTGTTTGAAGTGAAGCAAGAAATACTGATTATATGTTTATATTTAAGCTTTTCTCCGATGTGCTCCCTTTAAGCTCATGTAAAAATGAAAAAAAAAAAAAAAAAACCTGCAATCTACAAATATTATTTCTCATCCATTTGGAAATAAATTATGTCCTAAATAGTAAAACACAAGAAATTATCATGTGTGGTTTACTATATTGGTGTCTGCAGCAATCTCATATGACTAGCATGCTAACAAGGAATTGCAGCATTTGCTAAAACGCTGTAAAACTGTATTTTGAATTAACTGTAACTTTCTCTTACATCCAAGTTCCAACTTGTGCTAGGTTGTGTTAAAACTATTAATCTCTTAAATTTGTAAAAATTGGTGATGCTTAACTAAATAAAAATTGCTATATATTAAAATTTTTAAAATCTGAGGGGTCTCTCCAGATCAGGAAGAGGGAACAGACAGAATGTTGTTAACTGACAGAATGTTGTGGAACTGACAGAATGTTGTTAAAAAATGTAGCAGTATGATTGGCTTTAAATTGCATGGGATATTTTAAAAAACAACTACATGTCTTGATTTAGTTATCAAGCAGGATAATAACTTTTTTGTATTAAAATAATTTGTTCAATGTTGCAAGTGTGCTTAATGGGTACATGATCCTAATGGGGGCGGTTACCCTAGAAATTATTTGATGTACACAGAGATTTGCAAAATATCTCAGAAAGAACCAGAGTTACTGTACACACAGTGCGCTAATGGTCCATTAATATGAGCAGGGATGCAGAGTAAATAAGTGTAGCTTATAAAATATCAACTCTTGACTACATCACTGGTTGTGAACTACCGCAGCATTAGCCTAAGCAAGCTAACATTAGTTGTTTGTGAACGTTGCGTGTTCAATTTTGGTATCGACTTGCCAATATTGGTTCTGTCTCACTCTCTCTTCTGTTTCACTCTGTTTTGTCTCATGTTCACGTGTTCCTCTCACTCTTTTCTGTCTCCTGCTCCAGAACCCCTCCCCCTCCCCCATATACTTCACTAGCCCAGTAAATTATGCCTGTTTGGTTTGTCCACTCACTCCAGGGAAGCATGGTGCCTGTTTACATTTCGTCATCATATTAACATTCATTCATTTTCATTCATGAATATCTGGGTTTTCCGTGTCGGCGGTGAACGGCTTGTGTGTTTTGAGCTGTTGTGTTTGAACGACTGCGCCACCTGGTGTTTGCAGAGCCTGGCCATCTATCAGCACGAGTACAGTTGTTGTACAGTGTCTCCTCGGCGACAGCTCTGCTTTCCCACTGGCCACCTCCTACCCGCTGTGTGCTCCTCCCACTGGATGCCTGGCCACGCCTTCCTGGTGGAGCGTAATTTCTCTGATTTCAAAGAGAACTTCTCCTTTAATGCTAATGTGGCTAATAATGAAAGAGAGCGAAAGAGGAGCAGTTAGCATTGGGCAGGCTAGGCCATGCTAACCACAATTCAGCATTCTTAGCCCTGTTAGCACGGTAGCAGGGTTAGCACGGTTAGGGGTGACGGGTGCGTGTAATCCAGGGCTGCCTAAAGTCGGCAGGTAGAGATTTTGCCCACCTGCATCAATGTGACAGGCCTGGTGTTGGTTACAGCCACACTGTGTGAGTAGGGCCTCCCTCGACTAGACGCAGTCGTCCCCAAAACTCACATCTTCTGTGCTGCTCCATGTCTGTGTTGTCTGTGGGCGGGACTGCGCTAACAGACTGTCTGTGGGCGGGGCCTGCTCTGTTCATGTGCAGTGATCTGGCTAGTGCATGTGAGGCCCTGCCAATCAGAACCATCCGTGTGTGTCTGTCACCATGGTGTATGTCGTCATGACGCAAGTCAGTGGGAGTGGGGGTGGGGGGGCTAGGGGGGGGGGGGGGGGGGGGGAGTGAGATGGCTGACTTGAATAAAGATGGAATCTGTCAATCAACACACACTCAAACAAATGCCCATCTATTAATCTGCCTCTGTGTGTTTGTATGTGCACGTTTGTGTATGTGTGTTTGGAAACAGTAAGAAGCAAATCAGGTGCGGGTCACGGCGAGAAGGCCGGCCGCGACGGCTCCAGCCAGCGGGTGCCACGGCAGGCCAGCGCCACCAGGGGGCAGAAGAGCACCAAGAGCTCGGGCAGCAGCAGCTCATCGTCCCAGGTCACGTCCAACTGAAATGCCTGCGCGCCCACTGCAGCTGTACAGGCTGATCCTGGGTCAGTCTGATGAGCAGAGAGACTGTCTGGACTGAGAATCCACCTGACCTCTTAGCAGTCTGTCAATCATAATGTACCATGCTGCTGTTTGTTTGTTCAGCAGCTGAACAAACCCAGAGATCTCCCCCAGAGATCTGCAGGCCGTTCATTGGCAAATGCAACCAACACTTGTACAAAGAACAAACTCCCCAATAGGTGCCTTGAATGGCATTCCTTTTTTCCTTGCTAAGGATTATGGGACATTTTTGAGAGGGCTTTGTCCTAAGCAGTACTTGTGTCCCCTTCCCTCCAGTGTGGACTGGAGTCTCCAATGAGTGGACTGCTCTGAGGGACCCTACAGAAAAGTTCCCTACGAAGTGTGTAGGGAGTGAAGAGTGACGTTCCTCACTGTTTTTACCCACGATTATGCTTTTGTGGGTGCTAAAATGGCTTTGCTGTAATGAGTCTTTTAATCTGTTTTTGTGTGTGGGGGGTTTTGTGTCTGTGAACTCCAACCCTGTCCCACGATGCCCTGTCGATGAGCTTCTGAAGTTCTGTCATGACGTGTGGCAGGCCGTCTTCTGGAAGCACCTCCACACCATCGTGTCCATACGAGACTACATGGACAATAGAAATGGTCTACGATGGAAATAAAGACGTGCTTAAATCGTGTGTCTCTCTCCTTTCTTTAGAAATCACAATATTGCCAAAAACTGATATTTATTTAAAAAATTGTAACCTATCACAGATGAGGTTGCTGTCACTTAGCCATCAGGAGTCTTTTTCTTTTTCAAGTTTACCTGCCAATTCATTAGACAATATTAGGCCTAAATGGGGAAAATGTTTCAAGCGGCAGGTGCTGTGGGATTTGTTTTTATATTTGTGGACATGTAGGTCCTCTAGCATCCACTAGGGGGACCCCCAGTTGTGGACTGATTATCTTGTTCTGTACCCAGCTGTGTCAGATTTATGGTGGCATCTCCTAAATGTTGTTTTTAAAAAACAATGTCTGGATATTTGGTGCAGATGTTTCAGTGTATGCTGTGTACATAAGAGTGTGTGTTAAACATATAAATGTGTATTAGAAGCATCCAGCTAACCCCTGCTGTCTGGTTGAAACTCCAGAAGAGTGGCGGCGGACTTCAGATAATAGACCTTATATACAGTCTGTGTCTCTTAGTACCACAGAGGTGGTTTACAACTTAGAACTTCTAGTTGAGGTGTAAAATGCATGGCATCCTATGAGGTACTTCTATTGAGCAGGTGGACCTAGTGTAGCGGTGTAGCGAGGACTGCCACGTCCTCGTGCACCTTTCACTAGTGTTTTGGGTTAGTTCCATTGCACTGACAGGGCAGAGCTCCTGGTCTTCAGAGTTTTGTGTCATAGCAGGCAGAAACATCTGCTGCTGGGCCATACCAATGTCTCCTTGACCCGTGGGGGGGGAGGGAGGGAGGTCAAAAACTACTCAGCGTGAAGAGCGGGGGGGCTCTGGCGGTACCTCTGAACACGGGGTCCGTCGGGTCTTCTGGAGGGGGGTGGGTGGGTGGGTGGGTGTGTGTGTGTGTGGATGCACAGAGAGAGAAGCAGGGCAAGGCCAGCCATGTCATAAAGTAAAGATTATGCCCTGTTCGATGTGAGCGAGGAATTCTTCATGCCGGGGAGAGCTGGCCTCTCGATGGATCAAGGCCTGTGGTCTGTGCTTAGAATCAGAGAGGCAGGGAGAGTTCTTGAGACCCGAGGAAGCCGAGCAAGTATTCGGTTTCTCAGAATCCTGTGCTTTATGCCACGTCTCAACTGTGATTAGCCGATGACCTTTCTGACCATGTCAACCAATTAAATGCACCGCGGAATGCGTTGCGGCGGGACTTTGAATGTAAGCGTTTTCAAAGACGCGGCGCGGACTATAGAACGGTGCGCTCTGGCCTCGTCGCGGCTCGCGTGGACTTGGCGAGACCGCAGAAGCATTTTAAGGAGCCGCGGCGATGGGTTTTTAGTTTTCTTTCAGGAGTCTGATTTTTTTGTGCCATTGTACTAACCCCTCGCTGCGGAGACGGCAGAAGAAGACATCGTTCTAAGGAATGCGTGTTTTTCTGCAGAGCGGTAAATGCCAGCGGCAAGCTCGCACGCTATCGGCGGCGGAGACGTGGCTTTTCTCCCCGCCTCAGCGCAGATCGATCGGAGGCAGCGGCCCGCAGGGCGCGAAGGGCGCGTGGAGACGGACCCGCGCACGCCTAACGTCCCCCCGAAGAGCCACGACTCTGCAGCAGCATCACACACACGATTCCAGCGGGCGAGCCCTGTGTGGCTTTGATTTCAGAAGGCAGAAATGAGAGGTGTTTTTTTTTCCTTTTCTTTCCTGAGCTGAGCTGATTTCATGACTTTCTACTTCATCTCATCCTGAGTCTCTCAGCAGTTGCCTTTTCTAATCAGTAGGTGGCACTGTAGCCACTGTGAGAGAATGTGCCCATGCAGAAGGCATGCTCTTCTCCAGGCCTCCCAGTTCATTTTTAAAAAATAATTGTTTATTCAGGTATTTATTTTAGGAGTTAAATATTATATTTGTTTTAGGAAATGGGTCATGCTAAAGTGGCACTTTACCTGAAGTTCAAGTTTCTGGGGCCTCACTTAGTAACACTTAACTAATTATCAAGGGTTTAATGTAAATGTTTATGTGGGTGGATGCTTTGTGTGTGTGAGAGAGAGAGTGAGAGTTGAGGGAGACCGATAGGTCAGTCTGAAAGGTTTAAAAGGGTGGTCACACTTAAACAGAAACACAGACTACCACGAGAGAGAAAGAGAGAGAGAGGTTGTATCACTGAACAGAAAGAGAAGCTATATCAATGAACAAAGAGGAGAGACAGGTTGTGTCGTTGAACGAAGAGACATGCTATATCACTGAACAAAGAGAACGACCAACACTGAACAAAAAGACTATCACTGAAGAGTAAGTTAGACAGACTGTATCACTGAACAGGAAGAGAGACACTGCATCACTGAAGAGTGAGACAGGCTGCGGAGTAGAATGACAGTATGGATGGGGAGAGCATAATGAGGACAGAAGCATTAAACAAGGAAAGCGAGAGTGATCGAGGAACAGCGAGAGTAGAGAGTGATCAAGGAAGAATGAGTAGAGAGAGTGATCGAGGAACAGTGAGTAGAGAGGACAGGAGAGCGTGATGACTGGGTGTGCAGATGTGACAAACGCAGAATGTGAAGAACAAAAGAATGTTCAGGTGGTGATACTGGAGAGGGCAGAGGGGGAGGGAATGTGTGTGTGGGGGGGTGAGGTAAGGGGGTGTGTGGGTGGGGAGGATTTTATTGGGGCTGTTTGTCCTGTTTATGGTGGCTGCAGCTCTACTGTCCTGCGCGCCTCATATCGATGGCGACAGAGGCACGGCAGGATTGATGGTGCCATGTTGGCGTGCGGCAGTGCGCCTAATGACCCGCAACCCACAGCAGCAGCAGGTCCACCAGCAGCCAGCCTGAACCCCTCACACACCTCCCCACCAACCTCCAGTCTGAACCCCTCACACCTCCCCACCAACCTCCAGCCTGAACCCCTCACACACCCACACCAACCTCCAGCCTGAACCCCTCACACACCCACACCGACCTCCAGTCTGAACCCCTCACACCTCCCCACCAACCTCCAGCCTGAACCCCTCACACCTCCCCACCAACCTCCAGTCTGAACCCCTCACACACTCCCACCAACCTCCAGCCTGAACCCCTCACACCTCCCCACCGACCTCCAGCCTGAACCCCTCACACCTCCCCACCGACCTCCAGCCTGAACCCCTCACACACCCACACCGACCTCCAGCCTGAACCCCTCACACACTCCCACCAACCTCCAGCCTGAACCCCTCACACACTCCCACCAACCTCCAGCCTGAACCCCTCACACACTCCCACCAACCTCCAGTCTGAACCCCTCACACCTCCCCACCAACCTCCAGTCTGAACCCCTCACACACTCCCACCAACCTCCAGCCTGAACCCCTCACACCTCCCCACCAACCTCCAGTCTGAACCCCTCACACACTCCCACAAACCTCCAGCCTGAACCCCTCACACCTCCCCACCAACCTCCAGCCTGAACCCCTCACACACTCCCACCAACCTCCAGCCTGAACCCCTCACACCTCCCCACCAACCTCCAGCCTGAACCCCTCACACCTCCCCACCAACCTCCAGCCTGAACCCCTCACACCTCCCCACCAACCTCCAGCCTGAACCCCTCACACCTCCCCACCAACCTCCAGCCTGAACCCCTCACACCTCCCCACCAACCTCCAGCCTGAACCCCTCACACCTCCCCACCAACCTCCAGCCTGAACCCCTCACACCTCCCCACCGACCTCCAGCCTGAACCCCTCACACCTCCCCACCGACCTCCAGCCTGAACCCCTCACACACCCACACCGACCTCCAGCCTGAACCCCTCACACACCCACACCAACCTCCAGCAAACGCAGGGTGGGCAAGCACTGCCTCAGTCACCTAATTATTCTGCAAAGTGTACTGCATGCCACACAGATCAGCTCTGCCCTTTCACCTCTGCCCTGTTGTACACCTCTCTCTCACACACCGGACAGGTCGTACACCCCATGTCCCCTTGGAAAAAGAGACTGTCTCCAAGCTGCACCTCCTGTTCTGGCCATTAGGGGGCAGCGTTTTGCTTCAGCCTCTCTCGTGCACGCTTGGCTAGTGAGAATGTGTTGCTTGAGGCACAGTGCTATGTGTTTGTGTATGTGAGATGTCACTGCCGCTCCAGGGGAAAACAGACCCCAGCCCCCCACCGGGTGCAACATATTTGTTTGCTTGACGGTTGCGTATCTATTTCGGAGTATTTTGACTTCATACGCTACCAGAGTGGCCTTGTTTACGCTACGTTGTTTATTATTCATTTGTATGTTTATTTATCTATGGGGTGTTTATTTTTTCCATAACAACAGTTTTTTATTATTGTTATTACCTTTTGCAGTGTTTGTGTAAGGAGAGGGTGAAAATCTGCAGGTCTTAAGGGAAGGTGACTATTCAAAGCTGCTTTTGTTTATAAGACTTTCCTGTTGATGAAGACCGAGAGGCAAAACATGAAGCTGGAGCCCCGGAGCCACTACTGTTCAGAGCTGCTAGCATTCAGGAGCCGCTAGCATACAGAGCTGGTAGCATTCAGGGGATGCTAGCATTCATGCGCTGCTAGCGTACAAAGTTGATAGCATTCAGGAGCCACTATCGTTCAGAGTGACTATCATTCAAGAGCTGCTAGCATTTGGAGCTTCTAGCATTCAGGAGCTGCTAGCGTTCAGAGGGGCTAGCGTCAGGACCAGCTAATGCCAGGAGTTACCTATGTTCAGATGGGCTAGCATTCAAGAGCTGCTAGCGTTCAGAGGGGCTAGCATTCTTGTGTAGTCCATGCTGAATCTGCTGCGGTTTTCTTCTTGGGATACAGTGGGCCTTGGGCTATGAGGTGCTATGCTGTATTAACAGCTAGGTTTACATCCAGCTCAGTGTTCTGCAATGTCAGAGAAAGAAAACAAGCCCAGCTGCATTGATTGGGCCAAGGAGCCACAGCAGTGGTGCTGACGAAGCGCTCACAGAACAGAGAGGCCCCTACAGAGAGATCCCTACACAGCAAGGGCCCTACACAGAGATGCCCCCTACAGAGAGAGGGCCCTACACAGAGAGGCCCCTACACAGAGAGAGGCCCCTACACACAGAGAGGCCCCTACACAGAGAGAGGCCCCTACACAGAGAGAGGCCCCTACACAGAGAGAGGCCCCTACACAGAGAGGCCCCTACACACAGAGAGGCCCCTACACAGAGAGAGGCCCCTACACAGAGAGGCCCCTACACAGAGAGAGGCCCCTACACAGAGAGAGGCCCCTACACAGAGAGGCCCCCTACACAGTCTCAGACAAGCCCTGAAGAACTACCAAAACAGCTCATTTAGATATCCTAGACCTACAGCTGTGTGTTGCGGTGTTGGTGTGTAAACAAGTGTGTACCAACACTTATTAAGAAACACTCAAAAACTGATTATTAAAAGCTTTAAAAGTTAGAGCTCATACCTCATATTTCTCATATGCATAGTTCTTTCTCATATCTTTCTCTTTCTCATATCTTTCTCTGTCTTGTATCATACTCTTTATCATATCTTTCTTGTATCTTTCTCTTTTAACTAGTGTCTTCAATGCCCCAAGGCCTTGAAGCCAGTGCTATTTTTGCTAATCGGATCTCACACCTCTCCACCTCTCTCTCCTCCTCTACCAGCCCTCTCCCACACACACACACACACACACACACACACTTCCTCTACTCTCCCATACATGGCCCTGATGAGCCCTTCCTTCACACAAACACACACTTTCCACCTTTAGCCAATCGCAGGTACAATGGGACCTTCAGGTGTCTTCAGGCAGCACAACGTACACCTGCTATCACATTTTTTTGTCAAGGTGACATCTAGAATATTCCTCCTGTTAATAATTTTCCCAACACTCTCTAGTACTGAACCCAGTATATAGTACCCACCACTCTCTAGTACTGAACCCAGTATAGAGTACCCACCACTCTAGTACTGAACCCAGTATAGAGTACCCACCACTCCAGTACTGAACCCAGTATAGAGTACCCACCACTCTAGTGCTGAACCCAGTATAGAGTACCCACCACTCTCTAGTACTGAACCCAGTATAGAGTACCCACCACTCTAGTACTGAACCCAGTATAGAGTACCCACCACTCCAGTGCTGAACCCAGTATAGAGTACCCACCACTCTAGTACTGAACTCTATAGTACTTTACATGGTGTAGAGCAGGGGTGGCCAACCCGTCATAGACCAAGAGCCACTTTTCTTACTGTGTTGCGGCAAAGAGCCACATCGTACATGGGCGAGTGTAATCTGTTGAGGGGGGGGGGGGGGGGGGGGGGTGGCGAGTGTAAATTATTAGCTGTGAAGACAGTCAAATGCGTGTTTTCCACTACGCCGGTTTTAAAAGTATTAGCGGCTCGCTAGGCTTGTAAACTAACTGCGCACCACGAAAATGTAGCAGTGTGTCGCCCCGTTTGTGCAGGTGAGCCCGCGGACCGGCTGGGGAGCCACATGAAACTAGTGCTGAACACATTGTAGGGTACTCACCACTCTCTAGTTCTGAACACGGTGTTAAGTACACAGCACTTCTCTTGCTCCTCTTCATTTCTGTTTGTTACACTTCTTTTCTCTCTCTCTCTCTCTCTCTCTCTCTCTCTCTCTCTCTCTCTCTCTCTCTCTCTCTCTCTCTCTCTCTCTGCCTGCAGATGCTCTGCCTTAGGTCCTTATCGGCATGGGCCTGCTGATTCTTGCCCTGTCCCTCAGTTTGACTGGCAGCCCAGACTCAGCGCTGGAATGGCTGATTTTTGTCAATGTTTGTCTGTGAGGCCTTATCTTCAAACCTTATATTAACTGCCTCGACAGTGAGTGTAGACAGTCTCTCTCCATCTCCCTCGTCTCTGTCTCCTTCCCTCTCTATCTTCCTCTCTCTCCATCTCTCTCCATCCACTCCCTCCATCTCTCTCTGGATGCGTGTTGTTTTAGAGACAACAGGCTCTTTCCTTCGAGATACGGCTCAAAATAAGGCCCAAATGTTCCAGTCTCCAAGCGCCCAGATACTGGTGTACGTGGGTGTGGGTGCTAGGTGTGAGGGCATAGGTGAGGATGGAGGTGTGGGTGGGGGTGTGAGGACACAAGTGGGGATGGAGGTGTGGGAGCAGGTGAGCACAGCAGACGTGCTGAGATGACCTCACTCCTCCTGAGGCCCCTGGTGCGCCCCCTGCCTGCTGTGTGCCAGGACAGGAACCCTGAAAACACAGACATGAGCACACAACCGCCGAGATCAAATAATTACCTTCAATTAACCCCACCGTCTCTCACCCCTTCTCCCATAGTACTTTATACCGCCATATCTCCTGCATGCCCTTTCCTTTCTCTCCTCCCTCCTCCCCCCATCCTCCCTCTCTCTCCTCCCCCCCTCGTACCACTGGGTGTCAGGGACTAATTGGAGTTAATGGCATGCTCCACGGAGACCTCAGCTCCTCCTGTCTGGACGCGCTTACATAAATTCCAATTGTTTAATTTAAACTGTCTCATGACACAGATCAGCTCTGCCGCGTATCCGCCGTCTCTGCCCACAGGCAGCCTGCAGATGCTATCATCACTTACCTATTTGTCCAGACTGTAGAACCAGTCCTATTGACGGGAGTTGTCAGATGTTGTTATAGCGTAATCTTCAACCATTGAACTCATGCTTGTGCAAACACACAAGCAGCTTTTTTATGATAAACAAAGCCTGACGTAGTTTTAGACACACTTTATAAAGCTTTGTGCTTTATAGGCCTCTGCGGTCATAGGATGCGCGTGGGTTACTGTAATAGCATATCAATATGTAGCGCTTTACTGACTGCGCCTCGTGCCGTGTAGCTAATGAGTCTCTGCTCGCTGACAACATTAGTGATTTAAAGGCAACTAATTACTTCACTGCATCTGTTAGAAGATGAGGCGATGGGGTTTAATGGTACTCTGCCCACAGTGAGTTGGACTTCGAGCTGGTGTAACGCAACACGGGAAAGTTACAGCGCGGAATGTTTACTTCCGACGACAAGATGGCGGCCGTCGCTCAACCTGAACTGCGTGGCGCTCGTTCGTGTGTAACGGCACTTGTTGACGTAGCCGCGGCTCGAGCGTTAGCTGCACGCGGCCGTGTTGAGCACGCAGACGCTGACGTACGTGTGTTCAGTCCTGCGCGTGCAGAGCCGTTTGGAAATGCCTTTCAGCGCTCGAGGACATCGGCGCGCGAAGGACGTTGCTTAATGTTTTTTTCACCTTTAAATCTTAATTCAGCGTCTGAACCTGTAGCTTCTTTATGGCTAAATAATGACCTTTTATAATTTTATAATTAACAGCATATTTGTGGTTGACATCTGGGGAATGCTTTATCTGTCTGAGCTCAGTTGTATACACAAACGTTGCGATCTTTGAAATGTCTTGGGTTTTAACGCGCTGTTGATACGGACGTGCTCCAAAATCAGTTATATTACATAAGCTGCATACCATCCTCGGACAGGGAGTTTAGGAAGTGTATTTAGATCTAAACCTTTAGATTAAACCTGCTATATTCATGGGAATGGTCACCAGAATGCATTTTATTCATTTATTTTACTTCTTACGCTTATTTAATGCAAAATACTAATTATTGTTGTCTTTATTTTATATATAGGCTATAAATATAGAATTTGGTGTTGTATTTGTTGTTTAATATAAATATAGCATTTTAAGCTAAAAATAAGAATTCCTCAGTTAACACTTAACCAAAACGATGCAGGTTAAATGACGATTCACAGGTGACGTTTGAAAATCTTATATAAAAGATCCTGATTCATAATTTAGTTTTTTGGTTGTTTGTTTTTAACTTATATGACATGTGGGAACATGTTATTTATTAGGACAACATAGGAAAGCTGTTTACTATTCGCTAATATAAAATAGACATTTCTTTACAATAGGAATAAAAGCGGTAATATAATTATTTTTCTGTAGCAAGGATGCTAGCCTTCAATCTGCAGTCCTCCGTGTAAATTCTGTCCGTTCAGCTGTAAACAAATTGTTCGTGTGTGCGTGCACGTGTGTGAGAGCGCGTGTGCAGGGGTGTGTGGCAGCAGCGCACCCCCGCTACCCACCCCGCTAAGTGTGGCATCGTCAGGTTCGGCACGTGCTCGCGAGCGGAACGGAGGTGTTCGGGCAATTAGGGCTGTAATTGCGGCGGGGCGGGAGTGAGGGCAGACCTCCCCTCTGTAAGTGACGGATCCTGACCACGGTGGCGGTGACCCTTAACCCCGGGCAGGCACACGGTCAGACAGTCGATGCCGTTACTCTTTAACGGTTAGAGTCCGTCAGCTGAAGCCGTTCCCACGCAGACGCATTCTACAGTTAAAGTGTGCAAAAAAAACACAAGAAAGAAACTTTAAGCTGCAGTCACGCATAAAGCCTATTTGTATATTTTTACTTTTTGTCTTTATAAATCTTTGTGTGTTAAGGTGAAATGTAACATGTAGGT